>NW_011888784.1:5869518-5918494 GCF_000151845.1 Pteropus vampyrus
AGTGAACATTCGCGTACAAGTTTTTGTGTGGACGTATGTTTTCTATTGTGGAATTGCTGGTTATATGGTAACTGTTTAACTTTTTGAGGAGCTACTGTACTATTTTTCAAAACAGCTGCACCATTTTGCATTCCTATCAGCAACGTAGGAAAAGTCCGGTTTCTCCACATCTTTGCCACCACTGGTTATTCTTTTCTATTTTATTTTTCTCAGGGTTGTTTTGGCTATTCTGGGTCCCTTGCAATTCCACTTGTATTTTAGAATCAGCTTGTTCATTTCTACACCGAAGTCGGCTGGGGTTCTGACAGAGATTGCATTGCATCCGTAGATTGGTTTGGGAAGTATTGCCATCTTAACAATGTTAAATCTTCCAATCCTTGAACATGGCATGCTTTTCCATTTATTTAAATCATCATTAATTTCTTTCAACAAGTTTTTATCTTTCAGAGCATAAGTTTTTCCATTGTTTTTTTTTAATTGAGGTATCATTGACATACAGCATTATATTAGTTTCAGTACAACATAATTTGATATTTATATATATTGCAAAATGATTACCACAATAAGTCTAGTTAACATCCATTACCACGCAGTTACAGATTCTTTTTCTTTCGATGAGAGCTTTTAAGATTTACTTTCTTAGCAACTTTCAAATATGTAATACTGTATTATTAACTGTAGTCGTCATGCTGTACATTACATCCCCATGATTTATTAGTTTTTCACTTGTTTTCTTAAATTTATTCATAAGTACCTTATTCTTTTTGATGCTATTTTGAATGAAAATGTTTTCTACATTTAGTTTTAGATTGTTCATTACAAAATAATAGAAATGCAATTGATTTCAGTGTATTGATCTTGTGCTCCACAACTTTGCTGAACTTATTTATTAGTTCTAATAGTTTATAGTGGATTAGTTATGATTTTCTATATAGAAGATCATGTCATCCATGAATAGAGATCACTTTACTTCTTCCTTTCTAATCTGGATGCTTAATTGCTTTGGCTCAAATCTCCAGTACCATGTTGAGTAGAAGTGGTAGGGAGTACATGTCTTTGTCTTGTTCCTGATCTTAGGGGAAAAGCATCTAGTCTTTCACCATAAGTATTGTGTTCACTGTGGCTGTTTCACAGATAACCTTTATTGGTTGATGCAGTTCCCTTTTATTTCTAGATCACTGATTTTTTTAAATTATGAAAGAGTGTTAGATTTTGTCAAATTTTTTTCTGAGCCTATTGAGATGATCTTGTGATTTTTGTTTTTTACTGTATTAATATGACATATTATACCGATTGATTTTCGGAAGTTAAACCAACTTGTATCCCTGAGCTAAAGCCTACTTTGTCATAGTGTATAATTCTTTTCTATGTTGCTGGATTTGGTTTGCTATTATTTTGTTGAGGATTTTTGCATCCATATTCATAAGATATGTTAGTCTTTAGTTGTGACATCTTTGTCAGGTTTTGGTAGCAGGGTAATGCTGATCTCATAAAATGAGTTGGAAAGTGTTCTCTCCTGTCTTTGAGAAGAACCGGTATTAATTCTTTTTTGAATATTTGGTAGAATTCAATGGTAAAGACATCTAGGCCTGGGCTTTTCTTCATGGGTAGTTTTTGTTTACTGATTTGATCTTTTCACATGTTATAAATCTATTCAGAGTGTCTGTTTCTTCTTGGGCCAGTTCTGGTAGCCATACTTTTACTTTCAAGTTATTCCTGTCTTTGAATCTAAAGTATATCTCTTCTGTATAACACATAGTTAGGTCCATTATCCATTCTGTCAATCTTTGTGTAATAAAGAGTCTTCACTTTGATGTTCAATTTCTGACAGTTTTCAAGCTGCACCACTCCCCTCCCCCTTTCTGTCTCATATCTGGACAATTTGATTAGCCTGGGATGCTCCCGTTCTTGGTACTGGTAGTGAGTTTAAGCCATGCAAGTCTTTGTGTGTGTGTGTGTGTGTGTATGTGTGTGTGTGTGTTGAGAAGATATTTTCTGGAATACCATTTTAATTCCTATGTATGTATGTATGTATGTATGTATGTATGTATGTATTTATATAGAGCTATTTTCTTAATGGTTGCCCAGGGAATTATAATTAACATCTTAATTTATAACAATCTAGCAATAGCATACAACAAATTTGCTCCAATAGATTTGTTCCCTTCTCCCTCTTTTGTACTATACTGTTTTACAAATTGCTTCTATATGCATTATAAACCTACCAATGCAGTTTTATATTTATTGCTTTATGCAGTTGTCTTTTATTATAACATAGGAGAAGAAAGGTTTATAAACAAAATTACATGTATGCTGTTTACATATTTACCTATCTGATTACTCTTCTTGGCACTCTTTATTTCTTGAGGTGAATTCAAGTTACTCTCTAATGTCTAATGTGAAGGACTCCTTTAAATATTTCTTGAAGGGCAGGTCTATTAGTGATGAATCATTCCAGTTTTTGTTCATCTGGGAATACTTTAATATCTCCTTCATTTTTTAAGTAGACTTTTTTAGAGCAGTCTTAGTTTCAGAGCAAAATCCCCCGTGCTTCACTGGCTGCTTCCTCTCATCTGAGTTGCTAGCTTCTCCTATAATGTCATCCCACTGCAATTCTTATGTACATCCTCTCTGTAGGAGTTCTTTTCTGGTCCTCTGGCTTTCAATGGTAACTTGAAAGGATACCATTCAAGTTACCATCGATGCCTATCAAGGATGCCTATGACAACCAAAGTCATGTCAACAGTCATGACCCTCCAGACACTTATTCAACTACCATCTTGACCTTTTTTAATGAACATTGAATAAACATCTCAAATGTATAATGAACAAACAGAACCATTGATCTCTATCTCCAAACCCATCCTTTCCTCAGGCATTTCTACTTCTTATTAACAATATTATCTACTTAGTTGCCCAAGCTAAAAGCCTAAAAGTCATTCCTGATTCCTCTCAATTACCTATCCAGTCCATCACCGAGTACTGTTGGTTCTAACACAAAAATATATCTCTAATCTACTGGCTTCTTTCCATATACATTGTACTGCCTATTCTGGGTACCTCCTCTCTTTTCTCGACTACTGTAATTATTCCACTATCTGGCCTCCTACAATCCGTGCCCCACATGGCAGCCAGAATGCTCTTTAAAACATGGATCAGATTAAGTTACTTCCTTGCTTGAAGCCCTCTAATGGCTTCCCATTGCATTAAAAAACAAACAAACACACTTCTTACTTTGAGCTGTCACACATCACACGTCTGGCCCCTGTCCACCTCTGGGCCTCATCTCATTTCCCTCCCACTCCCTCTACTCCAGCCACGCTGGCCTTTTCTCCGCTCCCAGAACACACGCCGCTCATCTACACATCGGGGCTTCCCACTTAACAGCACTCTCTTCTCCCAGTTTCCTGTGGCTGGCTCCTATCATGACCCTTTTAGTCCAAACGTTATTTCCTAGCAGCAAGCTTTTCTGCACTCTAAATCATCCTCACCCCCTTGCCGTACTCCTCCCCACTGCCATCGCACTCTGTGGCATCACTCCATTATCTCTGGTCCAGATATAACTCAGAAATTTTCCTGTTCATAATTTGTTTAGGATTTTACTGTCTATCTCTCCCCTCCACTCTCATGTGAGCTCCAGGAGAACAGGAGTCTGTCCTTTTAGCTCACTGTGAATCCTTGTACTTATAATGATGCCCTTCACCTACGGGGCTTCAGTAAACAGATATAGGGAAATGAATGAATGAAGGACTTTTACTTTCTGACTTATTTTAGTGAGAAGTAAGGCTATGATGTGCAGAGAGGTAGGTCCGCCTCCTTCACGGTACATTTTCAACATGGCAAGAAATCGCTGCTCATCCCATAGAGGCCACATGTTGTACCTTTCTCTCTCTGCTTCTCTTTCTGGCATGTCCTTAGTGCTTGAGAGTTCTGAAGATAAGGGGAGGGTCAGTTCAGATTCACAAAGGAAATCTCTTACCTGGGAAGACCGGACGCGTACGAATTGGAGAAAAACCTGAGGCAAAAGGGTCTACTGGGTTAGATGGAATCCAATGCCAAAAATGTTTGAATTAGACCCGTGGTCCCCAGACACTGTCAACTCCATCCAAATCCCCTGGGGGAGCTTGTAAGCAATGCAGTGTTAGGGGTCCTGCTTCTGGAAACTGAGATTTGGGAAGTCCGGAGTGAGGCTCAGGAATCTGAATTTATGTAAGTTTCCCAGGGGATTCTGATGATGGGCTAGAACTGGGAACCTCTGATCTGTCTGGGACAAGGGATTTGCAGTTTTTCAGGGACTTGACTGGTGTAAGACAGGTTTTGGGTAGCTGGGTGAAGGAGCAAGGTCAGCCCAGATGAGAACTGGGGGAATAGGAGAAGGCAGCGCTGATAAATGGGGAGCAGCAAGGCCAGTGCTGGGGAGCAGGGGGCTGTCAGCCAGTGGTGTCCCTCTCTCTGCCTGCCAGTGGCCCGGTACCGTGTGACTGTGTGCACGGGAGAACTCGAAGGTGCAGGAACAGATGCCAACGTCTATCTCTGCCTTTTTGGCGACGTGGGGGACACGGGGGAGCGGCTGCTGTACAACTGCAGGAATAACACCGACATGTTTGAGAAAGGCAATGTAAGTTGCAGCAATGTGCCTCCACCCACCCCTACTCCCATCCCCACTCCTACCCGACCCCATACCCACTCCCTGGTCTTCCCTGCTCTAAGTAGAGCTGATGGCTGGTACTGAGCCATCAGAGAGGCTTGCTCTGGGTGAGGGGGATGGGGAACTAACATGCATGACATCCACTAGGCTCCTAGGACTATCCAGCTCGGAGCTGGAGAGCCACCCCAGAGGGGTCTTGGTCCCCTATCCATCCTTGAGCTTTGAGAAGAGGGTGGTACAGGAGGACACTGGGAAGGTGGGAGCAGCACCTTTCTTCTCTCAGGGGTGAACAGGCAGGGAAGGAAGCTGGGCACCTTACCTGTGGACTGGAGGACACAGGCTAGCGGAAATCCAGGGCATTTGAGGGCAGCGTGGGAACTTTGTATCTTCCACGAGGCATAACCCCTGGGGGCACCTTTTTTGAGCCCTTTTTGAAAGAGAAGCCAGGAAAGACACTAAATATGGCAGTAGAAAAACTGGATTCTGCTCCTAGCTTCATTACAAATGTCCTGGTGTTCTCCTGTTTCCCCAGCCATCAAATGAGTTTGTTGGGAGGCGATGTGAGACAATGGGGGCAGGAAGATCTGGGGGCAAATCCAGACTGGGACCAATCATTCCATTCCCCTGAACTTCAGTTTCCTCCTTTCTAAAATGTGGGGCGAGATGCTTGACTGTGGCTAGCTGTCGTGAGGATTAGGGATGACAGATGCATTGCCCCGCCAGCAGACCTGGCCCAGCGCACACAGTACTTTCACAGTAAAGAGTTGTTTTTGCAATAATGTGAGGCTCAAGGCTGCTCAGCAGGTGAAGGGGATGTGCATACAGTTGTCACATGAGCCTCTTCCTCTCCTTCCTCTGCCACTCTTTCCTTGGCAAGGGCAGGGCAAAGCCAGGAATGTGGATGTAGGTTTCTCTCCACTCCTTTCTACTCTTTCTTCTACATCTTCTTACTCCTTTGTCCATCAATCCCACCCTCCGTGTTCTTGCCCCTGGAGACCCGTAGGTGTGCTCATGTAGACTTAGCACCTACTGCATTTCTGCTGCCTCGTCGGCAGGCAAAACTTGTGAAATTAACAAGACCTCTGGTCCCCCAAGTCAAGTCTAATCACTCCCCTTCCTGAAACGGGCCAGTATCCTCCTGTAGCAAGGAACCTGAGATTTGCCAAGGAATTAATTCATAATAAAAGGTTAGTGCTTATTAACAGTTTAACATGTTCATCTTCCAGGGGGATCCACTTATTTAGAATGAGATCGTAGGGAATGGCCATCGTTTATCCAAAAACTATAAACTCAGTCATTGGGAATGTGACATTGAATGATATTCTAGCGGGAGAAACTGGGGCTCTGGCTTTGCTGATTTGGGGGCCCGTGTCTTCCATTGGTGTCTGGACCTGCTGTCTTCTCCCTCCAAAGGCCGACGAGTTCACCATTGAGTCTGTCACCATGCGGAAAGTGAGGCGGGTGAGAATCAGACACGACGGCAGAGGCGGGGGCAGCGGCTGGTTCCTGGAGCGGGTGCTGGTGAGAGAGGAGGGACAGCCCGAGAGCGACAACGTGGAGTTCCCATGTCTCAGGCACGTGAGTCCTGCTTGCTCTTGATTTTCTTCGGCTTAGGTTCTGGGCCTTGGTGTTGGGAAGACTCAGCCCTACGACCAGGACCACGGAGCAAAATAAGGGCTTAAGGATGTCATTGGTGCAAGAAAGGGGTGGCCCTGCTGGTGCTGCTAAGACCTTATCCCCACCCACAGGTGATGGCACCCAGCACTGCGTATCCCAGTGTGTTGCTCCTGTGTCCATTTAAGTTCCAAAACTGTCAGCATTTTTTAATGATATAATAAGACAATTTCAGGATTTAACCAGAATTACTTCAGAGGGTTAGCTATGAGCTGAATCAAACTTTTGAATCAAAGTAGTTTTTTTTTTTTAATTTGGATAGCCTTCTAACCACATTTTTTTCCTCTGTTAATATCTTTTCAAGATATCTTACTTTTTTTTTTTTTTCCTTTTCGCAGCTTACTAGTGAAGTAAAGTTTCTTTCCTCTTTTTTCTTTAGCCAGTTTTGGCTCCCATTGAGTTCTAGAAGTTCCCGATAGAGACGTTTTTAAAATGAGGAGCAATATTAGTGATTTTTATTGTCAGGTTGGCCTTTCACATTCACCTGTAGCAAGGTCTGGGAGGTGTTTGCAGTATGCTTAATTTGAGGCTTAGGACCAGCTGGTCTCTGCAAATCCCAGGTCCAGGCTGAGTTCTACACCTGCAGACAAGGTGCTGTGTGTCCTAGCTCACTTCATTAGGGCCGGTCCAGGCTTCTACATGGTGGCTGCACTAAGGACAGCTCTCCTTGGAGTGGATGGGGCCAACCTGCCCAACAGCCTAGCCATGAACGTATTACTCTTTCTCAATCCACACATACGAACATACACACATGCACACAGACACACATTTGCTACAGTTGAATTGCTTATCACCCCATGAGCCCAGAAAGAGCAATTTCCCAGTCATGGAAGGCCCCTGGGATGATCCTATGGGACAATAATTGTGAAACATTTGTGTCCATGACAAAAGTCTCTGCACTCCTCAGAGTGAAGCCACTGTTAGTATTACAAGGGACCCATTAAAAAGATAAGTAATGATGCAGGCAGTTCTGAATGAGTGGCCCTAATGGACAGAAAGAGGCTCAGAGTAAGGGCTGGGGAGGCCAGGAAAGGCTTCCAGGAAGAGGTGGAACTTGACCTAGGGCTGGAAGGAAGACAAGAGAATTGATAGGTGGCGAAGAGAAGGTTGAGTGGGTCATCCAGGCCGGAGAAGAGGCATGAGGCCGAAGAGGTTGGTGAGAGGTATCCTGACACATGGGGAAGGAAAGAGGAGAAAGATGGGGTGAGAGAGTTCTGGTCTCTCTTCAAATCAATCACTGATTCATTTGCCACCTACTGGACTTGGAGGCTCCCTGACTAGGATGCTGGATGGAACAGCTTTCATTGTTTTATTACCATCCGCTCAGAAGCTATTTATCAAGCACTTACTACACACTTACTTCCTGTTCTCATGGTGTTTATAGCCTAAAACATAAACTAAACTAGCCTAAACAATAAGCAAGTGAATAAAGAAAGCCATAATTACAAACTGTGAGCAAAGGCATGAAGGAGGCTGCTGGGAGTGGCCACACTGAGGAGCGTGGGTTAGAGATGGAGACGGTGTGTAAGGTCTGCCTACAGAGGGAATATCTAGGCTGACTTCCTGAGGGATGAAAAGAAGAGTGTAGTGGGAAAGAGCTTGCGGGGTCTAGAACTTCATTGAGACCAAAGCAGGTAGACAAAGGAGAGGGCCACCAGGTGAGATCAGAGGTGGAAAGAGGCCAGTGTCAGGCAGGGCTTGGTGGGACCTTTTCATTTTAGGAAGTTCTCTCTGGTTCTGGGAGGAGAACAAGCTATAGGGGGATCTAGTGAGAAACCAGGAAGGCCGGTAGGAGGCTTTAAGGGATCTATGATGGTCTGCATTAGTTTGCTAGGGCTGCAGTAACAATGTATCACAAACCGAGTGGCTTAAACAATGGAATTACTGTCTCACGGTTCTAGAAGCCAGCAGTCCAAAATCAAGGTGTCACCATGGCCATGTTCCTTCTGAAGGAGCTCTGAACAGGCTCTGCTCCAGACCTCTCTCCCAGCCTCCGGTAGCTGCAGGTGTTCTTTGGCTTGTAGGTGGCCATCTTCCCCCCAAGCCTCTTCACACTGTCTTTCCTCTGCACAAATCCGTCTCCACGTCCAAATTTCTTCTGTCTTTAAGCCTGCCCATCATTTTAGATTAAGGCCCGCCCTTATGACCTCATTTTAACTTGATGACTTCTGTCTCCAAATAAGGTCACATACGGAGGTGCCAGGGGTTAGGACTTCAACATATTCTGGGGGAGATGCAATCCAACTCATAACGTGGCAGGCTGGCCCTTGGTGGTGGCCGTGAAGGTAGGGAGAAGGGGCTACACCAAAGACAAATCTTGGAGGTAGAGCTCATAGGACTTGCCAATAAGACACAGGGAGGAATCGGGGGACCCAGTTCTCTATCTTTGGTAAGTAGGTCAATGTCATGTTCTCTACTGAAATGGAGAACCTGGGGAAGGAAGGGTCGAGAGGTGGGGATGGCCTGGATTCTGGAGGTCTACTTGCGGTGTGTTAGGTTGGGGTGTGTTAGGTTGAGTTGAGTAGGCAGAGTCAGCCCTGAGAGATAAATTCAGGAAACGAGAGCTGAGAGATGAAATTAAAGCCAGGGAAATGGATGGAATCCTTTAGGAAGAGTGTGGATAAAGAAAGTGGTGAGGACTAAGCCCTGGGACAGGTCAGGAAGAGGATGGAGAACCTGGAAAGCGGATAAGGAGGGAGTTGCAGTGTCCACCCTGCCTGTGTTGCCACGTGCGTGGTGCAGGGGCAGCTTAGGACCAGGAGTCCAGCTACCTACCTGCTACGCGACTTTGGGAAAATCTCTTCTCTGGTCTTCTGTGCTTTCCCAGCTGGCATGTGTCTTGTGCTGATGGTGAGAGTGAAACGGGGTTGGGGTTGCACTTTGAAAGAAGCCAAGCCTGCTGAAGGTGATGCGATGATGCCGACTGCAGAGCAGAATGGGAGCTGAGGCCCCCAAATGCCCCAGAGCTCTCCCTGCCCCCGAACGCTTCATGCATGTTTTAGAATATAGATTCTGTCATCTTGCCGAGGCATATAGTGATGCCATGTGCTTACTAGGAATCCAGGAGGACTTTGAAGAGCCCGCAGGTAGTGCCTGAGCTCACACACTGCTTCTTTTTCACCTGAGCTATTATTTTAACTCCCCGAGAGAAAGGGAATAACCAGGTCTGTTTATCAAAATCTCCACATCAGGATCAGGGAGTGGTAAGCATTTTAGCTGTAGCAGGTGTATGTTTGCGTGTGTGTGTTTACGTGTGTGTGTGTGTGTGTACATATATGTGCATACCAGCACATTCTTACGAGCCCAGAGAAAGAGTCATAAAACTAGCAGGAGACGGGCTTATCCATTTAGCAACATCTCACCCTGAAACTGGGCTGAAGTGTTTGAAGCTGAAAGAAAAGGCTATATTTGGAAATATCTATTAATACCTTGCAAGTATTTAGGTGGAAACTGAAATGACAAGTCATGGTTTCCTTTTGCTGCTGGGGAGGGCCTGGAGGCAGATAGATGGTGGAGAGCAGGTGGAATGTTTCTGCAGCCACGGGCTGGCTGATTTTCCACCCTTCCTGTCCCTGGGATTATGTGGCCAGGGCTGCTTCGTAACCTTTTCCTCTGCAGTCTCAGTGTCTGTGGGAGATGCCAGAGAGACCTCAGCAGGACAGACAGGAAGAGGCTCCTAGTGGATTGATTTGAGGAGCTCTAGCCCACAGTTCCTGCTCTCAAATATCTCTCCTTCCCCTTCGGTGCCGTCATCAATGCCTAGGATTCCCCAGCTGTATCTTCATGTCTTGGAAGGGCAAATGTTTTTTGGTGTTCTAGATTCACAGCAACAAAGCCCATGGGAAGTGTGACAACGTAGTTGTCAGCTAACATTTTAGTGCTAGCTAACAGCCAGCTGACAGCAAGGTCTCATGGGAATGTAAGATCATGTGCTTGGGGAGGGAGGAAAGGAGGAAGAGAAGGGATGAGCAGACCACAGCGCTGGCCGCACTCGTGCTAGGGAAAGGGCGGCATATTGGCTGAGAAGACCACCATTCAGGGCAGCCTGAGCTCTGCGTCAGGAGGTCTGGAGAGGAGGCAGTGCCTGGGCTTGCTTTGATAGTCCTGTGGCTCAGAAATTAACCCCCTCTCAGAAGTATAATAGGCGTGTGTGGCAAAGACAAGCAACAAGGTATAGATAAATGGGGAGATACTTGGGTTAAGATGCAAGTGTCTTGGTTTCCCCCTTGCCCTGGAGAACACCAAAGGTGTCTCTGCTGCTGCCATCACCCTGTACCACAGACCATCTCGAGTTCTGGGACCAAGACAGCCTGTACGTGTATGATCGTCTGATTGCTCAGGCTGGATCTCTCTTCTCAGTGGGCATGGTGCTTTTTAGGTGAATTCATTCAGTGTCTTTGCTGGTGGATAAAGACCAGAGAGCGGAGTCCGTGGCCCACTGGGACGAATTGATGAGTTACAGCTATCCAGCTCTAGCCATGCAGGGCACACCCACTTCTCCTCGTTGGCGAATACCATTCATTCTTGAGGACTCAGACCAAAGCCCCTTCACCATGAGCCTTTCTGTTTCTCTAAATTCCTATTGCATCTACTTTGATCCAACAGCCACCCTGTCTTGGTCTGCCTCAGCCAGTCTATCCTGTCTTCTTAACCAGGCTTTAGATCCCCTAAGGGCTGTGCTGTGTCTTATTTATCTTGGTGTATCTCCTCTGCCTCCACCCCCAACCTTTCAGCACAGTGCCAGTCACAAGGTGGGCTGTTAGGAAAAAAGACGGTTGGTTTTGATGGTAACGATGACACAGGTGTTCATGGCTTTTAGGACAAACTTGTTCACTGTGATTGCCAAGGTCCCATATCAAGTGACCCCTCCACCCTTCATCTTCACCTGCCAGCACACTACCCTTCACTCACTGCACTCCATCCACATTGCTTTCAGTCTGCTCATCCCAGCCTATGTCGTCCCCTCTGAAAGCCCCTCCCTTTTCTCCTGGTTAACTCCTTGTCACCCTTCCATTCTCAGCCAGATGTCACCTCCTCTGGGCAGTCTTCCCCGCAACGCCCAGTATGGGCTAGAATTCTTTGTTCTGAGCTCTACAGAACCGTTTTCCTTTGCTGAATTCAAAGTGCTGGCCTTCCTGGTGACTGCACAAATTGTTTGATGGTTGGCTACCTGCCTGCCCCACTCAAAGAGATAACAGCCCTTTGTTTGCCCACCAGGTGGCTGGACAAGGATAAGGACGATGGGCAGTTGGTCCGAGAGTTGCTACCCAGTGACAGCAATGCGACGCTGAAGAGTAAGTTGTCCTGACGACCAGGTGATCGGTGTGCCCTTGGCAAGACAGGTGGTTGCTTCGAATCCTTTGTCTCTTACATTTTAGTATTACATGCTTTCCTTTGCCCACCATGTTCACACCTGTGGGGCAGATCGAGCTGGTATTAGAATTTCAATGTAGATGAAGGGACTCCACAGAGATGGAGAAAGCCCTGTTCCAAGTTACAGGGCTACTTAGAGAGAGCGAGAGTCCACCCCTGGCCATAGACCACCCTCCTGCTCCACGGTCCTTCCCGATAGGACTGCACTAACCCCCTTCCTTTGTGCCTCCTGCCTCGGACTATTCAGACTTCCGCTATCACATCAGCTTGAAGACAGGGGACGTCTCTGGGGCCAGCACAGATTCCAGAGTTTACATCAAGCTCTATGGGGATAAATCTGATACCATCAAGCAAGTTCTTCTCGTCTCTGACAACAACCTGAAAGACTATTTTGAACGTGGCCGGGTGGACGAGTTCACTCTCGAGACCCTGAACATTGGAACTGTAAGTCTCCTTTCAAGGACCATGTGACATCATCTCACCCATTCCCTTGCATATAGCTACACGTGGGTTCACACACACACACACACACACACACACACACACACACACACACACACACACACACACACACACACACACACACACACACACACACATTCATGCACACACAGATGAACCCATCTTGAAGGAAAAAAATGCCCACTTGGGGTTTAGTGAGGTATGTTGTTTTCCAGCTATGACTTAGCAGCAGAAGATCTGTGAACAGTGGCTAAGCTTCCAGAGTCTCTTTGGGGATGGAATGCATATTTTCGGTGGCTGTAGTCCCAACATTTTCTTCACCTCCATAGCCAGAACCGACAAAGAGGAAAAGGAAGAACAGAAAATAATTGCCAATTCCAAACCTGAGTGCACATCAGCATCATGCTCAGGAAGCTCATTTCTGGCTGCATTCCCAGGCCACACCTGAAAGATTCTGCCTTAGAAGAGGGGACCTGAGAGTCTTCCTCCATCAGGGCTCCAGGTGGCCCTGCTCCAGGTGGTCTGAGCACTTCGTTTAGAGAAGCGTGGGTCTAATTCCCTGGACTTGAGGTTGGAGGCGTTTCCAGAAATAGCTGGGCTTCATGTTACCACCTGCCCCTCTCAGGGTGTGGCTTGTGAAAATTGAGACAGTGACAAGCTTCCTGTCTGCAGTCTCGTCTTTCCTACCACCTCCCCTCCAAGGGAGACACACCCTATTTCAGACGCTCCATCAAAATCACTTTAGCGAGAGATCTCATGTCAGTCATGTATATCTTGAAGATGACGAACTTAAATTAAGATCTTTTAAATCAAAATGTATTCACAGTTTAAGCTGAATTACTAAATGTAGAGTAAAAGCTTTTCCCTTTCCTAAGGATTTCTGGCAGCAGCCAGCAGATAATTTGAATATCCGAGGGGATAGGGAGAGTGTTTGGGCCTTTCCTTGTATTTCTGAAACCCCCTCAACAAGCAGTGTGGCCAAGAGTATGGGCTCTGGCTGGGGACTGCCTGGGTCTGAGTGCAGACTCACCCACCATGTGTGCCTCAGTTTTCTCATTTATAACAAAAGGGGACCCTGATGGGATTCTTATCCACATTAACTGTATTACTAGCACTCACATGCACACAGTAAGTGCTCAATAAACACTAGCTATTATTGACAGAGCAATGGCTCCAAGTCAGGTGCCGGCTATTGTGGAATTGAAAAACAGTCACTGCCCTTCAAGAGCTTCCTGTCCTATTGGGTAGAAGATGCCTGTCCCCGTCTTTACTCTTTCAGTGGTTCTTCCCCAGGACTGTTACTGTCCCACCACCATGGAAAGATAATGAAGCTCTCCCGTGGTCTTTGGCAAGCACCCAAAAGATTCTCAGGCTATGTTTGTAAACAGCTGGTCTCTTTCCTACAGTTCCAGGGGACCTGGCTACATGCACTCAGCTATGACGATGTTTCCATTACCAGCTGTAAAGAGGCACTTAGTTCTCATAAGAGTGAGAGCAGAACTCACATGAACAATGTTCTAAATCTGGTGTTTTGGCATCACTCCTCCAAACCATCACAGAGAGAAACTGAGGGGCTGGAAGGGATCTCGAAGGCCATGTGACAATTCCATCTAATGTTAGAATTGCCCTGTATACAGCATTTCAAAAATAAATAAATAAATAAAAGAAATTTGAACATGGAAGAACCAAGTACATATAAGGAGGTAATAAAATCATCTATGAGATCATCTGTGTTGCCAGTGGACAAAGATGCTACAGTGTAAAATAGCAGAACAAGTGAATTACCTAGTGCTATCAGAAAAAAAAATGTTCCCATGGTCTAAGAGTGAGAGGAAGAATCAGACACAAAATGACAGCACCCTGAGAGACTGTCCGAATATTGTCACCTATAGAATGGATATATCCAAGAAGAAATGCATAAATATGCACAACAGTGTATTGTTTAAAACAAAACAAAGCCAAATTAATATCATGGCTACCAGACTCAGATAGCTAACATTTCGAATGTTTGCTTCCTTGTGAAGCCACCACATGACTAAGTGCATCTTGAGTACACAATTTAACATTACTAAGTATATACTAAGTATAACATTACTACATGCATCTTGAATACACTGTCTGCAATTACTAAGTATATATGAGAGCTTTCAAAGTTCATGCCACACCTGTGCCCCAACTCGATTATTACAAATTACCTAAGAGGTGAGCTGGACTAAAGAGAGGAGGGAACAGAGAGGCTCCAGGCAGGAGAAGTGGCGTCCTGGACCCCCTGGACCAGTACCTCCTGCTTAGCCTCTCTCTCCTGAGGACCTGGAAATGGGTATAGGAGAGCAGTTCGTGCAGGTGTTTGGGGAGGTGGGGATGGAGGCATGGAGGTTTCCAAGCAGAGCTCCTTGTTCACCCACATCCCGGTTTCCTTCCAGATCAGCCGGCTGGTGATCGGGCATGACAGCACGGGCATGCACGCCAGCTGGTTCCTGAGCAGTGTGCAGATCCGCGTGCCCCGCCAAGGCAAGCAGTACACCTTCCCTGCCAACCGCTGGCTGGACAAGAACCAGGCTGACGGGCGCCTGCAGGTGGAGCTTTATCCCAGTGAAGTCGTGGAGATCCAGAAATGTATGGAGGTGGCAGGGGTGGGACTCTCAACAGTGTTTCCCTGTGGGCCGGAGTATTGTGGAAGGAGGAGGGATTATGGGGTGACTGATCTTGTCTCAAGGGGGAGGCTTAGGGGAGATAATGAGGACTTCCCATTGCCTCTGGTACCATGGTGCTGGGAGGGAAGAAGGGCTCATTCTGACTCGAAGGATGAAACATTTCGTTCTGCACTAAAGGCAGCAAGTGACTTTATTCAGAAATGTACATTCTCAGCCCTGTGAACAAGAGGACACAGTCCATGCCTTCCCTGGGAAGACTGGCTGAGAAGACAAAGCTGTTTATTCATTCGTCTATTCAATAAATACCTAGCAAATGTTTCTCTGAGCCGGAACTGCCCCAGGCTCTGTGGAGGCAGCCATGAGCAAAACAGACCAAATCCTTGCCCTTGCAGCCTTTACGTTCCACCAGGGGAGACAAACAATAAACATATACCACAGTGCGGCGTAAGAGCTATGAAGAAAATGAAGCAAAGTACAGGGTTAGTAATGGTGTGGAGCAGGGGACCTTTTCACACAGGGCAGTGACTTCTGTGAGCGAAGGTGAAGTTCAAGGTGATCTGGCCACCCATTACACATGATGCGAAAGCCATAGATTATGGTAGAGCTCAGAGAAACAAGAGGTTATCTATAGGATTAGGAAGACAATGGGACCAAAACCTGGCACAGAAAATGTCACCTTCTTCACCTCTACTTGTACATCTACCCTGAAATCCACTGCCCGAGGCTCGCTTGCACAGGAGTCTTCTCTGAGAAGGAACCCCAGTGGGAGTATACCTCTCCTCCCCAGAACTCTGTGTCTTTTCATGTGTGCATTTTCCCTTCCTACCTAACCTGTAGGTTCCTTGAGGGCTGTGACACATACCTGTGCTTTGCAATAATGGTACCTGCCAGCGTGAAGAATCAACTCCTTTCCTCTTTTTATCAGTTAGAACTTGATTCCCATGAATGATACAGGTACTAGTTCACACGATAAAGATTAAACGCAGTAGTTCCCTGTCCCCTACCCCATCCTTCTTCTTCAGAAGTAACAACTTTTAAACTACTTTAGCTTTTTCTTCTGCAGTTTATCTCCATATTTTTAATAATGTGCTTATCGGTTTCTTGATTTTTCAGCCATAGACATTAACTATTGACTTCCTATTATGGAAGAGGAGGGTTTAGTTCTTTTAACGCTCATGCATATGTGCACATACACACACCCCCTTCTTCCAACCATCAATAAAATTAAGTCAATATTCAATTTTTACATTATTATGACTACAAATATTCGCTGCTGACATACCTACTGTATGATGATTGCATTTCCATCTTTTGTACAACTTTTCATTTTTTATGGAGTTAATGATAGCCTTATTTTTTTATTTGTATTGTTTTCTCTATACTCATTTGTATTTCTATATTCCCATCTATATGCCTACCTATCTATATTAGTATGCTGGGGCTTCCATAACAAAATATCACAGATTAGGTGGCTTAAACAACAGAAATTTATTTTCTCATAGTTCCAGAGGCCAGAAGTCCAAGATCAAGGTGTCAGCAGGTTGAGTTTCTCCTGGGGCCTTTCCCCTTGCCTTGCAGATGGCTGCCTTCTTCCTGTGTGTTCACATGGTCTTTCCTCTGTGCACGGCCTTGTCTGTGTCCTAATCTCCTCTTATAAAGACACCAGCCACATCTATTGAGCCCCACCCTAACAGCCTCATTTTAACCTAGTCACCTCTTTAAAAGCCCTGTCTCCAAATGCAGTCCCATTCTGAGGTACTGGGGATGAGGTCTTCAACATATGACTTTGGGGAAGACACAATTCTCTCATAATACCATCTTATCTCCTTGTCGTCAACAGAGCTAAAATTCTTTCTATATGTTCAAACCCAACAAGAATTCTCTTGGTTTCCTCTCTACCTCCTTCTCCCCCAATCGCCATCAAGACATTTCTTTAGGAACCTCTGTCCTCCTGCTCTCTAGGCTGCCACAAAGTTGTCATGTCTCCGGTGCCATCTTTTTTGAAATTCCTTTCTTTTTTTTTTCCTGGGTTGGGTACTCCATTTCCTGAATTTCATGTCTTCCTCATTTTAGTAGCCCACATTCTCCACTAGTAGCTTCCTGAGAAAACGTTCATAGAAGAGAAATGTTGAGACCTCGCATGTCTTTGGTCTCTCACAATTGACCAATAATTTGGCTTGTTACAGAATTCTGAGTTGAACTCGTTTTCCCTTAAAATTGAGAAGGAATTTTTCTACCATCTTCTAGCTCCCAGTGCTGCAGTTGAGAAGTTTGGTGCCATTCTACTATCCAACCCTTTGGGGATTTTTTTCCTTTAAAAGCTTATAGGATCCTCTTTTTATCTCTGGCATTATAAAATTTCCTGATGTCTTCACTGCCTTTTGTGATTTTAATTTCATCCATTGTTCTGGGAACTCATGGGCTCCTTCAATCTAGAAGTATTTTATAGTTTGCGGATATTTTTTAAATGTTATTTCTTAAACCAGTGCCAGCTCTTTCCTCTGTTTTCATTAGAACTGAACTTAGTAAGATCTTGGACTTCCTCTGATTTTCTTACCTTTCGATCAGTTGTCATGTTGTTCTTGGGAAATTTCCTTGTTGCTCCTCAGAGCTGTTCTTGACTTCGTCCTTGTTGTGGATACTTCATTTCAGCTACCACATGTTAATTTCCAGCAGCTGGTTCTTGTTCTCTGGCAGCTCATTCTTATCCTAATTTCGTATGATCCTGACTGCCCCTTGTTCGAAGAACTGAGAAAGGGAACGGGGTTGAGGGTTCTCTCCATTCAGAATGCCAGCTCTTACTGAACCTCCTTTTGTCCACATACCAACCCACCCTCACTCCCAGCTGAGCGTGGTATCTCTGGTTCTATTTCTTTAGGCTCTGAGCCAATTTTCTTGTTTTCATCCCCCAATTTCTCACGTGGCTGTGGGAATGGAAGATCATTCCCACAACAGTTAAAACAACAGTCATCACTTGAAAAAACAATCATGATATTGTCTTATAGCATTGCTGAGAAAGCAAGTCTTGTCATAGTCACTTTGAAACAATATGGCCCCACAGTTCTGGAAGATATTTTGCTCTCCACTGGGAAATGCCCCCTTGTGGTGCATATCTGTAACGCATTCTCACCTTCTAACAGCTTGTTGAAGTATTCCTTCAAAATGTAGGCAACTCTCTCCATGTAGGAGTATCTGTTGATATCATCTGAAAGGTGCATATGTTTGAATGGAAATTATAATTTTTCAACTACTTGTCCTCTACTTAAAATAAGGAAAGGAAACAAGCACACAGTCTTTGCTTCTTTCTGCCCTGTGGTGTCTGCCCAGAGGTAGGCACACAGCAGAGAGTGCCAGCTGATATACTGACTACTCTGCATTCCTGGTTCCAGAGGACACTTGTGGTACAGAGGATGACTGGGGTTTGGAGTCTGATTGTTGGAGTTTGCCAGTTCCACTACCTACTGTATTCCCCTATGTGTCAGTGTGTCCACTTGCAAAATGGGAATGATAGTACTTACTCATCATGGTGATGAGAGGATTAGATGAGATAATGCCTATCTTGGAAAATGTTTGTTTTATGACTATTGTTGGCTATTGCTGTTATTACTAAATGTCCCATTTCTCCCCCATGTGCCCACCTAGTGGTCCACTATGAGGTTGAGGTTTGGACGGGAGATGTTGGCGGTGCAAGCACCACTGCCCAAGTCTACATGCAGATCTATGGTGAGGAAGGCAAGACAGAAGTGCTCTTCCTCTCCAGCCGCTCGAAAGTTTTTGAGCGGGCATCCAAGGACACGTTCCAGGTATGTGGGGGTCAGGTAGCAGGGGTGCTGACAGAGGGCCCAGTGGATGCCTGAAAATGAAGAGATTGGACTAGATCAGTAGTTCTCATCTCTAAATTCTTATTAGAATCACCTGGGGGAACTTTAAGAAAAAAGTGAGAACCTCTATGGTGGGGTATGCTTTCTGGGGGTGCTCCTAAAATCTCTACCAGTGATACCATGTGCTGCCAATTCTGAGAGCCTCTGGGGTAGATAAATCTAATTTAGCGAACTATGGCCAGCCCTGTGGCCTCTGATTCTATAGCTCTGTCGGCCTGGGTGCAGGGCCATGCTTCCCAGGCAGGACACTGGGAGGCTTTGGGGTCTCTTGGGTGTGTTCTGGGCCTCAGAACTTCCCTTTGAGTGGAGGAGAAAGAGAGACAAGAATGTGAGCATGTTGGTGGGAGAGGAGAATGCAAGGGTGGTGCCCACTGGGGGACACATGATCGTTTTATACAGGACATGAGTGTGTGCTCACGTGTGTGCATGTGTGTCTGCAGATATGTGCGTACTGGAAGCATGTTCAGGCTGGTGTTCAGTGTGTGTTTGTGTGCCACAGGCAGCTGGGCCCTCAGCAAAGAGCCCTAACCCAGTGCCCAGCAGAGAAGGGCCCGGCTGAGCTGGGCCAGGGCTGCAGGTGTATAGGACGTTAGTGTCGGAGGGATCTTCATCGAGTCCAACCCCTTATCACACTGCTGAGGAAGCGGAAGCCCTAGCATTGTACCTCTCTGAGCCTCAGATTCTTCAGCAGTTCAAACCCAGCCTTATAATACCTGCCTGGCCTGCTTCATAGTCCATGGAAGGATCAAAATAGTCAATATCAGGGATAGTGCTTGGGAAATTGTGAACAGTTACAGAGATGTAACAACAGCACATCTTCTGGACGCTAGCCGATGAGGTAGCTGAATGTGGTGGTGGATACATTCATAGCTGGCAGGTGGGGGGAGAGGGGACAGCAAACAGGCGTCCCTGGAGAGGTCGAGTGTAGAGATGTCGTGACCTGGAAAATGTGGAACAGGGGAGCTAATGTGCCAAAGAGGGGACTCGGCAGGTCCAGAGCCCATCCCTAAGAAGAAATTCCTCTTTCCTGGGGATCCTGAGCTCCATTATGGCTGATAATTTTCTCACAAAGCCAGTTTGGGCCGCATTGTGGCTTCACGAACAGAGAGAAGACCTGAGTTCTC
Organism: Pteropus vampyrus; assembly: GCF_000151845.1. Lineage (NCBI taxonomy): Eukaryota > Metazoa > Chordata > Mammalia > Chiroptera > Pteropodidae > Pteropus > Pteropus vampyrus. The sequence continues at coordinate 5,889,335 of NW_011888784.1, forward strand.
ATCTATGTCTGGACTCCAATTACAGGACACTGAGCAACTCGTGAGGCAGCCCTGGGCCTCAGTTTCTGTGGCACATAAGTGGGAGGACTGGTGGGACAGGACTTTGAAAAGGGTCGAACATGCAGAAGGGGACCCATCAGCGTGGTGGGGGCCCTGAGAGTGGCCAGACTGGCAGAGATTTCATGTGAGCCACCCCCTCCCCACTGAGCTCTGCAGGGGCCAGACCTCACCTCATTGTAAAGCTTAGAACAGAGAGGCAGATGGAAGTCTGGGGACCTGCTCCTCTGAAGAGAAGCCAAACCCATCCACACTGCCCTCTGAGCCAGCATGAGCTAGGCCCCATGAGGAAGAGAAGCATGGATGAATGGTCCCTGCCCTTAGATTCCCGCTCGAATGGGCAGAGACCAGCTCATGTGGACAAAGAGGGCATCCAGGACAGGCCAGGACCTCAGCTAAGCTCTGGGGCCCCTCTGAGCTTTCCAGGAGGGGAGTGATCGTATGCTGGGGGAGGGGCCTGGCGCCTCTGGGGGCACTGGTGAGATTTTTGTTTCTGAAAAATAACATTTTTTTAAACTTATTATAAAAGTTCTATATGATTAATGCTGGAAAATTTTTGGAAAGAGATCACAGAAAAACACAAACTAACAAGAACATAATAATAAAGCTCAGGAATGAATAGGTTTTAGTTAGAGATGAGGATGGAATAATGGCATTCTGGGTGAGAGATGGCATGAACAAAGATATGGAAATAGGAATAATAAGAATGAGTATGGTATGATTGTGTGTGTGTGTGGGGGGGGAATGCGTGCGTGTGCGTGGAGAGAGAGAGAGAAGCAGGAGGACCATTTTGACTATCCCAGGGGTTTAGAAGGAAATAAGTTTGGGTGGAGGGTGGGGCCAGCAAGAGGTCCTGGAAGGAGGCTGAGAGACCAGGCTAGATGTGTAGGAGAGAGGGGGCTGGTGGAAACTTCTGAGCCCAGAGTCGCCGAGCCTCTCCATCCTGCGGCTCCGCCCACAGCCCTGCACCCGGCTCTGCAGGGGAGGTGGGGAGGATGCCAGGGGCCACCCCAGTCACTGCCCTGCACTTTGCACAGCTGGAGGCGGCCGACGTGGGGGAGATCTTCAAGATCCGGCTGGGGCACACAGGCGAGGGCTTCTCGCCCAGCTGGTTCGTGGACACGCTGTGGCTGAGGCACCTGGTGGTACGAGAGGTGGAGCTCACGCCCGAGGAGGAGGCCCGGAAGAAGAAGGAGAAGGACAAGCTGCGGCAGCTGCTCAAGAAGGAGCGGCTGAAGGCCAAACTGCAGAGGAAGAAGAAGAAGAAGAAGAAGGGCAGCGACGAGGAGGACGAGGGGGACGAGGAGGAAGAGTCCTCGTCGGAGGAGTCCTCGTCTGAAGAGGAGGAGGAGGAGACGGAAGAGGAGGAGGAGGAGGAGGAGGAGTTTGGGCCGGGGATGCAGGAGGTGATTGAGGAGTACAAGTTCGATGCCCACCGCTGGCTGGCCCGGGGCAAGGAGGACAATGAACTTGTCGTGGAGCTGGTGCCCGCTGGCCAGTCGGGTCCTGAGCGTAAGTCTGAGGAGGGGTCAGACAGTCCCCAGCTTGGGGAGGGGTAGGGTGCCTAGCTATTCTACCACATGGAAGCCCCACAGGTGGGCACCCATCATGGTTCCCAAATAGCTCTCCTGACTTGTATCTGAAGTGCCACCATGGACAGTTCTCTGGGGTCAGCGTAGCTCTTGTCTTGAGGTGCTCTCAGAAAGAGTGGACAACTTTAGGGGGAGCCCTGATGTATCTCAGTGTTGGGGGTATAAGGTAGGAGGGTTGCTGAGGGTGAAGTTTCCCAGGACTCACAACCTCTTGGGCTTCACAGGGAAGGAAAGTCTTGGGTAGGGATGAGGGACAAGTTCAGTTCTAGGTCAGTACAGACGTGGAGGTATCTGTAGGTCCTTCCTGCTTCCACCATCTGCCCAGATCCTAGATGCTCAGCCTAGGATGCTTAAGCCCAGGTGTCCTCAATGCCACGTCTTTCTGTGTCTTTAGCCAACACCTACGAGGTCCAAGTGATCACAGGGAATGTGCCCAAGGCTGGCACCGATGCCAACGTCTACCTGACCATCTACGGCGAGGAGTATGGGGACACGGGCGAGCGGCCCCTGAAGAAGTCAGACAAGTCCAACAAGTTTGAGCAGGGACAGGTAGGGTACGGGCTTTCTGGCCATTGGATGAGTGATTGGGACACAGATGGAGGGAGCCCTCTGGTGATTCCCAAAGTCACTCCACACACAGTGACTGCCGTGTCCAGCAGTGAGCTTTGTTCAACCCAAGCAGGTGTCACGGAAGTGCGTCTTCTGTGAGTACCGGCACTTTGGGGAGGGAACATAAGAAAGGCGCAGGAGGGGGTCCAGCCCACAGGAACTAGCCAGAGGTAGTATAGGTAGCAGATGCTCAGGTGCTGAGTGGGTGGAGCAGGGGTTCAAGGAGGAAGTGGTCACCAGAAGATAGTGCTTTAGAGAAAACTTGGTGGGAAGGAGAGATGTACTGAGTCTTGGTGGATGAGTATGGTGTAGATATCTAAAGATGGCAGTAAGAGATATTCTCCAAAGATGGGACCTCATGACAAAGATGTGGGTGAGGGTGGAAATGTGGAAGGCCAGATGAGGAACAGTGAGTCTTCCTGCCACACTGCGGTTCATGCTGAGCCATGGTGGGTGCTACCTCTGGGAAGCTTGGTGTGGGGAATGAGGACTTCGAAGGACAGGCCGAGAAGCCTGAACTACACCTGAGGCAGTGGGCGCCGTGAAGGCTTTTGAGCACTGGAAGAAATACACCACCTCCCTCTTCCAGGTATAGTGGGGAAAAACATGAAAAATACAGCTGTCATCTTTGTCCTTAGAGATTTTATAATATCCTCTTATATGAGGCTTGAAGACTGCCCCTCATCTCGCCTTTCCCGTTCTTGCCCCCATCCCAAAGCCAGGTTCCCTCATGAACAGAGAAGAAGGAAGAAAGAAAGAAACCAAATCCAGTAAAATACTTCTGGGCTCTGGTTTATTTCAGAGGCCCTGGTTTTTCTTTCAACACTCTTTTCCCGTTATTGGATGTCGGGGTTTATTTCTGGTGCAGTGCTCTCCCTTAAACATAGCCACTGTGATTCCGGATTTGAAGAAACTTGCTGTAGAAGACGTAACTCTGGTATAATTGATGTAATTTGAATATGGCCTCCATGTTAGATAATAATATTGTTGATGCTAAGTTTCCTGAATTTGGTGATTATACTTACAGTGATTCTATGAAAACGTCCTTGTTCTAAGGAAATTTATGCTGAAGAATTTAGGGGTAAAGGATCACGGTATCCGCTATTTACTTGCAAATAATTAAGAAAAAAAGAGAGAGAAAGGTGGAGGGAGAGAGAGAAGAAGCAAATGTTGCAATAATCTAAGTGAAAGGTATACAGGAATTGTCCACACGTTTTCTGTAGATTTGAAATATTTTTTAATGTTAAAGAGTTTAAAAAGTTGTAGCCGAGAAAATCTCATTCACTTACCGGGTCCTGGTGTTGTCAGTTTCCTCCAGTGCCTATACGTGCACTTGTATACATTCTGTCTTTCCACTTCTATATCCAGGTCAACCGTTTCTGTAAATCACTTTAAATTTACACTGGCTCATAGCAAATGCATAATCAAAATTTGTGGTTGAAGGAGATTATGCACATCTGTGCACACACAGCACATACCCAAGCAACAGGCTCTGCGTACGTACACGCACATCCACCCCACAACACAAATATGGGTTCTGGTCTTGGGAGGGTGGTAAGCGGGGAGGGTGCCACCCCTCTGAGTGCTACCCTGGCCCTTTCCAGACAGACACGTTCACCATCTATGCCATTGACCTGGGGCCCCTGACCAAAATTCGGATTCGCCACGACAACTCAGGGAACAGAGCAGGCTGGTTTCTGGACAGAATAGACATTACTGACGTGAACAACGAGACCACGTGAGTGGGGCTGATGGGGAGGGAGGGTAGGCCACTCCTGCCACTAAAATAGTCCTGGAAGGAGGCCTAAGGGTGGGGTGGTGTGATGCCTGAGGGTGAGGGTGGGATGGCTGTGATGCCCGAGGACAGGAATGGGGGGCTGTGATACCTGAGGGTGGGAGCAGGGGGCTGTGATGTGGGTTTGGCCCATGTAGCTGGCAAGGTGGGCATTGTTTTCTGCCCGCTGGAGCTACTTGCCCTGTCAGGTGACAGTCTGGTAGAACATCCAGTCCAATTTTTGAAGTCCATCAACTCAGAAGGTCGGGTTTTCTGTCCCTGCCAGACCGTCACTGGCCCACTCTCCATGCCCAGACTTAGTCACACATAAGTCTCTCCGTGTTTAAACTGACTTCCAGTACATTGTTCTAATATTCTAGACCAGAGATAAGCAAACCACTTCTGTAAAGTCCAGATGGTAAATATTTTAGGCTTTGGGGGCCATTTGGTCTCTGTCACAGCTACTCTATCTGGCCTCTGCAGCAGGAAAGCAGCCGTGGAAGATACCTAAATGAATGGATGTGTCCATGTTCCAGTTAAACTTAATGGACACTGAAACGAATTTTGTGTAATTTTTCATGTCACGAAATATTAGTTATATAGATTTTTTCCAACCATTAAAATATCTCAGTTTGTGAGATGTACATAAGCAGGTGGTGGGCAGATTCAAACCACAAGCCACAGTTCACTGGCCCTGTCGAAGATTCACAGCATGAGTTAGGTCGGGAAGGGTGTACTGTCCTGACAGGCAAAGGAACCACCCCCATGGAGGTGAACCCAGAGCCAGGGCCAGGACTCCAGACCAGCAACGATGAATCTGCTGTGTTTCCATCATTTGGACACATTGACTCTTGGGCAAAAGGGGCCACGGGGCAGTAGACAGGAAAGGAGGGCCCGAGATGTGGCAGGGGCGGCGAGGGCGGCGGGGGGCGGATGGGAGAGAAGCAGACGAGATCCTGACTGGGTGGTGAAGCTGCCCAGGGTCTGCCAGAGCCTGGAATCTGGTGGGTACCCAATAAATACTTATTTGTTCAATTAAACTTCTTGACCTGCAGCTTGGTGTCTCTTGGAGCATGCTCTCTTCTTGGGCTCCACTCCATGAAGAGCAGGGGGTGACGGGGCTCACTACATCTCCCACCTCTCTCCTGCCCCAAGAGGTGGGGGACAATGGAAGTGCTCTCTCTGTCCCCAGATGGGGACAGTGAGGCACAGCTCACACACAGCCTGATGTCATGGATTTCCATGAGGTCATTGTGATGACCCAAAAGGGCCATGGGACCACCCTGTGGTGGGGAACTGGGGTCCTGACCTAGAGTAGATCCTCTGCCAGAAATTTGCCAGGTCACCCTGGACAAGTTGCTCCATCTTTATAGGCTTTTGTTTGCTCTTCTGATAAGTGGGCTTAATGATGCCAGCCCAGCTTACTTCTCAAGATGTTCTGAAACTCTAAGGCATTTAAGTGGAAAGGATAAAGTGCCATGAAAAAAAGTAAGGACAGAAACAAACTGTGAACATCCCCAGCTTGCCTTGCAGCTCCGACAGGGTTAGTTAAGTCTGTTCCAATGACTTTGGCATTTCTGGGCCAGCCCAACAATTTTTAAATTATTTAAAGTACTATTTATCCTCTTTCATTATTCTTTAAAAATATTAGCTAACTTTACCTTTTCAAATCAAGACATTAAATGATTTGAAAAAAATCCCATTGGAATTTTGATTGTAATGCTATTAAATGTATGTGTGGATAATTGCATAGTTAGAATATTAAGTGCTACTCCCCAGGTACACATTTCCATGTACCCAAGTGTTCCGTTAGGTATTTCAGTAATGGTTTATGTTTTTCTACATATAGCTGCTACACATTCTTAAGATTACACCCTAGTATTTTATGTTTTTATCACTCTCATTTTAACCCTCTCATTACTCATCTCTCTTCTGCTCCTCCCTTTCTCTCTTTCCTTCCTTCCTCCACTCCTCACTCCCCTCATCTCCAACTCTTCCCTCTCTGCCCTTTCCTACTGGTGTTGCGTGTTTGCATGTCTTTGTTTCCTTGATATTGAAACAGCAGTAAGGGCTCTGTGGTGAGCTGGTTCCAACCATTCACAAGGTCAGAGAGCAACTCTGGGCAAAGCCTGCTCCGGGAGATAGATGTAAAATTATGGGAGTTCAAGGAAACGAAATCAGAACAACAAATTTCTCTCTCAGAGAGACACCATTTTCCCCGACAGTGCTTTAGGCCTCACATGACCTTGACTAGCTCAGGATAAGGATAAGTGAACACTGACTTCATTTCTCAGCTGCCCTGTACCCAATCACCCGCCTCTGTGCAAACTGGATGTCCTTGACCCTCTCTGCCTCTCATGCCCCACCCCAATCTGTGGGCTGCATTTTCCTTCAGAAGAGTGTGATTCAGACCCCATCTCCCATCTTCACCACCCCTTGATCAGAGCCTCCTGACTGGTACCTCTCTATCACCCAGTGCCTCCTACTGTCTACAGCAGTTCAGCTCTCAGGGTCATATCCCTCCTCTGCTCAACAACCTCCTGAGGCTCCCATTTCGCTCAGGGGAAGAGCCAGAGAGAGCACTGCCAGTCTCTGCCCCATGCCCCCTCTTTATCTCTAAGTCTTAACTCCCCTCCTGCTCACTCCTTGCTGTGTCTTGAACCCAATAGATACGTTCCCCCCAATGTCTTTGCATGTGCTGTCCCCTCTTCCTGGCACTGCTTCCCCCAATGCTCACTCTCATACTTTCTCTAGGTAGGTCTCTGCTCAGGTGCCACCTGTTCAGTGCGGCCCCACCCCCCCCACTCCTGGAATTTTTATTCCTTGTTCTCTGTTTGTTTGTTTTTTTATTCTCCATATCACATATCCTCTGACCTACAATAAACTGCTGTATTTGGTTATTGTGCCTCTCCTTGCAATAAATAAAAGGTACACGCATAAGGTAATGACTGCATCTGTTTTGTTTATTGCTGAGTCCTCCCCAGTACTTAGAAGAATGCCTGGCACATAGTAGGCATATCACAAATACTAATGAATAAAAGTTATGCTTGATTTATTGATTCACTCATTCAACAAACACATGCCACGCTGAGAGGGGGCGGGGTGAAACAGCTGGCTCGGACTCACCCTTTGAAGAATGTTCGATTCAATTCCTTTCTCTCCTGCTTTTGACTTGTGTAGCCTTGGGAAAGTTACTTTACCCCTCTGAGCCTCAGGACACACTTATACTAAAACATCAGTCCTTGCTTACCTAAAGTTCACATTTAACTGGGAGGCCTGTGATTTTATTGGCTAAATCTGGCAACTCTAACAGAGAAGTGAAGGAACTTGTTCAAGGTCACATAACTATAAGTGGCAGAGCCAGGATTTGAACCCACTGTGGCTCCAGAGGCAAATCCTTAATTACCACACTCTGCTGCCTCTCTCATGCCTGATCCACTTCCCCTTCTGTCCAAGTGCCTGCATTGCCCCAGGCCTGGTCTCTGCACTAAGAAGTCTAACTTGGACCTCCCTTCTTCAAATGCCCCAGCTGTCTGCTGTGCCAGCTCCTTAGCCATACTCTTTGTACCATCCAAAAACATGATTAGGCCATTCCATTAAAATTCAGCACTTCTGTAGTGAGCAGGTTTTATGTACAACCCTCTCTGCCGAAGTAGCTCTGGCTAATAGATTAATTCCAGAAAGGGTTGGAACAGTCCCTAGAGGTAACTCTTCTTTAGATACCTCCAATATGACCCTGATTGAGGGTCTGCTATGCTCTAGGTGCGTTACACAGCCATTTTCAGTGGTTGTCTGGAGACTCATTCCCACATTTGTTCTCTATTCAGGGCAAGTGACCTAATGGGTGATTGACGGGCTAAGTAGGATGGAAGAGCAGTGCTTTGTGGGGCATACAGGGTAGCATTCAGCTCCCCTGAGGGCCTCTCATTTCTCAGCCCATGACTGTTCCTTTATGAGACCTTTCCTCATTCCCTACCCCTACAGGTACTACTTTCCTTGTCAACGCTGGCTGGCGGTGGAGGAAGATGATGGACAGCTGTCCAGGGAGCTGTTGCCAGTGGATGAGTCCTACGTGCTGCCAAGCGAGGAGGACGAGGAGGGTGGAGGGGTTGGTGACAACAACCCCCTCGATAACCTGGCCCTGGAGCAGAAAGGTTTCCTCAACTAGTGCTGATTTCTTCCCTCCAGCATCCCTCCCCTCTACCTCTCCCCCATCCTAGGTCTCCATCTTCTCTCCCTCCCCTGGAACTCTTGATGCTTCTTCCTCTGGTGTTATGTCTGTACTGTCCTCTCATTCCTCCATGGCAAGAATGGGGAGGTGAGGGGGGCATATTCCCACGTGTGTACCGTAAAGCTGGGTATAGAGTACAAAGCTTGGGATGGGATGGGATGGGATGGGATGGGATGGGATGGGATGGGATGGGAGGGATGGAATGGAATGGAATGGAATAGGTTGTAGTTGGTTCTGACTTGGTCTTGTGTCCTCCCTTCCAGGCACATTAGAGGCTCTCAATACATCTTTGTCAAGGGAAAGAATGAACTTTTGAGAGTTCTATGATGCTTGTGCTTTCTCTCTTGAAACTTGCATCCCTAAAACTCTTCCCTACCTGGAAGAGTCAGACCAGGGCTCCTGGCTGATGAGCCTCTGACCCTCAAGTCACCTCAAATCTCCCGTAAGCATCCTACAGTGCTATTGATTGAGGGCTTCCTGTGTGAGCTGGAAGTGAGGGAGGCCTCATGTCTGCTTTTCAGACGAAAGGCAGCTGTAGAGCAACACATTCTGCAAGTAAAGTGATTCATAGAAACGGGTGACATGAATATAGAAACATACTCAGCACATTTCTTCTCCCCTTCCTTCTTGGGAGGAGCTACCCACCATTCACTTGTCCACACTTGTCTCCTGCAGATAAATCTACCACATTCTCAGTGACCATAAAGACTGGAGACAAGAAGAATGCAGGCACAGATGCTAACGTCTTCATCACGCTCTTTGGCACAAAAGACGACACTGGTAAGAAAGCAATGCAGGGCCGAGGTTCACCCACATTCTCCCCGGGAAACTGGAAGACTCAGCAGAACGTTCCAAGGAAATCATGGTCATGCCTCTCTCTCTCTCCCTTTTTAAAAAAACATTTTAAGAATCCCCCTTTATTATTTTATTTTATTATGGGAAGAAGAGTTAACATGAGATCTAGCCTCTTAAATTTTAAACGTATAATACATTATTATTGACTATAAGTATGTTTGGTATAGCAGATCTCAAGAACTTATTCATCTTACCATACTGAAACTTTATGCCTATTAATTAATAACTTCCTATTTCCCCCTCTTCCCAGATCCTGGTAACCATTCCAGTCTTTGATTTTTATGAACTTGACTATTTGGGATACTCTATATAAGCAGACTCATTCTGTATTTGTCTTTCTGTGTCTGACTTATTCACATAATGTATTATCCTCAAGGACCATCCATGTTGTTGCATATTGTATAATGTCCTTTATACAGGCTGAATAGTATTTCATTGTATGTATATACCACATTTTCTTTGTCCATTCATGTGTCAATGGACATTTAGGTTTTTCCCACATCTTGGCTGTTGTGAATAGTGTTGCAGTGAACATGGGAATGCTAAGATCTTTTCAAGATCCTGATTTCAGTTCTTTTGGATATATACCCAGAAGTAAGATTTCTGAATCAAATGGAAGTTATATTTCTAATTTTTTGAGGAACTTTAATACTGTTTTCTATAGCAACCATTTTGCATTCCCACCAACTATGTGCAAGGGTTCCAGTTTCTCTACATCCTCATCAGCACTTGTTGTCTCTCTTTTTTTTTTTTTTTTTTGATAGTAGCCAACTTGACAGGTGTGAGGTGATCTCATTGTGATCTTGATTTGTGGCTCCCTGATAACCAGTGACAGTGAGCATTTTTTACATATACTATTGGCCATTCGTATGTCTTCTTTAGAGAAATGTCTGTTTAAGTCATTAGTCCATTTTTAAATTGGGTTATTAGTTTTTTTGTTGTGGTTGTTATTGAGTTGTAGGAGTTCTTTATATGTTTCAGTGATTAACCCTTATCAGATATTTGGTTTGCAAATATTTCCTCCTATTTTGTAGGTTGCCTTTTCACTCTGTCGATTGTTTCCTGTGCTATGCAGGAACTTTTTAGTTTGATGTAGTCCTACTTGCTTATTTTCGTTTTAGGTGTCTGTACTTTTGGTGTCATATTCATGAAATCCTTGCCAGGGCTAATGCCATGAAGTTTTTGCCCTATGTTTTCTTCTTGGAGTTTTATAGTTTTAGGGCTTACGTTTAAGTCTAATCCATTTTGAGTCAACATTTTGTGTATAGTGTAAGATAAGGGCAAATATTTGTGTATAGTGTAAGATACAAATTAACCCTTTTACATGTGACTATCCAGTTTCCCCAGCACCATTGATGCAGGAGACTATCCTTTTCCCATTGTGTATACACTTGTATGCCTCTGACTCTTGGCAGATTGCATGCAACTAGCCTTATCAAAGAAAGGCAGTTGTTGTTTTTTCTTAAAACCCTCTGCATGAGGTGACTTGTCCACCCAGGTTGTGAATGTTGGTTCCTTTGGAATTCTTCCGAAACCTTCCCGAGGCAGTCCTTCTGAGCTCCAGGGGGCAGAGAGTCCCCTGCCCTCTCTCCTGTCTTCACTGCTGCCTCTATAGTCCTAGAAGTGTGTGGAAGCCATACGAATAATCTTTCTTTGAGTATCCTCACCCCAGGTCATGATGACTGATCCTATGGTCACTTTTTTTCTAGACCTTTCTGAAAGTTTTTACCATTTCCTGTGTCCACTCTGTTTGCCTTTCAAAAGCATCATAAAGGGGCTTCCCGATCCAGTGAGTGGTCACTTCTCTGTGTTTCTGCCACCTTTCTCCTTCTGTGCTAATGGCAGAGGTAGCCTAACTCTAACTCCATCACAAGAAGCTCTTCCCAGCCTCCAGTGAGATTCAGCCGATGGGTTTCATGGTGCTCTGTATATAAGGTGCTCAGGAAATTTGGAGTCATTCTGGAACTTATGCCCAGGGACTCAGAGAAGGTGGTACTTAGTGATGGGGTCAACTATCCACTCGGGCTACCTGTCCAGCCATTCAGAGTAAGTTCAGAGAGAATTGGTCTCTCAAACAGTCATCATGTATTTGCTCAAAACCCTGTAGGTCCAGAGCCTTGTACCAAGCATAGTTGAAGAATGAATGGACCTAATCCATCATCTTGGGGTGCTCATATTCTAATACAGTGGTGTGGTGGTAGAGCATGGACTCAAGCTTGACTGGTTTAAATTTCTCTTCTACCACTTACCATCTGTGTGACCTTGGGAAAGTTGCTTAACCTCTCCATGCCTTAGTTTCTCCCATTTCTAAAATGGAGATTAAACTAGTATATGCCTCATAGACTTGTAGATTTAATGAAATTGAACATTAAAATATTTGAAACAAAATGATACTCAAAAAACATTTATTATTATTATTATTAAATAAGTTAGATAATGTATAATGAATGCATTAGGTCATAACTATAAATGTATGTCATTGTAATGGTTACTGAACAATGGGACATGGAATTGAGGTCTCTAACAACTGCTTTTATTTGCCAGGGGGTTTCTGTGTGTTAGGCGCATTCTTGAGCACTTAACAGTCACCATCTTATTAAATCCTCACAACTCTATGGGAAGGCACCAAGACCACCCCTTTTGACATCTGAGGAAACCAAGCCTCAGAGAATTAAGTAAGGCCAGATGTCAAGTGGCAAAATCAGGCACTGAACCAAGGTCTATCTGATTTTCGTGCACTTGAACCAGTCTCTAATGAGCCTGTGAGTATCAGAAGACTCCCTACATGAGACTGGCCCAGGGCCGGGACTCGCAGGGTAAGGGACTCGAAGGCAATATAGTGCATGCTGAGGCCGGTGTCTTACGACACTTAGACCACCCCAGATTTCAGACTGATGCCACAGCCAAGGTCCCAGGACAGATTACGTATGTGAGATGGCTGGTGGGGGGCATTTGAGCCTGCAGAGAATTCCCACATTCTACATTCTGCAGGGGAGCCCCTGTGTCCCCAGGGAGCGTGGGAAGGGTGACTTTGTTACTGGCTTCTTCCCCACGAAGAGAAATGCAAGGGATATGGAAGGAGAGCAGACATTGACAGGGCCCACCATTTTCTTCTGGATGATCTTGGATAAGGCACTTGGCCTCTTGGTGTGTCTCCTTTTCTTTAGATACAAACTGGAAATAAAAATACATAGCTCAGAAGGTTATCACAAAGCTTAATAAAAAGACACACACCAAAACAAACTATGCCACCTGTGCCCAGTGGATGGTGAATGTACAGTCTAAAATTGATGAAAATTAAAAATTTGGTTATTATGAAACACTAAAAGGGGTGGTCAGACTCGGTTTTAAAGGTCTCAGGACCAGCCAGTCATGTTAGGGTCATTTGGTTGGCAGGAATGGCCCTCCTGAAATCCTCCAAGACCAACAGCGACAAGTTTGAGAGGGACAGCATCGAAATCTTCACAGTGGAGACGCTGGATCTGGGAGATCTATGGAAAGTCAGGATCGGCCATGACAACACAGGTCTGGCTTCCATCCCCTCCGTTCCCTGCTAAGAACATAAGGACCACAGATCGGTCCCTCTGAGTATCTGAGAAAGAATCTGGAGGAAACTTGGATGTCACCTGACTTCCATAATGACACAACTTTCTCACTCCCTTCAGCCCAGTAGAGCCCTGGCTGCACACAGAGATTCTGATCTAATTGGTCTGAAGTGGGGCCTAGACACTGGTGAATTTTAAAGCCTTTCCCCATCCCCCGCCCTCAGTAATTTCAATGCACAGGTAGGTTTGAGAATCCCTGATCTAGCTCAGTGGTTGTCAAATTTGAGCGTGCATCAGAACCACCTGGGGGGGCTTGTTAAAACACAGATTTGTAGGTCCCATCCCCAGAGTCTTTGGTTCGGTAGATCTGGAGTGGAGCCCAAGAGTTTATATTTCTCACAAGTGATACTGAGGCTGCTAGTCTGGGACCCTACTTTGAGAACCACTAGTCCAGCCCATTCTTTCTAGAATGCACTGACGCTACAGCCAGACAAAGAATGGGCCCAAGTTTGTTCTCTCTTAGTAAAGTCAGACTCATTTTCTTGGTCTTCAAACCAGATCATCTAAGCCTACAGAAGCAGGCCCTCCTCCTAGCACCTGGGACTGAGGGCGGGGTTCTCTGCCTGGCTTCCATTGCCTGTTTTAAGCTTGAGCACTCCTTTTCCTAGGGAGGACAAACCATTAGTCCTTCATTGATTTCCCTCCCCTTTATGAACCACAAACTGAGGCCAGGGTGGTTGGGAGTGTCATTCCTGTCACTAAGTGACATTATTAAGTCCTTGTTAACACAGGCTTTCTTGGCATCTCTGGGCTCCCTGTTCGGAATGCCTTCAACCCTGGACAATGCCCTTGCTTCCCTCCCCTCAGACTCCTGCTCTCCTGTCATCTCTTCCCCATGCTCCTTCGCTCTTGCTAATTTCATTGACAGCAGCCTGGAGTGTGATCCAGCTTCAGCTGGGTGCACGTTTTTACAGAAGTCATTTTAGCAATGCTGTAAGCAAAAGGGATGACACGTTCATGGTCGAGCTGTAAGGCGTCAGCCACTGAGTAAGGAAGGACATTTGGAGCCCCTGAAATTATCCATAGGAAGCCACCATGCAGAAGTTTTTGATGGGTTCTGTCTCCTCTCCCTCCAGGCAAGGCTCCAGGCTGGTTTGTAGACTGGGTAGAGGTGGACGCCCCATCTCTTGGAAAGTGCATGACGTTTCCCTGTGGCCGCTGGCTGGCCAGGAATGAAGAAGACGGGGCCATCGTCAGGGACCTCTTCCACACCGAGCTTCAGACGAGGCTATACACGCCGTGTAGGAACCATACAGAGCAAGGCTGGCCCTGCTTCCAGGCTCCATCACCCGCCACCCCAACTTGGTCCCAGTCCCTCCTCCAGTGTCCACTCTGGGCCAGGCTGCCCTTAGAGATTTGGGTCTCTTGCTCCTTTCCCAAATTTCCTGGGCCCTATGCAAGCTGAAGGCTGAGCTCTGGACCCAGGGAAAGAAAATATGGGACTTATTTCAAGTTCTACCCCAAACAAGCTGGTGACAACAGGCAGAGAGCCTGGCCTCTCTGGGGTTCAGTTTCCTTGTCTAATAAACAGAGATAATAATAACTGTGGGGTATCATTATCAACCCCATCATCAGTCCTCATTCTGGCCATTAAATCACTGCTATAAGATTTTATCCAGCTTGAGGGGAAAAAAAATTGAAAAGAAGCTAAATGTAATTCCTTTTACCGCTAAAGGAAGGGAGGAAGGGAAATAATTGGGTGAAGTTTTGATACTTCTTTTCTATTGTCATCGTCAGAAAGTATGTATTAAAAGTTTATATACAGATAGTTACATACTATATACTGAGACTCAAACTGAAATCAACCAAACTAAAAAATCTGTCTGAATAGGCCAAAATCTGAACCAAACCCAGAGAATACAATTTCTAACCAAATAATTAGCTATACCAAAAGATTTCCCCCAAACAACTCATACGTAAACAGTATGAATCAATGAACTTTTTTTTTCTTTCTACCTATAGCAATTAAACTGGGAATGACCAGATCATCAAAACACCTCCTGGTTCAAAGCCTGAAATAAAGTGACATTTCCCTCTGGGAGGGTCCCTGCAAGTACAAAGCAAATTCTAGATGCAGCCTCTGCCTCCAGGATCCACCTGCAGTCTAGGACAGACACACTGACCTGACAGATGTACACACAGCTGGCAGCAGTATTGGGTCGGAGCCCTCAGGACCGAAGTATCCATATCTCACTTTGTGCCCTAGGACAGGCCTTGCTCTCTACAGAAAAAAAAAAAAAAAAAATTGTAAGGCCTGACCTTGAATATATTTAGTTCTAGTCTGATGTTAAAATTAACCCTCGTGCCCTTTGTCTTACACTCACATTTGCCAAAAAGGAAAAAAGCACGGGAGACTCGACATTCAGACTGACTAGCTGTGGAGGCAGCTTCAAAGTGCAGTCTCCCCAGGCAGGAGCACAGAGAGGAGGGGTCTGCTGTTCAGAACCTACTTCCCTGACAGGTTAAGGTCTTGCGGCCCCAAAGCCTGGGAGCTCCAGGGGCTAGGAGCTGCAGTCCCAGAAGTGGTGGGAAACAATGTCTAGGCATCAGCAGCAGGGGCCTAAAAGGAATCAGGCAGCTGATTCATCAGGGCCGCTCAATACACATGAAACCATGAAGAACAGACACGGAGGAGCCACTCACAGACCAGCTGAAATGTGCTGCCCACACAGTAGAGGCATATGAATTAGGAAGGGGGCTGTCGTGATGTCTGAACTGACAGGCTCCATGGAAGAGGGGGACACAGCGTGGAACCCTGAATGTCAGAATTATGCCATGTCAGGCCTGGAAGGGACCTTAGTCTTCAACCTATGTCCTCAGGTTCTCTGCTGGTCAAAGCCAGTGTTTTAGGGCAGCTGGGGGTGGAGGGGAAGGTCTGAGAAACGACAGCCCCTGCCCCACCCTGTCCCCATTTCATGCCATCCAGAGCATCTCCTCAGCTTTAACAAATCAAGTTGGCTTTTTTTTCTGAACATTCTTGATACATATATTTATGAGAATTCCACAGTTAAAGAAACTGAAAACCACAGATCTAGATAAACCCTTTCATTTTCCAGGCAAGGAAACCGAGGCCCTGATGTTGGCTCCAGGACACACAGCAACTCAATGGTAGAGGCAGAGCTTAGAAACCAGGAGATAAATCAGAGCCCAGACCTAGGACAATGAGGGTGACAGGTGGGCTGTTCCTGCCCAAACATTTCCAGGGCTTCTCACACGGCCCACCAGTCTCAGGAAAGCTCAAATCCATTGCCAACTTCTCTGCTCAAGGCCTTCTGGGCCATAGGCCATGGAGAAACCCAAGAAGACCGAGAGGAAGGGACATGGCACTGCAGAGAACACACCTCCATAATGCCTGAGAGCCTGGCAGAGTCAAGACCGTGTTTCCCCTTAACCCACTGGGGAGGGCCACATGCAGGCCCTTGTGGGACCGGTGGTCACCTGCATAGGCCACCCCTCCCTGTAGCTTGTGGGCAGGCAGCAGTACTCACCTCTAGTTCATGACAACAGCACCCATAGAGGTGGACCACACAGGATTTGGGGTCAGAAATGCCAGGATTCAAGTTCGAGTTCCATCACTGACCAGCCATATAATTTGGGGGTAGTTACTTCCCTTCTCAGCCCCAGTTTTCTCATTTGTAAAATGGAGTAAAATAATACCTGAGATAAGGAATGTAGAATGCTTAGTGTGGAGTCTGGCATACCGCGAGTACAACTATTACGAATACAATTATTCTTACTACAGTTCTACGGCTAAGTAACCATCATAATAAATGAAAAGCAAATTCCTCTTCTGGAGAAGATTGGGGCCACCTGTGAGAAGGTGACTTTTAAAGTGACTCAAAGGTCAAGATCACAGGACTGTTTGAACTGTTTCTCTGGCCTGCCTGCCTTCCTTCCTTCCTTCCTTCCTTCCTTCCTTCCTTCCTTCCTTCCTTCCTTCCTTCCTTCCTTCCTTCCTTCCTTCTTCTCTTCTTTCCTTCCTTCCTTCCTTCCTTCCTTCTTCTCTTCTTTCCTTCTTTCTTCTTTTTTGTGGCCCAGAGTAAGTATAGATATTTATATACAAATGCAGCAAATAAAAATGTCACGAAACATCTTACATCACTATGTTAGGTAACCATGTGAAGGTCCAGGTCCTTGGGCAGCAATTGCTGGTTTAGGGGTCTGGGGTGGTGGTTCTGGTGAAGAACTTGACTTTGCTCATGTTTGTTTTTTGTTTGATTGATTTTACCCTCTGTCCCCTTCCCTCAGTTGTTCCTTATGAGATCACCCTCTACATCAGCGATGTGTTTGCTGCCGGGACAGATGCCAACATCTTCATCGTCATCTATGGCTGCGATGGCGTGTGCACCGAGCAGAAGTTCCTGTGCACAAACAAGAGGGAGCAGAAGCTGTTCTTTGAGCGGAAGTCTGCCTCTCGCTTCATTATGGAGGTACTTGGGCTCAGCAGGCTGCTGGGGGGCCAGGACTTGGTGGGGAGTGAAGTGGGCCCAGAAGATGGAGGAGGAGCAGGAGCCCTGAGTGCAGAGGCAGACAATACTTTCACCCCGATGGGCTGCTGTTAGTGAGAAAGATGGGCAGTTCATCAACCTCTCTGGCCCTCAGTACATCTGAGCAACCAGGAGGGTGGTGAGCCTTGCCCTGTCCCTCTAGAACTGGTGTCAGGATCAAAGGCCATAATGAGTGGACAGGCTTGGGGAAACTAGAGGCACAATTCCACACTCACTGGGGCTGTCTGCAGTGCCACCACCAACAGACCTATCCACGGGAAGAGCCTGGCTTTCAGACTCACTCATCACATAGCTCTGTCTCCTGCTCACCCACCAAGCCAACCCTATACAGAGCATCCCATGTACTTCTTGATCCCTCTCAGCTCTGGCCTGGGGGTTTGGTTGGTTGATGTCTGCTGTGGACGTGAGTCACAGCACCTTGGTATCTTGTACACTTCAGTTCAGTGCCTCACCTGTGCTCCCACTGTGTGTTAGGTTGGGTAGGAGAGACAAGAGAAGGGGTGGACCCAGACTCTGCCTGCAAGGGGCATGCCGTCCAGCTGGGGAATCCCCAGTCTCCACACAAAGTTAATGAGAGAGTCTGGTAATCATCCCAATAATTGCTCCTGTGAGTAAGAAGGCACTGTCATAGAGCTTCCCTATATTAACTTATTTAAACTTCATGGCAGCTCTGGGCTGTGATTATCCCTGTTTGCAGATGGGGAAACAGAGGCATAGGGAATTTAGTAGCTTATGTAAAAATCACACAGCTGGGGCCTAGGGGAGGAGGGATTCAAACCCAGGGAGACTGGCTCAGAACATGTGTTCTTAGCCCTTGCAGTAGACTAGCCCATGGGGATGAGGGCACATGGTGGGGTTGACTGAGCCTGCTGAGGAAGTTCACAGAGGGAAGAAGGCCCCTGGAAGTGGGCAGAGGCAGGGACAAGGAAAGGAGGCATTTTGAGCCAGGGAAGCATCATGGCCAAGGACCCTAGGTGGAAATTAGCACAGAATATGGTTTGAGGTTTGACCAGAGGGCACAAGAGGAGAATGACGTGACTAGGGTTGAACCCAGATGAAGCAGGACTTAAAGGGGACGACTGAAGGAGAAGAGTGGAAGTCTCAGGAGCCTGGACTCCCCAGGTAGTGGGCACCTTTGGAGATGTGCCCCTCTTTTTCTGGTGGGAAACGAAGCCCAGAGTGGGCATGGCCAGCTCCCTCCCGCACCTTGTCGGGGAGCAACCAGCACTTGTGGGAAGGTTGCCACCTTGGTGGAATCTTTTAACAAGGAAAATTCAAGGGTGATTCATCTCATCCACCCAAGATGTCACGGAGCATGAGTCACCCACGCCTGCTGCCGCCAGGGGCTGTGCTGTGATTACACTTCACTGCCAGGGAGTTTTATCAATGAAGTCCTCACTGATAGGCAGCTGTCATTTGCCAGTAATTGGTGCTATATTTTTCTTTTTTCTTTTCCAATCTATCTGGGTGTTGGGGGAGTATGAGAGCTTGGAAACACATGAAAAAGCTTTGTTTTTCTCTATTTCTCTTTTCTGGATGACCTTCAGGTAAGATTATGAGCACTGGATTATGAGCCCTTAGCCCTGGGTTCTGGTTCTGGCTCAGCCACTAACTCATGAGCAAGCCACTCCCTCTCTCTGTGGCCTTATCCTAAGACACAAGAAAATACCAATAATAGCTAATGTTTATTGAGCACTTCCCATGTACTAACCCTGTTCTAAGCACTTGATGCATATCAGTTCATTTAATCCTCATCACCATTCCAAGAGTTAGATAATATGATCATATTCCACTTTATAGCTGAAACAGCACAGAAAATAACTTGCTCACGGTGTCAGAATTACCAAACAAAAGAGTCAGAGTTTAACTCAAGCAGGTAGGGTCCAGAGCTTAACTCTTTCACCTCCTGGGAGAACGCTAGGGTCCCTTCTGACTCTGGTATTGTATGAGTCCATCCCTGAGGCCTGCCCTCCATGGTCAGTGGTCCCCTCAAGTCCTCCTTGCTCCCTGAGGAGTCACAGCTGAGATGGCCTCCCAGGCACGGCACATGTGACTGAGTGAGTGGATGATTAAGGTTACAAAAGTACCATCAAAGCCGAGGTCCACACATCTCACACTCAGAGATGAGAAAGGAGGAAAAAGAGATGCTTGGACAGAGGGAGAGGCAGATGGGTCTTCACTCCCTGGTTCTGGCAGGCAGCTCGGTGTCCTCAAGTGGAGATTCTGTGAGCCAAGGACTTCACCCCTAGACTTTGTATTCCTCCCACGGTGAAAGAATGAGGCCTTGTTTAAAATGTCCAGGGCACTATCATTGGCCTGAAATCACGGATCTTTGCTTAATGATTCAGAAAGCCCCCCAGGGGCTCGCAAGGGACTTCGCTGCTCTGATGGAGTGTGGGTGAGCTGGCCAGTGGGGAGTTGGGGGAGCAGTGCAGGGTGGCAGAAGCAACAGCAGTTACAGCACTCTTGTTAATTCATAGTTTCCAGCAATGTGGCGCCATGCTGGTCACCCGGAAGGACAGACTGATTAACAAAAAGAACCACGTCTGGGATCTTAGACCTAGAAGTGACCTCAAGGGGTTACCTTGCTCACACCCCTGCCTTCAGCCAAGTGAGACATTATTCTCCCCCATTTTATAGATGAGAAAGTTGTAAGGCCTGGAAGGTCAAGTGGTTTGCCTCAGATCCCATAGCCTGTAGGTGGCAGGGCCAGGGCTACAAGTGGCCAGGATGAGGGTGGGGTGGGAATGGGGGGAGGTTCCTCGAGCAATGCTGATGGGCTTCCCCTTGGCTGTCCAGTGGGGGACGGCATGTGAGGAGGGAGGAAACCTGGTTGGAGGCTGCTGCAGTTCATTCAGAGGTTACTTTGGTCTAGGGTTATGGAATCTTCACATTTGATGAATGACTCAATCATTCAGATGCCATTCACTCACCAAGAGCCCTCATCCACCCCAGAACTGACTATGCCATCTCCTTATAGCACTGAGAACTTGATAGAACAGCTAGGCAGGCAGCCAGCTCCCCACAGGGGCTGCCAGGAAACTCAAGTCTACATACGCCCCCTTAACCTTCAACTGTCGAATCAGATCTCAAGGCATGAATTTCATGGACCAACCATGAGCCAAGGCATCTGAATATTTCCCTGCCTTCTTTTCCCTTTGCCCTGATTTCTTTATCTATTTCTTATCCCGTTATTGCCCAAATGCTCATAAGGATGAGGCAAGATGTGGACTGATATACACTGTACCATTTCAGAGAAGAACATGATACATGGGAACTGGGAGAGGCCCAGAGGCTTCTGGAGGTCCTGGAATGGGAGCCTGACAAAGATATAACCACGGAGGCTGTGCCAGCTACTTAGATGACCTTGCCTTGTGTCTGGCCACCTTGCTACTTCCTTAGAGGGCTCCCAGAGAAGTATCAGTCATTCCGGACTGAGTCTCCCCTCTGCACTCTGGGACCATAGGCTCCAGGCAGGAGAGAGGAGAGATCACAACTTCTGAATGTCAGTGACTCACTATGGCCCCCACACATCAGCTTTCTGTTCAATGGGACTTTTCACACATACAGCATCGTGGTTAAGGTTCGGTACTGCGTGTGAGAGAACCTAGCTGACTTTATCACACTCATTTTGCAGATGAGGAAACACTCATTCCTTCATCCTTTCAGGCAATACTTATTCAGTGCCTAGCTGTTTTCTAGGTTTGGGGAGCCTGCCCTTGTGGCTTTCAGTGGCAGAGGAGAGAGTATCACACAAATAAATGCAAACTTCACATGTGAGAAGTGCTCTGGGTTGGGAGAGGGGGTCTGTAGGATGCTGTAAGAGTCTCTCATAAAGAGATCTGACTTTCTGGAGGTGGCCAGGGGGCTTCCTTGGGGAAGTGATCCTCTAGCTGACACCTGAAGGACGGGGTTGAGAAGACACTGGTTTAGGTAAAGAAGAGGAAAGGAGGGGCAGGGAAGCATGTGCAAGGGCCCTGTGGCAAGAGAACATCAAGTTTGAGGAACTGGAATTTGTGGGATATAGAAGAGGAGTGGCTGGAGATGGGGGTGGCTCTTGATGGGCCAAGGAGAAGGTCAGGCTGGCAAGACAGGGTGTGGGCGGAACCAGAACTCATCTTCTCATACCCAAGTCCGTTCTCAAGCAGAGAACGAGCTGCTACAACAATAAGGAATGAAAGAGAGCTGGACGCCACCGTGAAAAGCAGAGGCAGCCTCCTAGAGGTTGATTGAACCGAGTTCTGGATACTAGGCTGATTTTAAGTGGGAAGAGAGGAAGGGAAGGATGGACATGGCATGGGCAGAGGAGAGTCGGGGCTGACTTGGCTGGACAGTGGGGACATACGGGGAGAAAGCGACCCCTGAAAGTTCAAAGGGACTCAAGGCCAATGCCCTGGGGAAGCAGGTTTTTGCTCAGGTTGTACTTTCTGAGATCCGTCAGCTAACATCTGGTGCATTTTCTCTTTTCCAAAGTTAGAAGATGTGGGAGAAGTCATTGAAAAAATTCGAATTGGCCATGATAATACGGGCATGAATCCTGGGTGGCACTGCTCCTACGTGGACATCCGCAGGCTCCTCCCAGATAAAGATGTGAGTTTCTGATCGATCCGTCCTGCTGTTTCTATTGCCTCTTTCCAGGAGAGATTCAAGGCAAATTCACTATAGGAACCTTCAGCCTTATTAGGTTGAGATAAAATCTGAAAAAAATTCTCCCAGTTCACTCCAACTAATTTAGAACCTGGCTTAGGGGTCAAGGAGGAGGGTCTGGGCAGCCATGTCTCTGCTCCTCACCCCAAAGCCATACTACTAGGGAATGACCACGCGTGCCCTTCCTGCTATGTGTCAACACACAGAAAGAAATCCACCCGAACAACGTGGAAAACATTCTGAAACCACAGAATTCTAAACCTAGGAGGCTGCTCTCAGTCCTGATTGTGGTTATGAGTGACTGGGGAGAAATGAAAAAATATAGGGCCCTGTCTTTTACCCACCGAATCTGTGTCTCCAGGATGGGGTTCAGATGTCTATTTTTAAAGGATGCTGAGAATTGACAGAAGAGACAATTCTGATGTGGTCGTGTAAGTGTTTAAGTAAGACTGCATCTGCTGGAATTGGGGCGGAGCTCAGGAGAGGGGCATCCCCGTGGCCTTTGCTTTATCTGTGGGGCTCCACGCTCCTTGTCCCTGGTCCCCATAAGTGTTGACATGCTGATGAACCACCGATGTTGGTAGTTTCCACATTAAGGACTAATTTTTTTCTCTCTTCCTCACCCCAGGGTACAGAGACCTTGACTTTCCCTTGTGATCGATGGCTTGCCACCTCAGAGGATGACAAGAAGACCATTCGAGAACTGGTCCCTTATGACATCTTCACTGAGAAATACATGAAAGATGGGTCCTTAAGGCAAATCTACAAGGAAGTAGAGGAGCCACTGGACAGTAAGTGTGGTGCGATCGTCCCCGTCACCTCTCTTGTAGGGCACCTGCCCTCTGCCAGACAGAGCAGGAGGAAGGATCAGTTATTATCTTACTTCCGTGGAGAGGGCAACTGAGGCTCACAGAAGTTACATAATCCGCTGAAGTTCACACGGCTAATAAATGGCAGGGCAATTCTTCAAAGTCTCGGCCGTCTCGCTCCAAGGTTCGTGCTCCGATCCCTTCCTGGCCTGACAGATAGGTGTTTTCCTGTGCCTGGATTATGCTGGTTCTGGTTCTCTCCCTTCACTTGGTTTACTTGGCTACAATCTGTGGGGCTTGATCCTCTCTGCTCTTGCTGGATCCAGCTGTCCCAACCAAGGATGAATCCAGAAATGTCCTGGATTAATCCATAACTGGAGCCATTGTTTATTGTTCTCGGAGGCTGGGTGCAGCTGCTCAGTGTTCTGGGTCCTGGGTTTCCTATCCGTTGGTGCCAGTTACCTTTGCCCATCCCTCATGCACGTGGTTTCCTCTGCAGGATTTGCATCACACACCTCCGTACTTCTTCCTTGCTGTCGAACCACTGTTTTCTGGGTGTCTACCTACCTCTCAGACTGAATGCTCTTTTCCTTTCCTGTGCCAGGTAGCATTGCTTTAGGCTCAGTCCTCAGCCTCCTCTTCTTTCTACACTGTGTGTGTGTGTGTGTGTGAGTTTGCACATGTGAGTGTGTGAGTACACGCACACACACATGCATTCTTCCTGGACCACGCGGATGGAGCCACACCTCTGTTTTGACCAGCAATGCCATTGTCCATGTCCACTTGCATGTTGTTCATCAGCTAGTCAGCTCTGAATAAGCTTTAGCTATGTCAACAATCAAATCCACTTGCAAAAAACAGACTTCCTACCACCGATGACATACAAAAGTGTACTTTTGTATTTTATCTTCGATAAAAGATCAGAGGTGCTCCAAAACCTTGGAAATCCAACTTGTATTTGTGGCACCGCCTTCTTGGAAAAAGACCATAGTAACATCGAAGATTCCAGGCCCCATATGGAGCCAGGGGGCTAATAAAACAGCTCTAGCCTTTCCTGTAATCTGAGTTGCCACTGCTTAGAGATAAAAGCAAGTGTTGCCTCGATAACGTGCCTTTCCCTATCCATACCCTTTTCTCTAAATTTTCTCTGTTACTAAATCTGGGGGATAATTCCCTTTTGTCCTCGGATCCCGGAGGGCGCTCCGGAAGCTGTCCCAGCGGCACCCTCGGGCTGCTCTGTATTAACAACGCGCCGCAAACCCACTCTGTGCTTGGTGATGTTTCTAGGGAAACATCTTCCCGCCGAGCGCTGTGTGGCCTGTGTGGGACAGGGAGGGAGGAGGATCCAGAAATAGCTGGATCTGACTGCACAGCCGCATTGCTCAGCACCCCAAAGCTGAATCAGTTTTCCTAATTCCCAAAGGACTGAAGAGAGCAGCGGGGGCGGGAGAGGGGGAGCCGGAAGGCCATGTAATCACAGTCCCTGGTGACACGGTCCCCCACTCTGGGACGAGGGCTCCTAGAAAATGTTCTGCCCAGACATAGAGCAGGGCTGAGCGCACAGCCAGGAAATGGATGGAGAGAAAAAATGGGGGAGGGGAGACAGTCAACGCTTATATCTAACCTATGACAAAATGCCTGATGTTACTCATGTCAGTGTTAGCCAGACAGGCTTGAGATGTGTCGGCTCTTAAACACAAAAGAGATTTTATTTAGTGATGCAACGCATGAGATGCTGGCTGGATTCTGCACTGAGCTGGGAGAGGTGGGCGTGGGGAAAAGTGTGACGAGTCCCGGATCCTGCCCTTGAGTGGGGCAGGCCCCTGAGAGTGATTCTCACAAGGCATTTAAGAGGTTTGGAGAGGAGAGAGCTGAGTGGGGCTACAGAGACGGGGAGGATGGGTGGGGAGAAGGTTTGGAAAGGAGGGTACAGGAGGACGTAGATTTCAGGTTCGGACGTGCGTGTGTGACTCTGGTCTAGTGCAAATGGACGTGTCCCCTAGGTGACAGGGATGTGCATCTAGAGCACAGGAAGCAACTGGGTTGGAGATACAGACTCGGGGACACATGGAAATCGACACCCAGGGCAGGGTGAATGGCGAAGAAAGTGGACAGAACCAGGAGACAGTGGCATCCAGGGTGCAGGCAGACGATCAGGAACCCATAAACCTGCTCAGGAAGGAGCATTCCGAGAGGCAGAAGGAGAGAGGGGAGACTCATGCTGTGGAATCCAAGGGAAAATGAAGAAAATAATAGAAACCACGTGGGCGTCAGTGTGTTCCATAAGCATGAGTATGAGCAACTCTTATCACCTCACTTTTCCAAATTTAATTAAATGTGGTTCTGAGCCCACATGCGAGGGTTGGTAAGAAAGTCCATCTCAGTCACTGCAGGGAGGGAAATCCCCTTATAAGAGCCTTGTAGAAATCCTGAGCCTTCCAGGAGGGATCTGGCCCTTAGTCCAGGACGGGTATCGCCTGTGCCAGTGCCCTCCTGCCACATGGAGACACTGCTGCTGTTGGCTCTCCACTGACACACAGGTGTCATTTCTAGATGGCCAAAAATGCTTCTCCATGGACCCTGGCTTTGTCACCTGACACTCGGTTTGGCCTCCTTGCTTCGAGTCCATAAATAAGCCCACAGCCATCGTCCTGTTTGGTGTCTATGTGCAGGTGAGGGATTCCTGCCACCTGTGGAGACCCCCAAACTCTCACTGGCTTTCAGACTGGGAAAAATAACCTTCCTCTTAGTTAGGCCACTTCTATCCTTCACCTCAGAGCCACAACTTTCATCCCTTCCCTTGGTGATAATCAGGCTAAGTTCCCTCTACCTTGGCCTGGAACTCAAAAGTTCCTAGGACAGAGAAATGTGGAAAGGGGACAAAGAATCCTTAGCCTTCAGAAAAACTCAAAACTCACCTTTTCCTGCTGGAGTGGAAGTTAGGAGCAGAGATACTTTATTCTTCCTCCACGAGCCCACAGCAGCAAAACAAAAACAAGACAGCATTAGTTTTTATTTTCCTTAATATTTTAAATAACTGTCACACTAGTGCTTATTGAGCCCTTCCCACAGGCCATGGGAGACAAAGGAGAGGGTGACAGGCACTGTGGCTTTGGTGAGGGATTTCCCTGGAGAGCTGGGGACGAGTGGTGAATGGCAGTGGGTTGAAGAAATGAAAATAGGGAAATGGACACTGAGGAGAAACAGTTCTTTCAAAAACTTGTGATCTTTTCCATAAACAGTTTAGAAGGATCTGGCGTGGATACCGGTCACTCTCAAATAGGAGGGCACATTACTGTTAGTGTGTCAGGGCTGGTAGATTTAGTGACCACAAAGTAACAGGTGAGGCCATTTTCTGAGTCTTTCTCCTGGATGCTGTGGGTGGCTGGATGGCTGGGGAAAGTCTCCATCCTTTGGGTCTTGGAAGCTGCCTGTGTCCAGATCAGATGGACGAACTTCCCACTGGTAAATCCACTCGGACTTGTAGCAGAATGTGTATAAATGAGCGAATAAAAGGAAGACACTAATTCCTCCTTGAGGCCTGGGCCAGAAGCATAACACCTCCTACAAATCCGGTTTCCCCAAACCTAAAGCAATGCCATCCTTTTCTTCCTTTTGTCCTTCTGTCTTTCCGTCTGCCCAACTGCCTGCCCAGTTGTGCTGTACTCGGTGCAGATCTTCACAGGAAATGTTCCTGGAGCAGGAACGGATGCCAAGGTCTACATCACCATCTATGGAGACCTGGGGGACACTGGAGAACGGTACCTTGGCAAGTCAGAAAACCGCACCAACAAGTTCGAGAGAGGAACGGTAGGAAGGGCACACAGAGTTGACCCCGTTCCCTCTCCTCCCTGGGTCCAGATATCTGCAGGCCAGCTCTTCTTGGTCCCCAAGGCTGTCTGGAAATTTTGTGCTTCCCCCTGGTCTGGTCCTCTCTCTCAGCCTAGGCACAGGCCCTGGTTCCTGTGAATGGGGTGCAAGTGGGTCTTGAGCAAGCAGGAGGCCTTTCGAGCACCTGGGTTGCTGGCGAGAAGGGACTGGGCTATCTTCAGAAAATCCGGCCCACTCTGGGCGGATCGTGAGAGTTCAAGGTCATGTGGCAAAGTCGTGGGGCTGCACAGAGGCTTGAACTAGGGACCTGGAGGCCTGGTTCTGCTACCAACTCCTCATCTGGTTAAATTTCTACGGCCTCGCTTTCCTCATCTGTAAAACGAAGGGGTCCAATAAGAATCAGCTGAACTGCATTGTGCAGAGCCCTGGGCAGCACCAAGGCCTTCAGGAACCACAGAGGGGTAGGGAAGCAGACGGGCACCCACTCTCCCCCCACGTGGATCCATTAGACCTAGACTGTCCATTGGAGTACCAAGCAAGCCCTCCCTCTATTAAGCAAAGGGCTCTGGGCGGGGGAAGGCTTGATAACCACGTGACCGAATGGTGTCAGAGGCCTTGCCAGCTCTGATAAATGGAGGAATTCTGTCCAAATCTCCCTTCCCACCAGCTCGGCTTCCCTCTCCCAGCCTAGCTCCTCTCTCTCCTGTGCCCTTTCTGCCTTAACCCCCTCCACTGGCTCCTCAGCTTCTTGTCCTTCCCTCCATTCACCTAAATCTGCTGGAAATCCCCACAGGCCAGGCTGTAGCTTCAGCTCCTAACCCAGTCTGTGGTCTTGCTTGTGGCCATGAGCTCGTGGGCATTCCATGTATCAACCAGTGGGTATGTATTGGAGTCTCCCTAAGCCTGACCCTCAACCAGGCATGACCTTTAGTGCTAAAACATTTGCTGTAGGTGAGGAAGAAATTAACTCTGGGACAAGGAAAGCAAGTGTCATTTAAGCAGGTCAACATCTGGCTGGTGGCCCCATAAGCCAGGCCACCTGGAAGGAGCCCCAGCCTGGTGGTGAGGTCCTTGTGGTGTTAGACCCCAGGCCCCCATTCATTTGCTCCATCATCCGAATATGAACCATTTCCCTTTGGCACTGGTTTGAGAGTATTTCTGAAGTGGGAGTAGTACTATGATAGTAACTACCTAGACCCCTGGGCTGAAAAGCAGGCAAGAGATGTAAGAGCACTTCGTATCGAGGAGAAATCATTATACACACACACACACACACACGCGCACACACACGCACACGCACGCACGCACATGCACACGCACACGCACACGCACACGCACACACTATATAATTGGCCCTGCATTTGTAAGGTAGTTTTTAAGGTAGCTAAGAGGAAGTCTATCCATTTTGGAAAAATGGAACATCAGAGAGGTCAATGAAGCATGGGTCGTCTCTGACTCTATACTAGGGACAATGATTATCAAGGTCACTCATATGTGCTGCTGTGGGATATAGCAGTGCCAGACTGGTGGCTGGGGCCAGATCACCTAAGTTCAAATCCTAGCTCTGACACTGACTAGCTGTGTGCGATCGTGGGCAAGTTACATAACATCTCGGTGTCTCAGTTTTTTCTGCTATAAAATAATTCGCTGAATTAAAACATGTGAAGTACCTAGAACTATGCCTGGCACAAAGTTAGCTCTTTGTTAGTGCTGGGTGTTGGCAAGGCTTGTGAGAGCCCACCTTTCCCTGATGTCATTGGTGCCCAGAGCTGATGCCTGGTAAATGCTTGTAAAATAGCAATGCGCAGCATACAGCTGATAGATCCACATTTGCTTGTGGCTGTATCCACACGGCCTGGCGTAGAGTGAGCACAGGAAATATTTGGTGAGTGAATAAATGAATGGAAGTATAAATGAAGATGATGCAACCTATTCTCCCCTGTGTTCAGAGTCAGAATTTCTTCTCTCCCAGCAATTGTGACATCACAACAAAAATCATTGCTCCATTCTGCCCGATCCCTTTCTCTTCCTTTCCTCTGGTTTTGATGTCTCATCAGGGGAGCTGGAGCTACTGCTGGTTCAGTCTCTGATGATTTATGTGATTTTTAAGTTCACCACTGAGTATTTAAAAGCTTCCATTTCTCTAATTACTTGCTCCAGAATCCAGGAGTTGTCCTTGACACCCCTCTCCTCTCAGCTCCCCCTCCCCACCCACATCCGACCAATAGCTAGGTCTGGAAGATTCTCCCTTCTAAATAACTCTCAGATCAGCCGGGTCAGCTCTGTCTCCATTCAGCCCTTCCTTACCTCACCTCACTTATTGGACCAGCCTGACTCCCTGCTCCAGGCCCTCGAAATCCAACCCATTCTCCAGGCTTCCCCAGTTAACCTACGCAAAGGTGATGGAGTCAATCCCTCACTTCAACTGCAGGGGCTCTCCACCCATCCCAGATCTGGCCTGAGCCCTCCATGGGATTCAAAAACCTTCATGGTTTCCAGCCCTCCCAGCTTGTGTGGAATGTCCCTTTTAGACCCTTGGGCCCCAGTTTCTACAATCTTATACGAACACTTTTTCAGCTTGCCTTTGGCATGCAATGGGACACCTTGGAAATCCTCTGTGTCAGGATATTCAAACATAGATG
>NW_011888784.1:5918544-5923556 GCF_000151845.1 Pteropus vampyrus
CCTCTCCTCTCAGCTCCCCCTCCCCACCCACATCCGACCAATAGCTAGGTCTGGAAGATTCTCCCTTCTAAATAACTCTCAGATCAGCCGGGTCAGCTCTGTCTCCATTCAGCCCTTCCTTACCTCACCTCACTTATTGGACCAGCCTGACTCCCTGCTCCAGGCCCTCGAAATCCAACCCATTCTCCAGGCTTCCCCAGTTAACCTACGCAAAGGTGATGGAGTCAATCCCTCACTTCAACTGCAGGGGCTCTCCACCCATCCCAGATCTGGCCTGAGCCCTCCATGGGATTCAAAAACCTTCATGGTTTCCAGCCCTCCCAGCTTGTGTGGAATGTCCCTTTTAGACCCTTGGGCCCCAGTTTCTACAATCTTATACGAACACTTTTTCAGCTTGCCTTTGGCATGCAATGGGACACCTTGGAAATCCTCTGTGTCAGGATATTCAAACATAGATGAAACTGGCTCATTCTTTGTAACCACCACACACTTAATAGTCCACACATGATATTGACATAGTTACTTAGCAGTTCCCCAAGCACTGAACACCTAAAGGCTCCCAATTTCCCATTGTAAAAATTATCCTGCAACAGACACCCTTGTGTACATATGCAGATGTCCCCCCAGGACAGATGCAAAGTGGAATTGCAGAGTCGTAAAATGTGCCCACTTTTGCTTTAATGAACTCAGTCACCTGCCAGTGCCCCAAGGCCTGCATGGATCCACACCTGTCCTCAGCCATGTGCCATTCACCTGCAGATTTTTTAGTCTGCAGACTGACCTGCCCTGGTGGCCTTTAAGGCCCTATCCCTCCATCTTCAACTTAATGCCACAACCTGGGACAGTCTTCCCAGCCCTGCCTCTAATCTTCACACAGGTGGCGGCTCCTACCACCTGGGCTGTCTCAGAAAGGGGCAAAGGTCACCTATCATATTAATCTCTGGGTTCCCAGCACTCAGCACAGTGGCTCAGCATAGGTTTCAGAAGAAAAACTGATGTCATTCAGGGTTACCTATCCTTTCTCCTCCTCCCCAGGCTCCTACCTGCCACATTCAACCTGTGTTTTGACTTTGCTTCACCTAAGGCCTAGAACTCCACATCTCACTGAACAACCCCAAAAGAATCCAAGCAGGCCTAAGAGTATAATAGCACTTTACATATAACCAGGAACACAGAAGAGGGCTTTATGTCACGCCTCACACAAAACCCTCCTGAACCCACATTCAAGATGTTGTCCCGTGAACTTACCTCAGTGTTGCCTCTGCCAGAGCATCTCCTGTCTCTGCCTCCTCTCCTGCAGCCCTGCTGGCTGCCTCCTCTAACTGCCTCCCTGCATCCCCATGGAAATTTCAAGCCCCCTCCCATCATTCAGAACGATTCTACCTCTTGCATACCTCTTACTCCCCAGCCTCCCACCAGAACTCATGCCAATACCCACTATAACAAAGGATGTTCAGGTACCAGGACCAGGCAGAGCACCCTTATCTGTCCCACCCCCACACACACAGCTCATCAGCATCCATTTTCCAGACACCCACAGGGCTCAGCCCAAGAAGAACTGGGCTGCAAAACGGGGCCGTTGTGGAAGTGAGGCCTTGGAATACTGAACGCTCTACATTAGAAATTTGGCCTAGGGGCTCCGCAGGTAGGAAGGTCTGTTTAGCTCAATAATTGGTATGGAAGGTACTGGATAGATGGAGTTAAAGTGGATGGAAGTGGGGAGCACCCCTCATCCAAGTCTCCACATCCGGATCTCCCAGGCTGACACCTTCATCATTGAGGCCGCTGACCTGGGCGTCATCTACAAGATCAAGCTCCGCCATGACAACACCAAGTGGTGCGCGGACTGGTACGTGGAGAAGGTGGAGATCTGGAATGACACCAACGAGGATGAGTTCTTGTTCCTGTGCGGGCGCTGGCTGTCCCTGAAGAAGGAGGACGGGAGACTTGAGAGGCTCTTTTACGAGAAGGTGTGTCAAAGGCAGCCGGGAACTCGGCTCAGCCATGGTCTGTCATCATCCTTACACCGGGGGGGAGGCCACATTGGGTGGAAGGTGCCGGAGGTGTAATGGGCCCGGGTCGTGCTCTTACGACAGGAGTACACTGGGGACCGGAGCAGCAACTGCAGCAGCCCTGCTGACTTCTGGGAGATCGCTCTGAGCTCCAAGATGGCAGATGTCGACATCGCCACGGTGACGGGGCCCATGGCCAACTACGTTCAGGAGGGCCCAGGTGAGCCAAGCAGAGGGCTTGTCAGAGGAGGAATAGGCACCCGGAAATGTGGTTAAGCTATTCTTGGACAGGCCATGTGTTAGCCCCATCATCATCTGACTTACATCTAACATCTTATAATTTACACAGTTTTCACATCTTTTGTCTATGCCCATTCCAACAGCACTGAGAGATGAGAGGACAGGGATTAGCCCCTTTAGAGAAGGGGAAGCAAAGGCCAAGAGAAGTTGGAGCGATGATTTCTTTAATCCACTGATCCGCTACCAGGAGGGTATTGTGAACTCCACCCTTGCCCAGACTCTCAGGATACAGATTCAGCTCAGAGAACCTAGGACAAGTCTCATCAGACAGAAATCAACAGCAGCAACAAGAGTCACTTGCATGTTAGTAGAGCATGACATGAAGGCCTTGCAAACTTAAGGCATGACAGACATGGTGGGGTTGGGGGAAGAAGTCCTGAGCTAGGTTTTTTTGTTTTGTTTTGTTTTGTTTTGTTTTGTTTTGTTTTGTTTTGTTTTGTTTTTTTGAGATTTAAGTTCCATTTCTGGTTCTGACAATAATACCTGGGGCCTTGGACAAGTCACTCTTTTGGCTTCCATTTTTCCTTCCTCCTTAAAATAATATTGTAATCCCCTGACAAGTTCATTTTTCCAACTAGATTTTTGAGATAAGTTCTCTATTTGTCTACTGGACATTTAAATGCACTGACTTTCTGTTCGGTTCTCCTAAATATAGAGCATGACAACACTATATTCCCCTCCAGGAGACTGCATGGTGGGTCTGTGGGGTTAGACAGAGAGCTGATTATTTTATATTCTACCTTCTCACTATGTGAATAAATGACAAGACCCACAAGCAAGTGCCTCTCCTTAATTAAGCACTATAATCATCTGTGGAAAGGCCTTATAAGGAGATCTCCTTATAAGATGAAATGAGGCCACAGGCAGATGTAGAAAACAATGCAGGTAATTTCAGCCAGGAGGTATAGTTTGGAAATTTTTCAAAGAGATACAAATTGCATAACCTATAACCTACTATACTAGGGCAGTATCTCCAAGGCTATTGAGAAAGATGAGTCGAGAGAAGGGTTTCCAACTTGTATCAATTACTAACTGCAAGTGACAGAACCTGGAGATAGTGACTTAAACAATTGAGGAATTTTTCTTTTCTCTCACATTAAAGTTCAAGGATAGGCAGTTGATACTGATATAGATGCTCCAGTGAAGAAAGGGACCTAGGCTCTTTCAATTTAATCACTCTGGCAACCTCACAAGTGGCTCTCACCCTAAAGGTCATTCATGGTTCCAAAATGACTGCTGGAGCTCCAGCTATCGCATCCACACCCCAAGCAGAATGAATGGAAGGGTAAGGGACAAAAAAGTGCTCCTCTCAGTTGAGTCAGACCCTTTAAAACAAATTTTCCCAACAACATCTGTTTATACATATCATGACCACCCTTAGCTACAAGGAGAAGAGATAGTGGGTGGGCAGTTAGAACTCTATGCCACACTACTTGAGTAAGTTTTTATGTTGATTGATCTGGTTTAATGGATAGAAATGGATGCCTTCTAGAACTTTCATTTACCATGTTACGTATATAATACCATTTTATTGTTCTTCCTTAAATTTCTGCTTCCTGTGAGACCTTGCTTTCACCAGCCTCATTTTTCTGATGTGATAATCTTTCCGGGCATCCCCTGTGCTTGGGGGAAAGTTATCGGTCTTAACCGACTTCATATGGGAGTGCTGGGTGCGACTAAGGTAATTGGTCATGGGCCTTCGACGTGGCAAGGATGCTCTCTTACTCTTCACTTGGGAGTTTCCAATTCCCTCCTCCTTGGAGAGCAGACACTCAACACAGATAACTCGCCAGTCTGGAAAGCTCCATGGCAGCTCGTCTCGGAGGCAAGGAGACAAAGTCTCCCGATACCATTTCCAAGTCTACACGCCCTCTCCGGTCCACCTGGCCCGTTATGAGGCTGGGCTCTCATCTCTCGCAGTTATTCCCTACTATGTGTCAGTCACCACCGGGAAACACAAGGACGCGGCCACCGACAGCCGGGCCTTCATCATCCTCATTGGAGAGGATGACGAGCGCAGTAACCGCATCTGGCTGGACTACCCCCGAGGGAAGAAGGGCTTCAGCTGCGGCTCTGTGGAGGAGTTTTACGTCGGAGGCTTGGATGTGGGCATCATCAAGAAAATAGAGGTACTGGCCTCTGGGGCCTCAGGATGGTGGCCGCCCCCAGGAGGAGGGGAGCTGACTTGTACATGGGTGGGAAGGGGAGTAGAGGGCAGTCAGAGCAACCTACCTGAGCCTTACCTCAGAGCAGGTAGCAATGTGAGACCTCCTGTCCTCTGCCATCGTTTTGAGCGAATCATTCACCCCTCCAGGTCTCAGTTTTCTACCCGCTCGATGGGCATGCCTTGCATATTCGTTTTCTATTGCTGTGTAACCAACGACCACAAACTTAGGACCACATGAATGTATTATCTCACAGTTTCATTCATCAGGAATCCAGATGTGAGTTAGCTGGGCTGAAATCAAGTCACTGCCAGGGCTGCAGTCTCATCTGAGGGCTGGGGTCCTGTTGCGAGCTCACTGGTCACCGGCAGTATCTATTTCCTTGTGGCTATAGTACTGAGGCCTCTGGTTCCCAGAGGCTGCCAAACATTCTCTGCCATGCAACTCTCTCCAAAACATGGAAGGCCAGTAAGAGATGTCTTCTGCTTCAAATCTCTCCTACTTCTTGCACCTCTGATGTCTATGCCCTCTTTTA
>NW_011888784.1:5923606-5925326 GCF_000151845.1 Pteropus vampyrus
GCTGGGCTCTCATCTCTCGCAGTTATTCCCTACTATGTGTCAGTCACCACCGGGAAACACAAGGACGCGGCCACCGACAGCCGGGCCTTCATCATCCTCATTGGAGAGGATGACGAGCGCAGTAACCGCATCTGGCTGGACTACCCCCGAGGGAAGAAGGGCTTCAGCTGCGGCTCTGTGGAGGAGTTTTACGTCGGAGGCTTGGATGTGGGCATCATCAAGAAAATAGAGGTACTGGCCTCTGGGGCCTCAGGATGGTGGCCGCCCCCAGGAGGAGGGGAGCTGACTTGTACATGGGTGGGAAGGGGAGTAGAGGGCAGTCAGAGCAACCTACCTGAGCCTTACCTCAGAGCAGGTAGCAATGTGAGACCTCCTGTCCTCTGCCATCGTTTTGAGCGAATCATTCACCCCTCCAGGTCTCAGTTTTCTACCCGCTCGATGGGCATGCCTTGCATATTCGTTTTCTATTGCTGTGTAACCAACGACCACAAACTTAGGACCACATGAATGTATTATCTCACAGTTTCATTCATCAGGAATCCAGATGTGAGTTAGCTGGGCTGAAATCAAGTCACTGCCAGGGCTGCAGTCTCATCTGAGGGTTGGGGTCCTGTTGCGAGCTCACTGGTCACCGGCAGTATCTATTTCCTTGTGGCTATAGTACTGAGGCCTCTGGTTCCCAGAGGCTGCCAAACATTCTCTGCCATGCAACTCTCTCCAAAACATGGAAGGCCAGTAAGAGATGTCTTCTGCTTCAAATCTCTCCTACTTCTTGCACCTCTGATGTCTATGCCCTCTTTTAAAGGGCTTGCCTGATTAGGTCAGGCCCACCCAGAATAATCTTTTAATTAACTCGAATTCATCTAACTAGAGATCTTCATGGTAACTGCAAAATCTCTTCCCCTCATGGGAGGGACTTGGGTCAGTGAGTCCAGAGCACCTTGGAAAGAAGCACTCAGGGAGGAAGCTGCAGAATGAGGGAGGGGATGCTGAGCAGGGAGGGCTTCTTTCCCAATTGTGCCCAGATTCTCATGGCCCCGATGTATCCCCTCTCAGCTGGGCCATGACGGGGCCTCCCCCGAGAGCTGCTGGCTGGTGGAAGAGCTGTGTTTAGCCGTGCCCACCCAGGGCACCAAGTACACGTTGCGCTGCAATTGCTGGCTTGCCAAGGACCGAGGCGATGGCGTCACCTCCCGCGTCTTCGATCTCCTGGATGCCATGGTGGTGAACATCGGGGTGAAGGTATAGAGGGGGCCTGTGTGTGTGCATTGCACAGCAAGGGCACTGGAGGTTGGGGTGGGGGAGCGACGAATAAATGGAAGTGAGGGAAGCAGGAAACTGTCACTGGGGCGTTGGCAGAGGCTTCAGCCTGGTATACCAGCCAGACATGCTTCGCTAAGAGCCAGGAGTTTCTTCTGGTCTACTATGGTGTGACCTTAGGCAAGTCATCTGGCCTCTCTGGGGCTTGGTCTTCTCACATAGAACATGGAAATAATGCTTCCCATTCTGGTCCATGTAAGATCTTAAGAACGAATGAGATCATGAGCAGTCCATGAAAAGCTTTGCAAGGTCACAGCTCTGCATAGATGTGCAGCCGTTATTCTCCAAGGCCGCTTCATCCTATAACACCAGTAGGATGGTGATGGGGAAAAATAGCATTTAGGATTCGGTGAGCCTCTGGGCCTCAGAGTATGGTGAGAGCTGTCTGCACAAGACCCTT
>NW_011888784.1:5925376-5949708 GCF_000151845.1 Pteropus vampyrus
CTACTATGGTGTGACCTTAGGCAAGTCATCTGGCCTCTCTGGGGCTTGGTCTTCTCACATAGAACATGGAAATAATGCTTCCCATTCTGGTCCATGTAAGATCTTAAGAACGAATGAGATCATGAGCAGTCCATGAAAAGCTTTGCAAGGTCACAGCTCTGCATAGATGTGCAGCCGTTATTCTCCAAGGCCGCTTCATCCTATAACACCAGTAGGATGGTGATGGGGAAAAATAGCATTTAGGATTCGGTGAGCCTCTGGGCCTCAGAGTATGGTGAGAGCTGTCTGCACAAGACCCTTAAGTAGAAAAGGCTGGAAAGCGGGATCTCTGTGCTCCTGCCCTGGCTCCACATCTAACTGGCCAAATGGCCTTGGACAAGTTGTATAAACTCACAGATCTATGCTGAACAGGAGGCAGGATGCCTGGGTGCTGGAGCCAAAGGACACAGTGTCAGCCCAAAGGTGTCTGAGACAGGCTTCTCTGTCTCTCTGGAAAGCTGTGAGGTCAACAGAAGGCTCTAGCCCTCATCCTTGTTCTTGAACCACGAGTGGGCTACTAGATTTAGGTCAGAAGCTGTCTCAGAAAGTAGAAAGAAATTGCCCTGGACCTGAGTATGCCCTGTCTATATTGTATATGGAAAGAGAAGGAAGGGCTGAGTTAGGGGCTGTAAAACCCTTGACGGGCAGGAGAGTGGATGCCTGCTCCTCCCTTGTTTGAGAGCCAGAGGGCAGAACTTCCTTCAACATAGAGAGCCTCCCCTCCCTTCCCCAGACATCGCCATCTATGGCCAGATGGTTGGTGTAGGTGAGCACACAATTCATCCAGGGACCTCTGTCCAAGGACCAGTTCCCAGTCTGCATGTGGGTGTGGGTGTGTCTGTGCATGTGCCGCCCCCCAGTACACACGCACACCCCACTCACTGCAGCTGCATCTCCGTCTGAGCTCTTTAGTCCATGGAAATCCGGATTCACATCCCTGTTATTCACGTTACAAAAGAACACAGATTTGTCACTTTACAAAGAACCACAGGGTTCTTTGCACTGGCCATCTCCCCAGGACGTCTGATATCAGATCAGAATTACAAAGCCCTGTTTCTGTGTCTCTTTCTGGAAACATACCTGTGACATAAAAAGAGACGTGTCTGTGTAAAGGAGAGAAAGATGGACACAGAGAACACAGGAATCTGGAGGGAGCAGCCTTGAGGGGCTAATCTCCTTGGGCTCACGAAGCACTCATTTTGATCATTTTATTTTTTAAGCCTGTCTGGATAAGAGCAACAAAGTATCAGGCTCCTGCTTTCATTCTCAATAGCTCCATGCCCATCACACACGCCCTTGTTAGGTGGTCTAAGTGGATTTTCCTGGTAAAGCAGGAGGCTCTTCAGTTACTCCCTCTGCAAACCTGTCCTCCAGGCCAGGCCTGAAAATAATACTTCTGACCTTGCAGTATCATGGTGAAGATTCCAGCTGCTGATTGAAAAGCACCCAGCACCTGACATGCACAACGTCAGGGGCATGATCATTGTGATGAATAACTTGGGTTCTGAGTTCTAAAGCTTCCTGTTAGTGGGTACCAGGCAGCTGCACAGGTGACAATACATGTGGCAGCCACAGGGGAAAGGAAGAGCCAAGTATGTGCAAAGGAGACGGTGAGCCTGGAATTTTCTCAGCCATGTGTGCAAGCCTCCCTTGAACCATTGGGACTTAATTGCTAGTCCTTGGGCACTGGTGAGAGGGAATGGGGTAAGAAGCCAGGACCAGAAGACACTCCAGATCATAGGTAAAGATGGCCCCTTTTGCTACGAGGCTGGCTCTCAGAGGAAGAACCAAGACAGGACCTTTAGTGAGGGCACTGTCTTGGGAAGAGCAGGCTGCTTCCTTCTCCTCTGGTGGTGACAGACAAAGGGAAATATATCTTCTTTGGAGCAAACCTCAGGTAAAAGGGCAAAATCCCAAACTAAAGCAAAAATCAGAATTATGTGGTTGTCCCACTTCACAAGTGAATGGA
Organism: Pteropus vampyrus; assembly: GCF_000151845.1. Classification (NCBI taxonomy): domain Eukaryota; kingdom Metazoa; phylum Chordata; class Mammalia; order Chiroptera; family Pteropodidae; genus Pteropus; species Pteropus vampyrus. The sequence continues at coordinate 5,927,385 of NW_011888784.1, forward strand.
GGCAGAGCTCCCTTAAACGTCACCCCTGAAGTGTCCCTCGCTCACCAATGCTCAGGGTGTGCTGGCTGCAAAATGAAGGAGGGACAGTCACCCAGAACTGCTGAGTGTCATACCATGTGACAGGCCTGGTGCCTGCAGCTATCCCAACTCTGAAAAGTGTTTATCCCCATCTCACAGTGGATGAAGCAGAGGCTGGTAAGAGTGGGGCATCTGCCCAGGTTCAGCAGTGAGCAGGTGGGAGATCTGGTATTCAGATCGGGCTTGGATAGCTCGAGAAGCCCCTGACCTGTCACCATGTGCTGCTAGAATGCATGGACTTAGGTTGAGATTCAACTGATGAAGAACTCAGTTAACACTGGGGCTCTCAGTCGTGTTTCTATGGAACATGTGTTCTCTCTCAGAAAAGGAACTCTCCTCTAGCATGACTGGGCACAATGGGGGACATAGAGTGACAAGGCCTGACTCTCCAGTCATTCGCAGTTGATTGGAGGGGGCTAAGGCTCTTTTCAGAGCCAGAGAGCTTGGAGAACGTGTCATATCGCCCTGGTGAGAATGAGGCAAGTCGGCGGGGTTGGTGCGTGAGGCCAAGGCCCGGGACCCACATCCCTCTCGTGGCAGGTGCTCTACGAAATGACGGTGTGGACAGGTGATGTGGTTGGTGGTGGCACCGACTCCAACATCTTTATGACCCTCTATGGCATCAATGGCAGCACAGAGGAAATGCAGCTGGACAAAAAGAAAGCCAGGTATCCAGGGGGGAGTTCTGCCCCTTGCCATTCTGCACATCCGGTCCTCCACCTTCTAGCCCCATGCTGCCTTCGACCAGATTGCTTCCTTCACACGCCCCTCATACATGGGGCCTTCTAGCCTCCACACTTTTGTCCCCGTGATTTCTTCCTCCTGAAGTGCCCTTCATCACTCTCTTCTGTGTCAAGAATTTACTCTCTCAAAGTTCAGCTCAAACCTACTTCCTCTGGGAAGGCTTCTTTGATAACCTCAGCCCATGCCCACCTGTCCTTTCTCCCTTCCTCCCTCCCTCCTTCCTTCCTTCCTTCCTTCCTTCCTTCCTTCCTGTCACTCAAAAATGTTATTGTAAGGTCCGTAGATTAGTTGACAGCACTTTGTCACTGCGACTCTCCTAAGCCTCTGGCTCAAAAGGACAAGGCTGCTGAAGTGGTCTAGGGTTCGCCCTGCTCACTTACTCAGAGGAGCCTCTATCAGCAGCTAAAAAGGTGACATCTGGGGAGTGTGGCCTTTGGCCGTCCCTCACTCCCTATTCTGATTTCCTACTGTTCCCAGCTCCTATCAAAGGCTGTCCTTCCAAGCTCCCACTCACACATTAGTCTCTGTGACTGAGAACAGCTTGAGGGTAATCAGGGCCAAAACTTTAGGCTGGAAGAATTTTAGACATTGGGAGATGTGTCAAAGGCTGAACACTTCTCCAATGGCAGCCCTGCAATGTGGGGCCCCACCGTGTGTCAGCTCAGGTGCCTTGAGGCGGTCTGGGGCAGCAGAAGGATGTGGCTAGTGAGTCGTGGAGGAATAAAGGGCCAACGAGGGGCTTCCCTTTGGATCCGGGCCTCTTATCCTGAGGAGAGGAGGTCCATCCAGGCATAGTTGGGGTTCGGTCTGTGAAGAAGAGCGCAGGGGCCAAGTAATCCAAACTCCAGTCTTCTAGAAGAAAAGCTCGTTTCTCCCTCTTTCCTCACGTTTGCCCACCATAAAATCTCCACACAATGGAGATACCTTGGCTAAATTCGAAGGGTGAAAATTAAAGAGAAATACAAAGCCAAGAATTCTAAAGTACCTTTGACCTACAGCATTGTACTTATAGTAAGAATAAGGAATCACATGAGTTGAAAGATCGTTTGAGAGACTCTGCAGTACATGACCTGGATTTGACAAGGGAATTGGCCAGCACCTCCTTCCGGTTTCCACATGACTAGAGGGGCACACTGGGCTGGAATTAGAACAGGAGGGACTTCGGGCTGACTTTGGGGGGAACGTTTTCACTTCTAATAATCATAAAGTGCACATGAGCAAGTTACCAGAAGAGACTGGGCCGCACTGCTGTTCCCCAGCTGCCTTTAAGACTGGACATCATTCTCATTTTGCTGCATTTGCAGTTCCAACCCCCATGGGCTGTGGCCTCTGTTTTTAAAAATATGTCTTGTATTCAAGAAGGCATTACAATTGCCATGCAGCGTCCCATCTACAGTGCCACCTGCCTTACCCCCAGGGGCTTATCAGCAGTAGCATCTGGAATCAGTCAGCAGTCAAGCAATCAGTCAGCACTGACGGTCACATTACACGTGCAGCACGGTGGGAAGAGCAGTAAGGAATAAAGATAGAGCATCTCCGAGATGATGAGGTCATTCAGCGGAGAAACAGAAACAGCAACAAAAGCAAAGTTCCCTTCCATTTACCTGCCACTTTGCAGTTATTAGTAGTGTTACCCAATCTAGGGCCACTGCATTCAGTTGTGCAAATTATGTATTTAACAAACGTGAATGGCACCATCTAGAGATGCGCAGTGCACAACCTGCCCCATCATTCCTGGCAGCCCTGTAAAGCCTCGCAGGTATAAAATTCTTTTTACATTTTAAGTTGAGTTCACATCTGTTTGGTCCGTATGACGCTTTTTGTGAGATTGCAGGGCTAGCGTCATTCTCCCCAGGCTACGATGAGGAAACCAAGTTCCAGAGAGGCTATGGGACTGCTTAGGTGGCCAGCAGAATGAGATTAGGATGCAAGACTGGTAGGTCTTGATTCAGGGCCATTTCTACCAGTCAAACCCACTTAACTCAGTATTTGGGGAACACATCTGGGGTGCAAGAGACAGGATATTGAGGTGCAAGAGACAAGCTATTGCGGAATCGCTGGGAGCTGAAAGAGAGGTGGTGTAAAAGCCAGTTCTCTCCTTACCCTGAATTTGGTTTCTGGCGTGACCCAGCCCCCTCACCGTGGCCAGTTTCCCTGTTTCATGCCCTTCCTTTCCACACCCCCCCCCCCAGATTTGAGCGGGAGCAGAATGACACCTTTCTCATGGAGATCCTGGACATAGCTCCATTCACCAAGATGCGGATCCGAATTGACGGCCTTGGCAGCCGGCCCGAGTGGTTCCTGGAGAGGGTAAAATGTCTGCACCCTCACCTTCCCGTCTTCCAAGTGCCTGCCCCTTCTTCCTGCTCTTTTAGGTTGTCGGTGGACCTTGATAAAGTACAAATGCCACCTTAGAGGGTGACTACACAACCCGGCCTATATCATCCAATAGGCAGACCCTTTTGACATGAATTAATCAGAGAACAGTTTTATATATTTGTTTCCAGTCAAAATTGAATCAACTGCCAGAGAACACAGCACGCACTATAGCATGCAGAGACTCGGTGTGGGCTACTTGGAGGAAGAGCTGGGAGGCGTGAGAGAGGAGCAGCAAGAATTGAGACAGCAAGAAACATCAATGGTGGGAACTTTAGGCAGGACAGCAAGGGAACTTTTGGTGCCCCTGGGATTAGTAGCTGCCTCTTCTCCATCTTGGGTCTCTGCTGCCCCCTGATTCAGTCCTCTCATCAAAGGCATTTGTCCTGAGTCCCTTCAGGCTCTTGCTCCTCTCTTTAGCCATTAGCAGGTTTTTCTTGAGCCAACAATGTGGTGCCCATGGCCAAGGACAATCTGGCCAACTTTGGTATACTATTCCTGGGTGTTTGTGGCTGACAGTGGTTTAGTTGGTCCATTTTCTGTCATTCATTCAGCAGATATTTCTTGTGAACAGTCTTGGAAACATGTTTGGACAAACTGCCCAATTTCCAAATCCCCAAACTAGGTAGTCATGGTGGGGCTTTCAGACCCTGTGTGAGGCACACAGGGCAGGGTAGTTGTCCTGGAGAGGGTCCTTTCCATATGCCTCAAGTCTAAGTCAGAGGAACTCGTCTCAGTTCTGGGATCGTGGGTCTTTGGGATTCAGCCAAGGGGCTGCATTAGCAGGTGGGAGGCTGGTAGAGGTGGAGGGCATTCCCACATGGGCTCCTCTCACCCAGGTCCTCCTGAAGAACATGAACACCGGAGACCTGACCATGTTCTACTACGGAGACTGGCTGTCCCAGCGGAAGGGCAAGAAAACCCTGGTGTGTGAAATGTGTGCCGTCATTGATGGGGAGGAAATGATGGAGTGGACTTCCTATACCGTCTCAGTTAAGACCAGTGACATCCTGGGTGAGTCAGCAGGATGTCTGTTGGCATAGGTGCAGAGGAGGGCACCTCCCGTCTCCCACTCCTACCTCCTGTGACTCCTGCCCCTCCTCACATTCTGGCTCAGACTCTGGGCTCTGGTCAGGGATTTTTTTTTTTTTTTTTGGATAGCCTTCCAAAAGTTAGTCTGTCCAAGTCTTTTCCACAGTGAGTCACTTCCTGCTGAGACAAGTGTTTCCTCTCAATGGCTGAGTTGGCGCTGTCCCTCCTTCCTCAGAGAAGTGAGGGAAAATATTGTCAAGCGGTATGGTCAGCACTTTTGAAGATGGAGCTTCGCTCAGAGGTGCTCTGTCTTCCTGCTGCCTCCTGAGGCCCCTCACCCAGGTGCCCTGCATTTCAAACGCCCATAGGTTCCTTACCACATCCCTATGCTTGGCGACCATCTTCTGTGTGCCAACTTTGGATTGGAGTCTTAGAATGGAGATATAACCCTGGGCCCTGAGAGTCTGACATGATTGTGAGGTTCTGTTGGCATAGGTGTTGGGGAACTCAGAGGAGTTCACCCTATGTGGCTTGGGATCAGGGACAAGGGTCATGAAGGGGTTCCCAGAGATAGTACCAAAGTCTAGTCCAGAAAGAGAGACTGAAGCCATGGAGGCAGATGGGATACAAGAGGAAGGGCCTTCTAAGCAAAAGCATTAGTGTGTGCAAAGGCCTGCAGCTGAGAGGGGGCACACTCTCATCATGGAGGCTATGCCTCCTAATTACCTTCCCCCGTACCAAGCCTGTTTGCCAGGAGCTGTTGCAAGGAATCTGGCAAACTCATTCATACTGATTGTAAATGGCTAGTGAGGGATTAACTTTGTGGCCCTGGTAGGTTACATTTTTAACAGAGATGCATTTAGCCAAAGAAATGAAGCTCTCATGATAGGATCTTGGGCTTAAGTGAAGGATCAGTACAACTGGTAAAGTTTGTTTTGGCACCTCCCTTCTCCCCTTTCTCCACATAGTGGAGCTTTCCCTCTTTTTGCTTTAAGTTCCAAGTGTCCACATGTTTTCAAGCCCCTCCATCCCCTCATGATGCACCCTCAGAAAATAATTGATAAATTCATTGATAACCACGGGGCACATATCAGAAAGGCTTCACAGGGTCACCTCTTCCAGAAGCATTTTCTGTTTAACTGAGGTCAGTACATCTATTTGGCTTAAGTAAGTGATATGAACTCTAGTGTAGTATGTTAACCAGAGATAGATTTGGGGAACAAGGAACTTTCCTATTTCCTCTCAACCCACAGTGTGTAGGAGAGAACCTGTGTATGTCTAAACTGTAAAGCCAGTCTACATGGCATGCCTTGTAAGCATGGGCGTATTTCCCCAGAACTAGATGAGTTCTTGTGCTAAACCATTCAGGCTTGCTAACTGGGATTCCAGTTAGCCCACCAGCATGTACCTAAATATATGATGATGGATAGAGTCGGAGACCCAAGAGTCCAAGGACACTAACCAGCCCTTTTCAACCTCACCCCTGGCCTAGTTGACTCTGAATTTGCCTGTCTGCATCCCTGGTTCCTCCAAGGATGGCAGGCTTGAAGCCAGAGCAAGAGGGCTGATTTTGGGAAGGCCAGTACTCAGAGCCCTTATCTTGTGCACTCCTAGGTGCAGGCACTGATGCCAACGTGTTCATCATCATCTTTGGGGAGAACGGGGACAGCGGGACCCTGGCCCTGAAGCAGTCGGCCAACTGGAACAAGTTTGAACGGAACAACACGGACACATTCAACTTCTCTGACATGCTGAGTCTGGGCCACCTCTGCAAGCTGAGGGTCTGGCATGACAACAAAGGTAGTTCCCACTCAAGTTCAGGGTAGTGGGGAGGGCAGGCCTCAGCTCTCCACTTGAACCCCTCCCGTCTCTCGTAGCATATTGACCCTTCTACCTCAGGGTGGCAAGCAACTAGCAACAGCTGATTGCCATCAGTTTGATGCTTCCATCAATTAGAAAAGCCAGTGTTTCTGGACAAATTTTAGAGATGGAGCTTAGTTCTCCATGCTTTTTCCCACAGTGATGAGTGGTTCTTAATTTTCTGTGACATTGAAGTATTAAATCTTCCTAGTTTAGACATAAAAATTAAGAAAAAGAAAAAGGCTTTATCACCAAATTTACTTCCCATGGATTTTTTATAAGTGATTATGCTTGTTTATTTATAATAGCAAGTCTAAAATTAGTCAAATTCACTCATAAATGTAAATGATGGAATAGGATACAAGCCAAGTGAGAAATTTATTTTTAACTTCGAAGTACCTCAGGAAACTTTGTCACATCTATAGCTGTGATGAAGTTCATGTTCTCAACATCTTTCTGGTTATCCTTTTGTTGTCTTCAAGTCACACGGACCTTTTTCTCTGGTGTTGGGCCTTTAAGTTCCATTTTATTTAATTAGAGAACCATTGTTAAATGCTAAATTTCACCTCCTTGAAGCATACTGCCTTCTTAGTTTATACTGTTCTAGCTCACCCCTCTTTTCTTCCATTGAAACTAGCCCTCACAGAGCCACCCACTCAAAGACTTCTCCAGTCTTTTCTGAGTCTCCCCTATGAGTGGCCCAGAGCCACCCTGACTGTTATGTTTGTCCTTACTTCTTCCAAGTCTCCACTAAGGACCAATACATCTGTCATAGTGACTGATGAGATCTGACTTGGCAGTTTGCAACCTTTCTTTTTAAAGGAGCTAGACTATTTCGCTTTAACTTGGGTTGAACAGTTCAATATTTTCTATAACAGGAAATAAATTCAGATTAGGCAAAGAGAAAATAGCCAATCTTCAAAGCAATAAAATAACGAATATTTGCACAGCACTTCACAGTTCTCAAATCTCATTATATACATTTAGTCATTCATTTATCAAACATTTACAATGTTCACTACACGCTGGTGCTCTCTTAGGTATTAAAGATACCAAAACAGTTGATCCTTACAACAACTTTGTGAATTACTGCAGCAAAAGCACTTTATTATCTCTTTTTTCTACAACCAAAAAATATTGAGGCCCCATGAGGTTTCAATGTCTTACTTAGGACCACACAACAAGAAAGGGATGCAGCCAAAACAAATCCAGGTCTTCTGATGCCAGATCAGGTGCCTGTTCTGGTACACCATGCTCTGTGTCAGCCCATTCTGCCATCATCATTCTGCACTCTCATCTAACTACTGTGCCGGTAGGTCAAGAAAAAAAGATGAGGAGATGATAGCAGCTTCTTCTATACCATGCCCCCATATATGTTTGTTATCAGGGTGTATCAGAGAATCTGATCTAGAAAAGGCTGCAGTAGAAGGGGATGCTTCGTCTTTACCTGTCTATTCAGATGTCATTATGAGTCTACAGGCTTTATCACCAAATTTTAGAACACTCTCAAAAGAGCTCTCCCCTTTCCCAAGAAGGAAACAAAACAAAGACCCCTGAATTTTTTCCCACCCTCTCGTCATCCATTATGATTGTCTTAGGACTAGTAGCATGTTGATTGGTGGTTGAAAGTCTGACTTAATAACAAGAGTCATAATCATTAAGACCACCTTATGTCCAAGACAATTCACAAGATCAGGACGAACCGCTGCCCATGGCACTTCGCAAACGGGTCACTCAGTCAAGATAATCAGTTCAGTGCTTAATTGAGCTACTGGTGGCTCAGTAAAAGCACTGAGCCCCATTGTGTGTCACCACAAGCCTTATTAGAAGGATTCGACAGACTAGATTAATGGGGGCGAGGTAAGGATGGGGGTCTGTCTACCCAAACATCCATGCATACAGTCTCCAGTTGCAGTGCCCACGCCAGAAGCAAACCATCGTTTAAAAAGTATATTCCCAGGAGATATGCCCCTACTGTCATCACAAATAAACACGCTGTATCTATGGGCTTCCAACTCTCTGGGCTACCACCCCACACGGACAAGATATTAGTGCTCTTGAGGGCAGAGGGGCCGTGCAGCAAAGAATCTGCCTTGGGATTTGCTACTGGACAGAAGAGTATTCTAGGCCACGGGGTCAAGATAAAACACGCCAAATCAAAGTGCAGTCTCAGCAGAGAGCCCAGTCCAGTGAGGCCAGGTGGTCCAGAGTTATAATTCTCAAGGTGACAAACTCATTGTCTTAACTTTTACAGCTGGAGTCTCCATAGTCCTGCAAGCAGTTTGGTGATAATTAGGACTCAGAAACCAACTATATTCCTCTAAGCAGGAGAAAAGAGGGAGAATCTAGAGCTAAAATCATAGACTAGCTTCTGCTCTCACTCTGGACTTGTCATGTAACTCCAGCCACTTAGATCCCTCCGCCTTGTGCCCTAACTCCTACCATGCACCCTGCCATGATTACATCTTACTGTTTATGATGAATTAACTCTCTTATGTTCTCACCTCCTCACTGAAAGTTCTTCCCATTTTCTTCCCTAACTAGAATTCTCTCCCAGAACAGTCGTCATATTTGCAACTACTTGTTCTCGGTCTCCTTTACTTGACTATCAGCTCAAGTACCATTGTCTTGTTCATTGTTCTTTCCCTAACGCCTATCACACTGCCTGTGATATAGTTGAGACTTCATATATTTTTTAATATAATTTATTTGTAACCATATTTTGGTCTCTCAGATCTATCCCTGTATTTTCATGCCTCAATCACAACTCCCATTTCTCTAGAATCAGAGTTTTTCCTCAGTACTTTCGAAAATTGAGTCCTGGCCATGAACTTCAAGGTCATGGCTAAGCCCTCTAATACCAGCTGCCTGCCTCTGACACTGCTTGTGTAGATGTCTATATTTTCTCAATTTTCTTGATGTATTTTTTTTTTCTATGTAAAAACTCAACAGTCAATTCCTTCTATCTTATCACTCTCAAAACCCTTCAGATAAAGAGAGCTGGTTCAGCACCGCGGACAGCTCTCTACAGTTCCAACTGTATCCTTTGTTGCTACTACTGTCATTTAGGTACCAGGCTTTTCAAAGACCTTGATCCCTCTCTTGGATAGCCCAAGACTATCTGATTGGCTTGGCACCATAACGACCCTTGGACTTAAAAAAAATCCTGAGACATTGATATTATCCTCTTCCCTTTATAGGCAAAGAATTGGGCCTCCTCCCCTTCATCCAGATTTTGGATCTGAAAGCAAGGCCATATCATTGGCAGAAAAAGGGACATTTCTGTATCCTCACTGAACCCAGGGAGTTGGGATAGTAAGGCCAGGAGAGGGACAGGAAGTTCAGGTTGGGTGCCTAATTGCCTCTTTATAGTAGCTCTCTCCTCCAGGAATGGAAATTTAAATGTTAATGTAAGCTAAGACAGCTAAACATGTCCTTAAGTGCTCTCTATGCTACCCTTTTTCATATTTAGTTTAAGAATATTCAAGCTACATTATGCTTTCTTTGCATAGGAATTTATGAGGACAAAAATATTTCATTTGGGAGTCTTCCACAAAAATGTTGTAGATCCTGAAAAATTACTGTATAAGTCAGGTTACAAATGCTCAGTTAACTTAATAGCATAGCAATTTTCTCTTTCCTTGAATCTAACTTTCCATTTCCTTTTGTTTATCCAATAGTTCTTTTTTATGAAAAATTTTAAGTATGCACAAAAGTGAAGGGAATAGTGTAATGGATTCCACATATCCATCACATAGATTCAACAATTATGATTTTGTCATACCTGCTTTACTCTTTTTATTTTATTTTTTCTCAATTTCTTTTTGGTTGCTGTAAGATATAAAATCAAATCCTAAAACCTCATGTCATTTCACCTCAAACATATTTAGTATTTTCTCTTTTAAAAACGGGCATTTTCTTATGAAATTACAATGCCATTATCACATTTAACAATTATTTCTTTGTGTGTCATCTAATTTCCACCCCATATACAAATATCCTATATAACGTAAAAAAAAAAAAATGTCATTGTACTTTGGATTTTGTTGGAATCATTATGCAAACAAGGTCCACACACTACATCCAGTTGTTATACCTCCTTGGTCTCTTTTAATGCAGGACAATGCCCACTCCTTTTATTTTTTCCATGCCATTATTAACTTGTTGAAGGAACTAGGTCCAATGATCTATAGAATTTCCACATTCTGGACCTATCTGTTTGCTTCTTGGTGGTCTTATTGCCTCTTTATTTCCCATATTTTCTACAATCTGAAAGTCAGATCTCAAGACTTGATTAGATTCAGGTTCAACTGTCTTTGGCAAAAATATTTTAAAAGTGATATCAGGACTACTTTAAAATGGGACCTGTGTACTTACCTCATATTACATCACAGCAGTCCCACTCTTATTGATGCTCACATAGATTAGTGAGCCCAAGAGTGATCAGCCTGATTACTCCATTGTAAAGTACCCCCCTCCCATAACTTTTTATCTAATGGCTTCATGCAGTGATGGCCAATTAGGGTTATAAGTGGCAATTTTTCTAGTTGTCACTTCTTATCTATTTATCAGCTAGAATTCTATTTAAAAAATTGTCCCTCAGGCTATTTGATTACCATTAAATATAGTTCATAGAGGAAAATCAAGATCAATGATTAATTCTTCCTCTTAACTCCAGTTACCTAGATAGCCTTTATAATACTGAACAAATTTTAATGCAGTGTATTTATTTTCTAATTCATCTTGCTCTTTTTCTTGCTTACTCTGAAATGAAAAATCTGTTGTGAAATGAAGAATATTTTAACACAAAATAAATTTATATGTTTTCTTTTTAATAATATAAATTCATAGAAATGTAAAGGACATCAGAAATAATCTATTTGAACCCTGTCATAGTGTTCAGGCAAGGAAGCTGAGGCACAGAGATATTACAATATGTTCAGTTTATAAGTACGCTGAGAATGGAACCCAGTTTGACAAACCTAAAAGTGTCACCCTGGGCATCCTAGCTTGAATGATGTACATGTGAAAGTATTTGTGGAAAGATAATAACTAGATTCTTGTATTCTTTTATAGCTCTGTGGCAGTTTCGTATCTTATTTCAAACTATCTATTGATCTTGTTTAAGAAATTTGGTTTACCCACCTAGACCCTTAGCTTGCTAAAGGTTATTTTTAAGGGAGTTGTTTGGAGAAGTATATTATTTATTCAAGCAGTATTTCTAAGGGTTTGTGCTGGAATAAAAAACTGACAGTTCACTGTAGAGAGTAAAGATAATGTATCAGTTCTGTGTTTATAGAGTTAATAGCCCTGTGAGGCAATCAAGAGGTAATAAGACATGGTTCCCACATCTTAAAATCTTACTTGAGAAGTCAGATATATACATAAAAATCACCATAAAAGAGTTAGGGCATGATTACGACCTCAATAGCAAAGATTTCCCAAGCCGTCTGTGCTCATGGCCAAGTGAATGGACAGACCGTGGGCCTGGCGACTTTGAAGGGCTTCATGGAGGAAGTGAGGCCTGAATTGTCCAAAGAATAAGTGGGAATTTAAGGAAGGTTCAAAATAGCTTGGAGCCTTGATGATGAGGGAGGAAATGCCAAAGGGATGCTTAGTAATCTCACTGGGATGAAAGATTTACATAAAGTCTCTTCCTTATTGAGGTAAGAAATAGAGTTAGTGGAGTCAGGCTGAAGAACACCCTAAATATTTAAATATAGAGTTGGGCCCTTTTATTCCATTAGATGTGGAAAAACACTGAGGAACTGCAGGTAGTCGATGGCATGATGAAATCCAGGGAGTATCCAGCAGTCAGTCTGACGTCTACAAAAATTCTGCCATGTTTTGCCTGGAAAAATTGGAGCCTTCCACTAGTTTAGTTTCTAAGCCTTTTTCCTACAGTAAACTTTGGAAAATTTGGGATAAAATAATTCTACTAGGACAGCCCATTGTTTCCTGGTGGGGTTTTGAATTATCCCCCCTCTAAAATGTTGCCACCAATGCCATTCTTCCTTGTTCTTCTCTATTCATTAGTAGTACATATTCATGCATTCAACAAATAGTTATTGAATAATGTGCCAAGAACTGTTCCAGGCACTAGAACATAGCAGTGGATAGATCAGGCAAGACTCCTGCTCTTGTGGGACTTACAACCTAGCGAAAAAAGACAGACAATATGCAAGGAAATAAAAATTAAATTATTTCAGATTATGAAGTGGTGGTAATATGATGGCAAGAAATTGGGGATGAAGAAACTTCTGCAAATAGTACAGTTAGCAAAGACCTTCCCAAAGACAGGACATTTAATCTGACACCTCAGTGATGAGACAGGACAGGCATTCAGATCCTGGGATGTATTGTTCCAGGCAGCTATAAAATTAAATGCAAAGTTTCCAAGACAAGACTAGATTTCATATATTAAAGCACTAAAAGACCAGTGTAGGTAGGTACAGCAAGTGAAGTTACAAGTAGCATGAAATGAAATCAAAGTGGAAAGGGACCAAATGAGCAGTTTGTATTTTATTCTGAGTGATGGGAAGCCACTGGGTGACTGGAAGTGTGTGTCCATCTTTGTGTGTCTCTTTGTGCTTATAAGATCCTTGAGATCAGTGGTAGGAGCCACAATTGTTGGTTTGGGAAGTGTCTTATCCTAGACAAGGGCTTTTTTGGTGGGGACATTGGGACTGCCCCCATAGCCCCAAGTGGCATGAGAGGGCAAGATGTGGGAGTAGAGCATATATATGCCTTCCTGGTTGGGTTGCCTTGTGGACATATTATGAGCAGCAAGTGTCATCACCATAACCGGTCACACCACTGGGATTTCTTCCACATGGGGCCCTTCGGCTTTCTGAATGATCAAGGACATTGAAGGATGGAGAGTAGCTGAACCAGTACATGGTGCAAATAACCTGCAGCTGTCACAGCAAATGCACATCAATTCATACATGATAGCCATGATTTGGAAGGCACACTTCTGAAGGAAGCCCTGCCAATTACAACAGAAGCAGCTGTATGTTCAATATTAGGGCAAGATGTGTCAGATTTAGCAACATACCCTAAATAAATAGCAGCTTCTGATCCCTCTTATGACTATCAAACAGAAAAGGTTCTCAAAGTCATAACATATTCATTCAGCATTCATTGAGCAACTGCTACATGCCAGTTGCAATGCGAAGCATTGAGAAAACAAAAATGAATAAGACCCAATCCCTGCCCTCAAAAGCTCACAGTCTGGAAAAAAAGACACATGTAGACAGAGCAGTCAGGGCATGGCCAAGACATGTGCAGGATGCTATGGGAGCAAGGAAGACACCTGATACAGGCTGAGTGGATAATGGGGAGACATTAGGGAAGGCTTCCTGGAGGAGGCGATGCCTGAACTGATTTTGAAAGGATAATGGGTATGAGCTAGGTGGATAGTGGTGTCAGGAAGTTGTAGGATTCATCTTTCAGCTTCATGAATTCTGAAAGGTCTACTTCTTGGGTCAGAGACCCCATTGTGAATCTGATAAAACTATAAGCCCCATCTCTGGTAAAATGTCCCTGTATAATTGTAGCACCATTTCTTGAGGCCCATAGATTGCTTAAATCCCATACACAAATTTTCTAAGTGTTCATGAACCCCAAGTTAAGACTTTTATATAAAGAATTACATTCTCTGGGCTAAAGGAGCCCTCAGTGATCATGTAGCTGAACCCCTCATTTCATCAACAAGGAGACTAAGGCCCAGAGAGGACAGAGAACTTGTCCAGGGCCACCCACCCAGGTGGCTTGGAGGAGTGGAAGTCTGAGAGGCGAGTTCAGCTCCCAGCACCCATGATCTTTTTCCCACAGGAATATTTCCTGGCTGGCACCTGAGCTACATTGATGTGAAGGACAACTCCCGCGATGAGACCTTCCGCTTCCAGTGTGACTGCTGGCTCTCCAAGAGTGAGGGTGACAGACAGACAGTCCGCGACTTTGCCTGTGCCAACAATGAGATCCATGATGAACTGGAGGAGACCAGTATGTGGGGAGACTGGTGGGCTCAGCCTAGCTGTGATTCCTGTGCTGAATCTTCAGAGTTAAAGGAGAGTTAGCTTATTAGGAGGGAGGTGGGAAAATGGTGCTTTAAGATTTAGAGGAGAGACTGTTATAGCTGGAGGGGAATCAGATGCCCAATGAATGAAATATTATTAGGGAGATACATATGTAAATACCCTAAACGTTGCTTGGTGAACCTGGAGCAGCCAAGATACTGGTACCAGACCATGGCCCTGAATCACAGGGACTAATTAGGTAGCAGGAAAACCCACTAGAGAAAAGCTCACCTTGCCCTGAGGGCTGGGCTGGGAAGTTCGATGTAAAGTTCTCTCTGGTTTATTTTTATATCATGGACTCCATCCAATTGATGCCCATGGCAATAGCTGCCATATTAAGCCTCCCCAGAAACAGATGGAGTGAGGGGACCAGCATCTCTAGCAGCCACTTTCTCTTTGGTCCTTTCCTCAGGAGATATTTAAAGGGAAAGAGTAATTGCTTCCAAAGGTGGATGGCCATCAAGGACTAGGGAGGTCCTTCTTCAATATAGATGCCAGTGTCTGGGTCTAACAAATTTGAACAAGGTTTACAGAAGCAGAGCCTGATGTAAAGGATTTTTCAACTTTAGTTATTAAGATAACACTAGCTTCAGTAAGAGATAAACCCCCAAATCTCAGTGGCTTAACACACAAAATTTATCTCTCATGTAATACAGTCCAGTGTGGGCATTCGGTATGTGGTCTAGCCACACTGTCATTGAGGAACCCAAGCTCTTTTCATCAGTGTCTCTGCCATTTTCAACATGTAGTTGCACATTTCTTGCAGAAGGGAAAAAAGAGAATGGAGAAGGCTTACGCCCCTACCGGCTCAACACATTGACTCACTTTCTATTGCTAAGAACTAGTCATGTGGACCCACCTAGATGCAAGGGCACCTGGGACATGTAGTCCTTGGCTGGACAGCCCCTTCCAGGCAAACACTGTACACCACAGAAGGAAAACATGGACCTTTGGTGGAAAGCCACTCACTCATCTCTGCCATGCCATCCAGACTACTGAATGATGAACTTACCTGCTTTGAGAGGTAGTGAGCTCTAATGTCCCTGGGAGCATTCAGACCAGGGCCACCAAGCACCCGTTTGTCAAGTTGACTGTCTGAGGATTCCTGCCCTAATTCAAGAGTAGACTCTCAGCTTCTGTAATTGCACTTACTGAGGAGTTCCTAGGTGCCCGGTTTTATTTTAGATGCTATGAGTAATGCATCTTTGACCTTTGCACATGTGTTAGTCTCCCTGCACAATTATAAGCTCCCCAAGGTCAGGGACAAAATCTCTTGTTTGTAGCCCTCTGCCGCTCTGAAGGTTTTGGGACTTAGCAAGTGTGCAGTTAGTGCTCAGCAAATGGAAGAAGGCGCAGTCATTTTCCTTAGAGCCTCGCAATCTTGTGCAATAGGAACACTTAAGCCCCTTACACAAGTGCCAAGATGAGCAATAGAGACTCTTCAGACTATTGGCGTTCAGGGGTGGAGAGTTTTGTGAATCTTGGAGCATAATCACTGAATCTCCTTCACAGATTTCCTGCCTAACAGCTGCTAAGGCCTGTGGGATTTGGGTTGGCAGGGAGATTGCAGAGGGGAGATGGCACGTGCCTTAGTTCCAGAAGGATGTGCATGAACTGGAGATGGGAGAGCAGGGGCACAGAGCCCAGGAGATGCCTGGATTGATCTGTCTTTACTAGGAGCCTGCAGAGGGCAGAGCGATACCCTCTTTCACTGCCCATAAGGTAACAGACAGCCACACCTGTGTCCTCAGATGGAGGATCGTGCACGTGTTTATGGGTAGAACCAAGGACTCAACTGGAGCTAAACATCCCAACCCTCAGCTACTTTTATTTAACCACTTGGCAAATGCTTACCGAGTACCTACTATGTGCCACAGCCTATTCTGAATTTTGGGGACACACCAATATATAAAACAGAAACCTTGCCATTGTGACAAATTCGGTGTCTGTGGTCCAGGGGCACCTCTGGGCACTCAGCTTATGAGAACAAATACCCGCTCGTACCTGAACAGAGCTTCATATGGAAAGCACTCCACACCCCTGTCCTCTTCAGGCCCTCGCAGGCCTATTCCAACCCCATTAGCCAATTCATGCCTCTCTGTCATGGGTAAGGAAAACATAAAACCAGAAGGGTGAAGTGACATACCTAAGGCCCATCCATAGCTGATAAGACCCAGGCGACCTGATTCCTAGACCAGGAATTCCTAGACCAGTACCACCACAGGAAGTCGTACTGGGCCTGGCTGGTATTCCAGACTGATTGATCGTCTCACCTCATTTAGCCTCCCATTCCCTGCCTTCATCTTCAACTCGTTAGCAGTTCCAGAAGTTGCTCCTGACCCTCTGTAAGCATGCACCTCTGCACTTGGTTCCAGTGTGCAGCTAAAGCTGAAAACCATTGGAAATCTTTAAATAATACGGACATCTGGGTCCTACCCCCAGAGATCCTGTTGTAATTGGTCCAGGGTAAGGCCTGAATGGTAGATCACATGTTCATACATGCACATGCATGCACGCACACACAGGCATAAACACGTGTGCATGCACGCACACACACACACACACACACACACACACACACACACACGCAAACACTCACCGAACCTGGGAGGACAAAAAAGACCTCTCTCTGGGACATCCTCCAACAGAACCAATGATTTTTGGACCGTTCAGTCAGCCCAAATACAGTCCAGCTTGATGGCCAGCTCTCCAGAGATGGAGGACTCACTGTTTCACCAGACAGCTCTGTTCAAAAACTCCACCTTCAGAATCATGTTCTTGAAGTATTCATCCTTTGGCAGTCACACTGGGGTCAAACAGAAAATTTCAGGAGTAGTATGAACCCCAACACTAAGGTGGGAAAAGGGAAATACTTTTTCCCAGAACTTGGAAGTCTCAGGTGGAATTGGCTTAGACTTGGCCGTCTCGAGGCTCCAGTGGTTTCAGTATCTCTCTGTCCCCCTTTTCCTCTAAGTGCTTCTTTTTCTACATTGTGGGAAGATGGCTGCTGGCCACCCCAACCTCACAGCCTTATAGCTTAACAGCTGCAGTGGAAAGGAAGAGAGTGTCTCCCAGGGGAAGGTTCCGAAGGGCCAAGCTGGAACTCTGAGCCCCATCCAAACCACATGGTAGGAGCTCCTGAGTATAGAACGGTCCTGACAACACGAGGTGGGGAAGGTGATCTGGAGCAGTAAGTTCCAGATGCCCGCTAGAAGCCCAGCTGTCCTCATCCTGGCAGTCCTTCACAGCATCATGTGCCCCTGCCACCTGTTTATTCAGCCCCTATTCACGTGATGTGATATTGGCTCCTCTCAGTGTATCCTGGAGTGCTTGTCCACCTCCCTCTGCAGACGCCATGCCCAGAGCACAGGCAAGATTTAAAGGGTGGTCTGCTCTCCCCTCTCCTGTCCTGCCACTTGAACCACACTCATGACTCCCGAGCTCACGGTAGCTTTGCTAGTGGCCCCTTCGTGCTGGTGACTCACACAGTGGCTGCTGAGCCCCTTCTCCAGCTGGGCTTGTCCTGTGGATGTGCTGGCCCCATAGTGAGCCTTACATTGACCCCTACTAGATGCTCACCACTCCTACCTTCCCCGTTCTCTCTGTTTCCTCCCAGAAATCTATCAGCAAAGTTGAAAGTCATGCCTCAACATTTTATCAAGCCATCAATGAAATGGGAAAGAGGGCAAGATGGAAACAGGCTGATTGAAACTTCCTCTCAGAAGACCATTGAAATGACCAGTGACATGGTTTTTAATCTACCTAGCAGTCCTCACTTACACACCTTACTTCCCTCCCCTACCATCAGGACTCTCAGGAAAGGATGGGTGACAGTCCACATGCCCTCCACCTGCATCATTTCTCGACTCTCCTCCTTGAGTTTGTTGTAGTGAGCATGGAGGTTCCTAGAGCTCCCTCCCTCTCTCCTTGTTGCTGACAAATCATTTCCTTAACAACACCCAGGATCCACTTGAATTCATGGGTGTCTGGTTTACAGAACACACCTTACCCTCTGTTGGGAAAGAAGCTGGAAGCAGTGGGACCGCTCTCCACCCTGTGATGGCTTCTAGTCCCTGTCAGTGGTTCAGCCATTTCACAGTGCTCAATGTCCTGGGCTGGGCTCTGCAGGCCATGCCCTTCTTCAGGTGTTATATGCTTTCCAGGCATCTCCCCCCTGTCATGGGTTACTTGCATCTTTGCCCGAACTTATTCTACCTGTTTCAAGTAGCAGAGATTTTCCTTGAGAGGAGTCACAAAGGCAAAAGGGTTGCTGAGGGGCTGGGGTTGATACTACAGTTAGCGTCAGGCATAGCCATCCCTTCTCTTAATTGTCTTTATCACATCTCTGAGACAAAGGCACAAAAATAGAGCTATCCTTGTGGATCTAGAATCCCAAGCTCTCGCTGACTCACTGCAGCAAGAGCTACATTCATAGGGGACATTCCAAACAAATATGTATTGTATCCTCCATCCCCGGCCTGGCCCCTGGGGAGTGGGGCTAGATCAAGTGGACTTCAAGCCCCTCTCACATCCCTCAGTTTCTGTTTATGCTCCTTGCTGTGCCTTGAACATTCCTCCATTTTCTGCTGATCATAGTCATGGCTCTTCTTCAAGCCCAAGTGCAAATGCCATCTCCTTCATGAAGCTTCCTGTGATTAGCTCTTTCATTCATTCACTCAACAACTAGTTTTTGAGTGCTTCTGTGCCAGGCACTGTTCTGGGAACTTGAGAAGATCCTTGCCCTCATGGAGCTTACATTCAGGTGTTGGCAGGGGGTAGGGGGGAGGCGAGAGAGAATACAATAACAATAAAATAATAAGTAACCTACATGGCATGTTAGAAGGTACTAGGTGATAGAGATAAGAGAAAATAGTAGGTAAGGCAGGTCAAGAGTGCTGGAGAGAATCAGGTAGCAATTTTAATTAGAATGTGTGGAGCAGACCTCTGTAGGGAGGTGACATTTAAGTGAGGACTAGAAGGAGATGAGGGAGTGAGCCAAGCCAATACAGGGTTGGCGTCGCGGAGAAAGAAGCAAGCATGTGGGCAAAAGGAATAGTCAGTCAATGCCGAGCTCCAGAACAGGAATATGATGCCTCGGAGCTCCAAGAACAGCACAGAGGCAGGGTGGCTGCAGAGAGCAAGGGAGAAAGTACTAGAAGATGAGGGAGGTAGCAGGGAGCCAGATTTTCCCCCTCCCCCCATGGTACTCTGGCGCTTTGTTGCAAGGTTACCACATTTTGTCCTCTGGTACAGTCAGCGTATGGTTCTGGGTCTAGAGACTGAGTTCTAGTGTCCCCCAGAGTCTAGCCCTGTTCTGACATTCGGTACCCACTTAATAAATGTTAGACGAATGAATGCAGACATGCTTGAGGGAACTGCAGGGGCAGAGGCCGTGATGCTTAGTGTGACAGCAGAGTGAAAACTGAGACCTGACAAGGAGTAGGACCTCTTGCTCGATAGTGGATGCTCTCCAGAGTCTTGCCTGCCTGGGGCTCTGCCATCCCTTTCTATTACTGGGCCCTACCTCTTCTCCCTTCCCTTTGCAGAGGATCTCTGCTTTGTATTTCAGGGACTGGTCCATTCCTCAGAGCCAGACCCCAGCATCTCTTGGAAACCTCCTGCATCCTGGAGGCAATAGCGGCTAGTTCTTCACTTCTAGCAGCTACCATGCTCACCAGGCAAAGAGGCTGCTACTATAAATAAAATGGGAATATCACGCTAGCCCCTACATCAGGGCAGGTTCTATTTATAGTGCTTCAATTGTGAGGATTTTAACCTGCCCGCCAACCCCAATCTATGGTCTAAAATCAAATATAGGACCTGGAGGGAGCAGCCATTGTGCTCCTGTCCTGATGGTGGGCACTGCTTCCCCTCTGCTCACCCTCTTCCTCCCTCTGCACTGCAGCCTACGAGATCGTCATAGAAACAGGCAATGGAGGCGAAACCAGGGAGAACGTCTGGCTCATCCTGGAGGGCAGGAAGAACCGATCCAAAGAGTTTCTGGTGGAAAATTCTTCTAGACAGCGGGCCTTTAGGAAGTAGGAAGAGGCGGGGCCCACAGGGGAATGGGGGTGGGTGGGGTGGGTGAGAGAGGGACCCCAAGGATCAACCCCTTGGTGGGGGCCATAAGCATATTAATGGGCCTAAACTGCAAGTACTTATTGAGTACCTACTGTGCGCTGACCCCATGTAAGCTCCTAGGATGAAACGGGAGATTTATGAAAGGGAAAGCAAAGAAGGGACTGCCCTTTAAAGAGAGTCCACTCTGAGCGTCCAGAACTTAATTATTCCAACCACTAAAAAGAAAAGATAATTGTGTAACATGATTGAAGTGCTAATTATCACTACAGTGGCAATCATAGTACAATGTGTAAGCTATCAAACTGCGTGTTGTACACCTTACATTTATACAATGTTATATATCAAATATATTTTAATTTTAAAAGTTACTGGACGGCTAATTAATTAATTAAAGAGAGCCCACTATGCCACAGGATGGGAAGCCCTGCAGACATTATTCCATGTCCCCACAGATGAAGAGCTCACAGTCTGGTGAAAAGGAAGACATTCGCCCTATGATTTGCAAAAGAATCACATAAGACAACATTGATTTAAATTCTAGTTAAAAGGAGGGTGGGAGGAGAGAGCCTCTAAGATGCTTTATAGGAAAATCGAAATTGGGCCTCGTATAAAGATGTCTGCGCTTACCACTCCCATGTGGCAGGTACACCTGGAGAATCTCACCTCCCCCCACATACACACGTCAGAGCTGCCTCTGAACTGCTCAGATGCCCACTTCATCTCCCCACTCCCTGCAGATTGCTTAGTTTCCCCTCCATAACCTACTGTACCTTTTATTTAAACTCCCTCTCCGTCAGGATGAAGTCGGAGCCCCTTCGACTGGCACTTACAGACCACCACAGAGTGTTGCACCCCACCTCCTTTCCAGTGCCATTTCCCTCACTGAACCCAACCTCCAGCCAGGCTAGCACTCCCCCCAGGAATGTCTGCGCCTCCGCATCCCACTGTAACCATCAGTGGCTTTGCCAAGTCAGATCCATATCAGAAGACTCTTCCCTTCCTCCCCTCACGCTGCTCCCTGGTCCCTCCACCCTCCTCCTCCCAACTCCCACGGCCCAGGACCTCACTCTCTTCCCAGCTCCATTTGATGGGTGCTGGGACCAGGAAGCCAGCAGGGCTTTGTAATGGTTGTGATTGTCTTCTTCCAAAACTAGACTGAGCCCCTCAAAGAATGGAGGCCTGGCATCAGACCTTGCTTGCCATTCTATCCATATTCCTCAGACTGGTGCCCGGAATACAGTAGGTACTCAATAAATGCTTACTTTCTTCAGTGGGCATGGGCAGCCCTCATTGACCACACTTTTGCATCCTGCAGGGGGAGCACAGATACATTTGAGTTTGACAGCGTCTACTTGGGGGACATCGCTGCCCTCTGCGTGGGCCACCTCGCCAGAGAGGACCGGTTCATCCCCAAGAGAGAGCTGGTCTGGCATGTCAAGACTATCACCATCACCGAGATGGAGTATGGCAATGTGTATGTATGTGCCTCTCGCCTTCTCCCCCAGCGGGGAGGGACTGAAGCTGAACCGTGGACAAGATGGCAAGGCATGGGGAGGTTGATGATGTCAACCTCCTTTGAGGCTGATGTCACCTCATTTGGGAGACTTACGAGACAGTAAGGGAAGGGTCAGCTGTACTGGTTCTGGAGCTGTCTGAACCATAGGCCTACCCCCAGAGGCATGACACGAGACTAGATGGGTATTCCAGCCTTTTCATCCAGGGACACTTTGGAAGAACGCTGAGCATGTCAGACAGTGCCAGACAGTGGCTTTGAAGCCTGTTGCTGCCACATAGTGAAAGGCCACCATCCATGCAGGCAGGGGACAGACCAGAGACAGACAGCTGGGGTCACGTTGTGTACCACTTGCCTCCAAGGACCCCAGATAAGGAGCTTTGCATTTCCCCCACCAGGGCCTTCCCCAGAGACTCAGGCATTTCTGGAGGATTAAGGTTTTAGTTACCTAGGTAACAGTCCACAGTCATCAGTTTGTCTAATTAAAACCATTTGGTAACCACACTGAAGCCAGAAAGAGCCTGTGGCTCTGGAAAACAGAAAAGACACTACAAAGGAG
>NW_011888784.1:5950873-5967296 GCF_000151845.1 Pteropus vampyrus
GTACCTTCCAGTCTCAGGAGGAGGGAAAGTGAAGGCCCAGCTCGTGAACTTCCCATCCCACAGTCCTGGGGCTGAGTTGTAGGGCTTCTCATCTAGTGGAAAGAAGCCACCACTCCCAGAGAAGCATCTTTTCCTACACCCCCAAGAGTGTGGCCTTTGGTCAGTTTGTCCTCAGGCTGGACAGAGAGAGAGGATGTCCCCAGGGCAGGGCTCTTCCCAAAGGGAAAGGAGGTGCAAGGAGTCCAGACCCCCAGATACTAGAGCTGTTACCTAGTCAGCTGTGTGGCCTGGGGCACGTCACCCCTCTGTGCCCCAGTCTCTCCTGAGAGGAGAGCTAGATGCCTCTAGAGACTGGAGGCAGGAGAAGGATGGCAGGGCTTCCAGCCTAGAGGGTGCTCAGAAGTCCCACGCCAGCCCGCTGCCTCTGCAGGTCTCAGGCCTGTGATTTCTGATGGATGAGAATCTGTGTTACTGCCCCCCCACCACCACCTACCACCACCACGAAATATCACATTCATCCAGAAGGGAGACTGTGCAGTCGTGTTTCTTCACGTGGCTAGTGACATCTCACTGTCCTAGGACACCATGGTATTCCGCCGTTATAAAAATCACTACATAACCCTGCATATATGCGCCTGCAGTTCCTTCCCGACCACCATCTTAACTATACCATTTGGATTTCCATGAATTGCAAATGAACTTAATCTCAAACTCTTAGAAACACAATAATCTCAGATTTTCATCTTCCAACCATTTCCAGTTCTGACTCCTCTCCATCAATCTGCATTCTCTTCTGACCAGTTCTTCGTCACTAATATCCTCAGATTGTGGTGGAAGGACACACAGAGAGGCTGGTTTCTTTTTTTAAGACCAAAAACAGCTTTGTTGTTCTATCCCGACATTGTATAATACGCAATCATTAGAAAAATTCAAATAATACAAAAAAGATGTATAAAAGAAAGTAAAAATTCCCCGAAGTAAAAAATACCGTGAGCATTCGGCAACCCCAATCTCTCTGACATTTTTCTAACATCTCACATACACACTATTCACAGAAGTGTGATCGTATTCTGCATGTTTTTTCCCCCATATATTCAATTTCTTTTGTGTTTGCTTTTCTCTTCCTTTGCCTTTACTCTTGCTGACGACCCTCCCTCATTTCTAGCGGGAACAGCCTGGCTTGGGTCCTTCCCCAGCTAGAGTCTGGACTTCACAAAGCTCAGAGGTTCCACATTTTGGTGATCTTATAATTGTATCGATTAGAAAACATTTCCTTATAGCTACACCAGGGAATATTTTTCAGCCACTAAAAACAATGAACTAAATAGGTACCAGATGACTTGGAGCAATTCCCAAGGATTGTTGAGTGAGAAAAGCAAGATATGGGAAAACACGGATTGTGTGACGCCATTTTGCAAAGCGAACACTGACGTCCTGCATATGTCTGTGTATGTGGGTCTGTGTGGGGTTGGGTGAAATGGTGGGATATTTGGCAAGATACCCCTGCAATTGTTACACGGGTTATCTGAGGTGACAGTGGGATGCCGAATGGAAATGAGAGGGGAAAAGGAGCTAGCGCCAAGCAAAAAGGAAAAGAGTGAATTTAGAAAAACCTGCCTGTGCATTTATATAGAATTATGTATATTAGTGGGCATATGCATTTTAAAAGAATTTTTAAACAAAGCATGTGAATATATTCCCCTCTAAGAAAGTGCGGTATGTAACAACAATCCAGATTTATCAAGTGATAAATTGTAAGAAGACAGACCTCAAAACAGAATAAAGATGTCCCACAAAGTGTCTTTAAGTGACTGGCTCATCAGGGACCAGGCAGGCTGGCTCTGGGCCCCCCTCCGGGTCACCTTGAGCAGTGACTTCTCTTCTCTAAACCTTAGTTCCCATTCTGTGAAATAGGAGGAGGCAACCTCCAACTCGGGGGTCGTCATGGGAGTTAATGAGATGCAACAGTGTAAAGCCCTGGCATTTAGTAAGTCTGCAGAAAGCCAAGCCTATTTGCTATTCTGGATTTTCATCTAAAATAGTGTTTGATTTTGGACCACTGGGCACACCCTTTCAGGGCTGTGTTCCTGAAGTCACCGGCCGGTGCCAGCACTGCTTATTTCCAATGCTGTTAAAAGATTAGCAGTTTGGAGTGGGAAGAAACCATAGCAGTTGTTCAGTTCAAGCCTCTAACATTGTTAGGAGGAAAGCCAAGGTCTGCGCAGGGGATGTGACTTGCCCAAGGTCACACAGGAGGCAGGGCTGCGGCAAACCCCAGGTTCCCTTATGTCCTATGCAGTGTCTACCCACCATGCCTCTGACTTCCTCGTTGATACCCAGAGGCTAAACTGGGGGTGGGGTGGGGGGAGGATGCAAGGAAGGGAATTCCTGGTCCAAAACCATTTCTCTTGGCCCTGGACTTGCTTCTGCTTGTGGAGGCTTCTTCAGCAGCGAACTTTCTCTTAGTCCCTGCATTCTGAAGTCTGTGAGCACGTGTTCTCTCTCTCTCTCATTCTCTCATTGTTCAACTCAACCATGTGTGATTTGGGAGCACACATTCCATAGCCTCGTTTCTACTTGGCTTTGCCTGGGATTGTCACTCTGAATCCCACAGCTGCCTCTGAAGGTGACAGCGTTGGGTAAAAATGTTCATTAGTCCCTTCGAGGAAGCAAGGGCATCTGCATGGTCGTGTGGAGTGAGCTTAGAGCAGAAGGGCAGGAAACAGGTCAGAAAGGCAAACACCGGGAGGAGGGTGAGATCCCTGAGGGGCTCGCAGGCCTTTGTCAGGTGGTGATTTATACATCATCTGGGAAGCCATAGAGGGTTCTGAGCAGACGGGTGACATTCTTGGACTCACATCACTTGGCTGCTGTATAGAGAATTGACTCCAGGGAGCAAGAAGCAGGGAGACCAGATAGGAGGCTGATACGTTCCAGGTGGAAGATGGTGGTGGCCGGCCCCAGAGTGGCAATAGAGAAGATAGTGAGACACAGCCTGCTCTTCCAGATGAGCTGATTCTGGATCTAGTTCGAAGATCAGCTCATTGGAATTGGCTGGTGGATCAGATATGGAGTATAAGGGAGAAAATGAAAGAAGAACCAAAAAGCACCTGGAAGGATGGAGATGCTATGCACTGTGAATTTTAAGATAAACAAAACTCCATCCTCCCCATTTTAATGCAGACATTTCTAGCCCCCAAATCCTGTCACCTGGGGAAGGAAACATTTACGGATGGCCAGGGGTCTTGGAGGAAGGTGTGAACCTTGGCTGGTGTGCACTGAGTTTCCCGGTTTTCCCCACCCGCAGGTACTTCTTCAGCTGTGACAGCCTCATCCCCCTCAAGAGGAAGAGGAAGTACTTCAAGGTTTTCGAGGTCACCAAGACAACCGAGAGCTTTGCCAGCAAGGTCCAGAGCCTGGTGCCGGTCAAGTACGAGGTCATAGTGACAACGGGCTATGAGCCAGGGGCAGGCACCGACGCCAACGTCTTTGTGACCATCTTTGGGGCCAATGGGGACACAGGCAAGCGGGAGCTGAAGCAGAAAATGCGAAACCTCTTCGAGCGAGGCAGCACAGACCGCTTCTTCCTGGAGACGCTGGAGCTGGGTGAGCTGCGCAAGGTGCGTGTGGAACATGACAGCAGCGGCTACTACTCGGGCTGGCTGGTGGACAAGGTGGAAGTCACCAACACCAGCACTGGAGTGGCCACCATCTTCACCTGTGGCAGGTGGCTAGATAAGAAGCGGGGGGACGGGCTCACCTGGAGAGACCTCTTCCCTTCTGTCTGAGGGGCTGCAGGCCCTCCCTCCCGCCCTCTCGCCCAGCTGCTCCCCACCACACCTTCCTGCCCCCCACCTTGCCTCCTGGAGCTGGGACTGGGGACCAGAAGGTAGCACGTGGCACCGTGGACCTTCGGAGGCCACTGCAGGTGACCACTAGTGAGGCCCTGCGCTCCCCCAGTCTCCTGGACCCACAGGAATCAGTCACCGTAATTGTGCGGCGTAATTCCTGGCTGGACAAAATAACTTTTTTTGCGTTTCCTCTTCCAATAACAGCAGTGACCACGCTAAGACGCGGTGCAGGGTGCGGATGGGAAATTGGGGCTTCACCCAAGGGATAGAAGTGGGGAAGAAGAGGCCATCAAAATGGGGTATTTTAAGCAAAAAACTAATTAACACTTTTTTTCCGAAAAAAGCTGAGCTAATTAAATTACCAGCCATACCTCACAAAGAACTCATCTTGGCATCTGCTCACTAAAAATGCACTCTCTTTCCCAGTTTCAATAAATCCAGTGCAAACAGAGAAAAACATCAAGAGGAAGTGTTTTTGCCAGGGGGGATTTATGAGCCTATGAAAAGGTATTTGATTCTTTCCATCACTTTCCAGAGAAAGCATTGCCAAGTGCCCGCTGGCTGCCCCGGCCTGTGATAACACAGTTGAGACTGGCGGGCGATGGCAGGGCGGAGGGGGTGGAGTGGGGGACGATGCCTGGAATAGCCTGGTCCTTGCTGCACTCAGGCTGGCGGGGGGAAGGGGGCAGCAGGGTTATTTAGCACCTATTGCCTGTGGCTCACTGTGGGCAATGTGGACTGAGAGTTGCCCTCAAGGGGATCATGACCTTGATGGAGAGGCAGCAGGAGAACAGGGCCCTCATGTGCACGTGCACACACACACACACGCACACACACACACACACACTCTCCCTGACTGACAGGCACAAAGAGATCAGACAACACACAGCAAGAGTGCTCAGAACTGAACACTTGACTTCTGATTTTCCTGCAGAGGGGACCTGAGTGGGAAGGTGAGTTAGGCCGAAGATTTCTTATAGGCAGGGACCCCAGTAAGGGTTTCTGCCACCCTGTGCACTTTATAGCAGAGAGGTGTAAATTCTTAGCAAGGCTTCATGTCTCTGAGGCAAGTTTCAGGAAATCTCAGAGACTCTCGGAGAGAGGCAGAGGTTGAAGGCACAGGCTCAGAGGCCTGGGCTTGAGTCCCAGCTCTGCCCCTCATCTGCTGGGAGAACTTGGGCGTGTTACTTCATTTCTTGGGCCTCAATTTCCTCATCTATGAAACAAGAAGGATGATAGTACCTACCTCGTAGGTTATTATGAGGACTAAATGAGTCAATATGCAGACAGTTTTAATTCAGCACCTGCATTGAAGGATGAGTATGTCCATCATGGTGGACAAGCAAGACTCAAGGGGGCTGTGTTGTGCTGAGGGAGAAGTAACCTTTAAACAGCTTTATTGCATCTGTTTGCAAAACTAGTTTTCCCTCTGTCTCTAGATGAAAATTTAGGCAAGCCTACAACTCTTATGGACTCTCTTAGGTCATAAAATGTCCAACAACCACTTTAATTCACGATGTCTATCTCAATTCTGTAATTTAAATGTCTCGCTCTAATATAAAATCCAAAATGTCACACTTAGAACCGAGTCTCTCGGGCACTATTGTGGTCAATGTCTTTCCTTCTGCACTGGCAGGTGTCTGGACCCTTATGTGGGTTCTTTCTCAGTTCATTCATTCCTCCACTCTGTCTTCTTGTTTCAGATCTGAGACACTCCCCACCTGGTTCCCCAAGTTCCCAGGACCTGGGCCATTTCCGTCGTGGGCAAGTTGCCCACAGCTCCATGCCCGGCATGGTCCCCTCCAGCTACGACACACGCTGTCCTCTCTGCCTGGAGTCTCCTCGCCATCCACCTACCCCTCCGTCCCATCATGTTATGAAGCCCCACACTAGTCCAGCCTCCCTGCTTTATAGGAGCAGGGCCAGAGTGGGCTTCTGACTGACTGAGCGTTCCACAGGGACAAAGCTGGGCTCGAACTCCGCTACCTGATACCCTTTACACTCTGTGGATGAGCCTGGGGGAGATATGCACGCCAGTGGAGAGGGGATATGGAGGGGAGTCTCGGAGAATTCAACATTTTGTCAGGTCGCATCTCCACCGCCCTCTTCTTTGGATTGGGCACCACCTTTCCCAGGGGGGTTGCTGGGACTTGGCAAATTACGTTGTTCGAGGCCCTACAGTCCTTCCTCCATCCCCCAGGAGGGGGCCTCCCTCCAAATTTCACCTCATCTGCCCCTGGTCTGTGCTCTACCTTTCAATTCCCGTCTCCCTTGTAGGCAGTCTCAAGAATCTCTCTGGGCAAGGCTGAAAGCAAAGTTGGAATTAGGGAGAAACAAGCAAGGAGCCCAGGCTGTGAACTTGAAGGAGATACTCACCCCAGGCTCATGTGAAGGCAGGGCTGGCACCTGACAGTGAGGCCTCCTCAAACACTGCACCTAGGACACTTGCTGGCCTCACCCTCGTCCTGGCCTTAGCAGAAAGATACTTGTCTACCCAAAGCCCCACAAAATTCAACAGTCTGAGTTTCGGGCCTGAGACCCAATAGCCAGCCATGGTGAAGGTGAACAAGCCCCTTGTCTTACAAAGTTCCCTCCTCAGCCCCTCTCGCCCCAATGCCCCTTCTGCAGACATTGCCCCCAGTCATTGCTGGGGCAGTTGGCCATGGGTGGGTGATGCTGGAATGCTTCCTCTCCTCCGGCCATGGCAGAGCCCCTCCCTAGAGCTCAGGGTGAAGAAAACGAAGGAATGGACTCTTCCTCCCCAGCACCTTCCTTCCATTGCCGCTGTCCTTAGCAGCCTGCTGATTCCTTCCCTAAACCCCTCTGGCACTGACAGATCCCATTGTCAGAAAGTTCTTCCTTTTAAGGATGGCTTCTTGAGTGACAAGGTTTTTTACCAGCTCCATCTTTCCTCACCTGATTTAGAGACAAGTCTACATTAAAGAATATTTGGAAAGAACCTTAATTATATTGCTTTTGAGTAACTACTAACAAAGTATTTCCAAATAAGTATCTCTGGGGTCTACATCAAAGAAAAGATAAAACTCGTTCGCAATTAGCACAAGCTATTTACATACAGACTGTTGCACCACAGTCTAACAAACACTTTTGCTCTTAACTAGGTTAAATAAAAGCCTTTTAATATTATTTTCTCAGTTCTGGCTGAACAAACCCTTTTCTCCCAAGATTTTGATAGAAGTAAACTCAGCCAGTTCAGATACACCCCTTCTGAATTCTGATTATGAGGAGTCAACGAGATGACATTAGAAGAACTGTAGACCCCTGCAGTCCCCTGGTGCCATGTATCCCTCCCAAACAGGCACCCCCATTACTCCCAGCACAATGGCACCACAGAGCACCAGGCATCAGCCACTGGCAGACACTCAAATGCCCTGAGCGAGAGCAAAGTAAGAGGGCTTCAGGGAGCAGGTCGGGGAGGCTGGGCCTCAGACGAAGGAAGCAAATAGAGCATATGGAGAAGAGGGAGATTTGGGACAGACAGGCTTGGAGAGCGAATGGCTTTTTAAGGGAGGAAAGAGTTTTTTAGCCCTAAATTTAACAGGAAGGTTTGGGTAGCAGCACCTGGATGGTGGGGGAGGTGGCATTGCTTCTGAGCTGGACGGAAGATGAGTTCTGTACTTCCGGCCTGGAGACCTCCAGATGGCCTGGGGGCGAGGTGAGGAAAGTGTGCCGGTTAATTTTGCATGTCAGTTTGACTGGCCATGGGGTGCCCAGATTAAACTTTATTTCGGGTATGTCTGCGAGGGCATTTCCAGAAATTATTTGAATCAGCAGACTCAGTAAAATGACTGCCTTCCCTGAGTGCCCGAATAAAACAAAATGGCAGAGAGAGGGAGAATTTCCTTTCTTCTGTCTTCCCGCTTGAGTTGGACAGACATCTTCTGTTGTTGGACTGAGACTTACACTGTGGGCTCCTGTGGTTCTCAGGCCTTCGGACTCAGACTAAACTACACCATCAGCCTTCCTGGGCGTCCAGCTCGCAGATGACAGACTGTGGGACTCCTCAGCCTCCATAATCATGTGAGCTAATTCTTCCTCATGATAAATCTCCAGATATGGCTACATAGGTGTTGTTTCCCTGGAGAGCCCTGACTCATACAGACAGATTCTCTTCCTCCTTAACCTCCTGGGGGATCTTCATGGTAACTGGAAGTCACAGGCCTACACAGAGTATGAGCCTGCATGTTTTCTGAGAAGTCTCTTTCTCCTTGGGCCCTGCCATAGGAAGGGAGGGGAAAAGGGTGGAGATAAGGAAGGTTGCACTTTGGCCCCTGTGTGTGAGGGGAGACAAAACCCAAGGAAAGAGAACCATTCCCCCAGCCCCCAAAGTAGCTCAGGCCTTTGCTTCTAGGGGAACTTCTGTTGTGTAAACAGAGATTAAATAGACAAGGGTAATGGAAGGAGGTAGGGCCTATAAATAGAGGCCTGTGGAATGTAGGAACTGAAAGGAGCCATCTACATTTTCACAGCTGACAAATAAGGGCAAGGCAGTGTCTTTCCCATAGCTACACCCTGGTTAGTGGTGGGACCAGGGCTACAAGGATCCCTGGTTTGTGAATCAAGAGACATAGACGGAAATATATGGAAAGCTACGGACAAGCATTTTGGATCATCTCACTTGAACAAGAACCAGAGATTTCAAATATTCATTAATCTAATGTCAACTATGGACTTCGGTTAATAATGTTGCATTGATATTGGCTCATTAATTGTAACAAAGGACCACACTGAAGCAAGATCTGAATAGGGAAAACTGGGTGGTAATGGGAGAGAGTCTATGGGAAACTCTGTAGTTTCTGCTTATTTTTCTGTAAACCTAAAACTACTCTAAAAAAATGAAATCTATTATTTTTTTTAAAGTTCATTAATATGGGCTCCGATTGTGGTTTAGGAAAGAAAGCCATCTTTCACTGACCAACTGAGAACAGAGTCTAGACAACGCTGAGTATCTGAGTTTGGGCTCTCACAAAGGAATGAGAAATCCACACCAGCTGTCAAAAACCAAATTCCTTATCTTCCCCAGGGAAACTGAGGCACCCTCTCATTCAAAACACACGAGGTTATAGTTGAAAAGTGATCCAAAATGGGAACTTTCCCCCTTTGAAACCCATAAACTAAAGTTTAGGAAGCAGGTTAATTAGACGGTTGGTTCGCAGCGTAGAACAGATTTGTTGAGAGAGAGAGAAGTAAAAGAAAATAAGAGATAAGAGAGGAGGAGGAAGCAGAGGAGAAGAAGAAGGGGAGGGGAGGGAGAGAAGAGAGCAGGGAAACAGGTGAAAGACAGGGAGGGGGGGATGAGGAAAATGGGTGAGGAAGAGATACCTACTATTACCTCGGATCTTGGACCAAGACAGGTCTGTGAGAAGCTTTGTCCGGACGCGCCCTGGGTCGGCATAGAAATAAGCACCCTGCACGAGTGAGCTGTAGTTAGCAATGCAGTTCATTTTTATTAGTTATAAATAAAGTACAAAAAATCCACCAAAAGTGAATCTAAGCATTTACACAATTCCTAATGTCTCCGCCTTTTTATTGATGCACTATTGCTTTAATATTCATAATAAATATCTTCTAGCTTTCTGCTATAAAATAGTCTATGTAGCAAAATGTTGCACAGCACAACAGAACAGAACAGCAGGAGGATTACAAAAAAGGACAATCAACACTGAGGATAATCCTTTCACTTACCAGGGGCAACCAAATTACCCCCTGGAGGGCCCGGTGCTGGCTGGCTCCATAGCTGAGAAATGAGCCACAGCCAAGGCCAGGGGTGGGGCTAGGGGAGGCAAGGGCTAGGGTGGGAGGGGGAGGGATGTAGGCCAGCCAGGGCAAAGGGCCCCTTCCCACTCTGACCCTGCAGAGCAGCATAAGGCATGTTCGTCCAGGAGCCTTGCCAAGGGGGCAGTATCTGCCAGGCCCGGCAATGTGGTGGTCATGTGCCCCAGTGGGCGACTTCACAAGCCATCTCCAAGGAAAGCAGGAGAACAAGGCTCCAGGGCGGAGGCAGAAAGGGAAGCTGGGCAGGCAGCAGGCAGGAAGCCCAAGGAGTGGGACCCATAGTCCGGCCAGAGCAAAGTTGGGGTAGGGACCATGCACGGCCCAGCCACTCCTACAAGCTTGGCCAGGCCGTGTGGCGAATTGGGCCTCCGCTTCCTCCCCCATCAGCACCATCCCAGGGGGCCTCATGTGGAGGCTGGACTTCTCCACCAGGCAAAGGCAGTGATGTCAAGAGGCAAGAAGGAAGGGCGGGCTGGAAAAGAAGGGAAGGAGGAGATGAGGGAGGAGGCAGACATGCAGAGAACACAGGAGTGACCCTCCCACTTCGGCCAGGGTCCCAGCCCACTCAGTCTTCTGCAGGGGGCAAGGACCTCCTCTCCCTCCTTTTGGCTCAAAGGCATCTTGTTTGTCTGTGCCAGCCTTTGAAGCCACTGCTTCCCCAAACCCTCCCCTAGCGCTCCTCCTTGGGGGCCGTGAGACTGGAGTCCCCCAAGCCCGTCTTCCACAGTAGCTTCTTCTTTCTGCCCACAGCCCCCATGGAGCAATGGCAGAGAGAGTAAAGAAGGAGATGCTGAGAAGGAGAGACCATGAGTCTAAAATCTGTGTCCCAATCTGTCATCAAGGGTGATGCCTCAACAACAAAGTCTCCAGGAGGTGATAGGATGGGGTACCAATCCCAAACACCATAGCTGGGGGCTTATATCCTGCCTACAGCATCCCCATATCTAACACGTCATGGATTTCAGCTCACTCTCCAAGTGACTGACAAATTTTGTGAAAGTGCATGTCCCGTGTCCAGGGATGCGTCCACCCGTCCCGCCTCCCTGTCACCCGCATGATGCTGTGAAGAAAAGGACAAAAACCCTCCAGATGTCTCCTTTGAGCCAATCTGATAGATACATTCTCAGTTCAATCTCTTCCTTTTCTCTTTTCTTTCCTCTCCTTCCCTCTATCCTTTCTCCTCTCCTTCCTTCTCTCCTGAGAGGGTGAGATAGCACAGCACAGCGGTCTCCCACCAGATCTGTGCCATAGTCTCTCCGAGTCCGAGGGACCCTAGAGACCCTCCAGTTCACCTCCTGCACCCCAGACTAGAAAAATGAGACACCAGGAAGCCAAGTGACTTGCTCAAGGTCACAGGGAAGTTTGCAGTAGAGCTGGTCTGAAAACTCGAGCCTCCTGACCCCCAGTCCAGGTTTCATTCTAATAAATCAGGCTTTTTAGCTTTCAGATGCGCTTGCTGGTCATGTTCACAGGGAACATTCTGGAACCAAGGATTTGGAGCCCAGGTGGAGAGAGCGACCTCTAGTGACCCTGGCTCTTCCTCGGAGGATAGAAGCAGGGTAGGCTGAGGTTGTGGGAAGGGCCAGGGAAGAAGGAAAAACAGGTTAATGATGTGGGGTTGGGGGAATCGAGGGTAGCAAGTGAAAGGATTACCCCAGTCTGCTGACGAGTGCAAATTATATTTATATATGTGCTAAATACAGTCACTATATTGGAGTTTTTCACTAGATCACAGCATACAGAATCAAAGGTTTGCATTTCGTATGGAATGTATCCAAAGAGGCCAGCACCACAGTAGGACAGCTTGCAATCACACACCCTGATAGTTTGGACGAAATAAAGTTCGCGGAATTTTATTAAAGTTTTTTTTTTTTTTTGTATTCGTAGTTGTTTGTCATCGTACCAATGCATGCAAAGCATTCCACTCCCAGAAACAACGCCAAAATGAGGTAATAGGAGTAATAAAAAAAATTAGTATCCTTTCTAAATAAATAAATTATAATTAAAAATGCAAAACAACTATAAAAATAATTAAATAAGAACTCACGATATCTACAAGTTAGTCATAAATTATGATTGTTAAATATAAGGCATTTAAACTCACAAAACCCTGTAAACTAGCAACGTGCCATGTTTTTTGTTTTTTTTGTGTTTTTTTTTTTTTCAGTTTTGTTTTTCTATCAGCTGAAATCGCTCTAGCATTTGCTCTACGCGCGCGGGAGATGAAACACGAGGAGGGGACCTGACGGACGTTGCTACAGCCCCACTCGGGGAGGGTGTGTCCCGCCAGCAGGCGGGGGCCTCGGGGGATTTCTTCAGGAAAAAAAAAATCTGGTGCTTTTTATTCACCATTGAAAAAACTGTGCTTGTTCATTAGGCATAAAGAGTTAAGAATACTTGCACGGAGGCTGAGAACATTTGCAGAAGAGGAGCTTGAGTCCTGCCACAGGTGGTTAAGCAAGGGCAACAGGGCCCAAGGGGGGTCCCGGCACATGGAGGAGCCCTGCGCCCCGCCCCCTGCTCGCGCAGGCTGGGCTTGTGGCGTTGGTTTCGGCGATTGGCATCCGCGGTGGACCCACGGCAGCCGGGACGCCCTGTGGCTAGGAGGCCCAACTTGATCCTGGGGCAGCTCTGGCCCCAGAAGGCACTCATGCGTCTCAGCCAGGAAAGGGTCTCAGTCCCTTGAGTTGAGCAGAAGGACGACAGGGGGTCTCCCCTCCTGGAGGTGGTGGGTGTGAGATGCTGAGGCCTGAGCCTGCCTCTTCTCCACTCTTGCCTGGCTCCCAGACATAGGGGTGGGGGGCCTCGAGGGAGCAAAAGCACAGAACCCTGTCCTCTCTTCTTACCCCGATGGCTGTCCAGTTAAGGGGTCTGGGAGGTGCCTGGGTTCATGTCACCTATTGTGCCCACCTGTCGGGTAAGAGGGCCCCAGAGAGATGGGGAATGGAGGGGGGCCTTTAGGGTCTACCCTCAAAGCCAGCAGCTGACCTGTCCCCCCAGGTGATCCCCGCCCACCCCGGCCAGTGCCTAAAATTAGCCTGGGGCACTCAGGGAGCCTGGAGATAATTGAGAGGAGGAGGGAACCACATCCCACCCACTCTCAGCCTCTGAAACAAATGTTGATGCCCACAGAAAGCCATTTCAACAGCTCAGTCGGCACCCAGTTCTAATGATCTGAATGATGTGTCGATGTTAGGGAGGACCAGAGAATGTGGGTGTTGGAAGGAAATTTAGCAAGCATCCAATCCAAACTCTTTGTGTTACGGCTGAGGAAACTGAGGCCCAGAGAGAAGAAGGCAGGTTTCCAGCGCTATCCACTCTGTCAGTGAAGAGCCAAGTCTGGAACCCAGGATACCAGGTCTCATTCCATCTGGCTCCCCCCACGGACTCTTTCCGTCTGCTAGCCTCTCACACTGGCCTCAGAGAGAACAAGTGACTGAGAGGGACGTGACCTTCCCTAGACCACCCTGTCTATCTCTAGGTCAAAGCAGGGTGGGGAGGATGCCCAACTTCCCAGGGCAACTAGTAACTAGCTTCCCCGAAATCCTGACTTTCCACACTGGTGGGGTCTCCAGCCATTAGTCAGTCCTAAAGACACCGTTTACATACTGAAATCTCTAAATGGGAGGCTGCCATGCTCGGTGCCATCAACCTGAATCAGACTAGTCACCGTTCTTGCATTACGGTTTGCGTCTTACTTAACTCCTCAGCTAGACTGTCACCTCCTCCAGGCAGGGATACTGCCCTCTGTGCTGTTGTGTCTCCCGGCACCTGCACTGGCAGGAACTCAGAGAAGATCGCCTTAGTCTGAGTAAGATCCTTGAGTAACCCTCCCATGAGATGCCACCTCTCCCATTTTTCCCATTTTCTGCGGTAGGTGGACAAGCAGCCATCTCTCCACCTGACAGCTCCAGTTGTGCTAGAAGGTTCTACCTCAAGCCAAAATCTGCCTCCCAGTCATTTTTACCCGTTGGTCCTGGTTTTATCCTTTGTAGCAGCAATGCAGACTCAGACTTTCTTTATATATGTGCTAAGTATCTTGTGCCCCATAGCCTTCTCTTAGTGATATAAGGGCATTGACACTGGGGCAGAGAGAGGCATTGAGGGCAGTGC
Organism: Pteropus vampyrus; assembly: GCF_000151845.1. Lineage (NCBI taxonomy): Eukaryota > Metazoa > Chordata > Mammalia > Chiroptera > Pteropodidae > Pteropus > Pteropus vampyrus. Next base: position 5,964,634 of record NW_011888784.1, read on the forward strand.
AAATGAGGGAGAGGAGAAGGGGAAGGGCATAGGAAGAGAGCAGAATTCCAGCTGAGCTGGTGTTTTTCACCTACAGATAAAGTAATTTGGGTTGGGATTGGTGGATTTGGTGCAATTTGGAGGATTGTCCCATCTCCATTCCTCCGTCCTCCCATCTCTCTACTCCCTTTGAGGTTCAGAAAAATTGTGGGGTGGTGCAGAAAGACACATCGTGTGATGTCACCTGGAATTTCCAGGTCTGTCTCTCCCACCACCACCATTCCCTAAACCCCGAGGAGGTTTCCAAGAGAGAGCTTGCGTGTGTTGGGCAGATTGTATTCATCCTCACAACATCTAGGTGAGGTAGAGGAAGTGGAAATGGGAAAGCACTGTTGTTTCTCTCCACTCTAAGGAGAATAAAACTGAGGCACAGAAAAAGAAAGGGACTTGCCCAAGGTTATCAAAGAGTCAGAGGCTAGGGACACAGCACCTCCCAAACCCAGCCAACATGGACTCCATCAGGATGTGAGACATCCCAAAAGAAGCTCATGGTCTTCCTCAAGGTCCACGGTGTTTGACCTCAGCCCTTGTGTGCTAGCTGAGAGCACTTTGGCCAAGACCAAGTGTCCGTCACCTATTCTATCTTATCTTCATCTTCTGGTTCGGTTTTTGCATAGGGAGGCAGTGGCCACATTGCCCTTTTGTGACAGGGCGTGAGCACAACCGAAAGGAAGCAGTTGGTGCGAGCAGGGGCATCCTCACTCTGAGGAACCAGGGGCCAACTCCAGTTGGAGGCTGGCCCCTCCCCGGTTCAGTGTGGAGCTGAGGGGGTGGCCGGAGCTAAGTAGATGGGCTCTGGAACTGGGGAGCCCTCCTTCAAGACAGAATTCCCCTCTTACCTACTCAAACTCTACCTGCCCAACCCTGGCCAAGCCCCTCAGAGGCCCATCAGAGACCCTTGCCTGCTCCTTTTTCAGTCCTCCCCTTTCCCGGATGCCCCCTTCCATGCTCCGTGCACTGTAAACATGAGAAAAACAAAAGCAAAGGAAGAAACAAAATCAAAAACAAAACAAGAACCCCCCCCCCCCCGCCTCCCAGCCTGGGTGAAAAAAAAAATCATCCTTTTTCATCATAAACAGGATTTGGCTTTTTTTTTTTTTTTCACCTTTGATTCCTTTTTCTTTTTCTCTCATAAAGACGGGAAGATTTGGGCTGTCGTTGGTTGGTTCAGTCAGGCACCAAAACAAGAAACTCAATGAGAAATATTTGGTGCGAATTAGGTAATAGCGACATGTCCACCACAAGATGACTAGAGCACCACACACAACATTTTTCTTAAGCTAACATGCTCCGGCTGCCATCCACAGAAATAGCTAGAGACCCCTACATGGTTTCTACGTGGTCGAGAGGTATATGTACAATCCTTCAAAGGACAGGATTGAGGGGCCAGTCTACCAGCTAGGACCTTCAGGATCACATCTAGATTCTCGGCAGGCAGCGTGGGCCCCACCTTCCCACCCCTGCTCCGGGCACGGCCAGCTCCCTCCCTTCCACGCAGCGAGGGGAGGCGGATGGGGACAGTCACCATTCTGGATGTGTGGATCCTCCCCCGACCCCTCCTTTCCCTTAGACACTGATACCACCAACTCCTCTTTCCACAAAATGTGCTTGCAGGCTTTTCCTCTACATCAAATGGCTCAGAAGGCAAAGTTTGGCTGCAAGGGCTATGGCCGTGGGGGGACCTGGTGAAGGAAAATGGGGTGTCCACTGGCTAATTCCTCCCTCAGCTGTCGGCTCCCAGTTGTGTCTCAATGTCCACCCGGCAGATGGGGCATTTCTTGCTCATGGCGAGCCACTGGTCTACGCAGAGTTGGTGAAAGAGATGCATACATGGTAGGCGCCTGGAAGAGAGCGGGGTGTCAGAGCGATGGTCGAGGAAAAGGGGCCCGGGGCTGGGCCAGGAGCTGAGGGATAGCGCTACTCAAGGGACCAGGAGACTCACACCTGGGATCACTAGCGGAGTGACCAAAGAGGGTCTTGGGAGCCCTGTCACGGAGTGAGGCTGTAGCTGGGGTGGGAAGTCGTGGCAAGAAGGAGAGCCCCCAAGCCTTCCTCCTCTACGAAGCCCTTTCAGTTCAGCCCGAAACAATGCCATGACTTTGTCTTAGACCCATCCAGGCCAAATATCAGGTGTTCTCTTACACTTAGTATCCACGAGTCCACACCCACAGGCACCACACATCTAGAATGTTCTACATCCCGCCTTTCTAGAACAACTACGAAACACACTATCGCACGCATGCACACACACGCAGGGGCGCACACACACTCACACATGTACAAGCAAACCCCACCCCAGACACAAAACGCATGATTGGTCACCAATATCTGAGAGCAAAGGGAGAGGGAATCCAAGAGGTCGGCCCCCTACCTCACATCTTCTCCATCTTCTAGCATAGACAGACAGATGGTGCATTTCTCGTCTGTGTCTGACTCCTCCCCGTCTTCTTTCTTGCCCTTGCCATCCTGGGGTCTTCGCTATGAGAAGCAGAGAATTCGTGAGCTGGAGCAGACTCACCTGGTGGCCGTTCTCTTTCATCCACAGCGTCCCACATCTCTCAGCAGCCTCTTCCTTTACCTCTTGCCCCCAGTGATTCGGTCTCTTTTTGAGTTCCTAAGTAACA
>NW_011888784.1:5967821-5974083 GCF_000151845.1 Pteropus vampyrus
ATATTATGGGGAGGAAGGAATGTAATCAGTGAATGAAATCAGCCCACCTTTTTTGCTCCCATCTCCATGCTGTGCAGTGAAATAGCTTGCTAATTACCCATGGGAAGAAAATTACCCTTCTGTCCCCTCTACAGGGATAAGCAGACTTAAAGGTTGTTTTACCTAGAGAAAAATCTGGTGAGTCAGAGATGACAATGACCCAGAGAATGACTATGACCTTGGGGCCAGGCCTAGACACCGGGTCTGCCCACGCTGGTCCCTAAGCTCTGGATTTCTTAGTCTGATTCATCTGGACAATGATGTAACCTCACTGGAACATACAAGAATATCCACGCCTGCTGTTCTCAGCCTCCCCGTGCCCTACACCCCACTGTAAACCATCCCAGGCCACTGCAATAAGTTTCCCCTTATCCAGAATTCAGAAAATCAGAATTATAGTCCTAGTTCCACATAATTTTCATGGCTTTTCAGTGTGAATGGAGTCATGACGATCTGCCTGCCTAAGAACCCAGCTGTGTTTGCTGGAGGAGTGGCCTTTCACTGGCCCTGTGAGAAAAGGATGTTTGATAAAACATACTATAGAGAATCAACTACTTGCCTATTTTCTATTGTTTTTCCCCACAATTATTCATGATTTCCTTTCATAGTTAATAATTTTAACCTAATAGTCTTACCTTATTTTGCTATATCTACATTCTTTAAACCATTCCCTTTTCCAATCTCGCCCTATTTCCTCTTCTGTATTTGTAATCTTTTAAGTCTTCTAGATTTTGTCTTGTCATTATTTACGTAACCGTTACTTTAATTTTAACCTTTTCCAGCATTTATTTAATATTTTTTATCCCTTTTGCTCTTACCTTCTCAATTTCGTTAACATTCTTTTTTTCACTTTGATGTTATTAATTTTATTTGATGTCGTTTTCATATCTTTTCTTAATTCTTGTCCTTTTTATATTTTTCTATTTGATTATATATTTGTCTGTACTTTTTATTCTTCTATCATGACTATTTTCAAATATCCTCTTTATATTATTTTACTCTCAACTTAAATTTTTAAAGCTTTCTTTTTCACATTTTATTTGGGTCTTAAACTTTGTCATTTCTCACTTTTAATTCTTCCCCTTCCTTTTTTATATTTGTATTCCCCTAATTCTCCTTTTGTTCTCATAAGTTTTTAACTCAACTCTTTATCTCACTGATTCAGTCCATTTTTCCTTTTCATCCTTTGTGCTTATTCTTTTCCTTATGTCCTCACAGCCTGTTGTGATGATGGCGGGTGGAGCGTATGGCCCTGGCGGGAGTGAGGACACCCAGTCAGGAAAGCGGAAGTTGCTCCCAGGCTCCTAAGCAAACCTCATTCTCTCCCATGTTCTTCTCCAATAACTTGAAGCTCTCTCTAGAGAGTGATCATTTGCCCCTTGCAGATGACACTTTTAGTTACTGAAATACTATCATTTCCTCTATTAGCACACTATCCATATCTGACACATAGTAGATACTCAAATGTTAGTTGAAATCGCTTATGGATAAATCCAGTGCCTCTATGAGAAGGTGCATAGAACAAGATTCATGGTCTTTGACGTTGACCTCCATGGGCACCTGGACAAGCCTCGAACAAGTGAGACTCGCATCAAGGGGAGAGCAGCTCAGTATTGCCGAGCACTCGCCACTTACCAGACACCGTGCTGAGCTGTGTGTATCCATTGTCCCACTGAATCACCAGAATACCCCATATGGTAGCTACTAATATATCACTCTCATTTTACATTCAAAAGGGCAGGGAAGTGGCCAGAAAAAGCCAAGAAAGTTGTCCAGAGTTACATAGTTATTAGTCGCGGTGATTATAAACTGAATATCTGTGTCCCCAGAAATTTATACGTTGAGGCCGTAACCCCAATGTCATGGTATTAGGAGATGGAGCTCTGGGGAAGGTGATTAGGTTTTCGATCATATCACCAAAGTGAAGCCCCATGATGGGGTGAGTTCCCTTCTAAGAGGAGAAAGAGACCAGAGCTTCCACTTTTCACCACGTGAGGACCAAGCAAGAAGCTGGCTCTCTGCAAGCCAGGAAGAGAGCACTCACCAAGAACCGAATCTGCCGGTGCCTTGATCTTGGACTTAAATGTCTGTTGTTTAAGCCGCCCAGTCGATGGTATTCTGCTATACCTGCCCAAACTGATTCAGATAGCAGTAAAACTGAAATCCCAAACGGACCCTTAACCCAATGCTCACAAAGGCCGTATCCTAGGGCCCTGCGAGGAGGTGAAGATGGACTCTAAGTTTCTCAGTGCTTATCAAGCTTTTGATTCTTAAGTTTTTAAAATTTATTTATTTATTTGCTTTCACAGCAGACTTTATTTTTTTAGAATAGTTTTAGCTAACATAAAAACTGAGCAGAAAATACAGTGCATTCCTTTTTCCTTCTCCCTCTCGACACAGAGTTTGCCCTATCGTTAACATCTTGCTTTAATGTGGCATACTGGTTACAACCGATGAACCAGTAGTGATGCACCATCATCCACCGAAGTCTCTTAGTTCACACTAGGGTTTGCTCCTTGCATTGAACAACAGTCCTATGGGTTTTGACAAATGTGCATTGTCATGTGTCCACCATTACAAAATAGCTTTACTCCCCTAAAAATCCTCTGTAATTCACCTATTCATTCTTGCCTCCCTCCCTCAAAGCCCCCAGCAACAATGGATCTTTTTACTGTCTCTAGTTTTACCTTTTCCAGAATGCTATATATTTGGATTCATACGGTATGCAGCCTTTTCAGGCTGGCTTCTTCCACTTAGTAATATGCATTTCAGGTTCTTTCATGTCTTTTAATGGCTTAGTAGCTCCTTTCTTTTGATCATGGAATAATCTTTCATCGTATAGATGTACCACCGTTTGTTTATCCATACACTTATTGAGGGACATCTTGGTTGCTTCCATTCTACTAAATTTATTATTTTTAAAATTTGAACTCAGATTCCTGGCTTCTCATCCTACCTCAGATTCGTGGAGAGTACATCTCTATAGGCAGAGCCTATGAATCTGTGGTTTAAAAGCTCCGCAGGTGATCCCGATGCTCAGTGGAAACCCTGCTCTAAAGCCTTAGCTGCCCATTTGTCCGCATGTGAGACTGGACTTGGAATTCTTTCCTAAGGCAAGTCTTAGTCTTCAGTGCAGGTGCTCCCTTTGCCCATCACACTCATATACAAACATTCGTTTCCCTGTACACCTCCCTAATATACCCACTCACAAGTCCATATGCACACACATACTCAGCCTTCTCCTTTACTGATGGGAGGCCCATCTTCCCTCCTACGCATACCTGGCAGAGGCAAGGGAGAAAATCCTGGGAAAGCCTCACAGCTTCAGAGTACCTGTCAGGAGCCAAAGCTGCTAGATTTTGGACTGTGACCCCCTGTGGACAACCAGGCCAAGGTCAACTAGACAACCCACACTCCCCACCCTGACTACTCAGGTTGGCCTGCTGGCCGACTCACCTTCTTGTACTTGTGGGGGAAGGTGAACCTCTCAATAGTATTCTGTACAGCTCCCCGAGTCACGTTTCCCAGTCTGTCCTCGAGCTGCAGCAGCTCCTGCAAAGAGAAAAATGGACACGTACACTCAGAGCATGCAAAGGCACACATACACACGAGATGAGGAGGCGCGGCACTGAAAGATGTTAGCAGGAAGACTTCAAATAGCCATGAGGAAGAACCTGTCAGATGCCAAAAGACCTCAAAATCTCTACTCAATCTTCTTTCTCTCTCTCTTCCTCTCAACCCTGAGGCTCCCAGCTCCACCCATCCTCTGCCCACCAGCAGCGGGGAGGGAGAAGGGACACAATGAATGATAATGATAGATAATAATGGCTTCTTCACCATCCCCGCAGGAGTCAGGCTGGCAGGAAGATTCCAGGATTGGGGGGAGGAGGGGTGCATACCTCGTAGCTCTCCCTCACTGCAGAGGTATGTCTGCTGGGGTTCAGTCCTTGGAGAGCAAGGAAGTGAAGCTGAGGGTAAGGGTAGTTTCGGATTTCGTGGACGACCTGTTGAGAAAATGGCGAATAGGATAAGATTCAAGGGTCCATGAGCCCAGCTTTCGACTCTTCCTCTCACAACCACCAATCTGAGCGCCCTGAGATTCTGTGGGAAGTAGTACCATCTTTCCCGCTCCTGGGTCCCATGCTCCTCCTCAAGAACGAAGCTTGTGCTGTACCAGCCCCAGAAAGAATAACAAAATCCATACAGTAACACCTAGCCTGATGGGGCATTTATTTCATGGCAGGCACTGCTCTGTCTCCACATCACTAACAAATTATCTCATCTGATCTATGATACGAGTGCAATTACTATACCCATTTTACTGATAGGGTAAGTGAGACACACATGGATTAAGTAAATGGCCCAAGTTATGCAACCGCGTGGCAGAACCACGATTTCAAACCCAGGGAGTTGGCGGGCAGAGTCCATTCCCTTCCCCTCGACTCTGCACTGTCTGACCAGGATGGGACAAGTGAGGGCTCAAAATTTAAGGGGGCAGCAAAAAACTCAGTATTCAAGATAAAAAATATTTTAATGCAATTTTAAAAATTAAAATCGATGCAAAAAATCCATAATGAACAAAATATTGAAATTTTAAATAACGACAGGATTTGCCCGTTCTTGCATGGTGCTGCCTCACTCACCTCACCCTGACCCAGGTACGAGTCGGAGGGGCCAGGTGTCCAGCATAGCAACTCATCTTACTCTCCGCAGGACCCTGACCTGTTTCTTAACCTCTCCATGCTCCGTTTGCAAAATAGGGATAATACCCTTTTGTGGGGGGTTGTTGAGAGGCTTAAATGAGATAACTCGTGTAAAGAGCAGTACCTAGTACGCAATAAGTGCTCAATAAATGTTAGCTTTTATTCTTAGAACGTAGTGCTTCATAAAGAACCTCAGAGCTGACAGAACTTCCCATGGGACTCGCCTGAGCCTCTCATTTTACAAGTATGGAGACTGAGGTGCTGAGTGGTTAAAGGCAGAGCCCCAGGTCGGAAGGCTGGGAATGTGCTTTAGGGCAGCAACAAGAAGAAGCTGTCTGGGAATGAAAAGATTTTCAAGTCTTTCGCTGCTTTAATGGAATATCTTCACCTTCATTCCACGAAGCCTGCAGTGCTCAGCACTTGAAGGCCCCCAAACCCATCCTGACCCTGCGGCAGTCCTGGCACCCTGCGGTGAAGAGGCCAGCCCCCTGCAGAAAGCAGACTGGGTCAGCAGGCTGGGCCCAAGGGCTACCCCTGGGATCTCGTTCTCCTCACACGAGTCCTGTGAGATGGACCGGGCAGGGGTCTTCATCCCATTTTACAGATAAGTAAAACCAAAGCCCAGAAACTCTTAGAAAATAACTAAACGAGATCCTACAGGGTCTAGAGACCTCACTGCCCACGCTTAGCCCTGAGTCTTTTCCCCACAGTCCACACCCTGCTGCGTCACCGCTTGCCACCCTCTGGCGCACCGCATGGGTCTGCCAGCAGCGCTGGCCTCTGGTCCAGAGGTTTCCTTTTCTTTCCCCGCAAGCCAGAGTGGGAATAGGAACTGGGAGGGGAGGGGAGCAGTTGGCCTGCCTGGGAGCAGAACACAGAGGACGGGGATGCAGGAAGCAGGACACAGAGGAAGGGGATGTAGGAAGCAGGACACGGGGCAGGACACAGGGAGCAGGACACAGGGAGCGGGATGCAGAGGAGGAGGACACGGGGCAGGACACAGGGAGCAGGACACAGGGCAGGATGCAGGGAGCAGGACACAGAGGAGCTGCAGGCCTCAGGCCCCCCAGGCCCCCAAGAGGCAGTGGGTTTCCTGGTAGAGCCCCTCACTCACCATCTGCGTGGAGGAGGAGTTCCTGGGAAAGTGATGCATTCGCGGCGTCGCCAGGTAATGCTGATAGTGCTGTGGGATGGGCCGCACCTGGAACTGAGCGGGACTCAAGCCGGCGTCCACACTGAGGTCCCTGCAGGGACACAGGTGGCGTGACTCAGCCATCAGGTTATAGAAGGGACCTCAGACATCAAGCCTACGGTATAGAATCAGTTACAAACTGCCAGAGTTGCAAGAGGCTGGACCTTCCCTTGCCCGACCTCTCTCTTTGTAGGAACGGAAAGGAGCTCAGACAAGGAAAGGGCTCTGCAGGGTCTGAAGGGGCTGGAACAGTCTAGGCGTCATACGACCTCTTGAAACTGGTGTCCCTAGGCACCCTCCCAATCCAAACGGAGCTGGTCAGGGATTC
>NW_011888784.1:5975326-5981041 GCF_000151845.1 Pteropus vampyrus
TCTCAGAGAAAGTAGTTCCACGGGGCACCTCCGTGTGACAGAAGCTCTGACTCAGCACTCTCAGGGGACCCAGCAGATTCAAAGCAGCAAAGGGACATTCAGGGAATTCTACCAGAAGCAAAGTCTCAAGGAACTTGGAAGAGAGTCACCCCAATTCCAAGAATGCTGACTGGAGAAGCAAAAGACACCTTGACCTTCAGATGAAAGGGACGGTCTGGATGGGTTGGGCTCTGGAATTCCCCTCTTATCACCCCATCAGAAAATCCTTTCTAAACCCATGATCCTTGAACAGGGGCGGCTGCATAAACCCTAAAACTGCTGGGGTCAGGACTTGCCTGAAGAGACATCAACCCCTGGAGGAACAGTGTCTGCCGCCTCTCTGCTGCTGCCACCACCAGTGAGAACCTGGCTGAGTTTCAAAAGGAGTCGCAGAAACACCCTGAAGGCCTAAAGCCACAGTTACCCGGAACAGTGCCCTGGAGATATCTCGTGGACATCGTCTCAATGCACAACTTTTATCAGTTGTGTCTAAACATCAAACTGAACTTTATTTTCCACTGTCAATGGCCTTGAAGCATGGAAGAGTCTGGTTGCTACACTGACCCTTCCATCCTCCCTGACCCTTCCATCCTTCCCAGGGAACTTGGCCCCAAATTGCGGCATCATCTTGCAGGTGAGTCAGGAGGCTTAACTGAGGCAGAGTTGCCTGCAGAGGAGGGACAGTAGAAAGTTCTGTCCTCCACCCACCTACCCCCACAATTCTCAGGTGCCTAGACACTGCTGCCTAGACGGGACTAGGGCTGAGTGGTGGGGTGGTGCGTGGTCTGCACCGGGGGTCAGAATTGGAACTGTGAATCTGGAATTGAGTCAGAGAATGAGTATGATGAAGATGGAGACACTGGACTGGCAGCTCAAGGTCAGGGTCAAGTTATTGGGTCTAGGCCAGAAAGGGAGCATCCTAGCTGAGAGCAGCTGCTTGGGTAGAATTAAAATATCCTGAAGTAAGGGAGAAGGTCAGGGCAGCCTCAGGCCTGGGGTGGGACAATGATAGTTGGGGCATCCCTATTCCTGGAATGACCTAGGACAGAAGCCAATAGTTTCTGATGGCTCCCTAAAAGGAAAGGGGGACCCAAGGATTGCAGACGCACTCTGCCCACCTCCTCCCTCCCAGGGCTCCTCCGGATAGTGGGAGTAGTGGCTCTATAATGCGTCTAATTTCCAGACTGCGCATCTCCTGGCAGCAGAGGCCTCCCTGGAAAAGAGGGGCTGGATGCTATTGGCATGATCACAGTTACAAAAAGCCCCTCACCACCAGGAGGCTGGGCCTTGTTGGAGCAAAGCTAATTACAAAGGAGGGTAAGTTGTCACCTATTCCTCTAGAAAGGGCTTCCTACTTGGGAAGTAGAGACAGGACTGGCTGAAAGGGCCCAGGGGTAGGCCCAGGCAGAACTCCGGGCAGGGGCCCCCCAGCATCCCCTGCATCCCCAGACCAGCCTCTGGGGCCTCAGTCTTCATGTTTCTTGGAATAAGCAGGAATGCAGAGTGATTGAAAGAAGTGAGAAGGGCAGGGAGATTTTGGCTAAATAAAGAAAGCAGCCAGGACTAACACCTGCACTGCTCTTCCCGGTCTCTCTCCAGGACAACTCTCACCTGTGTCACCTGTCCAGTCCCACTTGCCACGTTGGACCCCGTGTGTTTGTTCAGATCACTCAGCCGTATGCAAGGGCCCTGGGTGCTCCATGTGGCTGGATTGAATTAAATTGGATTGACTTGATGCTGAGGGACAGAATTCAATCCAAATTGCAATTAAATTTTCTTTATTTGAATCTGCTAATTAGAAAAAGGCTGGGCTGAGGTCAGCTGCTGTGCAATCTATCTTTTAAGGGGAGTGTCCGATGTAACAGACTGTGCCTGAAAACCAGCAGGGGCTAAGGACAGAGGAACAAGCCAAAGCCACTGTTTTCTGCACCGGAAAGCACCTTCAGCATTCAGTCGACCAGAACTACCCTTTTGAATCATTCCTAGGTGTCCAGTCCTAGGTTGTTCCCAAAGCAACCCTGGACTAAGCCAGTTTGCCTGACTAAATGGCTGAAAAATGACACAATTGCATGTCTATTTTTTAAGATAGTCTATCCCTTTCCATTGAAGTCTTTTTGGGTTTTGTTGCTACATTTAAAAAAAAAAAAAAAGAATTTAATCTCAAAGTTGCAAGAAGAGCACAAAGAATTCCCAGATACCCTTCAGATTCCCCAAGTGTTAACATTTTACTATTTTACTGCATTTCTACTTCCTTTTCTCTCTCCCTCCCTCTCTCTCTTCTCTCCCCCGCCCCCAACACACATACACATGCATTCACTTCTCCATGAATTTTTTTTCTAAACTACTTAAAAATAAGTTGCAGGCATGATGCCCTTTACCTGTAGCTCCTTCAGTGAGCTGCATCTTTTTTAAGTGTTCGGGTGTTTGGATCCAGCCCAAGTTTAGATCAGCCCTCTCCTGCGCTAGAATCAGAGAGTCTGAGGGGACCAAGAATCCAAAACCAAACGACACTGTCCCAGGGCAGCAAAGTCCTCTGTCCCAAGTGCAGGAGACTATGGGAAGATTTCCCAAAGGCACAGTGCCTACAACACACCACAACGCCCTCGACCTCTCCCCAGCTTCTCTCTCTAGTCTTTGCCTCCAACCTGGTTGGCTCTGTCTCCATGAGCCTGTGTTCTGCCTTGCTGGCACCATCTGCCTCTTCTCTGTGGATCTCTTAAGGCTCGCTCACCATCTCCAGGAAGGCTTCCCTGACTACCCTAGCTTCTGAGACTCTTCTTTCTGCCCTCTTCCCAGGAACCACTGGTTCCCAGCCCTCACTGAGTGTGGGAAATCTTTTGTATCTCTGTTCCCACCTCCCCTGCAGGAACATGAGCTCAGAGCCCCAAGCTGGGCACATGGGCACCCAGCCACATCTGAGCTAATTGCTTGAACCAGGCCCAGTGGGGGGCTATCTGGCCCTAAGGGTGTCTGGGGACAGGGGCAAAGGCTGGAGCTTGAGGACTAGGCCTTCTGCACTATTTAAGTGAAGGAAATATGAACTCCATGGATCAGGAAAAACCTTCTCCCCCTATACATACTCCCTCAGGGACCCCAAAGACTCACCAGTCGGTGCCCTCAGCCAAATACCTGGGCTGAGGCGTCTGGAGTTGGTGGCCGAAGTCAAAGCTGGGATGGAGGCGATGGGGGTGGACAGACACACGCTCCTGACTCCGCCTGTACCGGAAGGGATGGATGGCCTCTGGTGTCAGGGCTGCCCAGGACCAGCCCAGCTCCCAGGAGCTCTGAGCAGCCCCAGCCAACCTGGGCTCACAGCCAGCAGAACGATGGGCCTTGCCCCTCTTCCCAAACTCCAAAGAAGGTTCCCACCTGCGCAACAGCCAATGCCTCAGACATTCCCACCATCTCTGGCTACCCACTGTACTGCGAGGCCTTTTTCCCTGAGTGTGTCTACTGCAGGTCACCTGCCCCACTCAGGCTCTCTGCCTCCTCTGCTGCTTCTCCTACTACTCCCCTTGTCCTTCCTGGGCACGTGGATCTGCCTCCTCTGCACACCCTGTGCTCCCGCCATGCTCTTCTCTCCTGCACCTTTCTTGACACTCTTCTCAGGTTTCACAGCCCAAGTCAAAGCCACCTCCTACAGGAAGGCCTCTGTGGACACTCCAATCATGGTAACCTCTCCTCCCTCCGACATCCTACCACATTCATCTTCTGTCTCAGGCACCTAACCCCTACTGTCGTGGATGCTAAGGGCCTTAGAAATCATCTAGTCCAATGGTTCTTGAAGTATGGTCCAGGAACCCCTGGGGATCCTTTCATAGGGTTTGTGAGGTTAAAATGATTTTCATAATAATACTATGATGTTATTTACTTTTTCACTCTTTCTCTCACAAGTGAACAATGGAGTTTTCCAATAACTATGTGACAGGTGATTCTGCAACAGAAGCAGACATGAAAACACAGCATCTTCCATTAAGCCAGGCATTAAAGAGACTTGCAAACATGTAAAAACAAGTCACTCTTCCCATTATATTTATATATAGCTATTTTTCAAATATATATTATTGGCGTTAACATATAATGAGTTTGTCTGTGTTATTTTAAAACGAATTAATAAACATTTTTTAAATTTCTCAGTTTTCATTTCTAATAGGGTATCAGTCGTCATAACCCATAAACACAGAAACTTGTATCCTCAACAACTGGTTCGAATGTAAAGTGTCCTGAGAGAAAAATTTAAGAGAACCACTGATTTACTCCAACTCTTCCTATTGACAGTTGAGGCTCCTGATGGGGAAGTGACTTGCCCAGGGTCCCACAGCTCCTCCAGACCCTTTGATTCGTGTTTACTAATTTTACTCTCTGCCTGTTTCACAGCTGGTCTCTCCAATCAGACCAAGGGCTCTTCGAAGGCAGGGCTGAACCAGCCATGTCCTTTTGTATTTCTTAGGGATACTGGGTATTAGAACCAGGTGATCAGGAAGCTAGAGGGGACCTGAGCGGTCTGCTAATCAAATCTTCCCCAAAGTGCAAAAAGTCCACCTTAAGAGTCATTGACCACCAGTTACTCTGCACCTGGGTGATGGGACACACCAAGACTACCAAGGGAGCCTGTATGGAGTCCAGGTAGCGCTCACTGCCTGAAATGAATGCCTCTTAACTGGAGCAAAAGCTGCCTGCTGCACAGACCCACCTGGTGACTGCCGGCCAAGCCGGGCGGGGTGACTGCTGTCCTGCCCTTGGCCCCGCCCCGGCCTGTCCTCGCCCCGCCCCAGGAAACACCCACCTGGGGTGCGAGACCAGCCTGCGGTGCTGGGCTTCCAGGAGCTGCTGCTGCAGGAGGTATTGCTGGTGCAGGGCCTGAGGTAGGAAGGAGGGACCTGTGACGTCCTGGAACTGCAGGGTGGGCAGCGGGGTCAGCGACTGATGCAGGGCGCCGCTGTGCTGGTGGGCCGGGGCCATGTGGGCGCTGAGGCCCGGCTGCGACTGAACCGGGTGGGCCAGCGGGAAGTCGGGCGCGAGCTGCTGCGGCTGCGGGGGGCCCAGGTGGAAGTGGCGGCAGGAGGTAGCGTGAGGATGCTGAGACCTTTGAAAGGGGGCACCTGGAGAGGCAAGGACAGAGAAGACTCCATGAGGGCCAGCACTGCGCCCCTCCTCCACAGACTACCCCGTCCACCCACGAAACCGCCCAGGGGACACCCTGCAGCTGGCGAAACTCAAAACCTTCATTAGAACGCAGCGATGTCATCACTTTTATATCCGTATGGTCATCTTCAATACTGCCAAGTAAAGGCTCGGCGCTTTACGTGTTGGAGGAGAGAGTGGTACTTTCTTTAATGAGTAGATAAGAACCCTTTCAAAATTAACACACTGTTAAAGGGGTGTTAAGGTTTCTGATGCAGTTTGACTTTCTTGACTTAGACCCCTCCCATGCAACCTCGCTGACCTTACGACCTTTTCTTTCCTTCCTTCCTTCCTTCCTTCCTTCCTTCCTTCCTTCCTTCCTTCCTTCCTTCCTTCCTTTCTTTTTCAAAAAAAAATTTATTGTTACAGTTTGGGGAAAATATTTTATTCCATATAGGTTGGTTTATTTAATTTCTAAATGTGTTTCTTGATTCTGTTACATGTAAAATTATATAAGGAGAAAAAATGTGAAAAGGAGTGCTAAGATTTGAG
>NW_011888784.1:5982886-5984481 GCF_000151845.1 Pteropus vampyrus
GCAAGCAGATGTCTCTAATGCCTCGCTCACCTCCCACTGCCTACCACTGGCTCAGTATAGGACCGAGCGCCCCCATGTCCTCCCCGCACCGTGCCTCGGTCCCCACCTGATGACCTTTTCTAACAGATGCCACATAAAAAACCCTGAGTCCAGCCTAGCTAAGCTCTGAACTTCACCAAACCTTGGCCAGGCAGGACCCAGCTCATAGGAAGCCCTCATTTCCAGAGAGAAGATAACCAGAAGTTGTTTCCCATGTAGTTTTAAGAAAAAAACTAATCACGCAAAATAACTTTTATTTAAATAATAAATAATTTGTTATAATATTATAATTTACTTAAAAGCAACCATTTCTAGTTACAAGCTGGGTTCAGGCTACATTTAATCAAATCTCTACTACTTTTCTAAATAAAATTGACCTTGATGACAAGCAGGCCGTAGAAGTTCTCCGGGAACAAAGATGTAGCTCTCCTTCAGTAAGGCAAAAAGAGGACTTGGTACTTCAAGAAGGTTTACAGAGGCTTCTTGCTAAACATGGCAGATTCAACATGTACCTGCTCCTTCCCTAACCTTGCTGAAAGGCGAGCAAAGAATAAAGCAAAGATAGAAAAAGACAGAACAGGAGAAGCTACAGATGTCAACAGATTTTTGGAAGATGGAAAGCAGATGCAGGAATTAGCAGAGCTGAGAAATCAGAAACCAAGCCCCTACCCAAGAGGACAGATCTTGCCACCGATGCTAGAAGAGGCAGCAGTTGGAGGCGGCAGCTACTGTGGAAGGCAGGAGAGAGGGTGGAGCTCAGAACAGGGAGGCTAAGGATAAGTCTGTATGAGGAGCGATTCTGCCCAGGGCTTCTCCCTTTTCCCACGCAGGACACTGACCTCGCCTCCATCACCCCAGCATTTTACGGGGAAACTGAGCCAGAAAGACTCCAAAGGAGAAGGGCAGGGTTCAGCACCGTGCTGAGACAGAGGGGTTAAGTGACAGTCTATGCATGGAGCCTCAGAAATCCCTTCCCCCTTCTGCCACTTGGTCCCAAAAGCACTGTCACTCAGGTGTCCCTTCCCCACACTCTCCGCAGCCCTGGGCAGGAAACTGGTCCCAGAAAGAACTCCACAGATACTTTTGTTTGAGAGAATCCCCAATAAAATGGCTGGGTCCTCAGCTGGCCACTCTATAATGAAGGCCAGAAGTTGAAAAGTCCATCCACACACAGCTTCTGGAAGCTTTTGGTGACCTATTCTTCGATTTTAACAAACAGCCCAAGGGTGACCAGTCTCTTGAGGAAGATTACGAAGTGGAAAGAGAGAGAAAATATATCAAATTTAAAAAAAGAAAGAAAAAGAAAAAGGAGACAACTCAAAGGAATGAAGGTAATGCAGGAAACAGGAAAAAATAAACTTCAAAACACTATCATTAATCTCAGAGATATAAGATGTTAGATCCGTGAAAAAATAAAAAGTTATTTTAAAAAGCTCAATGAGAAAACAAGAAAGAGAGCTTTTGGAAATTAAAAATATAAGAAGTGAAATCTGAAATTCAACAGAAGGGTTGAAAGGAACAGGGGTAATATCCCAGGAAACAGACCGAAAAAAAAA
>NW_011888784.1:5984531-5984872 GCF_000151845.1 Pteropus vampyrus
GCCCAAGGGTGACCAGTCTCTTGAGGAAGATTACAAAGTGGAAAGAGAGAGAGAATATATCAAATTAAAAAAAGAAAGAAAGAAAAAGAAAAAGGAGATAACTTATAGGAATGAAGGTAATGCAGGAAACAGGAAAAAATAAACTTTAAAACACTATCATTAATCTCAGAGATATAAGATGTTAGATCCATGAAAAAATAAGAAGTTATTTTAAAAAGCTCAATGAGAAAACGAGAAAGAGAGCTCTTGGAAATTAAAAATATAAGAAGTGAAATCTGAAATTCAACAGAAGGGTTGAAAGGAACAGGGGTAATATCCCAGGAAACAGACCGAAAAAAAAA
>NW_011888784.1:5984922-5985260 GCF_000151845.1 Pteropus vampyrus
AAAAAAAAAAAAAAAAAACCAAGGTGATTGAAACTAGGAGAAAAACGATACAAATAGGGAAGTATCTGGTCAGAAGATCCCACACTGACTAATAAGAGAGAATGAACAGAAGGAATTATGGGGAAAAAAAATAACAACAAAAAAAAGTTTCCAGAACTGAATTCTGAGTTTCTATATAGAAAAAGCCTCTGAGCACCAGCAAAATAGATGGAGGGAGAACCCCACACCAGGGTATCTGACTGCGAAATGTCCAAACAATGGGGGCCAAGAGACAATGTTAACACCCTCCGGAGAGAAAGCAAACAGGGCCACACGAAATGTCAGGAAGTAGAATTGCA
>NW_011888784.1:5985310-5991395 GCF_000151845.1 Pteropus vampyrus
GAAATTCAACAGAAGGGTTGAAAGGAACAGGGGTAATATCCCAGGAAACAGACCGAAAAAAAAAAAACAACCAAGGTGATTGAAACTAGGAGAAAAACAATACAAATAGTGAAGTATCTGGTCAGAAGATCCCACACTGACTAATAAGAGAGAATGAACAGAAGGAATTATGGGGGAAAAAAATAACAACAACAAAAAAATTTCCAGAACTGAATTCTGAGTTTCTATATAGAAAAAGCCTCTGAGCGCCAGCAAAATAGATGGAGGGAGAACCCCACACCAGGGTATCTGACTGTGAAATGTCCAAACAATGGGGGCCAAGAGACAATGTTAACACCCTCCGGAGAGAAAGCAAACAGGGCCACACGAAATGTCAGGAAGTAGAATTGCAGAGATTTTTCAAGAGCAACATTGGAAGCTTGGAAACAGTAGATCAACTGCCTTCAAGGTACTAAGGGGGGAAAAAAGAGATTGTCAATCTAGAATTCTATGTCCAGCCAGACTATTAATCAAGAGTGAGAATAGAATTAAAGTTATTTTCAAACATGCAGTGTCTCAAAAAAAAAAATCAACCTTCTCGGCACCCTTTCTCAAAGAAACTCAGAGAGAGAAGCAAAAACCGGGATGACACTCCAAAGAGATGGGGTTTCCCAAGCACGCAGCTGTACAGGGGCCCCGGCAATCATTTTAAGGGGAGTAGGAGTGTGGGCACTCGAGCAGGTTTGGTGGAGTAGAGATGGAACAAGAGGATTACCAATAGATTCGGCCATATGAAAAGAGTATTTGAAGGAATTTTACAAGTCAATAAGGATTTGGCAAGGATTTGTAATAACATCATAGAATGCAATGCAGCCAAAAAAAAAAAAAGAGGCAATTATGACCTCTAGAAGTTGTGCAAAAAAAGTGTAATTATTATGCACGACTTGGTTAAGCAGTGAACAATATTATTAATAATAAAACAAACAGTAAACTATATTAGAACAGAAAAGGGCAGTTCTTCCATAATAAGAAGAAAAGAGCCAAGGTCAAAACTGAAAAATCAACAAAGAGCAGTATAAGAATTTATTTAGAAATTTACTTAGTAATGTATGTATTTCAGGAAGTACATACCTGAAGAAGAGTCGGAAGTGTTGAGCTTCGGGTGGGTGGAAAGGGCAGGAGCAGATAATTGCTGTTTTATTTGATGTATCTCATATGGGCTCTGTTTGACTTTGTGAATAACATGCATCTCATTGATAGATTTTTTAAATGTTTCAAAAATAAATATTTGCAAAACAAAATGAAAACAAAAAGAATTACTGACTGCCCTCAAGTGAATCAGACAAGAATTCTCTAGAGCCTTAATTCCCACAAGCATTCCAGATAAGTAGGGCCCTTCTCTCTGGTGAATTCTGGCTTCCGTGAGTCCAGGGACTGTGGCCTGAGCAAGCAGGTGAAAGGCACACCCCTAGCCTGATATTAAAGCTCCATCTTCCTGATCCCCACTAACCCACCAAGCCCTCCTCTAACCATCCAAGTTGGTCTACTCAAACCTCCAGACACACCACACACATTCTTGCCTGGGGGCCTTTGTGCATGCCTCACTGGATGTCTCCCCCACTTTTAAAGGTCATCTCTAAGCTCTTCTGAAAATGCCTCCCCTGCCCACCAGCCCCCAGGGACGCCTTCCTTCTCTGAAGAACGCCCTGCATGTACACGCGCGGGGACCTGGTAGGGGCGACCTTGAGCTGTTTTTTCACACTCACCACCCCCAGCTGGCTGAGCTACTGTCTTACTGTCTGTGGATCCCCACGCACCACGCTTGGAGCTGGCATTCAGTAAAGACCTCATTAACTGATGGAGGAACTAAGGAGAAACAGTAGCTTATGGGGACAGATGCAGGGAAGCTGGTTAAGTGAAATTGAGTGGGAAGGAAAGTGGCAAGGAGGGCTCAGGTGAGCTCTGGGTTTTAAAGCTGTGGCTTGGCAAGGGCAGGTCAGATGGGGCGGGCTGGCCAGCGTCCTCCCCCTCAGGTGCTGGTGGAACCTCTCCCACCACGAAGAATAGTAGGGACATCCCTCCCACAAGCCTCTCCTGACGTGAGGATGCCCACCCTGTGAGAGGGAGCCTTCGGATTTGTGTGGAGTCTCATTCGGAAGAGGCCTGACTGAGTCCCTTAGCCCAGAGAGGGAGACACTCCCCTGCAACCTGTGTCGTCTAGTCAAAGCACTGGGACGTGAGAGCAGGTGCCCTCTCTCCAGAATGGGCAACAAGAGAAAGGTGAACAAAAATACCTGTTTCTTCCATAACATTTCAGGCAATTTCTACCTGCAAAGGGCCTTTGGCTTCCGTTTGAGGACACTGTACCCCCTCCCCTGTCATCTCCATCCCCAGAGGGCTCTCAGTCTCATCAGAAAGAAATCGAAACCAGGAGATGCCCATTCAGGGACCCCTGCCTCTCCTCAGCCTTCTGTCATGTGTGGTCTGTGAAAGTAACAGATAATAGCTGTTCTGTTTGGTCTCCAAGACTAGAGGAGTGAAGCTGTAAGTGTGGAGTATCTGGCCCCATGACAAGCTAATGATTAGTGATATCTGAACAACACTTAGATCCCAAAATGCCCCCGTCAATAGACAACCTACAATTTTTCTCATTAGAGTTAGTCCTTTGGGTTAAAAAATAATCTCCAGATGTCCCCGATTACAGTATCCGTTTATATTTTCCCAGGGCTGAAATGCCATCAATTGCTAGATTCATCATGAGCTAAATAACATTTTTAGGGAGTGGGGAGAAGGAAGGGTCTCCCAGAAACGAACAAACAGAACACCACACTAAAGAATCACAGCGAGCGTAAGACCCGATTCGTTTCAGAAATGTGAAGAAAAACACATTTACATCTTAGAATTCGGGAAATTAGCATCCCCTGAGAGCTGGCCGAGAGCATCGCCTTCAAGGAGGGGCTGGGACATGAGGGAGGCAGGACAGGCTGGGGAAGGGGACCCAGGCCCAGCCTTGCATGGCTGGGGCAGGGCGCCCATGGTGTGGGGCTTGCCCGGTGCCCACCTGGCACACACTAGGCACAAGAGGTGCTCCACAAGTGCTGGGGGTCTGGTGGCTGATTTGTGCCTCGTGGGCAGGAAGCCCAAACAGGCTGACAGCTGGAGAGTAGGTGGATCAGAGGACGGAAGAAACCACACAGCCCCACGGGGAGGGTAAGGTAAGGGAGAAGCAGAGGCTCGGGGGCCCGGGGCTATGGGGAATTGGGTGGAGGTAACAGTGTTGGAGGTCCCAAGTCTCTAGAATGTTTATCGACATTCATGTTGTGGCAAACGACAGAGTGGAGATTTGAACCAAGGTCTTCTCTGAAAGCCAATTGTCCTTGGGAGGGAGTGGGCAGAGCCAGAGACTAGGACACTTGATAAAGCAGAGGTGGCAGTGAGGGGACTTCCCAAGGAAGAGGGCAGTGCAGAAATGGGGCCAGAGGACACACTGGGCCCAGCCATGGTTTCCTCTGGCCGAGGGGCAAGGGGAATGTAGCCAAGCGGGCTGGAGGAGTCCCAGGGCGGGGCCTGGGCAGAAGCAGAGGGGCCAGGCCAACAAGCCGGAATGCTGGAGACAGCAGAGCCAGGAGGCCTAAATGCCATCGATTGCTAGATTCTTCAGAGCAGGCAGCCTCCTGAGCTGGAGGAACATTCTAGCTGTCTTCTAGTCTGGACCAATGTGATCACCACAAAGTAAAGTGGCGTTTGTCCTCAAGACTCCAGGGCCGAGAGGTGCTGCCTTCAAGCCCTTAGACAAATGAGGAAAAAAGAAGAACAGGCTGTATTATAGGGCAAGGACAAGGGCGGGGACCCGACATCTCCTCAGGCCATCCTGCCACCAAGCGAGGCCGTCCCTGGTGACAATTGACTTCTTCCGGTGGGCCGGCCCAGAGTCCCTGTTGCAGGCCCACCAGCTGACCAGAGCTGAATCTCCCCACTGCTCCCAGGGCCGTGGGACCCTGGGAGAGCAGGGGAGGAGCCAAACCCTCCGGGCCTCCAGGAGAGCCAGCCTGACATGCCCTACCCTCCCCAGGCCAGTTCCCAGGGTGTCAAATTCCCCGCTGTCACTCGGTTCATTGACCCAGCATTGCTGTCCCTCACAATTAGGGAAAGAACAGTTGGCGAGGAGTGGAGAGGGTGCTGGGAAGGCCAAGGGGGCTCCCTCGCGAAGGCCCCAGGATGGTGTGGGGAGAGAGGACGGGGGCAGTCTGCTGGCAGAGACCAGGGACCAGAAGCCTCAGCCTTGTCCCTGTTGAGTGCTTCCTTAAAGCTAGGGCTGGAATCAGATGTTATTCTTTTCTGGAAATCCAGCTCTCAAGTTGAAACCCAGTCTATGGAAAAGCAAATTTTTGTGCTCCTGAGGCCTTCCACGACCAAAGAGGCTTTCAGAGCCAGGCGGGGTTATCTGGTGTGAGAACTCTGTGCTGGAGGCCAGGGTACCTCCCCTCATGTCACATCTGGATGGGACATTAAATTTCTCCAGGCTCTAGTTTCCTAGACATGTAACTCACAATGAGGACACCTGATCCTACACACCTGCTAAAATCTCTCAGCTGGCTGTGGCCACACCCTTCTTCTGGCCAGGCCTCTCATCTTGCTCATAGGAAGATGTTTGTGAACCAAACGTCCCACAGATGAACAGCCCAGACCCAGGTATCCTGCCCCTACACTTTCTTGAGATAAGTACATGAGTCTTCTGTTGCCATGTCCAGCATTTGAAGTGGGCTGGAAGCAGTGAGAAGCAGGGCAGACCAGTGCAGACCTTCAAAATCTACATTATTCCTAACACCCAAGTCAGAGCATTCCATAACATACCCCAGCT
Source organism: Pteropus vampyrus (assembly GCF_000151845.1). NCBI lineage: Eukaryota > Metazoa > Chordata > Mammalia > Chiroptera > Pteropodidae > Pteropus > Pteropus vampyrus. The sequence goes on from NW_011888784.1 coordinate 5,990,151, forward strand.
CCCCTCTTGCATGCTCTCTCTCTCCCTCTCTCTTTCTCTCTCTCTCTCAGTCCCTGCCTGCCTGCCCACCTGCTCCCCACACTACATAATCTTCCCTCTCTCCTCTCCCAGGCCCCCAGGGGCCTTGCCTTCCTCTGGGCCTGCAATGGCTATTCTCTGTCCCCTGGTCCTGCTACCCTACCTCACTGGACAGTCGCATCCCCCAGCTGAAGGAGACTCCTCTCTCCATTGGACGTGTGGCATCAGCCTATGCTACTTGACATCTTATTTGTGGACAAATCTTATCTCCAATAATAAGCTGTGAAGTGAGTGCTTTCAGGGCAAATACCATGCAGTAAACGTCCTTTGTTCTTAGAAGGGGCTTAGGAATCTTCCAAGATAGGGAGGGAGGGGAATGAGAGAAAAATGAGAGAACTGAAGAAAAAGAAAAAGAGGAAGGGGGAGGGAGGTGAGAAGAAGACAGAGAGGAAGAAGGAAGGAAAGAAAAGGAAGAAAGATCTCCATTATCTTAAAAGAGAGTTAAGTATCAAATTATGAGCTTGTAAGGAGATATGATTCTTCATGGAATCATCGAATATTCAAGTTAAGTCAGGCTCAGAGATCATACAGCCTTTGTTCTACAGGTGAGGACCCCAAGGCCAGGAAATGTGGGATGGTTTACCCAAGTGCTCTCAGGTAGTTATGTCTCAGTTGGGGCAACAGTTCAGGATTCCTGAGTCCCAGGGCAGGGTGCTGTCCCCTGGCCTGCCACTTCCGAGTCCCCCACTCCCAGCACCCAGATCTTCGCATGTACTTATACATCCACTTGCCCAGGAATGACATGCCCTAGCGGTCCTACCTCCCCTCCCCACCCCCTATCCCTCCCCCAAGCACCTCCAGGAGGAAGCCCATTCCTGCCTAAGGAAGTGACTAAGAAATAGCGAGAGAGCAGCTGCTGGTGCCCATGGGGAACGGTTTTGAATCTCCTCTATGGAGGATGCTGAGGAGCAGGTGTGGTGAGACTGCTTAAGTTCAGTCCAGTCCACCTTGGCCAGCAGCCCCAGGCCTCCTCCCTGGCCTAAGAAAATATCCATGACAAGCTCCAGCTCTATGGAGGAAGCCAAAGTGTTTCCAGCCCATTGGGTGCTTCTGTCACAAGGCAATTCCAATGGGGCCCCTGGAAATCCTCATGCAAAAGACTTGATTTAGTCTCCTACATTTCACAGGGTTTTACCGATGAAGAAAGATAACAGAAACTTCTGGGGA
>NW_011888784.1:5991445-5993623 GCF_000151845.1 Pteropus vampyrus
ACTGAAGAAAAAGAAAAAGAGGAAGGGGGAGGGAGGTGAGAAGAAGACAGAGAGGAAGAAGGAAGGAAAGAAAAGGAAGAAAGATCTCCATTATCTTAAAAGAGAGTTAAGTATCAAATTATGAGCTTGTAAGGAGATATGATTCTTCATGGAATCATCGAATATTCAAGCTAAGTCAGGCTCAGAGATCATACAGCCTTTGTTCTACAGGTGAGGACCCCAAGGCCAGGAACTGTGGGATGGTTTGCCCAAGTGCTCTCAGGTAGTTATGTCTCAGTTGGGGCAACAGTTCAGGATTCCTGAGTCCCAGGGCAGGGTGCTGTCCCCTGGCCTGCCACTTCCGAGTCCCCCACTCCCAGCACCCAGATCTTCGCATGTACTTATACATCCACTTGCCCAGGAATGACATGCCCTGGCGGTCCTACCTCCCCTCCCCACCCCCTATCCCTCCCCCAAGCACCTCCAGGAGGAAGCCCATTCCTGCCTAAGGAAGTGACTAAGAAATAGCAAGAGAGCAGCTGCTGGTGCCCATGGGGAACGGTTTTGAATCTCCTCTATGGGGGATGCTGAGGAGCAGGTGTGGTGAGTGAGACTGCTTAAGTTCAGTCCAGTCCACCTTGGCCAGCAGCCCCAGGCCTCCTCCCTGGCCTAAGAAAATGTCCATGACAAGCTCCAGCTCTATGGAGGAAGCCAAAGTGTTTCCAGCCCATTGGGTGCTTCTGTCACAAGGCAATTCCAATGGGGCCCCTGGAAATCCTCATGCAAAAGACTTGATTTAGTCTCCTACATTTCACAGGGTTTTACCGATGAAGAAAGATAACAGAAACTTCTGGGGAACTGGCACCAATTCTGGACACCTCGTATTAATTCTGGACACCTCGTGACCTGGACACAGGTCAACCGGACTCTAATGATGGAGACCAGGGCTGTGAGGGGATTCAAGTTGTCTGATATGAGGAACGGCTGAAGAATCTAGGTGTGAACAAGGAAGAGGAGACTCTGGGCCACGTAATAGCCACAGTCAAGGGAGTAAGCTCTTTCTGGTAGATTTGGATCAATATAAGGAAGACATTTCTTAGACCATCACTGTGTCTCTCAAAGTTCCTTATCATTGAAGATGTCCATGCAGAGGCCAACTAACTGCCCAGCAGAGGAGCATGGGCACCAGTGTAGGAGATGGCCTGGAACACCTCCAGGTTCCATTCTAAGCTCACCATGAGATGATACACATTCACTGCAACATCTACCCCCTGCTTGATCATAGTTAGGCCAAACCGATCTATGAAGGCACAGACGCTGGCCTGGGTGATGGAGGAAAGAAAGGAGGAGCACGGCAGCAAGGAGAGAGCAAGCCTGAGTACTCGGGGCCCAAGTTTAGAAGCCTGAGCCCACGTGCAAGGAGGAGATGCAGGCCACAGGCAGATGTCCAAAGACAGACCCCCTGTTATGCTCAATGTGGCGCCCTCTTCCAGGAGCCTCATCTGCCCGCTGCACTGATACAGCTCGGAATTCTGTTTCCTGTATCTTCTGAGCCTCCCAATGGCCCATACTGACTTCATCAGCCTGGGACGCATCCAAGTTCCGTGTGACTAGGAAACGCATCCTTTGTGATTCATTCAGATGCAGGATGCTTGGAGAGGTAACACAGGAAAGACGGGTGAGGGTATGTTGTGGGGAGTCTTGAATGGCAGGACCAGGGGTCTGGGGTATACTTCATGAACTAACTGCTTGACTACAGATCCGACAAATCAGAGATGAAGAATATGGAGAATGGGCCATCTGGCCAGGACCCAGCTTCCTCGGCTGTCCTTCCTGGCTTCCTTACCTACTCCAGGTAAATTGGTTTAACCTCTTTTGCTCCAGTCCAATCAACCCCAAGAGGCCTATTCTCTGGCTTGGCTCCTTGGGCTGCCAGAGGTCTGCTTTCCTCCCTCTCCATAGTTCGGTTCCCTGACCACTGGAGGACACAAGGGGCCTGGAAAGGAAGTGATATGCCCTCAGGGATCCCTTACAGCCAAGAACAGCTTTGTGAATGCTTCCCCAAGGCCAGCCTTTGATCTCTAATGAAAAGCTCAGCTTCTTCCAAGAAAATGAATTCCTGGCTCTCAAGATACTGATGGGCAAGGAAGCCTACTCACCCAGGGCATGATACAATCAAACAGCAAACGTCTAGCAAGC
>NW_011888784.1:5993673-6001302 GCF_000151845.1 Pteropus vampyrus
CTCAAAGTTCCTTATCATTGAAGATGTCTATGCAGAGGCCAACTAACTGCCCAGCAGAGGAGCATGGGCACCAGTGTAGGAGATGGCCTGGAACACCTCCAGGTTCCATTCTAAGCTCACCATGAGATGATACACATTCACTGCAACATCTACCCCCTGCTTGATCGTAGTTAGGCCAAACTGGTCTATGAAGGCACAGACGCTGGCCTGGGTGATGGAGGAAAGAAAGGAGGAGCACGGCAGCAAGGAGAGAGCAAGCCTGAGTACTCGGGGCCCAAGTTTAGAAGCCTGAGCCCACGTGCAAGGAGGAGATGCAGGCCACAGGCAGATGTCCAAAGACAGACCCCCTGTTATGCTCAATGTGGCGCCCTCTTCCAGGAGCCTCATCTGCCCGCTGCACTGATACAGCTCGGAATTCTGTTTCCTGTATCTTCTGAGCCTCCCAATGGCCCATACTGACTTCATCAGCCTGGGACGCATCCAAGTTCCGTGTGACTAGGAAACGCATCCTTTGTGATTCATTCAGATGCAGGATGCTTGGAGAGGTAACACAGGAAAGACGGGTGAGGGTATGTTGTGGGGAGTCTTGAATGGCAGGACCAGGGGTCTGGGGTATACTTCATGAACTAACTGCTTGACTACAGATCCGACAAATCAGAGATGAAGAATATGGAGAATGGGCCATCTGGCCAGGACCCAGCTTCCTCGGCTGTCCTTCCTGGCTTCCTTACCTACTCCAGGTAAATTGGTTTAACCTCTTTTGCTCCAGTCCAATCAACCCCAAGAGGCCTATTCTCTGGCTTGGCTCCTTGGGCTGCCAGAGGTCTGCTTTCCTCCCTCTCCATAGTTCGGTTCCCTGACCACTGGAGGACACAAGGGGCCTGGAAAGGAAGTGATATGCCCTCAGGGATCCCTTACAGCCAAGAACAGCTTTGTGAATGCTTCCCCAAGGCCAGCCTTTGATCTCTAATGAAAAGCTCAGCTTCTTCCAAGAAAATGAATTCCTGGCTCTCAAGATACTGATGGGCAAGGAAGCCTACTCACCCAGGGCATGATACAATCAAACAGCAAACGTCTAGCAAGCATCAAACGGCCAGTATTTGGATCCAGTTGCTGTCAGGGGCCAGAAGTAGGGGAAAGCAGTGGTGGGGGTGGGAGGTAGGGAGGGTACCTGGCTAGAAACAGGCTGTAATCACAGAAGAAAACCCCCATGGGCAATGGGACAGTCTTCTGGGCATCATCCATCCCAGAATACACCTTTTCTCCATTTAGTGCCAAAGAGGTATAAAAACATTCTCGCCACAGCCATAAAATTTGTCGAGGGGATCAATGCGGGACCTGGCTCTGTCTGTCTCATTTATTTATATCCCTAGTGTCTGGCACAGATGCTAATACATAGTAAGAACTTGCTGAATGAATGAGTGAATGAATGAATGAATGAATATGAACAGTTGCTCATACAGGAAGTAGCATCTTGCTTAAAAGTCTTGGTAGGATGCAAAACAGCTGCCTCCCAGCATTTAGCACTGGTGGGTTTGCAGAGGAACAAATGTAACTAAAGGAACTAAGATGTAAAGTAGAAAGACTAACCGAGGAGACAACGGAAACAGAAAGACTGGGAGTTTTCAGTGAGTATCAAGGCCCAGTTACAAGTCCAATGTGGACCACAAAGGCCCAGCACACAAGATAGTCGGTGTGAATCACAACCCGCTAACTCAGAGGAAGAGGCAGGTCAGAGCCAGAGACCCCTCCTCCGACCATTCCTGACCCAGGAGGCGGGTGGGGGTCTGTGCTGTGCATGGCGATGGCTGCAAACCACGTGTAGTTCCTCCTAGGTTATGAGTTCAGTTATTCTTGATAAAGACAAATTTTTTTAATAAAGCAAATCCCCAAGCCCCGACAACTTCCACGAAGTGGCAGGACAGCCACGTTAGCATCGCCTGTTGCCCCGAACAGGCAGACCAGCTTCAGAAACCCACTTCGACTGGGACTCCTCCCACTGAGGTTTGCAGATGCACGATTCACTTACACAAAGGCCCTGGGGACATCTGGGACAGGACTGATGGTAAAGTAACATCACTCCCCTGCCTCCCGTTCCCCCAGGAGAACTGTGTGTGTTTCCTCTGACAACAAGCCCTCTTGCTGGCCTCTGCCCTGCTCCAAGCCTGGCTCTCTCTCAGGACCCATTCGCTCTGAACTGCAAAGGACAAAAGTTTAGACTGTGGCTCTTCTCAGCAGCAGTTATGTTTTGGCAAGATCGCATCATGAAGTTGTAACGGTGGATTTCAGACAGTAGCCAGTGAGTCTGGGCACTGTGGGAGCTCCCGGCCTCCCTGTGCCCCAGAAATCAAATCACATCAGTGAGTGCATATCTGTTTGCTTTCAGAGGGAGCCAGAGGCAAGTAAATTAGATTCCCAACCCTTACTGCTCATGGACAACTCAGTCTAACACCTGGGGGTATGGTGTGGTATGCATGTGTGTGTGTGTGCGCGCGCGTGCATGTGTGTGTGACAGAGACACACAAGACAGAGAGAAGGCAGTGAGAGGGGATGTTGGATGAAATATGCGAGAGAGGAGAAAGGAAGGCAGGAGAGAGACAGCTGTAAGAGAGGACGAGATGCCTGGGGAAGGCAGAGCCATAGGTGTCTCAGAACTGTCAAATCCCAGCAGCAAAGGCCCACCTCAAATCACCTCAGGTGACTCTGCCATCCCCTCACCTGCCCCTGGCTTGGCCTGTAACCGTGGCTGCCTCTCCCTGCCCGAGTGGCCCTTTCCGGGCAGGCCTGGTCCAGCTGTGCTCCTGTCCATTTAGCTCGTTGCTTCATATCCTGTGTAGTGATCAGTTTAGGCCAATGTCCCTTCAACCAAATCACTCCAGCTGGACTGACAGCCCCTGCAGGCCAAGACTGTGCCTGTTTCCATGAAGGATGGCCCCGGGGAAGCCCTCAGGAGAGCAGCGGAAGCACCTGGCTTCCTAACTCTGCGCTGCAGCCTTCTGATCTGCAAAATGAGCATGCAGCGCCTCACCTGCCCACCTGGCAGAGGGAACACTATGAGACTCCATCTGTGGAAGTGCCTTACAGAGGACAAATGCTTCTCACCCACCACCGGTCCCTGCCCAAGGCTGGCTTCAGAGGTGGGGCTAAGAGAACACTCGCTCCTCCCAAGTCCCCTCTCTCCCCATCGAACTCCAAGCATGGTCTGGAGCAAAGTGCCAGGCAAGGAAGAGTGGCCAGGCCACCCAGCAACAGGCCACCGCAGGGCTCCCTGCCAACAGAAGCACCCTGGCTAGCCTCCTGCTCCTGAGATGAACCCAGAGAGAGTCATGGTCCAGTAATAGCATTCCCACTAGAGCCAAAAATTCTCCAGGAGAGAGTCACTGCTTTGGATTTAGATTAAGCATCTCTCTCTCTCTCTCTCTCTCTCTCTCTCTCTCTCTCTCTCCTGCTCAAGAGGCAAATACCCCCAAGAGAGCAACACATAAACTCCTAACACTGACTTGCAAGGCTTTCTGTCTGTCCAGAGAGTATGGACAACCGTGGAGATGTTGAGTGAGGTGGCAAGGCTGGGAGAGAGAGGCTAACTTTACTCCTTTCACAGGTCTGCGCCAGCACCCTGAGAATGAAGATAGCCAGACAGCTCTTTTTCTGGATATGAAACTATCTGGTCACATGCATTTGATTGGCAATTGCATTTGATTTTGAACTTGACTTATCCACTCACCAAATATTTACTGCATGCCTATTATGTGCCAGGCACTATTCTAGGTGCTAAGGATGCAGCCATGACTAACGGTCAAAAATCCTTGCCCTCATGGGACGATGGTCAAGTTCTGCACTGTCTAGGGTAGTTACCATCTGTGACTGTTCAGCATGTGAAATGTGACTAGAACAAATTGATATAGGCTGCCAGAGTAAAATATTAGCAAGACTTCAAGCCTTAGTACCAACAAAATAATGCAAAAAAAAAAAAAAATCCTAACAACTTTGCAAATTACTTATATGTTGAAATGATAAGATTTGAATCCGTGAAACTAAATAACATATATTATTAAAACAAATGTCGCCTGTTTCTTTTTCTTTTTTTAATGTGACTGCTAGAAAAATTTAACTTACGTATGTGTCTTACATTATATTCCTATGGTACAGCACTGGTCTAGACGATAAGTAGATACGTAAAAAAATACATCATTTATTGACAATAATGTTAAAAGCTACAGAGAAAACTGAAGCAGGGAAGGGGATGAGTGGGAGATGTTTTAACTTTAGATAGGATGGCCAGGAGAGCCTTCACTGAGAAGGTGACTTCTGCATAAAGAGCTGAAGGAGCATGAAGATCAGGGAAGAGCTTTCCTTGCAGATGGAACTTCACATTTAACCGCTCTGTGGTGAGAACATGCCTGGCTTTGGGGAGAACATCGGAGACCAGTGTGGTTGGAGCAAAGTGAAATGGGGGGAGTGGTAGGAGTTTAGGTGAAACAGATATTGGGGGCTCAGGGGAACAGATAGTGCAAAACCTCATTGGCCGTTATAGGACGTTAGCTTTTACCGTGAGCGAGATTGAGCCAAAAGAGGGTGTCTGAGCAGAGAAGTGACAAGATTCAACTCACTTTGGCTTCTGCTTTGAGAACAGGCTATAGGGATAAAAGGGAAAAAGCAGGGACCAAGAGAGAGTCGATGCTTTCTTGGACCAAGGTGGGAATGGGGCGGAGGGAAGAAGAGGTGATCGGACCCAAAACGTATGTCAAGGGTAGTGGCAACCAGATTTGCTGATGGATTGGACCTGGGACATGACAGACAAAGACTCCAGATCTTTTGTCCTGAGCAACTAGAAGGGTGGTGTGGTTGATGGTTTGCAAAAGTAGCCCAAATTCCTCCCTTCTGGCATGTACCCTTCTTGCAAGGTGACTTTACATCTCCTCCCATCAAGAGCTGGGGTCTATGTCTCCACCTTTTGAATCTGTGCTTGGCTACATGACCAACTTTGGCCAATAGAATGTAGAGGAAATGACGTCATTGCCAGTTCTGAACCTGAGCCTGAAGGGACCTTGACCTCTCCACTCTCTCTCAGACGCCTGCATCTACCACATGAACAAGCCCAGGTTAATCTTCTGGAGGATAAGAGACCATGTGCAGCAGAGGTAAACTGTTCTAGATGAGGCCATCCTAGACCAATCTGCTCCAGCTGACCGTAGATGTACTAGTGAGCACAGATAAGACCAGAAGAACTTCCCAGCTGAGTTCTTTGAGCCTAACCTAAATTATCAACCCACTGACTTGTGAGCTGAAAAAATGGTTGTTTTCGTAAAGTCAAGCTTTGGGGTAGTTGTTACACAGAAAAGCTAACTGATACAGAGATGTTGCCATTTAGTGAGTTGCAGACTCAATTTTGAGTTATGTTCTCATTGTTTTGAATATGAGTCTGGATGCTTAGAGAGCAAAATCCTTGTCTTCTCTCCCTGCAACACCCAAAACACTCTCGGGAGAGGGCTGGATAGAATCTGGATGCTCAATCCACACTTACTGGGTGGATGGATGAATAAATAGATAGATAAATGACTTATTAATTAGCTCCCTAAGCACAAGCCAGAGGTCCCTGAGTCACCCTTTCCCTGACAAAGCCGGAGAGCTTTAAATGCCTTCTCTCTCTCTCTCTCTCTCTCTCTCTCTCTCTATATCCCTGTTGCTCCCTAGAGGGTTTGCAGTTAAACCTCAATTTCCTAGAGCTTTCATCAGCAATAGCAACAGAGAATTGAAACCCACAGTTCTGTGTGTTTCCTTGAGAATGTGAAACACTGATTTTTAGCCTGTTTTGACCTCCCACACCCAGCCTTTCCCCAGATGTGCTGGCAAATAGACAAATCAATTTTTTTGAATTTTTCTTCCTCTCCACCCCCATGACATGTTAATTAGCAGGGAAAATGCCAACAGCAAAGTCAAAAAGGCTGAGGACAATCCCCAGCCCTGAGTAACCAGCTGGTGCCGCACTAGATGTCCTAACTCTTTCACGCAAGCTTGGTGTCCATTTCCAGGGCTTTGGGCACTGTTTTCTGCCTCCCTGCTGTCTTTCCTCCACCCCAGGTGCTCCGGATCCCCAGGAATCCACTTTAGTTGCTCTCTGATGCTGACAGTAATATCAGTACATCACATCATATCACCTCTTACAAAGCATTTCCCAAGTTCAGCCACGCGACCATCCAGCACAGTGAATTGATTATAGGAGCGATCCCCACTTTAGAGTTGAAGAAACTGAGGTTCGGAGGGTTAGACAGACTTACCTAATATCACTTGGCCCCGGAGCTGGGAATTTGGAGCCTGGTGTTCTGATTCCAAGCCTGTCTTTCTTTCACAGTCAGTACCATCAAAATGTTCTCAATAAAAGGCCACCAAGTACACTGAGGAAGGGACCTCTTACAGATTGCTGGCGAGGTTATCATCTTAGGTCTCACATGGGCATCTAACTGGTGTCAACTCTGGCCAAGGTCATCCAGGCCCAGGAGAGGGGGCACTTTGAAGAGACGCAGGAGCTCTCCCAGGCCCTGAAACTGCCACCGCCCCCATTTCCTGGGCTCCAGGTGTCATCTGAAGGCAGTAGGGGTGTCCATGAGCCAAGAATTAAGGTCTATCTTGCCAGGTTCTTAGAGGCCCCTCAGGACTTGTGGCTCAGATCAGGCCCTGGTCTCAAACACATTCCCTCGCCGCCCCGGTGGACGCGTATGCTCCTTCTTTGTAATACTATGGTGGCACAAAATTAAGATCTTTACTGGGGGCAAAAAGGCCCCTGATGAACCTAATACGGTCTTACATGGCCCTTCCCAGCTACCGCTACACCCCTCCCTCTCCATGGGCGAGGAAGCCATGAGGAGCGATGAGGAACATGTACTGTGTTTGCTCTTCTGGAGTCTGAGGGGTGTGGGGAGGGGGGAGATCGGGGGTGACTATGAGCTTGTGCGTGTGAGCATATGTGTGCACACACACACATACCTTAATACCTACAACCTGTCCCACGACCTGCTGGGATTAGTCAGGCATACACACAGTCCTGGTTCACCAGGTCAATTATTTTGTATTAAATACTTGCTTTATACTCAACACAATATAGGAGGAGTGAGGTATTGTGCCTCAGGGAAGCAGTGAGACACGTCTGCCCGGGGAGTCGGGCCAGTTGCATTCAAGTCTGGTCCCAATCAGCCACTCACTGTGGGGTCTTAAGCAAGCAGCCGACCTCCCCGAACTTCAGCTTCCTGACCTGCACAGTGGACATAAGGATATTGCCTTCTCTACCTCCTGGATTGTCGTGGATTCAGGTGAGATATGTGGAGGTAAGGTGCTTTGGAAATTGTAAAGTGACTTAAGACCTATGAGACCTGGTACTAAAGATGTTACAACAGCATTTACGCAAGAGAAGCCTGAGGATCCTGCAATAGCTTGAATTAAACTACGTGGTTTAGATTATAGTGTATGTGCCGCAAGAGCAAATACACAGATGATTTCTGGAAGGATCCATGAGATCCAACAGCAATGGTTTCCTATGAGGAGAGAGCCTGGGTGACTGGGGGCAGGGGAGGGAGGGGGATGTGGTTTTTCTCTGTATATGTATATATGTGTCCACATATGTATGTGTAGATA
>NW_011888784.1:6002958-6006858 GCF_000151845.1 Pteropus vampyrus
CATGTCCCTTTGACCCCACAGCCTCTGGAGTCTACCCTTCCCCAAACCAGAACATGTGGTTGTGTTAAGATTCATGGGCAGTTGTCCAATATGAGATCTGATTTTGAAGGATAGGGTTGGAGAGATTTAAACCCCAGAGGTGGGGGAGGGGGCTGCTTTGGGATTCTCGAGGCTCAGAGATGAGCCATTCTCTCCTGCTGAGCTCTGAGATCTGCACTTGGGGAAGAGAGGGCGTTTAAAAATAGCATGACTGACTAGAATACCTCTGCTCCCTGCCTGCTGCAAGTCAGATCCAATTACTCTGCTGACAAGAGGCTTTTAGCCGAAGGAGCCTGGCATCCTAGATGCCACTCCGGGGGCTGGACATCATGGGCCCCCAGCCCTTTCTCCCAGTGGGCATTCAAAGGTCTAGGAGAAAGGAACACAAAGATCACACACACACACATGGCCCGGCCCCAGGCCATAATTAGGACACATCCAGCTGTTTGACTGAATCCAGTTTCCCTGAACACCCCCACTTTTGAGTGAATGGCCCCAAATATCTGACCCATGCCTGAGATTTCATCAGAAGAGCTTCACCCCTCTTGAATGTGAAGGCTTTTTCAAGATTCTCCACCAAGATCCAAGGGACCTTCCCTGGAATGGGTACTCGATCACAATTGGGGACACAATAGAATGTCAACTCCATGAGGCAGGACCTCTACTCTCTGGCTCACTGCTGACACACAGTAGCTACTTACCAAAATGTGCATTGAGATGAATGGATCAGCAATAAAGGAGACTTGGCAAGAAGATGCTCATGGCTCCAGGCAACCCCCTCTTAATTGCAAGGGTGAGAAATAATCAAGGTAACCTATTGATGATGGCCACATGGCATTGTCTCGTTAACAAAGGCCAAGTGCAGAGGCCCCTAGGAAATCTTGTCTCTTTCTCCAGCCTGCACCACTGCAGTTATCTTTCTGCAGACTCACCCAACCCAAAGCAACTTGCCAAGGACCCCGCTAAACCAGCAAACGTTAGAGCTAAGGCTCCCTCCTGTAAGGCCTCGGTCCACTCATTCCATGCAGCTGTCCGCCCCCTGCTACTCTGATTCTCTCCCATCCTTAAACTCTCAAAATTATCAGATGCTCAGGGGATGCAAACTAAGAGAGATGTCACAGGGTCAAAGGGTGTAAGGTGACTGAATCCACCGGCCATGTTTTGCCTGTCTTGTTTATGACACTTTTCACTTTCCACCCTATGCTTTGTCACAAGGAGATATGATTTAGCCACTTCTCCAGGGTGGAGGCAGGGTCTTGATCATCTGCCACTCACGTACCCAGGAGACGTTTGATTAATAAATGTGTGTGTGTAGTGGGGCGGGGCGGGGGGGGTGGTCCTGTAAACATTACAAAGACATGTGTAAAGAATCCAAGGATCACTTGCTGACCACTTTCACTAGCCTGGAAAAATTGAGGCAATGATGCATAAAGCAAGTTCACCATGTGCCACGCCAATGACGAGAATGGGAAGAACAAGCAGGACTTCCTCTTGGGTGGTGTTTACACTTCCTTTGTGACAGATTTCCGTTTGTTCATTTGTCTGGGAGGCCCTCCCCCTCAGCTAAGCCCATGGATGATTACTGGTGATAGCTTTGAGTGTTTCCAGGCATGGCTCCAGGTCACAACCAAGATCTAGGCTCTATCAGCACCCTCCCAGGGTGAAATTGCCACCAAGTGTCAGGAGCCTTGTTAAGCTAAACATGATGATCCTTCAGCTGAAGGCCATAAGCAGAACCCTGGACAGCGAGTTTGCCCTCCAGTCTCACTTCCTAAGGGGTTCTGACCTTCACCGTAACACACACAGCTGGCTGGCCTCCTTCTCTTCCTCTTCCATACCGACTGTGGGAAGCCAGGTGTGTGTACACAGAAGTTGGAACAATGACAATTGCTGGCAAGACATTGACTACTTGGAACTCTCTCCCATTCATTCATACTCTATCTATCTACCTATCTATCTATCTGTCTGTCTATCTATCTATTATCTATCTATCTATCTATCTATCTATCTATCTATCTATCTATCTATATCTATCTATCTATCTATCTATCTCATTAAGGGTAGCTGTAGAGGAGAAAAGCAAAGTTCAAGGACATGTGCAAGAAATCAAGCCCAGCTAAGCATTTGTTGCCTTAAGAAATAAGGCAGAGCAGGACCCTGATATCATGTAGCTTTAGAAATGGAAGGTGTGTTGGTGGAATTGCCAAGACATCCCACACGCCATCTCTCATCACGTAAATGAAATAACAGGGCCCACATCTTGGCAGTAGGATTACAATGTGGTGCAACCTCTATGGAGAGTGATTTGGCAATGGCTATGAAAATCACAAATGTACAACCATTGGCAACTGGCAATTTCCCTTGGCATCCTACAGATAAGTGCATACGACTCCATAAAGTACCAGATATGCACTGTCGCTTATAAGTGCAATACACGGAAAACAACTGAATGTCCACCAATAGGGGAACGTGTATTCAGAAAATAATGTGCAATCGCTAGAAAGAATGACCATGATCTTTGGGATGCCCTGAAGCGAAGAAAACAAGGAACCTGAAAGACCTTTCAAGAACATTTACTCTGAATCATTCATTTTATAGATGGGGAGGCTGAGACCCAGAGCGAGGAATGAGAAAGCAACCACTCTGTCTCTTAGCCTCCCACCCCAATATTTAATGACCCAGAAGCAGATAATTCTTTCTCTTTCAAATCCAAACTCTTATAGTGTCCTTACGTTAGTCCATTTCCTCTTGCCCTGCCCTTAGCTAAACCAAGGAAGAATTCGTCACCACTCTTTACCTGCAGATGTGCCCCAAACCTCAAAGTGTCCTTCGATCCCTTCCTTCCCTTCATCTCAGAAGATCACACCCATCAAACTGAACTTGAATATTCTAAATCATGGTGGCTGCTCCCCAGGATACCATGCTATTCTGGCCAAGGTCTCTCATATTGCTGTGCCTCTTTTTTCCCCTTTAAGTGGAATATAAACATACAGACTCTTCTTTTCTGAGAACTGGTAGAGGCATCAACATTCTTTCTCTTGATTTTAAAGGCTGGTAGTTATAATGATGGCTGACATTTATATTGCACCCACAGAGTGCCAGACACCGTTAGATTCACACACATTATCTCATGTCATCCTCAGGACTCCATGGTGTGGCTATGGTTATTATCCCCACTTACCAACAAGGAAAACAAGGCACAGAGAGGGCAGCAACTTGCCCACAGAAAATCTTGAAGTAGGAAATGGCCCTGAAGGCAGCGAGGCAGTGAATAGAGAATTGAGACTTGAGACAGAAACCACGACTTGCAAAAAGGCCTGTGCAATGACTCATAAAGCAGATAAACGGCACACGCAGACTACCTAAACTCAAATTCTTTTGACACTAGCTCACTCACACCCATATGTTCCAAGATAAGACCACAGACAAACTGATCTGACAGCAATTCCAAATAGGCTTGTGTGTTCTAAAGATATGACTTCTGACTGTTCCAGCAACCTGCTAGTTTACCAACTCCAACCCAGACTGTGCAATAGTTAACGCCAGCCCCCAAACTCTATAAATGCCCTCTTTAAAGCCCTCTTTGAGGTGTCCTATAGTTTTCCATGGTATGTGCTCTCCCTTCTTGTATTTGGTACAGATGTGTTCCTCGTGCTCTTGGCTGGGGGGATTTAATGGTAGAGACCTGAAATTGGAATCCAGGCACTCTGGCCCTGTGTGCTGAGTGTTTCACCTTTATGGACATTCTACTGCCTTGAAGCTGTCATCATGGGTATCATGAACCAAGCTGACGCCAGTCAGATCATCCTGAGACCAGTCTGGCTCTGAGTAGAAGGGAGGTAGGGCTAAAAGATGGCAAGA
>NW_011888784.1:6009048-6013176 GCF_000151845.1 Pteropus vampyrus
AAAAAAAAAAAAGAAAGAAAGAAAAAGAGAGAGAGAGAAGGAGGGAAGGAGGGAGGAGGAGGAGGAGGAGAGAGAGAGAGAGAGAGAGAGAGAAGGAAGGAAGGAAGGAAGGAAGGAAAGAAGGAAGGAAGGAAGGAAGGAAGGAAGGAAGGAAGGAAGGAAGGAAGGAAGAAAAAAGAAACTAAACTAAATAAGACCTCAGCTGCCTAGGGAGAAAATCTAGAAGGAAGTACCCAGGCTAACATGGTCTTATTGGGCAATGAGATCAGGAATGGTATTTCCCAAATTTCTTGTTACATGATTTTATAATGGGAAAGAAATGAAGCCATATAACAGTAATAAAGGCAATATGTATCAAAGAGAGAAAGCACATATGAACAGCAAGAAAGAGCTAAGCCCCGTGCCAGCCATCGGCCCCGAGGCTTGGGTGGGATGTCAGGAGCCTGGCTCGGAGGGTTCGACCTGGTTCTTCCAAAGAGCTGGTGCCGGGGCGGGGGGCGGGGAGCGGGGAGCGGCCTGAAGCTGGACACTTAGGCCAGAGCTGGTCTCCACTCTGTGTAGCAAAGGCTGCACATTTCCTGGAAAGGGAGGCACTAGCCCTTGTCACTGATCCCGGTACTTCAAATAGATCTCAAACACAGGGAATTCAAGGCCAATCAAAGGAAGCCCAACTGTATGTGGTAAAATGCAATTTATAGTCCTCATTTTCCCCCAAGAGGTGGTAGAGGCAGGGGCAAAAGTCAGGTTCCAGAAGGTTTTAGATAACTCTTAAATAAGAGTTCCATAAATAGTCACTTTTAAAGGGGAACTAGGCTGTTCAGGGACAGAATGAGGGTAATGTCAGGAAAGACAACCGCCTTTGCTTCCCCTATGGCTGGATGTTCCCATCAGCCTCAGGATTCGGAGCTAGATGGGCCAGCACTGGAGCTGTCTGACATCTGCCCTCTCTGCCCACTGCTAGCCACCATCCAACCCAGCCCCAGGGGGGGCAGCTTCGTGTGGGACAGCATGGGGGCATAAGGGGCACAGCCCAACGTCTGGCCTCATTGTTGTAGGTGGGTCCTGTGTCCTTAAAACTCGGGGCCACCTCCGATCCCTCTGCGGTCACACTTGTAGCCAGGGCACTGAGAGTTCCCCTCGCCCCAGATCTTAGTGCTCTAGGCCCTAACCTGCCACTGCCTGGCAGGGTGACCCTGTGCAAGTCAGGCCCTGTCTTTTGTACAACAAGCCAGATGAGAGGCTCGCTACGGATTCTTCTAGTTTCAACACTTTGCCCCACTCCAAGGACACCCTGGTCTTGTGTTTCCTGGAGGCCTGGAATTTAGAAGGACACAAGGGCTTCAAGTTCCAAACTTCTGAAGCCAGCCTTAGCCAGCACCCACAGGGCCATTGGCGATTAGGGGTTAGGAGCCACTCTGGGGGCCACTGGAGCTCTTACTCTACCCCGGCATTCAGTCCCCTGATGGTGGCCACTCTCCCAGGAGACTGAGCAGTGTAGACTTGATGTAGCAGGAGCGGTTTATGAGTGGGAGTGGGCAGGTGAGAGTACACGTGTGTGCAAGGGTGTATGTTTAAATGAGTGAGTGTGTGAACGTGCACAAGTGTGTGAGTGTGTATTAAGGGAGTGTGTAACTGCATGTGTGAGGGAGGGAATGTGTGTGGTGAGTGTGTAAGTGTATATGCAATGTGTGTGTGAGTGTGACTGATCTAGGTGTGAAAGTGTGTGTATGAGGGGAGGGTGAGGTGAATGTGTAAAGGTGTACACATGCATACAGGTATGGATATGTGTGTGCGTGAGCATGTACAAGTGTGAGTGAGTGTAAGGGTGCACACATGCACACGTGCCCAGGCAGAATCTCACTGTGGTCGGGAGAGAGGGAATGTTGGTTCTGCAAGAAGCTTATTGCAGGGAAGGTCTTACACACAAATAACTCTAGAAAACAGCCACCCTCACAGCAGTAACCCCAAACCTCTCCCACCACCCCAGACCTTAGGAAGCTCTTTGCCTGGCTCTCCCACATACACTTCAGATCCATTTGTTCGAATCAAATTTATTTTCCTTCCCGCCTGTTCCTCCACCTGTCCTCCCCCTGGGGTGTACAGAGCTCATCAGGACCCAGGCACAGGCAGGATCCAGGAACCTTCCTAGTGTTTCCCTCTTGCTCACTCTCTCTCCTTCACCCTTTTCCGTCCAATCTTTCACCCACTTCTGTTGTTTCTACCGCCTCCCACAACAGCTCCCACCACTCCATCACACTGCCTCGGCTGAGTTTACAGCCCTCGTTGTTCCAATCTGGGCCACTGCTGTAGCCCTCACTGGCCCCACCTCTGATCTGGTCCACACTGCCCCACATAGTCCAGCCAGCCACCTTTGAGGTGCCAGCCCGTTGGCACTCAGAGCTCCATGGCTCCCAGCAGCCCTGCAGACCACCTCCCTGGCTGTAGGCACCTCCCACAGGCACTGCTATTACTGGGGAGCCTTCAGAGCCAAAATTTCCACTACGAGACATTCAAAAAGTCAATTTCTCTGTGCCCCAGAGAGCAACAACCCAGTCTGCCATACTGTACGCAATAGATGTATTCAAAAATAATAAACTCATTTTATGAATCATATCCACATAAAAAAGAATTCTATGATGAGCTTCATCCCCGCAAAATGGGTTTTGCCATATTATACTTACATTTCAGCTCTGCTCTGCAGCACAGTAGAAAGATGGAAGCTGAA
This sequence comes from Pteropus vampyrus, assembly GCF_000151845.1. Lineage (NCBI taxonomy): Eukaryota > Metazoa > Chordata > Mammalia > Chiroptera > Pteropodidae > Pteropus > Pteropus vampyrus. The sequence goes on from NW_011888784.1 coordinate 6,011,774, forward strand.
CAGAGCGGCATATGAATTCTGCGTACATCACACAGCTATACCACCGGTGCGACTGCAAGCATCTCGTTTAACTTCTCTGAACTTCTCAGCCTCAGTTTCTCCAACTCACAAGTGCGCTAATAATCCTCACCCCGTCAAATTTGGTGAGGGTGAAATGATATAATGAACACTGGATGCGTTGCGTGTCTGACACAAAATAAGTGCTTAACACCTGTTAGTTTCCCCCGTCACCCTTTCTCCTGTCCTTGACCTACGTGCATCAGATGACTTAGTGAGCACTTATTAGAGTAAGTGAAGAAGAGTGGGGAGGCCATCCGGCACACTCGCCGAGCCTACGTCGTCCAACTATGTTAAATTATAGTGCGACACAAGGGGAAGACTGGCAGATGTGACCTTAGACAACTGAGCAATTTTTGAAGAATCGAGACGCGCAGCAGAGGGGCAGATGTTTCAGACCATAAATTCTGTTTAAATTTTCCCACAAGGAAAAAAGATGAAATCCAGAAATTTTAAATTGGAATATAAAACACCTTGACAAATGTTTAATGGATTTTAAAATGGTTTGCGATCACTTAATACGGGAAGGGGGAGCAAGAGGGGACTGACGATCGCGAGGGGCCAGTAGAGTTCCCTGAAGAACGAGCCTTCGTGACCGGGGTACCTAGGTGAGGAGATGGAGAGCCCCAGAGTGTAATGGATCTGATTTTCACTAGGCATCTGACACATTGCACAAGGACACATTAGATAAATATTCACTGAAATGAATGCATCTGAAACATGAAGAAGACTCTTATGAACTCTTTATAGATAAAAATGAGAAATGTAGTGTGGATAATAGATACAACATTGAGGTAAATTGGCCCAATGAGTGTTGGTTAATGTCAACCTACAGGAAAGGGAAAAAGGGAGGGAAGGGAAGGGAAGGGAAGGCAGAGGGAGGAGACGGGGAGGAAGCCGGGAAGGGGGTAGAGCTCTCTCCAGGGCACACCATAGCCTTCTGTGCTTAGCTTTGACATGATCCACATTTCCACCAGTTACTTGACTGAAGATCTATAGTCAAGCTTATCAGATTTAAATATATTCTAATCTGGGAAGGACAGACATTTGGCTAGGTAACAGACTCTGACTTCCATGCGATTCCAACTGCTTAGAAGTATGGACAAACCAACGAGATGGAATATCATGGCACGCATGGAGAAGCCAAGGCTTAGTTCAAAAAGTCTGCCTAACGGTTGGTAGGGCAGCCTGCCTGATGGCACCCCAAGAGCTGTGGGTTTTGAGTGTGATGAGCTCAACTGGCGCCGTGGGATAAGATTTTTAAAGGCTAACACGATCTTAACATCATTAATTAAACTTATGGCATTGAGACCAGAGGAGGTGCTGTCTAGCACCTGGAAACAGCG
>NW_011888784.1:6014305-6029486 GCF_000151845.1 Pteropus vampyrus
AAAAAAAAAAAGAGAGAGAGAGAGATTTAGTGGAAAGATAGCAGGATGGGATGCAACCCAGCTCCCTTCGTGTGTGCCTTCGCTCCGTCGTCTCTTTCGGGTGTGGTCCAGGCTCAGCTCTGACCTGAGTAGCTGGGCGACCACAGGCAAGTCACTTTGTCTGCCCAGAAGAGCATGAGGGGTTTGCGCAGATCATTTTGTGCCCTCATTTCTTGTACCCATTGTAGAATTAAATACAAGGAAACTTCATTATTGAATGACACAGAGATCTGAAAAATTCTACTATAAAGGAAAAAAAAAAGTCCTGAGTGACACCGGTGGTTAGAGACAGAAGATGGGGTGAAATGCTGCTCTCTGACTTCTGCTGGAATTTGGCCTGCTGATAATGCTGTGTTTCATGTAGCCTACAGGGCCGACTGAGCAGCTGAACGGTCCCAGGGCCATGCCTGGGCTGGTGTGGCAGGGAAAGTGGCTCCCCGGGAAATGGACCCTTGTCTCCAGGTCCTCACTCCCAGAGAGGACCCAGTGGGACAGGCTTTGTCCTTGCTCTGAGCAGGACGAAGCAGGCCCATGGGGACCCCGACCCAGTCTTCCTGTGCCCTCATCTCACTATGGGTTCCCAGCCCGTGTCTCATGGCCCTGGAACCTTCAGCCTGCACCGTAAACCCCTCATCCCCTTGTGGGAGGGTCGGGCCTCCCAGCATTCCCAGTAGAAGGCTCAGCTTTGATGGTGGCAATCTTTGCTTCTTAGTGGCTTTAGCTGCCCTGTATCCCATCCCCCACCGCTTCCTCCTTCCCAGCCCAAACCTGGTCTCCCCAGTAAGCCCAGAGAGTATGAGTTGTAAATGCCTCCAGGAGCCTAATCCTGAGCCCTGTACCAGCATATTTCATCCTAATAGAAGACCAAGGAGGGGAAAATGCAAACGGTGGAGGAGCAAGATTTAGCCATTAGGAGCAGTGACAAGGCTGCCGGAAAGCTGGCGCGATGGAGGCTGTGATCAGACCTAGGGAGACAGAGCATCCCTGACAGACTGATCCGTGCCTGCGCTGACGTACCAGGGAATGTTCTGAACAGCTGGGGGCCCATGAGAACTGGGTGGCATTCTGACTACCTGGAAATGACATCATATAGGCGACGCCACTCATCTTCCTTATTTCTCTGTCCCCCAAAGCATGTAACATGGAATCGGAGGCGGGTCACACGGTCTTACAAACTGCTCATTAACAGACTGAGCCAGAGAGGGATGAGGGCCATAACAGCACTCTTCTAAAAGGCCAGGAAAAAGCCATCGGAACCCCTAATAAAGCCACATCTAGTCACTGGGGACCTGCCGGGTACCTAGTCACTCTTCTCAGGTCCCTGCCCTCGATGCAGAAACTGGCCAAGCCCAAGTGCAAAGATTGCACCCAGAGATGGCCCAGTGGTCAGAGTACAAGGCTCAGAAGAGAGGGGAGCAGAACATGAGGGTCAGAAATGTTCATCCCATTCTTAGAAGTCAGGGCTGGTGCTAAAGAGGATGACCCGGACGTCTCACCGGGAGAAACAGAACCAGCTGAAGGCTAAGGGATGGGGTGAGGGTTTCTGCCTGAGCTCAGGGAGTGTCCTAAGAGTCAGAGTTCCCAGCATCCTAAGGGTCTGAAAATCAGGTCACCTGGGGAGAAGAGCACGGTGAGCATGAGCACGAGCCCCACCCAGAAGAGCGGAGCAGAGGAGGGAGGAGTCGTTTGGGATGTTTGGCCTCTCCTGTTGCCAGGACCAGATCCCTTGATGGCAGCAGCTTTCAGGCCACTAGTCTCCATAGAGGCCCTGGGGGCTGGACTGTGTGTTCTCAGTTTAACAGCCAGGGGCTACGCCAGTGGGAGGAGGGGGACCTCCAACTCAAGACCCATCAACCCCGTGGTGTCAGCCCAGCTCAAACTCTCCTCTTCTTCAAGTTTTCCCTGACCTCCCCTGTGTGCCCCTCCAGCTCTGCAGTCCTGGCCACACCATCTGACACTTTGTAGGACACTGTCCAGCATTGCCGGCCAGCGGTCTCAGCTGTGCCAGATTCTTGTCCCGACCAGTGATGGGCACCTTGGGGCAAGGGGCTGGGCTTCTTCTCCTGGACCAGCCGCAGCTCCCGACAAGGGTTCAGGCCACCTAATGCATACCTGATGTTTAACATCCGGTCTCCTGGTATTTACTCTTCCTTCTACCTTCCTCCTTCCTCCCACCCTGCCACCTCCCCATTACCTGACACACACGCACTCCACCCTGCCCTAAGTGACTGACGTAGTGATCCCTGCTCTCAGTCACAACTGAGAAACCACACACACTGTCTGATATTTCCTGATCTGGAAGGAATCCCACTCTACTGTCCACCACCAGGCCCCACTCCTGACCCTGGGAAAGGCTGAAGGGGGTGATGAGAGAGGGAAATGACATTTAATTAAGGCCCCTTCCCTCCTCCTCCAAGCTAGAGGGCAGGAAGTAGGGATGACTCCTCTATGGCCCCCTCAACCCACAGGAAGCCTGGCCTCCAGGCCTGGATGGGCTGGAGGCGAACCTTGCTGACCCCAGGCAGAAGGCAGCAGGCAGCTTCCTGTTTCTAAGAATCTGGGGCTTTGGAGGGTTTCTCTCATCCCAGCTGCCCTTACACAGACAGCATTGTGGTGGATCTGAAGCACGGTCTCAGATTTCCCCTCCAAAGCTCTCAGGCTTTCAAAGGGAAAGGGAAGCCAGCAGGCTGCCGAGACACCCGTTGGATTTGGTCAACTGAGCCCACTGGAAAAACAGCAGAAAATCTACCCAGCCCACACGGAGCCAAGAACTTCAGAAGCTTCCAGAGACTCCGGCCTCTACCGCTCCCTTCCTTGGATGGCCCAGGGGCACAAAGCGGGTGTGCTTTGCAAGGCCAGCAGTAACGCTCTGTCTGGGTCTCTTCTTCCCAGCCCCCCATCGGTCACGCCCGAGCTTTGCTTCTAGGTCACAAGGACAATGCAATGTCAGGGACACTGGCAGGCTGGAAGGAGGGAGCTGTCTCGGTCTTGGAATGTGAGGTGCTGCAAGGGCTGGGTCACCACTCTGGATGCTCAGGCCAGCACCCCAAAAGAGGACCTTCGTGGTGAAATCAGGGCTTGCTCTTGATCACTTTGGGCTCCTGTTTTCTCCCTGTTTAAAGTCTGTCCCTCTGTAGGAGGAACCCCATCTGCCTCGCCATCCCTAATCGCTTGCACCTACGCAAAAAAAAGTTTCTAAAAGAAGGAAATTAGGGAGAGTCTGAGTCGCAGCAGGGCATGGACCCCCAAGGGTAGCAGGAAGCTAAAGGGAAAGGCTGGAACACCTATGGGGAGCTCTCCCTGCTTTCCGTGATGCTGGGAGCCAGCCTAGAGCCCCACCGGACAGTGCTTCAAAGGTCCCCATCAGCCAGGATTCTGAGGGGTTAAGTAAACACACAGCTAGGACGTGACAGAGACAGGCTTTGGAACCAGATCCGTCAGACTCCAGATCTCAGCTGGGTAAGATGAGTTCTCATGATACCCAGTCTCCAAACAGTGGTCAATTAAGCAAGTCTTCCCCTATTGGCTGTTCCTATAATGAGATAACCCCTGAAGTCACCTTCTGCTTCAAGAATCTGCTTTTGGGCCACCAGACCCTGGTGGAGACTGGAAGTCATTCCCCCTCGGCCTTCGCCTCCACAGCAGTGGGCCCTCGCAGCCCTCAGTCAACCCGCTTGCTCAGCTCTGGATCTCCTTCTGTGACGTCCTTACTTCCCACTCTCTGGACACACACTCAGGTGGCGCTGGGAGCACAGCAGTTTCCGCATTTTACACAGCCTCGGGGGGACTTTGGCACCAAAGTTTGGACATGTTTCTCCCCTACGAGCCCTGGAATATTGCAAGTTCTATACAAATTTGCTGTCCACTGAGTTAAGTGCTATTTTCAAACTGGATTCATCCCCAAAGGCCTCCACTGTCCTGAAGACAAGCTGCCTCCCCGACTTCAGGGTGGCCCCTGGAGTACTGCACGGAGTCGTGGGGTGGGCTGAGGGCTGGTTTTAATGCAGATTTCCCCCTTCCCAATGTCCACTATGGGACTTTCTAGAGGTAGGGCCTGGTTATCTTTTTCACACATGCCTCAGCTGAAGTTGAGAACAAAAGGTCATCAAGAAACGTGTCTGCTGAACTGGCCAGACCAGGGCCCTATGCTTACAAAGCGCGTTAGGATATCACTACTGTGAGACCACCAGAAATCCGTTTCCCTGACCTGGCCCCTCTTGCAGGTCACCTCACTACCCATACCCTCGGGAAAGAGGAATGAATCCAATGGGCTGTGTTGCAAAGTTCCTGGTCAGCACCAGCACCCAGCCGTGCCCCAAAATGTCAGTGTCCTTCCTCTCATCTGCTAGTATTTAGCTGCTCCTCTGCACCCAAATCCTACCCGCCATGCCAAAGGTTCTAGAAATCAGAAGATGGAGGGCTCCCAAAATGATCTAAATCCAGTCTGCTGTGGGCACAAGGAAGGAGAAGGTGGTGGGAAAGGAAACTAAATGTTCCTCTCAGAGCTTAACGCCTGGGGTCTCATCCACTCCTGGCTTTTTCTGTCTACTGAGAAGACTCATCAGTTAACTGACAGCAACTAAGGGCAGGGGACAGGTCGATTTTGTTTTACTGCTCTCTTTCTACCTAACTGCTTGACATGAAATGAGCTCTTAGTAATTATCTGTTGGACGGGTGGATGGATGGATGGTTGGGTGGGTGAATGGATGGATGGATGGATGGATGGATCGATGGATGGATGGATGGATTTGGGATCAAGATATAAGATACCATAGAAAAAGACCTGGGTTCTAGTTCTGGCTCCAGTACTTAGTGACTTTAAAAGAAAACTGATATTAACCCCCCTGAGCCACTGCTTCTTATCAAACAATGATGGTTATACCAGTCCCAACTCCATCATAGTCAGAGTTTGTGTCTCATATAGGATGACTATGTATATGGTGGCACTTGGTAAACCATCAGATTGTACAAATGTCAGAGATGACATTGATGACGGTGACAATGTCGATGATTAAAGAGTAGCCAAGGATGTCAGAATCTACAGATCCTTGTACGTGGATGGGAAGGCTTTTATTCAGCCATTGTAGGCACTGAGGCAGCCAGGAGAAGTTGTATAAACCTTGGCACTGTGGGTAGCCAGCAGCATTCCCTTCTTACCCATGAAAACATTTCCCCTAAACTGATGGGCCAAGCATTCACTGCCAAGGCCCCATGAGGTTGTGGGTGGACCCCAATATCTCCTTTTTGGCAAAATAACTGAGAGGGAGGCCCAGATGGCTGGGAAGCTTTCTTCTATGGACATGGGGTCCATGGAGCCAGAGTGTCAGAGCTGGCAGACACCACCATGAGGTCATTTAGCTCCATCCCCTCATTTTATGAACACGATATTACAGTGTTCTTGGCATGTATAAATAAAGCAACTCCTCCAGCCCCAGACACCTCACTGGGCTCAGCTGAAATACTTATCACTTACAGAGGCGGGGGTGGGGGGGTGGGGGAATCACTCTTCCAAGGAGAAGGCAAACACTGATTTATTAATTAATTACCTCCAGGGGTCCTTGCCAAAACTACAGAAGTGGATGAAGAAGGTGGAGGGGTGGGTAGCGCAGAAGCTCAGCTCACATTCCTGAGGGTGAGAGCTGACACCTTCAGATGAGGGGTTGTGGGGCTTGCATTTAGATTTCTCTCTGTGCATTTTAAAACCAGGCTTGTTCCTCCTTCATCCTGTTAGCAGAAAGCAGCAGAATCTGGGTGATTTAGAGACTCCAGAGGCAGTTCTCTGTCCACTAGGGTCAGCGGAGCCAACGTAGAAAGCTCTAGTGTTGGCCTCAACATCCTTGTGCATCACCTTCCTCTTTAGAACCCCTCACTGCCCTCGTGCGTGCATACACACACACGCGCATGCATATGCGCGTGCACACACACACACACACACACACGCGCACGCACGCACACGATCTTCCTCATGCCCGGGGCCTCCAGACAAGACAGTCTGTCATTAGCCATTTACCTCCAATTGTGAAAATGTACCACCACCACTTTCATGTCCCCAGAAAACGTACATTCTCTGAATAACTCTCATTTCCATGTCGTTTGATTTAGGACCAGGAAGCAGCCCTGTAATTGCTGGAGGAGGACAGGCTTCTCCTGGCCCCTGAGATCACATTGCCCAGGCAACCATAGCCTCTAACCCAAGAGATGAGATCTGGCACCAGCGTGGTGAGCAGGACCTTGGAGAACATAGATTCGTTAGACTACCTCACTTTGGGACTACAAAAGGTTTGCCAACCAAGAGGTTGAAGGGAGCCCTAGAGACCACTCTGAAAATCTCCGAGGGGAAGAGAGTGGGGTCCCTATCTGTAGAGGTGCTGTCCAAGCCAGGCGCAAAGGTGTCCTGCAGTGGGGTGAGTAGGGCTGAAGCAGGCGTGTGCGTGCTTTGCCGGCGGAAGGAGAGCCATTTTCTAATTCGTGCAAAGGTGCAGATTGGGCTAGCCTTGGTCCCAAGTAGGAAGAAGTGGAAACTAAGGATGTTCCACTTTCTACGGGGAGCCTGTGTTGCTTCATGGAGCATCTGAGTGAGTGGGTTTGTGTATATGGGAGGCGCCGTATGTGTGCCTGTGTGGTAGGGCACAGGAATGTGGGGAGAAGAAGGGGATGTGGTGTATGTCCATGGGAAAAAGTCAAGGAAAGAGCATTGGATTTGGGAGAAGATTAAAAATAGGGGCCAGAAGTGTTTCAAGAAAGAAGAGGCTCTGTAGCCCCAGCTCCGGGCACATCCCTGAAAGAGAGTCCCTGTGATGACAAAGAAGTGGAATCCTGCACACACATGCACACGCTCATCAGTCTGCAGGTTCCTGGGGAGACAGGGAGCCTACAGGGAGCCCCAGATGAGGTCTTGGGCACCCCTAGCCCTCTTAGACTCATGTTCATCATAAAGTATCCAGGTCGTTCTAATAACCAGAGTAGAGCTCTAGACAGGGAGAGGGGTCAACCAAATAGGAGGCAGGGGCCAGGCCAACAAAGAGGGACAGTGGCCTTGGACTGGGAAAACCCTGCCATGCCATCTTGGTCTTGGGCTCTCTCTGGCTGGAATCCCTCAGTTTCACCTCCTGACTGCTCCGCCTGCTGTTAAGAAAAAATATCCAAAACTTGGAAATAAGGCAAAAAGAAGACTGTACCCTTTCAAAGTCATACTAGAACACTGTCTGACAGTTCTGGCTAAGAACCATCTGGCTTTCTAGGGCGATATAACTCTGTTTAATTTGCTACTTACTATTTGGTAGAGCCTAATCTCTGTAAAGTTATGCGTTATCATTAGAAAATTGATAAGGTGCAAATTATTTTTGTCCAGTAGAGAAAATAACATCAAAGAGTGTGATTTTATTGCCTTCTGGTCATTAGCTAGCATTGAATCTAATCTAGCAATCTTATTTCAGCATTCTTTTTACTCCATTGATGCGTATGTGTGTCTATATATATATAAAATATTTTAATTCCTCTTTAGAACTATCATCCTGCTGATTTTCTCCTTAATGACTTAAATCTTTGACTCATGCTCACTATATATTTGTAGGAGAATTACGTTTTTAATATTTTGAAAATGTGACACTATCTTGGACTGATCCTCTCTCTTCAGCCCCCTACACCGACCCCCTCCTGTAGCTGGATGGGACCTGACTGTGTCTCCCTCTTGGGCAGTCACTGTCTGGCTCAGGTCTATCTCATCCATCTATCTCTCATCCTGGCCTGGACTGGGCCCTCAGCCTGACCCTGGCCTAGAGCCCTGAGAGGAAGGAGGGCACGAGGTGGGTCCCACGACCTGGCCAAGCTTGCCTGGCAGGCTGTGGTGTGGAGGAGGTTCCAGATCGGGGGGCTGGGAGATTGAGACACCTCAGGTTCTGCCTCTTCACCAGGAGGAAGCCTCAGGCCAGCAGTGAAGCTCCAAGAGCCTTTTTCCCTGCACACAGAGGAAAGCTAGAAACTTACGATATGCAAGTGTCAACAGAGCCTGCCTGGATTCAGGGGGTGGGCAGGATTTTGCCTTCAGCAGTAGGTAAAATAAACAATGGGAAAATAAGAGACCGACACTAGATGAATGTATTCATTAATTAATTTGAAAACATCAATGACAAACAAAGGAACGGATTCTTCTTAAAAAAAAAAAAACTCATCTCCAAAAGCCACAGGTTTGCAGAAACCCAGACCCAGCCCAGAGCTCTGAGCTCTGCAGTCCATCAGAAGCCAGACAGCCTGCAGGTGGGGCCCTGACTGCATCAGTCCAGGGTGGGCCCCTGCAATGCCCCCATTTTCTCCCCAGCTGTGCATCTTAGGGATCCCTGCCACCATGGGGCCTGCCTTCTCAGGAGGAAGGGAAATAGTGGTCCAGGAGGGATCTGTGCCACCAGGGACCCAGCTGCTCAGCTGCCCATACTTGCTGTGTTTGACATCTTTGCAGCCTCTCATTTAAAAACCAAACTTCCCAAAGCTGCTCAGATCCACAGACAGAGATCGTGCGAAGGAGAGTCTGCACGGGTCACAGATCGGTATCCCAGAGCCTCTGGACGCTCAGCTGCAGGGTCCTTCAGGAGCACCTTGCCTATGAGGCCAGAAGGAAGCGCAGACCCTGCAGGTGACTGAGCTGAGCCCTGAGCCAGAGAGCCAGGGAGAAGTGCATCTCCAAAACACCTCCTCACTGGCGGTCTCTGAAATCCCACCACTGGCATTTTGTTCCTGAGAATCTTAAAGAATGTTTTTTGCCTCCAAGAGGTTTCTCTGGAAATGGGAGGACTCTAAAAGAGGTTTAACATTGATGCAGCTGAGAGCTCTGCGACTCTGGACTGGGACAGCCTGGACAGTGGCTGCAGGGACTTAGGCCCAGGAAGGAGGCGGGTGCTGAGAAGCACAGCACTGTCTGGGCCGAGGTCACTGTTTCCTGGGGCTGGACCCGCCCTCATGGCCTGAGACGGGAAAGCCTGGCTCCTCAGAGACAAGTCCAGATGGAACCTGGAGTCGGTGCGGATGACAGAGGACGTGCCTGACCTGGTCTCCAAGCCAGGCGAGCAGTAACAGCTGTCCCATCTCACTTCAGAACAGCTTTGCTCCCCCTCCCTCATTCCATGGGGAGAGCAGAGTGTTAACATTGTCTCATTTTATAGAGGGGAGACAGAGACCCAGGGAAATGCCGAGCCCGAGGCAGTGCCACACTCTCACGCCCACACGCCCACACGCAGCCAGAGGAACCCAAGAGTCATAGATATTCTCTGCGAGTGGTGCGTTACTGAGAGTTAGAAACACAATTACTCAGTTAGAATTACTGAGAGTTAGAAACACAAGCCAGTCCGGGGTTGCATTGTGTGTAGGTTTCCCTGTGTCCCTTCCCTTGCTTCTCCATGGGCCGGGCCCTGGGGTTCTTCTGAGACTCTGGGAGGGCTTGGGAGAATGTGATGGGACCCGACCCAGGAGGGCAGCCCTCGCCTTCCCACTTCTCTTTCCAGGTGTCCGGTGGGGCCACTCACAAGCACCCAGGCCAGGGCTTGTGGCCAAGGTTCAGAGCTACAAGATCCCAGGGAGGAGGCTGGGGGGCCTCAGAAGCCACCACACCTGAGAGTCGCCAGCATCCAGCAGCAAGCACAGTGTCACCCTGGGCATCAGGCTCAGAAGCTCGTGCACCTCAGGAGAGACAGGCCCTGGGCCAGAGTTCACATAGGTGAAGTGCTGAGAACAGCGCCTGGGGCCCATGGGCCACAAAAGCGCCACCATTACTATTCCCGCTGCCACTGGTCCTGATGGTGCGGCTGTCCACGTGTTTATTAATGTTACTCCCTTCTCCGTGAAACCTGAAACGATGTCCTTGGGCCTCCTCCAGACCAGCGATGCCACTGCACAGCCCTCCCCAAGCCGATGGGGATGAAAGGAAGGCAGGCCCATGGACACCCTCCTCCAGAGCCCACCTCCAACCCTCCGCCCCAGGCAGCGCCAGAGTGGCCCTTTAAGACTGTGTCCCCTCCCAAAGGCACACCCACGATGACTCGGGTTTCCTTTGGGGTTTCCATATTTCCCATCAGTGGCCTTTCCCTTCTCCCTTCTTTGAGAGTCGCCAAGCCAGAGACGGCCACGCTGAGAGGCCATGGAAAGACCCTCCAACCCCACTGTTCCGTTCTACAGAGGAGCAAACTGGGCCCAGGAGTGAAGGGCGGCGAGGGAGGCAGAGGTTCAAGGCTCTTCCACCTACCTCTTGTGGGTGGAAGAAGGAGTCAGCTAGGAGTCAGCTGCTTTTAGGATGCTCGAGCAAGCAAACGGTTTAACCCAACAGCACGGATCATTGATGGAGAGAATCTGAGACCAAAGGTCGGGATGTGTTTCAGGGTAGGGGGTGGCCTTTGCCTTTGCACCTTATCTTTTCTTCTCTCACATTCCAGCTCCATTTGAAATGAGCTCAGCAAGCAGGGCTGGTGGCAGGAACTGCCCAGTGGGCCAGGACCGCGGGGGCAGGATGACCTTTCCTACAGTTAGAAGTTCAACAGCAAGTACTCACAGGGCAAGACCTCTTGACGGGACACTGAAACACACCCTCTGTGCCACGCTCTTCCTGCTTGTGCTCCTGAGATCACATCCTTAGGTCCAGAAATCTCCTTAGCTCCTCAGGGCGGCTGGCTACCCTGTGGCCACCTCTAGAGAGGCCACACCTTTGCAGTTAGCAGGGAGGGCCCTGGGCAGAGAGGACTCAAAAGGTGGTCTAAGGAGGAACCTTGCTATTGGGGGCCTGGTGGAAAGACAAGGAGTCCGGAGAAAGAGATGAGAACCAGTGCTGTTGTCCAGGCTCAGAGGCCAAATCACTGTGTGACCTCAGGCAGGTCACTCAGCATCTCTGGGCTTATTCCTGCATCTGTAAAATGGATGTGAGGCTGGGGGTGGGGGTGGGGAGGGGAGGCATGGAACCTCTCAGAATCTGGAGGAGTCAGGCATCAGCCCTAAAAAGAAACCAGCCCTTTGCCCTATGAGATTGATTTGTTCTCTTAAATATCAAGTCACATTTAAAGGAGAGTGTTCTGCATTTGTTAAAGTGGGGAAAAGTAGAGTCCACAAGCTCAGAACCCTCTGGACTAGGTGGTCCCAGTAGAGTATAAGAGGGTTTTCCTTGATTGAGTGACTTGCCAGGTCCTACCTATCTTTTATCACACGGTAGAATTCAAGGGTGGGGTAGGGTGGAGGGACTGGAGTTCCCAGCAGGGACAGTGAGGCCCCAAAGCTTTCCCTTTCCTTCACCACCTCCCCCACCTGTGGATCCTGGGAGCAGAGGCTGGCAGCTGCCCTTTGGCGCACCCCTGCCATCTCCTACTCCAGCCCTAATTAGGAGCAAATGAGCCCCATGGTGGCACTGGGGCCCCTCCATTTGACATATGGTTAGTTTCATCTGCTTATCCATCTGAGCTGTGCTGGGAAAAAAGGGAGGGGAAAAGGGGTGGGAGGTTAGACATCCCCACTGAAGACACCTCCGAGCTCCCCACCAAGCTTCCTGAAGCCTTTCCAATTTCAGTGGTGATTTATAGAGACGGAGGTGCACAGGCCATCGCTTTTCACCCTGTCCCTCCCACAGAGTATGTTCAGAGGGATGAATGTTCTAGATGATGTGCCCCAGGTGCCTGGTTTCTAGCCCTAGTGCGGACCCCACCTCCTGGGTGGCCTCCAGCAGCCCCTCAGCTCAGTTTTCTCATCTGTAGTAGGGATAAAAGGAGAAACTATTGTGTATTACTGTGCAGACTAGAAGTAGGCTGCCACCCTTATCTGACCTTTGAACACTATGCCCTCGAGTTTGCTCCCCCAATATAAACTGATGAATGGCTAGGGGTCCCCTGGAGCATTAATGAATTCTGCATTAGGAGCATAGGGCGGTTAGCTAAAATGCAAACCTTAGGGTCATCTTCCACCAGCCTCATCTCTCAACTATTTCTACTCATCGGCTGCCAAGACCCACCACCCTCTTCCTAACTGCCCTTGAATCTGCCCGCCTCTCCATTCCTGCACCACCTTCCACGTGCAGCCCTCCGTCACCCACCAGCTGTCCTCCTGGCCCAGGTCTTCCCCTGGATGTCTGATCATGCCATGCCCCACCCTCTCGTACTCTTTGCCCTAGATATGGTGGCCTGAGCAACACACCCTGAATATATCATGCATTCATTGGCTCACGCCACTCCTGCCCACAGTACCAGAAACCCGTGATTACCAAACTCCTGCTCATCCCACAATGCTCCAGTCAAACGCCAGCCATTCCCTGGAGCCTGTGGCTACCCTCCGTGCCTCTGCCCTCAAGCAAAACTAATTACACCCTTCCCTGACCTGCCGTACGTCAGGTTCATAGAGCCTTAACACGTTTTCCTCTCTACTCCAGATCCTCTCTCCAGCTGCCCGCCTCAGCCTCCACTCCTTCACCGGACAAAGCACTGCTGTCCTTCTGGTCAACTCTCCCACATCACTTCTTCCCAGAAAACTTCCTCCAGCTGCTCCTGGCCCCAGATCTGAGTGAAATACCCTCCTCTGGGGTCTGGTGACACCACCCCACACAGCCATTTTGGAGCGATGTCGATGCTGTTTTTCTTTGAAAAAATAGACTTCTTTTTTCGAGCAGTTTTTGGTTCGATATTGCCTTTTATTTGTCTGCCTCTCTCGCCTCGCTGAAATTTCTTATTCAGTGTATGTCTAGCACATAGCGGGTTCCAATAAATACCTGTTGACGGGTAGGGAGTGGGGAAGAAGGATGGAAGGAGGAAGGGAGGGATGACATTAACCATAAGTCTCAAATTTCTATTCTCAGTTTATGAAGCATTATTCTTTTCATTCAGGGCTATTTACTAAGATACAATTAAATGTGATAATTTTATACCATTTTTAGATCTTTCATAAAAGTCTATTCACAGTATGAAATAATCCATTGCCAACTTGGAGCTCAGATGCAGTGGCCATACGTTACACTTTTAGTGCTTGTGCACTGTGTTGCCACCCATTCCCGGTTCCCTGGATGCTCCTTAGCGGGCAGGGGCTGGGTTTTGCATCTTTGAGTCTCTCCCAGCCCCTGCACCTGAAAGACCCTTAACTGTGCTTGTTAAACTAACTTCAGTGAACTGAACTGAGGCCCCCAAAGGAATTCTTTCCCAAGTCACAGGCCATAATTTTGCAACATCCCACAAATTCTGGTCTAATATTCCAGTGCAAAGGTGACGCCTGGGGTCCCAGGCCAGAGGCTTCAATAGACCCCGGCAAAAATATCTCCCCAGAGATGCATCTTCTGTTCCCTTCATGCCTCTGCTCCTCTTCTTTACTCACCAGGAGCAAAGTTCAACACGGGGCAGGACGGGACTGGGCTGTGGTCTCTCCCCCGTCCTGGCCGTGTTGTCCTGGGCATGCTCTTTAGGAACCCCGAACCTCATTTTCCTTGCCTGGAAAATGAGCGCACTAACACTTAACACAGAGAGTCTCGATACAGAGGAGCTAACCAACTAATGTCATTTCCTCCTTGTCGTATGTTGATTTTAGAAAGGACTTAAAGTGGACGGGAAGGACAGGTAACAGTTTTGTTATTTAAAACCCAGGGACCTAACAGCTGGTGTAGAGAGGAGCCTGTTGGCTCCTCAGCCACAGATGAGGGTAATACGCAGAGTGGCCACTGCTCGCTCTGAGTGACGGTGCCGGCCTGTTCCAAGCACTCTGTGTGCTCTATCTCGTTTAATCCTCTCGCAAGGAGATGTTATCAGCCCATTTTACAGATAAGAAAACAAGTGAAAAGAGATAAAGTGACTTGCCCCAAACCTCACAGAGGGCAGGATCTAAGCTGTTTTGCTGTTTCCCTGGCCCTTACCATTGACCCAGGCCCTGGCAATGTAGGTAAGTCAATGGTTGCCATGATGGATTTACCAGAAACCCAAAAAGTACTCTACTCCATGTGCTGCTCCCACTCCAAAATGTCACCCCCACCTTGCCTGTCATGGGTCTGACATTCTGTGTGCTCCGGACCTTCACCTAAAACAGCCAGGAGCCAAGAGGCATCTGATGGGCCGAGAGCTCCCCAGGTACATAAATTCATGCAGCAACGAATACTGCAATTAGTACCTGTGAGACACTAAGGAAATGGATGAGAGGGAAAGGAACTGTCTAGAGCCGACACACAGATGAAGCCGGTGGGAGCAGAACAGAACATGGCCAGGGCCGTCTGCAAGGAGTCAGAAGGCTCTGAGGGCAGAGAGATCATAGAGGAGAAAAGGTGAACGGGGGTTGGAGGGGAGGGAAGGCTCCTGCCAGGTTCCGGAAGAGGCTCAGACAAACCCAGCCTGGGGGAGGTTTGCAAGAAGAAACTCCAAATCCCCCAGGTAAAGGACATTTTTAACTTTCTGTGGGGGTCCCGGCAGAGGCCCAGAGACATGACGAGGACGTTTAGGAGGAAAGCAGAGGAGAGTGGACGGAAGTGCAGCCATGGAGGAGGCCAGGCCCCTCAATGCCAACAGGTGGACCCACCGTCCGTCAAGCCACCTCCCTTCTCTGGGGCATGGCCAGCTCTGTGCCCAGGGTCTCCAGGGGTGCCAAAGTCAGGGTATGAGGGAGGTCCCCAGTTTTCCCCCCGGTTCAGCCAGAGCACCTCTGCTCTTGTGTGCCTTATCTACTGCGGTTCCAGGTAAAATTTTGTTCAGGGAAGGAAAAAAACTGAGAGAGAATTCCATCGCTTTTTCCCTTAAGTTTAAAAACTAAAGAATAGAGCAAAAGAAGACATAAGTCTACCATGCTGGAGAAGGAAACTCTGACCCATGATACAACACGGACAAACCTCGAAAACAATATTCTAAGCGAAACAAGCCAGACGTGAAAGGACAACTATTGTATGATTCCACTCGCACGAGGCTCCTGGGGTAGGAAAACACAGACACAGAAAGTAGAGGTCGCCAGGGGCTGTGGGGAGAGGGACCGGGTGCTTCGCTTGGGGAAGATGAAAAAGTTCTGGAGCTGCATGGTGGCGATGGTGGCACAACGGTGTGAATGGACCCGATGTTACCGAACGGTGCACTTAAAACCGTAAATTTGCTTTTAAGACGGCGCGCTTAAAATGGTTAAAATGATAAATTTTTAATGTATACTTTACCACAACGAAAATTAATTA
>NW_011888784.1:6030996-6042087 GCF_000151845.1 Pteropus vampyrus
CCTCCTTCACACACACACACACACACACACACACACACACACACACACGGCTTCCTGTTTCAGAGCAGGAAGTCCCCCCCACCTTTTGGGGCTGGTAGTGCCATTGGGAGGCTATGGGAAAAGAAGGGAGAGCGGAGGGGAGCAGGGGTGAGAAACCTCATTTTCTCTGTGCCCCAGGAGACTTCCTGGACACCACACAGCTCTTACATAACAGCACTGCAGTGTGGTTAGAATAAAGGGGACATATGGATTTTGTCCCTCTCAAAATGTACAGGGTTTGATAAGTATGGATAAAACAGCCCGGCCAGAAGCAGCAGAACCTTTTATTCCTGGAACCAGAGCAAGAGAAGGCTCTTTCCCTAGCCCTGCCTCCCCTCCACCATCCTAACAGGAGGACCCCTAACCCCTCAGGCCAGCTCTCCCGAGACTATGCCTGCCTGTTGCCAGGGTAATGAGCTAGTTTTACAGAGGATGGCCCTCTCCTCCAGGACCGGAACAAGCCAGAATGTGGGGTGAGCTGGAAGTGACCCTACAGTGCCCCACACAGGGGATGGTGGAGGTGACAACAATATCCTGATGTTGCGGAGCACTATTTCCGGGCTGTCCTGGGCACGCTGCTTCCAGGAGGGGCGGCGGCAGGCTTACAGCTCCTAGCACTGAGGCAGGAAGAAATGAAGTGGTTTGAGTACGGACACACAGCAAGTGAGTGGCAGGGTCAGCACTACGATTAGCTCCCCCATTCTCCAACCACCTCTCTCCAGAGAGAGCTCCTGATCAGCACCCTCTGAAGGACCCCAAAAGAGAGCTAGTGGGTTCTAGAGTGACCCTGATCTTGACATTGCTGAAGCACGGCAGATAGTTCAGCCTTTGAGGACCTGCCAGCCAACCCACAGCCCACCAGCACTGCCCTGGTGGTGCACTCCTGTGTAGACACCAGTCCCTTTGTTCTACCCTAAAGGAACTCCACATGGTCCTTAGGATGCCTCCTGACGTGACCCATCCAGGACTCTGTAGCCAGCACTCAGAAATGACATGCCACCAAGTCCAGCTCATCAGCTCATCGTTGAGTCAGTTTTCAATAAACAGCTGTTGGTTGAATGGATATGAGTAAACAAACATGAGAACACGGAGGTTCAAAGAGAGTAAGCGACTTGCCTAAGGTCACATAGCTAGTGAACACAGAGCGGGGTTTGAACCCAGAGGTTCTCCCTGCAGACTATAATCCCAGCCAGCATGCTGGACTCTCAGTACAGGTCACTCCGCTTCTTTATTCATAGCCACACCTCGGTACACAGGAAACGCCTCATGACTCCCTGTGCCACTGAGAAGACTGAACTTCATGAGTTGTCTTGAAGAGAACAGAACTACAAAACCGAATTACCCCAGGAGGAAGTCCAGCTGGCTTCTCTGAGACAGTTCCTGAGGCTGGGGACAACACCCATGACAAATTTTGACCAAGGTGACCCAGGTCACCTGGGCCCACCAGAAAGCTGGGGGCACTCATGGACTTCTTCCTGCTCTTTTATCCCATGGGTGGGCCTGGTCCTGAAGTCCTGGTTTCCCACCCGATGGCCCTGGGGGTTTAGGGTGGCGAAGTAGGTGGGGGTTGGGGAGGGGAGAGGGTGAGTAAGGCGGCAGAAGGGGGAGGAGTGAATGATTTAACCAACATCTTTTATTCCCTGCTCAGATCCTCACACTCCAAGCTAATCTCAGCCAAGACTGGGAAGGCCCTACTCGCATCTCCAATGAGCCTACTTAGTGAACTTCCAATAAACTTTTCCTGAAAGGAATTTCTTTGTATAAGCACATGGGCTCATGGCAGGCCAGGGAAGCAGACAGCCAAGCACAGTCATCTCCACTGTCAGCAAGCAACTAAACACCCCCCTAGTTTCTCATTCAGCAGCTCTGAAGAGGGGCCCAGGAATCTCCATGTTTAACAAGCTCCCCAGGTAAGGGAATTGCAGAGAGGACCACACATGGAGACCGTAGCCTCAGGTAGTGGTTCTTAAAAATCACATTAGGAGACGATTAAAAATATAGATGCCTGCCACCACCCCAGACCAGCAGCAGGGACTATTAAGGAGGAGAGCCCAGCGATCTGAATTATTTCAGGCACTGAAGTGATGCCGATGCTTAAGAAAGCTTGAGAACCAAACCTCTAATCTGATATTCAGGGGAGGTGGAGTCTGGTCTTGAGTGAAACACAAAGTCACAGAAGGCTGGAGGCAAAACCAAGGCCGGTTTGGTAGAGTATGTTGCCAGTGGTTGTACAAACACAACTTGCTACACACTGGAAGCTTTAGGAAATGTGGGTTTTAAGGCCCAGGTTGGGGGCTACCTTTTCGTTGAAACTGCCCGATTATGAGGACATCAGGTAGTGGATCCAACAGACCCATCTGTCACTTGAGAACCAATTCTACCCTGTCACAAAGAGTGACAGTACAAAGCTTTGGCACAAATGCATAGAGCAGAAAGCCACTTTTCTTCCAAGTAGGATTCCACTTCCTTTTCAGGTCACTACTATGGACAAATTGTTCCCCACTAGCCATGCTGAACATTAATACGATCCTCCAATTTGAGCTCAGATCCGGAAAATCCCTGAATTGCTAAATTTTAAAGTAGAAGGAGACCTTAGGGGTCATCTGGTCTACCCAACATCTGGAGAGGGTTGAACCATTTGAATAGGAAGCTAAATCCCAAAAGGTCTTTGGACCATCCCCAAAACTCAGCGTCTGTAAGAAGAGATTGCACATCCCGCAGCAGATGGGCAGCCTGGAAGGAGCCTTTCATCCCCCCAACCCCAGCGTCTTCCTGTTGTGTTTGCTTTATAAGGTCCACAGTGTTGTTTTGCTTTGGTGATTTATTTCCTTTTTCTTGGAAATTAAGTATATGATGAATTTCCTCTTGGTGTGAATCCCAGAAGCCCAACGAGAGGACTGGGCCCTAAGCCCAGCAGGACACAGACGGCCTTTTGCTAGGCTTGCATTTTTACTCTCCGAGACTATTTCGTTTCCTCTTACTTCCCCAGCCTCTAGCACAGCACCTGAAATACCGTGGACAATCCATAGGTGTGTGTTAAGTAAATGAATGAATTAGTGAGTGAATGAAAGACTGAATGGATGAATTCAACCCAATCTTAAGACTTGGAAGGGAAAAGTCTCAAGGCGTAGCTACACTTGAGCCATTCCAGGAAGAAACATCTTTCTTTCAGTTTAGAAACTTTTCAGAAACCTCGTTATTCTTCTCAGTCATGACTCCAGCATTTAAGAACCACTGCGCTATCAAGAAGTTCTCCGGGAATCCCCCAGAAGACACTGCGGGGCCCTCTCACTTGCTAAGAGCACACAGAAACCAGGGAGCAACTCTCCATGACCCCTCCCCCACCAAGTTGTCAGGGGCTTACTATCAAATGAGCTAAGGTGTCTGAGGGGACAACTGGGAAAACGGGATGTCTTCTGGGGCTGGGCTAGGCTTGGCGAAGAGGGGAAGGTAACACTGTCTGTTGTTCTCAGCTCATCTCTCCCTAAACCTCCAGAGGGCTTAAACCTGTGTCATAAGAGTTAGCTCCTAATTGGACCCCAACGTGTACTGATCAATCTTCCATTGCTTGTTCACAAGTTATGACATTTCCTTTGCAAATGGTTTTAACTTCCTTGCTCGATACCTCTCCCAAAGTCAGTCCTGTCCCTTGCTCACACCCTATACTCTCAGGCAAATCTAACCACAGAGTTAGATCTCCCCATTAACTGAGTGAGGATGTGGAAACTCAGAAATGAAGTGAGATGTCCAAAGTCACAAAAGGTGAGATGCCCAATCAGGTTTCACACTCGGGACCCTGAATATCAAAAGCCAGTATCCTTGTGAAGAAATAACTACACGTGTTCACTCGGCATAGAAAAAGGCTCCTCCAGGGACTTCTAGAGACAGACATGGGTCATCCCAAAACAGAACTCCTGAACCCTTGACCCTACATGACCCTGAGTCAGGGGTGTGGAATGGTGACAAAGAAATTGGGTTTCTGAAGAGTCCGCGTGGGAGCCTCAAGGCCTTGGCTTGGGTCACCAGCCACTTAGATTCCTGCCATATGAGACCCCATCCCTCCAAGGTCTGGTTCCAAAGAGCGACTCCACCCCACCTCCCACTCTCACAAGAAGGCAGGAAGCGGCAGTAGAGACAAGGGAAAGAAATAGAGTTAGGGTACCTGAGAGAACCAGAGACTCACAGGGCATTAAAAGCAAGGGGAGTCCCAGAGACTCCCAATCCACCCACCTACTCTTGTCACAGAATGAGAAACACACGCACCCCCAAGAACCTGGGAGGAACCCAGCTGAGGCCAGAGGGCCTCACTCTCCTGAATCTTGGGCCAGGACCGTTCATCACCTGAACCACCCCGAAGTTCCAGGAGTCCTGGCCAATCGGTCAGCTGCTTCCTGAGGCCTCCAGCCTGCAGTGCGGAGAGGAGCTTGGAGGAATCCACGGAGCCTGGCGTTCCTGCTGTGTCTATGCTCCCAGGGAACGTGTGGTCCTCGGCAAAGGCCACCGCCAAGCAGCAAGCGAGGACAGGTTGTCAGAGGGGGCTGAGGGCAACCCTATGAAACCACCACACTGCCTCCAGCCTCTCTTTGGCCACTTCTGAGTAAAACAGGTCTAATTGTAAACCAAACCTAAAATCTAGGCATCAAGCCATAATGAGGAGTGAGGGACGATCTGAAATCACATGCCCGGGGGTCGCCTCACTTTTGTCTGAGACAGGTCCTCTAGGGCCCCACAAAATGAGCCTCTCTGTGGTTACTTTAGAGTCCGTGTTCTATGTCCTTGGAGCATTTTCTTTCAAGTTTTTTTACCCCACGCAAATACATTCTGGCCGATGGTTGAGGTTTTCTAACCTAAGCACACTTCTGGCTGGGGAGGAAGTGCATGGTGGGGGTGAGGAGCACAGGTCCGGAGACCTTTTGTCCTTAGGTGAGTGGTTCAGGGAGCAGCAGCCCTGGCCTCAGGCCTTCTGAGAGGAGAGTCTGGAGGTCACACTCTCACTGGTAGCCCCAGCTATTGATGTGACCTCTTTAATCCTACTCAGAAAGTCCAAGGAGATCCCAAGAAAGTATGTTTTCTGCCCTGAAGGAGCTTGCAGTCAGCCTGGGGGACATGGCAAGATCATTATGACAATGAGAGTCAACCAGCCCATCAGCCTCCTCGGGCAACCTGACCACCTGCTGACCACCGGCTCTCCTCCATGTCCCCTCTCCTGGACCCACAACGGGCTGCACACAGGGTAGGCACCAACCAGCACAAAGGAGGGGTTGTGCAGAGGTGAATTGGGTGGATCCTGACTCATGGGTGCCTCAACTCGAGCAGCAGCCAAGGCCTGAGAGATGCCAGCTTCAGGCACCACTTGCAGGCTGCACTGCTCCCGAGAAAGCAGCAGCTTTGCAAACAAAGGCAGATCTGGCTGGGGGCCCTGTGCTGTGTTCCTTTCAATCTTTTTAACACTTAAAATAGAGCTGTCTATTCTGCTAGGATAGAAGACTTGGCCTTTGCTTCCTCTGCAGCCAAAGGAGGTAGAAACATTAAGAATGCTCACCTTCAGGGCCACATTAGGAGCCCAGAGAAGGTGTTTTTACTTTTATTTATTTATTTATTTTTGACTGACAGGACACACAAAGCCACATTCATTCAGAACCCTCTGGTTTAGAATGTGTTGTAACTCCCATTTATTTGGTCAACTACTATTTATTGAGCATTTACTCTGTGCCTGCCCTGGGTCAGGCACTGGGGACACAGCAGTCAACAAATCAGGCAAAACCCATGTCCTCATGAACTTCCATTCCGAGGACAGCAGGGGGCCAGCTTCCGTGTAACTCTACACTCCTGCTAAGGTGTGCAAAGATCTCAGTGGGGTCCACACAGGAGCCCTGGGGTCTGGCTTGTCTGTCGCCAGTGTCTCATCCGATGATTTTTCCCCGTCATGACTCAGTCTCTACCTCTACAAAACGCAAGGGCCGAGTGAACATATCTCTAAAGTCCCTCCGGCTCTAGTGCGTTATGCTTCTGTGACTCGAAGAAAAGGACCAGAGGGGACTGTCGAAAAGGAAGACTTATCAAATATTTGGAACACACCTACTTAAGTACAATTGAGCTTGGTGTGGTTACCACAGATCCCTCTTATTTGTTCACTGAAGCAGGTTCCAAAGTTGTGTTGGCCAAGGCCAAGTTTTCTGCGTCTGTAAGTAACAAAGCTTCGAGGCTTTCACTAGTTCAAATGAGAGAGGCACGGCTGCGCTACCATCTATTTCGGTGGCTTCCATGCTGCTCTTCAGAGTTTTTAAGAACAGAACATGAATCACAAGGATGGAACTGTAGCATTGCTAATGAGTGGGCCAAACGCCTGGGGCCTGTGGAACCTCTCCACACCTGCCCCTCCCCGCAACCCACTCCTGGAAGGCCAGCATCTTGGGAAAAATCTGTTATTCCTTTCAGGAGTGCCCTGAGGGACTCACTCAGCTGGCTGTAAGATAACAAACCTAGGCTTAAGGAATCTCGGGTAGAAATAACTTTCTCACAAAACTTTGGATGGAAAACTCAGGTCCTCGGGAATACATCCCAAGGGGCTGTGGGGCACACCTCATCGCCTGGTGGAGAAAAGACTAGCCTCAGAAGGGAAAGTCACTGCCCTCACCTTGCACAGGCTCCCAAGCCTAGAGCCTGGGGCCTCCCCATTACAACCTTTACTTTTTAGTGGGGACCAGGTGGGCGAGTTGTGCCTTTGACAGGCCAACTACAGCCAAATTTGAGCTGCATTTTGCTTGCAATCTGTGAAAGCCTTTGAAATCTTTCGGGAACATAAATGAGCTATTATCTTCAAAGCTGCCCTATTTCTTAATTTCTTTAAGTGGGGAAACGGGGCATGAAGTAGATAATAGGATCATGGAAATTTGAGCTAAAAGGGATCTTCGAGAGCATCTCACCCAACCCCCTCATTCGCTAATGCAGGAGAGTAAGGCAGGGATGGGGGACAGATTCTTTCACCCAGGAGCCAGCACAACAGAGGATGAAGGCCCCCAGAGCCCCCTAGCTTACACCTGGGAAGCAGATAGGCCTTTGCATCTGGGCCACCACCCTAGGGTGAGGGAGGCTGTTCCCCAGCCAGTTGGCCTGTTTTACTCTTCTTTGATAATCATGTATATTTAACAACAATCTTGAGAATAACAGGGATCAAGAGGGCCAAATGGAATGAGCATGACAATCTTTGACGGGGTCCAGAGGAAACTGTGAAAGGCCACCAAGTGTCTGGGCACAGGGGAGGTGGGGGCCTTGCTTTCACTGTGTGCCTGTTTTTCCCTGCCTTTAGATATTGTATTGTGGCCTTACAATGCCCAGTCAAATTTTGTATACATATATAGACATATCTATTACATATATATGTATGTATATGTACATATACACTTATATGCGTAATGATTTATATATCATTATAAATATATAAAATCAATATTTTCTCTTCTGTTTTAAAACAACGAGGCTACAGACATCGAGTTGAAATTTCACTTTGGAGAGCAAGGGTGAGAGTTTATCTTTTCCTTTCATTTTTCCATCTGGAGCCGGAGAGAAGCCAGCTCCTCTCGGGAGATCAAGAAGCTATTACCTAATCCAACCGGACTGCAGCAGTGTGGGTGGTGCGGTAAAACTCTTCTCACTGGGCATCAGGAAAACGCACTCATGCCCCAGCTTCGCCACCAGCTGGCCAGGTAAATCTGGGCAAGTGGCTCTCTCCTCCCCAACTGTTTCCCACCTGCTGCTCACCGAGGGTGCGCCTGGAGTCTTCAACTTTTTCTAGTTCCTTCAAATACAGTGTTTAGTAGAAGCCTACTATGAAAGCTGATGGGAGGTCACCTGCTGGGGCTGAAGCCCTGCCCCTGGGCTCCTCCCTCCTCCACAGCTCTGTGGTCCCCAGGGGACTCCAAGAGCAGCTTGAATACCCCAAGGCTGGATGGCACCCAGCTCCCTCCCTGCGTGAGCTCCCTGGGATCAGCCTGACTCCTCCAGTCCTGACTCCTCTGGCACCGCCCCAGACAGAACTCCACAGCGCACCCCATGTGCCTGCGAGGGGCAGTCCCGGGGGCAGGGCAGCCTTCTCCCGGCACCCACCTCCTGGTCCCCAGCGAGGCTCCGATAACTTCCCTAACACAGAGTTCCTTCGCTTGGTGTTGTCTGGTGCTTTCTTCCCGAAAGAGAGGAAAAGAGGGTCATGTTGGAAAGCAGGGGTTGCCATGGAAATGTCTTTGAGAAAAGGACACGAGTAACCTGGGTCTCGAGGGTTTGTTTATAAATGAGTTGTTTGGAATTCCAGTTGCATTTTCCTAAGGAACCCTGAGTTCCCAGGTCAGCCCACAAATGCAGTAGGACTGATTTCCCAGTTGGGCCTGACCACCAATTTAGTTCCCCCGTTTACAGAACACCCCTATTCCTCCATGACTAGCCGTGACTACACTAGCTCTCCTCCTGCCATCCCAGCAGCAGGAGAGAAGACCCCCAGCAGCCTCAACACCCTCAATGAGGAGCGAGGCTTCCATGGAGGAGGGGAGGCTAGCCCTCGAATGAACCACACTGGTGGAAGGAGGATGATTCTATTTGGAGGAGTGAGGTGGATGCCCCTCAATGGACTCATGGATTCATGATATGCTCATGATATGCTGGGCCTAGAGTGCCTCCATCAACTGAAATACTAAACATGATAACTATGGGAGATGCTATGAGTTCTCCCACAATATCCATCTTTCTCTCTTTCCATAGTAACAGAATCTCTCATTCTTAGTTGGCCCATGCTGTCTGTAAGAAAGATATTTTCACAGCTTCCCTTGAAGCTGAGCGTGACCATGTATGCGACTGAAATCTGTCCAACAGGATTTAAATGCAAATGGTGTATGCGATTTCCAGGAAGTGAAATCGCATACACCATTTGCATTAATTTGAGAAAGCACCCTATCCCTTCTTCCTTTTCCACTGGCTGAAATGCAGACACAAGAGCTGGAGTTTTAGCAGCTATATTGGGCCATGAGTGACAGAAATGAAAGTCATGAATGCCAGAGCAATTGGTAGGAGCAGCCTGGGTCTCTGACATTATGGGGCACCACACCAGTCTTGGATCACTCTGCCAGACTTCTTCTAAACAGGTGAGACAAAAAAATGTAGCTTTTAAGCCAAACTGAATGCTAACTAATACACTAGCCTTTCAGATGGAGTCCATCTGGCCTCTCTGGCCCCCTTCACTCTCTATGCTCCAAACACACCAGACCGCTCTCTTTTTCTAGGACAGGCCATGAGCTCTAGCCTCCAAAATGCAATCTCCTCTGCTGAGAATTCTTCTCCTACTCTGCCTGGCTAACTTCTCCTCTTCGTGCCACCTCCTTAGGAAGGCTTTACCTGACACCTGAACCAGCCGAAATCCTGATTACACCTCCTCAGAGCTTCCTGAGCCCCCCTTTTTTACATCACTTTGTAAACTCCTTACATATGATTCAGCTTTTCCAGCAGACAGACCGTCACCCCTGCGGGCAGGGAGCAGCCCGCCTTGTTCACTCTAAATCCCCTGGGCCTGGCACCACAGAGCTCAGATTGTTGAGCAGGAGCTCAGGTAGTTGGGCTGAATTGAGTTGCATAATTCTAGCTTCTTGACAACTGTTCACATTTCCCTCTCATATCAGCCCTATGAAGGGGATATTCCCACCTACACTTTACGGAAAGTAACTGAGGCCAGGGAAGGGCAAATATCTCATTCAAGCTTTGTGTCGGCTCAGTGGCAGTGGCAGGACCTGAGCCCAGTCCTCCTGAGACGGTGGTTAACATGAAGGGCTGGGGGATCTGGGTCTCTGCAGGGACAAGATCTGAGCATGTGACTCTCTGGAGTCTCTCATGTCACTGTGGTCTTTAAATCAAATGACTACTTTTTGCGTGCTCTGAGCAGACCCTGTCTAGGCACTAGGGATACAGTGATGAACAAGGCAGGTGTCATCCAACCCACATACAGCTTTGTCCCTGAGTGTGTGAGAAAGAAAGAGATGGAAAAGGAAGTTGTTTGGTGTGGGCATAAACAGGAGAGGAAGGGATGGTTTGAGGTGTTTGGAGCATGTCATCAAGGGTCAGAAGCTGTGGGCTTTGGGGACATAAGTTAGCTTATCCCAGGAGCTCAGATGACAGTCGCTCTTCCTCCCTCTGCAGCTACCACACCTGAAGGTCAGAGCCAGCATGAGTTGGGAAAGGTCGCAGAGGAAAACAGTGGGGTCACACCCCACAGCCCCCGTGGCTTCCTTCAGGGGAGGAGCAAATCAGTTACCTTTAAGATGTGCTGTAAGCTTCGTAATCACCGGGGCATCATTTTACTGGACTCACAGTTCTAGAAGAGGCTCTGAGGAAGCCCTTGGAGCCCCTTCCCTATGGCAGCGTGTGCTTCGTGCATTCCCACCTCTGCCGGTTTTCACTCATTCATTTGCCCGTGTCCTGCCCTCCTCCCCGTGTACCCAGAACCCCACAAACCATCAGGATTTTCCCCTTCCTGAAGCAACTAAAAAAAATACTTTAAAGTCCTGACCCTCAGTACCTGTGAATTTGACCTTATTTGGAAACAAGGCCTTTGTAGATGTGATCAAGTTAAGATGAGTTGATTAGAGTGGGCCCTAATACAATGGCTTCTGTTTTTATACGAAAGCCATGTGGAGACAGGGACACACAGGGAGAACGCCGTTTGATGACAGAGGCAGAGATTTGAGTGATGTGTCTACAAGCCAAGGAACTCCAACGTTTGCAATAACCACCGAAAGCTAGAAAAAGCAGGAAGAACCCTTCCCTAGAGACTTCAGAGGGAGCATGGATCTGTCGATACCTTGATTTCAGACTCCCAGCCTTGAGACCTGTGAGAGAAAAGTCTTTATTGTTGTAAACCACCCAGCCTGTGGTACTATGTCTGGCAGCCTTAGGGAACCAATGTGATCCTTATCATAGATGATGCCCTAACTGGATGTTGACTCCCAAGCATCAGGAAGGGTCTTGCTGTACTCTGTATCCCAGACATTGAGTGAGAAGTGAGTGCAGCGGGTC
>NW_011888784.1:6043427-6047039 GCF_000151845.1 Pteropus vampyrus
GGGTAGTTAGGTGCTGGAGTCCTGCAGACAGTGGGGCCATGTAAGACTTTGAATCACAAGTGCAATGCTGGGTTTGGGGAAGATCTTGAGAGAGGAGCTGAGCACACAAAGGGTGGAGAGGATGGGCAGCAGCCAGGAGGCCAAGCAGGCACTAAACGCAGGGGCAGCAGAGGCCCTGGGTACTGGGAGACCGTGGCTGCTGGAGGAACAGGAGAAGAATGGGGCTAGTATTCCAGAAGGGTCATCTGAGTGTCTAGAAGACTGTTGGTCCTCAGATAAGCACAGGAAGGGGGCTTGGACAGCTGGTTTGGGGAGAGAGGAAAGGTTAAAGAAGTTAGCATTTTTTCTAGAATAGTAACTCTAGGGCATGTCCGAAGCTTTTTAGACAGCAAGGATCCCCTGTTATCCTCACCACTCCCTAAAGAGTGAGGCAGAAAGGTGTTCCTCTCATTGGGCCAGTGAAGAGCCAGAGGCCCCCAGAGAGGGGTCCTAGGACTCCTGTCTCCCTATTCACTAACTTCTGGTCCTCAAGGATGTGTTCTTGAGTTCTTGGGTGTGAGGGGTTGAGAAATGTTAAAAACAAGATGAAGGGGGTGTGGGTGTGTACGGTCAGAAAGAAACCTAGATCTTCTGAATCACAGACTGGGCACCGATGTTTGCCTTCGAGGCTTCTATAGGCTTATCTGTGGCCCCTAAAGTTTTATGAGCAGGGCGTATAAAAGAAGAATGCCAAATTTCACCAGCCCTAGAAGGCCATCAATTGTATGGTGTACCATCACTTTATGAACCACTAAGAGATTTTTTAAAAAGACAATTA
The DNA here is from genome assembly GCF_000151845.1 of Pteropus vampyrus. Classification (NCBI taxonomy): domain Eukaryota; kingdom Metazoa; phylum Chordata; class Mammalia; order Chiroptera; family Pteropodidae; genus Pteropus; species Pteropus vampyrus. The sequence continues at coordinate 6,044,245 of NW_011888784.1, forward strand.
AAATAGGACATATGGGCACTTATAAGTCACATTCCAGTGTCAGAGATGTGAAACATAAAAGCGTATGCTTCTCAGAAGATCACGGATGCTGTGGCTGACAGGAGCGGTATGTTCCATGAGCACCCTGAAACGAGTATTAGGCAGAGACCCTGCAGATGTTCTAACCAACTATTGAGACTCTTGTAAAGATTTCTCTTGTTTGATCTCTAAGATATAAGGGGAGCCCGTGTTGTTTATAGCTCTGTTGGATTTTGGCGCCTACACACCCATATCACACCTCTTCCATCCTGTGCCTCATACTTACAGAAATTCCTCTTTACAGCCCAAGTGGACAACAACCCTCGTGTCCTAATGGCCCCTCATAGTTTATGAACTTAAGTCAGTTAATCTCCACAGTAGCCCTGGGAGGCAGGTCTGATTTTGTTCACTTTTACCCTCACCAGTGAGCCTTGGAACTAGCATCTGAGCCCAGCCTCCAATCCCCAATCCTGCAAAGCTTCCTTCTCGTCAAGAGCTCTCCCCCAAGAGCTCTCCCCACACTCCCCACAGGAGCTTCTGCTAACCTTCCTGGGACATAAAGACTTTGTGGCTCCTGCCCTCCTGGTCCGTGAGTGAGAATGGAGAATGAAGGAAGGGGGCCTGGGTCTTCACCCCATCCGAGTGCCCTTGGCCAAGTTCCTTTCTGTCTCTCTCGGTTGAGTAATGGGCCAGATATCTCTGTGGTCCCTTCCAACCCTGACATCTCAGGCTTCCCATACAATCCTTGAGAGCGGGTCCTGGTGGACAGAGCTCAGTCAGACTACCAACTAGGAGCCCCTGGGAGCCGTGCCCCAAGCCCCAGGTCTCTGGGCTCTTGACATGGGATGTCTGTGTCAGGTTAATGCTTCTGAAGGAACATCTCATTTTTCTCACCCAAGGGAGGACCTGAGGCAGGAGTGTGGGGAGGTGGGCACAGCACTGGCCTGAGGAACCGGAGTCCCGGTCCTCTACTCGGCAGCAGCTCATATCTCCTCAGCCCCATCACCTCCGCTCTGATTCTCAGAGTCCTCCCTCATGCCTCCACCAACCATCTGTAAAGGGCTGGTGTGGAATTAAGGGACTTTTAGGTGATGTCCCTTACCAGTAGAGGTGGGTAAGGGACAGGGAGCAAACTAGTATCCATTGAGCGCCCACTGCTTGCCAGGCACCTGTACTGAAAGCTGTATGTAACCCATTTAATTCTCACAACGACCTCTCAGGAGGTTGCAGAGCCTCATGCTCACCCAGAAGCCTGACTCAGAGTCTATGCTCTTGACCCCCACCCGGGCCATCCTGCCTTCATGGCAGCTCACATTCCCTGCTCCAGACATTGCACCAGGTGCTCCCTCTAGATTCACACTAAATCTCCCTAACCAACCACAGGGCGGGTCATGATTATATCCCTGTTTCTCAGATGAGAAACTGAAGCACCAATAGGATGAATACCTTGCCCAAGGACACACAGCTTTTGCTGAGGGTCTACTGTGTACATCATACCCTGGGCTGGGCACTTACAGTCATCATCTCATCCTTAACTCTAACATCCTACTATGTGCTTATGGAAAAGAGAGTCAGTCACCGGAACAACAAGAATTTGTACCTAAATGAATGAGCATATATCATCAATATAGGTCAGTGGTTTGACACCAACTTGTAGGGTGGCTGTTGGCTTCTCACTTTTTGCCTTGGGGCTCTGTCCTTACCTATTAATGAAGCCATGGAGGGCATGCTAGAACCCACCCACCATGACACTAAACTGAGAGGGGCAGACACAGGACAATCTTTAACTAGGATCAGTATAAGGCCTGACGTATGGATCTTAAGAACCAACTGAGGCAAAGATGACTATTGTCTCCCAATATCTGTTCTCCCCTTCTGTGGTAATAGAAGCCCCGAATTTAGCAGGGCACAGGTCCTTTCAGAACAAAGACTACATTTTCCAGCCTCCTTTGCAGCCACACAGGGTCATATGACCTAGTTCCGGTCAATGGGATGTGTGTAGGAATGACTTGCGTGTCATTGTGTCATGCTCTTCCTGCCCTTCCCCTTCTTCCTCCACCCTGCTGCCCGTAATGCAGACATGGAGTAAATTGTCCTGGACCATGCAGGAAAGGGCCACGCCCTGGGGAAGGTGGAACAACAAGATAGGAGGCACCTGAGTCCTTAACATCAGTAGCTGCCGGCATGCCTGCCCAGGGCCGCTAACTCTAGGCTGTTCCAAGAGAGTTGGCATTCCCTGTAAGCTAACTTTATTTTGAGTCCCTGTCACCAGAGCCAAACTGACACCCTACCCAATCAATCGGCTCTACTAGGCAAGGACAGAAGCATCTTCACAGCAAGTGGTATCATATTCGAGAGTTCTGGTCCCCATGAATTCACCTCTATGGCAGGATGAAGTGTTCCCAAAACATCTGATGCAAACTTAGGCCACATTAATGGAAGCGTGGATGCTCGATGAGGGGAGGCCATCTGATGGAATCCATACTGGCTTCCTTCCCATCTCGCGGGCTTTGACCAACTGGAGTTCCTCAAGGCAACTGTCCTCGATGGGACCCAACGTATCCCAGGAGAAGGGACTGGGAATGCTTGGCCTGAAGGATTCTCAAAAGTGTCCAGCAGAGCCCTGCGAAGTCTGCCAAGAGGAGAGCAAAGGCCAGGGCCTGGGAGGCAAAGGACATAAAGTTTCTCCTCTTGGGACAGGCCCAGGAAATGAAGAGATAGGCAAGGGACAAGATCACTGCCCACGGGCCACTGACCTCCCTCCGGGCAGGATGGGG
>NW_011888784.1:6047794-6049816 GCF_000151845.1 Pteropus vampyrus
TTTTTTCCTCCAATATCTAGGAAAGAAAAAGCTGTGTTTAGGGCAGGGGGAACCTGGAGGGAACCACTTTAGGCCTGACCACGGCACCCCCTGTCTGCCACAGGCCAAGACTCATCGAGGCAGGAGTGCACTGGGCAGATGTCCTCTGAGAAAAGTACAGACCTGGAGAAATCTCAAGCTCCACTCCCAGACATAGCGACTCTGTAGGGCTGGAAGAATCTATTTTAACAAACTTCCAGATGATTCTTACTCGGGGTAGACCTTAGAAGTTGAAGCTCCGTGGCCAGGTGATGTCTGGGAGTCTCTCTCCCAGCATGGATGGTTGTGGGTAACCATCTAGCTCCCTGGGTCTGCAGACTGGCCCACCTGCCAGGATGTCCCTCCCTCAGGGAGCTTGGGCCTCTGGTCTCAGCACCGCTGGCACCTTCCATGATTCATGGCTGTGATTCCCACACACACACTCCGGGAACAGGAGAACCCAGCGCTCTGTTCACAAATTAAATCCAGCCCTCCTCTCCTCCCAGGTAATGGGCCCATCTGATGATAGAAGAGCTTATAAACAGCTATTGTCAAATTAATCTCGCTGTCAGAAAAATAATAGCAGCCGTAAATAAGACTGAGTGTGCCTGGCTCCCCAGCTTGTTAGGACACTTTATAAAACGGGGCAGCAACATTAATATTGCTCCATCTCTTTAATTCCCCCAGCAGCCTGGGTGCAGAAGCTGAGCACTGGTTGAGGAGTCTCCCAGGCATCAGGACCACTGCCCAGGGTGCAGGAGGAAACCCCAGCCAAGCAGGGCTGCTGGACACTTCCTGGCCCCACCAATTCCTCTTCCACCTCTGTCCAAATTGTCCCTACAACTGCCGCAGGGTCCTCAGGATTGAGGGGACACCAGCCAAGCTCATGTCCTCCCCTCTCTCAGTTTCTGATGACGTGGACCTCACCCTCCAACCCCAGCTTGAGACCCACCCCCTCCATGAAGCCCTCCGGACAGTATCAGATCCCGAAGGGGCTTTGCAATGTTTGTTTTATCCAACACCAGGTGGCTATAGTAGAGACAACGGCAAATCAGCTGTGCCCCCCTCATTAGCCCAGACAGACACTGACACTCCTAGGCCCCAACATGGGCCCGTGGAGACAGCAGAGCCCTGAGGACGAGGACAACTGTGCGCCAGAGGACCACGCTCTGCAGCGGGCCTGGGTCCCTTAACCTTGTATCTCCTGAGATGATGTGTGTGGGAACCATGGCCTGTACCTGTGTGTATACATGTGTGTGAGCAACACGTGGTTAAGTGTGTCCATGTATTTGCACCCGTGAATGTGAATGTTCATATACTGTGTGTTCTGATCTAGTACAGATTCACGAGAATAAATGCTGAAGTTCTGAATGTGTGAGGGTTGTGTATGAATATAGATTACATGGGGGTTGTGTGGGGATGGGTAAGCCCCAGGGGTGAGCATCTGGGTGCAGTGTTCTGTGAACATCAAGTGCTACATGGACCATGAGCGGTGTGTCAAATGTGGCTGTGGGTTAAGGGCCATGGGGGCTCCCAGCTGGATAGGGAGAAAACCCACCCCCCAAAAATCTGGACAAGGTCATAAATAGAAGAAGGAAGGAGAGAAGTCCTAAGCAGAGTGGGGTGTTGGTACAAGGCCACTTCCTCCAGGGGCTGAGAGCTCCCTACAGGGCCTCCTCGGCTCCCCAGCTTCTGGCAGAGCTTCTCCTGGCTGGCCAGCAAGGGTGTCACTGGGAATGAGTGGCCAGCTCACCAATGACCTCTGATCTTAGAGTCTTCTCTGGAGTAGGGATGGATGGCACCCCTGGGAGGAACTGGAGTTTGGGGGTTCTTGGAGACAGGCAGACACCAACTAATGAGACACTTTTCATGGCCTTGCTCTCGGTATAAGGGAATTGCTTTTGGCCATCTTGAGCTAAATGACCCAGTTCCCAAGCAGGATTTCCCAAACTATGCTCCTTGCACCAAGTTCAAGGCATCATGTTTCTAGGAGTCATACACAGA
>NW_011888784.1:6050582-6051983 GCF_000151845.1 Pteropus vampyrus
GCTGACAATGAAGATGGATAAAGCCCCGGCTCCCCCACAGGTCATTTGCTTCTTCCCCATGCCCCTTCTCCGGTACTCTGCTTCTCAGCCCACCCGACGTCCTTGTAGCCCCTCTGCCCACAACAAACACCCTGGCTTCACCTGGTCAACCTCACGCATCCTTGAAGACTCAGCTCAACATCATAGCTTCAAGCATTGCCTTTCCCAGGCTGGCTCCCCCACTCTGAGAGAGTGCCCAGCACACACCTTGGACCATCCTTTTCAATTATTTGCCTGTCTGTTTCCCATCAGACTGAGTCTCTTTAGGGCCGGTAAAGTCCTTAAGAGAGCGTCTGGGACAGAGCAGGCGTGACAGGAAAGTTTGCTGCTATAGCCATTATCCCCATGTTTCCAGGGCTTGGCACGGCGTCTGTTCCAGTGCAGATGACCAGGGAACATCGGTTAGATGAGCTAAACAAATCCATGATCAAATCCAAGCCTCCTTATAACCCTGTGGGGGTGGGGGTGGGTTACCAGGTTCGTTCCATTTTACAGGTGAGACTGCAAAGACAGAGAAGTTGTTCCCCTCCCCCTCTGCTCCCCGTACCAAATTCAAAGTGCCTCCTAGGAGCAGGTAGGGGTTCTGAATGCAGAAAGTCCTTAGTACAGAGCCAAGCGCAGGAAGAGTGGCCCCGGCTCAGTGCCAGGCGTCACAGTGGGCACGTTACATCTGCAGTCGCATTTGATCCTCACGCAGCCCGGCAGGTAAGAATGCGTGTACCGCGTTCTGGAGAGAGCAGAACCAACGCCCTGAGAGGGACGTCCACTTCAGAGGGAGATCGCGGAGCCCCTCTGCTAGCCTCACCCTCTGCACAGCTCTCCCAAGGGACAGCGCGTGGACCCATGGGAGCACGGAGTCCGGCTGGGCAGAGGGGTGGGAGAAGAGACAGAGAATTCCAGGAGAAATGGCCAGGGCAAGGGGGGATGGCAGGGAGGAAGGGGGCTGGAATGGGTGGGATGACAATGCTCCAGAAAAGAAAAAGAAAAATCAGACAAGGTGACAGCCACAGGACTCTGAACATTCACCTCTTGGATCACACCTGGGCCTACACTGGAGAGGGGGCTGGGGTGGCGGGGCGCGAGCGGACCTGATAGCTCCTCCAGGCGTAGAACTACAGAGCTCCCTCCTTGGGGTATAGCTCCAGTTCGGCCTCCTCTGGGAGGGCCTTCTGACTCCTCCGGCCCTCGGTCACCTCTCCCCAGCCTGTGCACCATCCCTGGCCAGCTGCCTCCAGGGTGGACCACACTTTCTGGCCAGTATAACCATGGTCTAGCTCAGTTTATGCGTTCTCCACCCACTTGGGTGCTCAGGGGTCTCCCCAACTAGGCTGTGATTCAGAAATTAACTATCTGTGCCTCAGT
>NW_011888784.1:6052033-6064800 GCF_000151845.1 Pteropus vampyrus
CTCTGCACAGCTCTCCCAAGGGACAGCGCGTGGACCCATGGGAGCACGGAGTCCGGCTGGGCAGAGGGGTGGGAGAAGAGACAGAGAATTCCAGGAGAAATGGCCAGGGCAAGGGGGGATGGCAGGGAGGAAGGGGGCTGGAATGGGTGGGATGACAATGCTCCAGAAAAGAAAAAGAAAAATCAGACAAGGTGACAGCCACAGGACTCTGAACATTCACCTCTTGGATCACACCTGGGCCTACACTGGAGAGGGGGCTGGGGTGGCGGGGCGCGAGCGGACCTGATAGCTCCTCCAGGCGTAGAACTACAGAGCTCCCTCCTTGGGGTATAGCTCCAGTTCGGCCTCCTCTGGGAGGGCCTTCTGACTCCTCCGGCCCTCGGTCACCTCTCCCCAGCCTGTGCACCATCCCTGGCCAGCTGCCTCCAGGGTGGACCACACTTTCTGGCCAGTATAACCACGGTCTAGCTCAGTTTATGCGTTCTCCACCCACTTGGGTGCTCAGGGGTCTCCCCAACTAGGCTGTGATTCAGAAATTAACTATCTGTGCCTCAGTTGCCCACAGTCTCAAATAGATTCTCAGTAACTGCTCATGCAATGAAGCTAAAACATGTCCGGCCCTTTCCTGTCTGTCCCCTTTACACTCCCTTAGGACCCCTCAGACTGTTCCAGACCCAAACAAACAGGGCTGTGTGTTCAGAGGGGGCAAGGGGAGTTGCGAATGGCCATCTTTTGCTAATAAGCACCTCCCAGGGTTTTGTGTGCCTCGTACTCTGTATGCATCATGACTCTCTATCATCCTCACCTCCCATGACACCAGTACTAATAACAATTACCTTCATTTTTTCCGATGAAGAGACTGAGGCTCAGAGAGGTCCAAAGTCACCCAGCTCATAGGTAGTAAGGCCAGGAGTTGAACCCAAGACTGCCTGATGCCAAAATCTGTGCATTCCTTGCTACCACATAAGTCTCCCCCAACCACGTCCGAGGAGCCCCAGGAAGTACAGACCCCAAAGTCAGGGCCCTGAGTTTCTATTTGGGAAGTGAAAACATTTCAGAAATAAAGTGGTGATGGTGACACAACATTGTGAACATACTTAATGCTCCTGAACTGTGCACTGTGGCAGATTTTATAAAATGGCTAAAATATATGCTAAATATATTTTATCATGATAAAATAAAAAGAAAGAGAAGGAGATCCTTAGAGCACCAGGAGCAGCCCTCACTGGGCATTCTCCAGAAGAAGTCCTCCCTCACACGCAAGTTCGTGCTGTTCACCTCCAGCCCCCAACCCCGCCCCTCCGCCCCGCCCCCAGACCCTGGCTCCCAGTCCTAGCCTGGGCTCTCCAGACTAAGAACACATATTGAAATGCCACCCCTCCTCCCTCTGCCTGCTTAAGCTCCATGCCGTCTTCGGCCTCGCCCAGAAAGTGCTCCTTGACCACACTTGCTGGGGCTGCTGGAAACCAGACTGCTTCCAGCTGGCCTTCAGTCAAGACCCTGGAAGAGCACTGGTCCTCAGAACCAACAGACTGGGTCCCAGGGAGGCTCTCGGGAGCTGGCTTTGTGACTCTGGCCACTGGACAGTCTTGAGTTTCCAGTTCTCTGAGGAGGAGACATTGCACCACCCAGAAGCTCCCAAATGTCAGAGGGCTGTGAAATGACTTCAGACCCCCAGCCTTGGGAGCCTGGCCCGGCCTGACCTGCCCGAATAAAATACGTCATCAAAGTTCAGTGTTTTCACTCAAAAGTTCATGCAAATTTTGCAACTGGAGACATAAGAGTTCCTTGTTTCATTTAATATATTTTAAAAAATCTCCTTTCCCCCAAATTTAGCAGTAAAACCAGAAACCCTGCTGCGTTTATCCTGTGGCAAGGTCCTTTTCAGCCCTGAGCCAAGGGTTCTGCTCACTGTCGCACATCTGTCCACTCTCCCCTCTAGTCTGGATGTTCCCAGAGGGGAGGCCAGGCCCACCCACCGTGGATGAGCACAAGGCAGGACTCTGCAGGCACCGCAGACTCAGGGAGCACCCACGAGACGGGTGGTGCCTGCTGAGGAGAAGTGGGCGCTGACAACAGAGCAGGGCTCTAACTTTCTCCTCCCCATTCCCGACCTTCCTGTTCCCCCTTCTTCCACCTCTCCCCTGAGAGAAGCTCGCGCTTGTCAGAGACCCCTTTCAGAGATGAGACGAGGATAGAATAGGACACCGTCACTCCCCAGTTCATGTCTGGGCTTCTCCTCTACCTTTTCCATCTCGCCCCAAGCTCACCTGCCAGGTGAGGGCAGGTTGACTGTTGCTCCCTTCGCCCCGCTTGACCTCTCTTTCTCTCATCCCTCCTGTGGTCTCATTCCTCCTGGTGCAGCCCAAGCTCCCTCCCACGCCCCTTGCTGCCCTTCTTGGGCCATGACAGCCCTGCCTCCTGGGCGCCTCTGCCTGGGGCAGCCTCAGTATCTCTTTGGCCAAAGGAAGACAGGCAGGAGCTGCCTCCCAGACCCAGCTTCCCTCAGATTGGCTGACCGAGCCCCTCCTCAGGCTCGACCTCCTCTCTGCCCTGGAGAATGAGTCCACCGAAGGTGAGGCCAAAGGCCAGGGCCCACCCACTCTGGTGTCAGAAAGGGGCCCCGGTGAACCGACCGAACCAGGCTCTATGCAGCTGCCTCGTTTGCTTCTCTCCCTCAGCACCAAGTTGGGCACACATACTGCTGGGCCTTGGGGTGACTGGCAGTGCAGGGAGCTGTAGACTCATGTGACCACCTCACCTTCCCCAGGCAGATTTCTCAGCTGTGTTCAGCAGGGCCCAGCCTCACAGGTTGGGGATTGGAAGGGCGAGGGCGGGGGCGGGAGGGGGGGTAGGGCCTCCCCCGTAGTGCAGTCCATCTCCCCCTCCAGGAACGCCATGGAGGCTGGTGGCCCCACAGAAAGGACCACCCTTGGGCTTAAGGAAAATCAGCGTCTCTGGCCCTGGGGCAGGGGGGCAGGGGGGGACAGGGGGCACATTAACCCATCAGTGCCTAGAGTTTCAGAGTAGGACCAATTGTTCCAGGAGTGCAGTGGTCCTGGGGGCAGGCAGCACTGCGGGGCCCCTGAGCGGTGGGGAGGGGGTGGCACGGAGGCCCTGGCAGAACTAAGCAAGCTGGCGGGGAGAAAGAAAAGGCTTGAGAGCACCTCCGCCCCCTTCCCTCCCACTTGCAGCCCCAGAGGGGGAGCAGCAGCTGTTCCAAAGCTTCCTGCCCTTCCTTGAGACAGGTGTTGGCTGAATTCTCACTTCCTCCCAGCCTCTGAGAGCTCCTCCACCCCCTCTCCACCCTCAGGCTGGTGCTGAGTCAGCAGCCACCACTTCCTCTCCCAGGCTCAGGAGGCCAGCGCTACACAGCCACCGCCACCCTTGGGGGAGCAGCTGAGCCCCGCGATGGTACAAGCCACCACCTGGATGACTTCCTGGAAGGCTGTCTCCCCTGTCCCTACAGTTAAAGGCGGCATCAGGAAGCAACGATATCCTAGGGAACTTCTTGCTCAGAGGCTGAACAAGAGCAGCAGAGCCAGGAAGCAGGACCACCCTAAGCTCGGGATCCCCACGGGGCTGTGCTCAGTGCCCTGGCTCGAGCCACCAGGAATAACTGCGGCCCCCCTTCCCTCCTACAGCACAGCCACCGGCCAGTGGAAGGGCACGTGCCTATCTATTGAGCTCTAAAGAGCAGGAGGCTGCTGCAGGGGGTGGAGGGTGGGGGGTGGTAGGCAAAAAGGGTAGAAATGTAAGTTATTCCCATCAAGAGGAAATCACAGCTTTTTAGAGCAGGAGGGGGCAATTAGGCCAATTATCTCCCTTGGCAGATAGGAAGTGCAAACACAGAGCAGTCAGACTCGGCCAACATGTCACATGGGTGGTTGCTGGCAGAGTGGGACTCGAAGCCTGGACCATCCTCACTGTACTGCGTGGCCTGCCTGAGGTCGGCCGCTGTGACTAATGGGAGTCGTTACGGTTACTGTTCCTGGGTTTGCTTCTTACTTTGTTTCATATGCGTTACTTCACGTGACAAGTCCTATGAGGCAGGAACAATGGGCCTATCGTACCCACTTTGCTGATGGGGAAACTGAGACTCAGTGGAGGAAGCCGACTTGCTCAGCATCACAGTGGAAGTTTGTGGCAGAACAAAGACCAGAACCCAGATCTCAGAATAGTTTACCCAAATCCCCTTCCTTCCCCAGGCCCCCTCTTACTGGCCCTCTCCTCCACCTCCTTGGGCCTGTTGATGAAAGGGGCTGATGGTCAGGGAGCCATGGGTGCTGTCAGATCCATTTCACTAACCTCCTCTTCCCACCTCTTCTCAAACAGCAGCCCAAGGGAGGTGGTGGGCACACCAGCATGGAGTGGCCCTGCAACCCAGGGCTGTTTGAGTACCTCGGAGGCCACTGAGCCTGAGTAGAGAGCCACCATTCAGACAGAATATTATGCAGCCATTAAAAGTGATGCTTGTGAAAACGGTGTAGCAATACATGAAAAGGCTCGTGATATAATGTTAAATAAAAAATGGAGAATGTAAAATTGTGTATTACTGTGTTCGCAGCTCTACATTTATATATGTATAAACCAAAATGTGGAAAACTTTCACTAACACGATCACAGGGGGATAGACTCTGAGATTGTTTTTCCTGTGGTCTCTTTTCTAAACTTTCCAAAGTGTGATTCCATTGCTTCCATGATATAACACAGATATAATTTGTGAAGGCATTGAGATGACCTGAGAAAAGATGGAAGACATGCTTCCGACTTGGGAACCTAAGTCCTCGGAAGGCGACACGGGGACTATTTCTGTGCCAATCAGAGCACAGAGCGCCCCTCAGCGAGCCAGCCAGGCCTCCTCTGAGCTGGTGTCTGCAGCTTAGAGGACTCCCCACCCTGGTTCTGGCCCCCTGTTCATTTCCTACTCTGAGGTTTCTCTGGTCCACTGTGCACCTTCTCTTGTCTTTCCGAGGCCCCTTCTGGCAGGCAATGGGGCTCAATGCTGGGGGCTCAGACCGCCTCGCAACGTGGCGGGCCCTGAGCTGGACAGAGGCCTCTCCCAATGCAGACGAGGAACCTCGCTTTCTAGTCGGTCCCCTAGACACAGAGGAGAAGCGGGGATTCCTTCCCACTTCTTGTCTTGTCTCTTGTCTAGGGTCCCTGACAGTGCGCAGGCCTGGCAGGCAGCGCAGGGAGCACACCTGGAGTCCAGTCACCTGGCATCTGCACCTACTTCTGGCTCAGCCATTTACAAGCTGGGGTGGGGGGATGGGCAAAGGCTTTCCACGCCCTTGGCTCTGGTCCCCAGTTAGCTTCCCACAGGCTGTGTCAAGGAGGAAATAAAATAACGAAAGAGAAAAACTTTAAATTGGAGAAAATCAGCTATCTGCAGGCAGAACCAATCCTGAGATCAGAGCCCATGCCCCATCTCTCACCCGTGGCCCTTGTCCGCAGTTAGCACATCCCCCGACTCTACTGTCGGACGCCTCCTTCTCCCACGCACAGGGACAAACTTTTTGCAAACCTGTGCAGGTGATACTCCTGGCACTTGCCTGCCTTGGGGGTCTCTCTTCTCAAGAAGGGTGAAATTTGACAAAAGTAGTTCAAACTGAGACATGGGGGCACAGTGTGGCACAGCTCCCAGGGTCGCTGAGAGGTCACTGAGTAACTAAAGATAGATATGCATAACTGAATAAGCAAGTGGCTTCCAGGCAGGGAGAGTTTTTGAGGGGGTGCCATGTAAATACGAGGAATTTTTATTATTGAAGTTAATTTCCTTCCCCAACCAAGTACTAGAAGTTGCAAATTCCAGGATAGTGCCACAATCCCTCTGTCGCTCTCAGCATCTCAAATTCAGTGTTTATCAACGCATTGAATTCATCTCTCCCAAAAAACAAACCGTTCCTCGCAGCCTCCCTGTCTGTCTTCATTGTCTCTGGACCACCCTGCTCCTCGCCCCTCCACATCGACTAGGTTCTGCTTACTTCCTCTTCTGATAAGGCTCCCAGTGCGAGCCTTCCTTCCCATCCCTCCGACCCCTGGCTGGAGCTTCTGTCACCCCTGGAAGCCTGCCATGGCCTCCTCCCTGGCCTCAGACCCCTAGGTTCACCCCTGTGTCATCAGCTGCCAGAGTAAGTTATTGAAACAGAATTCTCCCCAGAGGGCTTTCAATGGCTCAAGGAGCAAGTCCAAACTCTACCAGAGGGTCCGAAGGCCTTCAGAACCCGGCTTCAGCATCTCTTCCAGCTCTTTCTCTCATATTCTCTGGACCCCCTGCTGCTTAACTCCTGGAGTTGTGCTCTAGGGAGAACCAATCAAAGACAGGACAATAGTCCTGGTGCCTCCTGTACCTGTGCAAGGCAACAGAACTGTACACACACACACACACACACAGCCTCTGCCTCCTCCAATGTGCTTTCTGTTCTTGCCAAATCAGCAGGATCACTTGATCTTGGCTGAAGTCTCACTCCTTCCCCAACCCATCCCCACCTGGAGCTCTTTCTTTTCTTCCTCCCTCCTGTATACATACCTTCTTCCTCCCTTTTTGAGGCACATCTCAACCCCATCTCCTCAGCAAGGTCATCTCTGACTTTCTTTGATCCCTTGGGCCAGTAAACTCCTACAGTTAGTTGTAGGAGATGGGGGCCAGCCACCTAGCACACCCTAGGAACCTGCCTTGTGTCAGATGCCTTGAATAGTCTAGACACACGCTACCAGTAGGTATTACGACAGTCATTGTTTAGATGATGCTCAGAGCACTAGCCTAAGTTCACCTTTCCAGATCAAGACTGGGTTAGGACTCAGGCCCTGGACCGCACCGAGTTCTTCCCACCTCACCAGGCATGATGTTCCGCCATCCATTTGGGCGCTTAGGGACAAAACCTCCTAGACAGCATTTGGTTTCCTAAGCATTCGTCTCCCAGCCTCAGCATGAGCCTCAGGAGGGCTGGCGCCCAGGTCCTACGATGATTTTCTTGGTCCCAAGTAGGTAGTCAGTAAATACTCATTAATTAAATGAACGAACAAGTGAGTGAATGAATGAATGACTTAATATGTGAAGGTACAGGCAATGCAAGAAAATACAGGCAGCTGGGGGTGGTTTATTTTATTTCTTAAACTAGGTACAAAATAAAACCACTCACTGTGGGGTTATGAATTTTTGCTTTTAGTTCCTAAGTCATCCAGAAAATCTGAGTCTAAGATAAGCCCTCCCCTCTCAATTCTCTTGGAAATATATTGGTTCATCTGTGGCTAAACCACACTGCAAACTAATAAATAATAATTCACATTCATTGTTAATGCAGGAATTTTTAGAGCTATTTAGATCCATAGAAAAACCAAGGCACAAACGTCTTGCACACTTGTGGAACGAACAGTGGTCAGGCAGGGCTAAGAGATCCAAAGCCACACCCTGAATCGGAGTCAAGGGCCTGTGTCTCCTTGGCCTGGAAAGGGGCCACATGCTGCACTTGGATCCTGCATGGAGCCATTGCTTCCCTAGCCTAGAATCCATTAAGTTTTCCAATGCGACGCTGTGGCCTGCTTATTTAAAGATGGGAAGGACACGGTGGCAGCGGGTAAGAGGTGAGAAAAACTGCAAAAGAAAGAGAGGTAACCGAGTCTCTGTCAACTGCACATTAAGGCATTGAGACTCCTCGTGGTCTTACCCCCAACCTTGAATGTCATGACCAGTATTTGCAGGTTTATAGGAAACTATTATTTAAGAAAACTCATCAATTAAGTGGACCTTCTCTGGTGCTAGTTTCAAGAGAGAAGTTCTTTTGTTCAGAAAGAAGAGCTATAAACGAGAGTTGTGTTCCATCTTATTACAAAGTCTATGGTATTGCATCAGGTCTATGTAACCAACGGCTTTTCCAAAATTCCGGAGTCAAAAGTTATTGAAACAGATATGTGTCAGATGGTTGAGAGAGTAGATATAAAATATAATGGCTTTGGACGATTGGATCCTTCATTCAGGGGAAAAGATTCCTTCCTATGAATGTATTTATTCCGACAATCTGGGTGAAAATATAGTGTGCATTTGATAAGCTGCTAAAACATGACCTCATTAACCCACTTACTCTCTGTATTATTACTAGGTTATTAAACCGTCCTCAAAATGTGTTGATTAAATAAGCTGACATACATAACACTAATTTAGAAAAATAAAATCTTGGAGTTAGTTAATATTGATCTAAGGAGCCATTATGGCAAAAAAAAAAAAAAAATGAGGATGATCATCTGATTTAGGTAGTTTTATCATTATTGAGGTTGGGTTGGAGGTGGTTTATTTTATTTCTTAAACTAGGTACAAAATTTAAAGTTTCATGTAAACCAAAATAAAAGAGGAGGAGGATGAGGAGAAAAATAAGAAACAAGATCCTCAAAGATCTGCATATCTCTTCTTGTACAACTACAGCATGAGCCTCCCCTGGGGACTCCCATGTGTGTCCATGTGTCACAGTAAATCAGCTCAGCTTTCCCACCAGGGCTGGGGAGAGCATGAGAACAAAGGGCTGGAGCAGCAAGGGCAGCCATGGTGGGAGAGGAGAGTAGCACCAAGCCACAAAGAAGGCAAGGAAGCACTGTGGTCGGGCAGGGGTGTGCCCGTCTGCGGAAGCAATGCTGGCAGAGTGGCAAGCCTGGGAGACAGCCCAGAGGAGAGAGGAGGAGGCACAGCAGCCCAAGGAAATGTGGCTCCAGAATGATGACCCTTTGGAGGAACCGTGAATTTCTTTAATCAACTGATTTCCTTGGTGTCTAAAACGCCTCATTTAGCAAGGCTTGTTCTGGACTGAAATTGAATAGGTGTAATTGACAAATGCTTGAATCCGGGTTCCACTCTGGGGAAAAAATACCTCTCCACTGGCTTCTCAAATGTAATTATGGAAAAAAGATACATTTTAAGGACCTTCTTCCAATTCATTTTGGGGTTAGGTCCTGGCTTCCCCCATCTTTCTACACACGCGCGCGCGCACACACACACACACACACACACACACTTAGACAATGGCAGAGATCTGGCTTTCTTTCTCAAGAGAGGCACTAAGGGCCACAGATGAGGCAGCTGTCAGGGACTAGACTATAATCAGCTTTAACTGGCTCCCAGCCTGCAGAGGGCACAGACCTTCTTATTCCTATGCTAAGAGATCAGGCTGCTGGCCCTGGGATGAATGTGGGGATGGTCTGAATTGGTTTCTGTTTCAAACATCTTCCTTGGGCAGGATCCCAATGCAAAACTTACACTGACAGTCCTCAAGAATGTAAGTATGCACACAGAAGAGGGTACTTTAAAATTCCAGATCATGGCTTCGACTACATGTAACATGTCACCCCCAGCACGATTTAGAAGGACAGTAAATCAATCAGACAGTAAAAAGAAAAGTTAAAACACAACTAAAATGGATTTGTCAGGCAGGTCTGAAATGCTACAAGATTGCTAGTTAAGAACAGTATCCCTTTTCTCAACGTAAGTGTTACATCCCCTTCCCTTCACCGACATCATAAAACCCAGTGACCGTGTAACTTGGAAATCGAGATGAAATGTGGAGGGTACTGGCTACACAGGTGGCCAAAGGGAGGGGTTCTGTCTACCCAGTTGAGCTGTTCGGGTGTGACAGGACAACTGACCCCTCCCATCACCCCAGACATCTATTGTAAAAAGATATGGACTGGATGATATTAAGGTCACCATATCTGTACCACGAAACAAAAGTAAAAAAAAAAAAAAAAGGCATTCACTCGAAATCTTACAATGGGAGGTGGGAGTGGTGGGTGGGTGAGGGTGGGAATAGAAAAGCAAGGGGAAATATCTAAACAGCAGGATACGACAATAAATGGGAAAACAGCAAGAGAAAAAGCACACTAGGTTAATATAGGAAACTAGTTCTTTATTGAGAGATTGTATATTAGTATTAGTGGATTCTGTGTGTAACAATGTTGTCATGCACACGATACAAAAAAAAAAAAAAAAAAAAGGCTGGGCCCACCATGCTTCGAAGGGCAACAGAACAAAAGCAGCGTACAATGAGCAGATGGCCCGGGCTACACGACCACAGTACGGTTCAGCAGGGTAACATCTCTAACCGAGCGCTGTACATTGTCAACTGGGGAATGTAAAAAAATACAGATCATGCTTTAGTTTTAGTACAAGAAAAGGTGAAAAAGATACACAACCAAAAGGATATTTGATACAGAAAAAATTACCCACAAAATAAGAACAGGAAGTAATTCAGCACAGCAGAACACGCTATCCCTGTTTAATGGAAAACCATTTTGCTGGGAATTTCTTTTTCTTCTTTTCTCCGCCCTCCCCACCCCCACTTTCCTTTTCAGATTGCCACATGGCGATCTGGGGAGGCCACTTGGGACTTTATTTTGGAAGGGCCCTCGAAGTAGGGGCCTTACTCTTTCATTATTGCTCTGTTTTGTTTGTTTTTTCAAGCAGGTTTGGCCTGCGAGGCCGCAGAAGGGAGCTGGCTGTTAAAGGGGCAGCTCTGAGGGCCAGGGCAGATGTCCAAAGATGCTCTTGACATTGTACAATTAAACAATTAAGACACCGTGCCCAGGCTCCCCCTTAAGCCAGGGACCTTACTGCACCAAATTTTCGGAGGCTATGGAGTAGCAATAACTGTCATTTCATCAAAAATTTTCATATATATATATATTATTTTTGCCTCCACCTAAATGTAATCGCTTCACTTATGCCTGGGTGTTGCCAGGAAGCTAGCTGATGGCCACCCAGATTAGTGGGAAATGGGGTGCTAGAGCCTCCAAGCCAAGGCAAAAGGAATCCACTTAACAGGGATTTACAGTGCAATGTACTTGGCTAAACAAGATGAAGATACAAAAATGGTTATTTCTCTACATCTATTCTGAAATGGCCTACATCCTATACTACTACAATGGAGAAACTAAAAAGAACAGATTTAAGCTTGCAGGCTATCTAATAGTTTTACAAGAAGATTGTGGTTTAGGACCTTGTTGGGTTAAGCATTAGTATCCTCTATCGGAAGGTCATGAATTCTTATCACATTGTGCTAAATTTTACCCACAGCCGGAGTCACCCTGAGCCCTTGAATTTCCTGTGGGCGTGTTTGCCATGAAAGTAAACTTTGACTGACGGGCTGAATTTGTTTTGTTGGATTTTTTTTGGAGCGGGGGGAGTGGTATTAAAAATAAAATTTAAAGGCAGCTGAGCAATTTGAATTTCAAAACATGGAACCGGCATCCTGCAATGGTATTTAGAGATCGGTGGTATTAATGAGGATGATAATGATTTAATCAGGATAATTATACTTTCAGGCTCAACATCCTTCTTAATCATTTTTGAATTTCTGCCTAGTGTAATGTTCCGCACCCGTTTTCAGAGGAAATGCCAAGTAATAAGACATAATTGTGATTTGGGGGAGAGGGGTTGGCATTTCAAGGGAGATCTCATCCAGCCCCCCATTTCTACTCCTCACACACCCACTCCACCACCACCCCCCAACGCTAGGCCGGCCTGAGATAGGGGATACTGCCGCTTAAATAGCAATGCCTTCCTCAGATGGAGACAGGAGATGGTTAAGAGGGGTGTCACAATACAGCTAAATGCGGAGGCAGAGGGTCACAGCGCACACAGCAGCGAGTTGACCATTCACTGAGCTACACAATGAAGAAAAAAAAGATTTGATAAATGCAGAATGTCATCATTCTATCATCACACAAAAAAACTGCCCTTCAAACAGGCCTAAGAGGGCCAACCTTGTCTTTTAGGTTCTGGGGAGAGGCGTGGGGTTGGGGACAGCTGGGCTGGAAGAAAGAGGGCTGGGCTTTCATTTTCTCGCCCAACCGGGCCCCTGGGGCGCACTGAAGTGCTGGCCCCTCGACCCCACCCCCCACTCAGACTTGGTGGAGCAGCCCTGGTCGCAAAGGGAAGACATCACTCTGTGCGTGAGGGAGGGCGAAGGGGAGGGCCTTAGCCAGCAGGGATTTAAGCAGACGTGGAGTGGGAGAGGATAGAAGAAACATTTCCAAGAAGAGAAATGTGAGTCCAGAGGCAGAATACAAAAAGGAAAAAAAAAAAAAATGAATCCAAATGCATCTCGGATTTGCTTTGGGAGGTGGGAATTTTTGATTAAAAGAAAATGGAAGAAACGGTGGGGGAGAAGAGGGGGAAATCAAGCTATTGTAGTAGAATGTGAGGGAAAGGGATGTGGGGAAGGGGACCGTGCAAACACACCCCATATATCACAGTTAAAAACAAAGCCGGCGCCAGCCCGCTGCTTGGTCAACGCATGCCCTGGGCAGAGGCCTGGGGGCAGCTTCCCACCTCATCCTCACACACAGCAACACCCAAGGGTCGGGGACCCCGCTCCCACTGGGCCCAGGGGTACACAGCAGTGCACATCTGACTCTCTGAGGCGCGCATACTCTTGCACACACACTCACATACACACACACACCCAAGCATCGTGAACCCGTGAATGCAGCTGTCATACAAAGACAATGGGGTGCAACGGGGTAGCACAAGGGCGACACATAGAATGGGTTAAAGGGAGAAAAGAATGGGACTGGAAAACGTGCAAGTGTCCACGAGAGGGTGGGGGCTGGGGCATGGGATGGGGCTGATCCCAGATCCCAGCTAGCCAGCCATCGGTATCAATGGCCAAAAAATGAAATACAAACACAAATAACACAAAACACACATGTACCTCAAAAAAAGCAAATCACACAAAACCAAGAATGCTTCCACACACACAAACACACGCACGCACGCGCGC
>NW_011888784.1:6065400-6067666 GCF_000151845.1 Pteropus vampyrus
CGGCGGCTGGCGGGGAGACAGATGGCCCATGGAAAGGCTCCCTTCCCGGCCCCTCTCGACATTCAAAGGCGCTGGGGCCGCAGCTGCCGCCACACAAAGGCGCGCGCAGCCAATGGGAGCAGAGCGCAGCGCGGCGCGGCCTCGCCGGAACCGCGGGGGACAGCGGGGACCGCGGGCGCGCGGGTGGCTGGGGGAGGGAGGGGTGACGGCTGAGAGGGAGCCGACGGCCAATCACAGTGGCCTGCGGCCCGGAGCGGAGGGGGGCGGGGGTCAGCCCCGGGGGACGCGTGGAGCCCGGCGCGGATGCGTGGCCTCCCGCAGGCCAGAGCACGCGCGCGTGAAGTGCCCTGCACACAGACATGGGCAGCGTGCACACGCAACGTGCACACATAGAGAGGGACGTGCTCCCAAATATGCGGCGGTGCGTTCGTGCGTGCGGAGAGACAGGCACGAGGGAACCAAGTGCACACGACCCGGAGGTCCTTGCACACCGCGCACGGGTCACTCGGGAACGTGCGCATGGAGTCTGGCGCACGTGCAGAGCCTGACTGCGGGCACAAGTGAAGCTGGGAGGCAAGCAAGCAGCCGCACACAGAACTCAGGCGCTGTCACATAGACATGCACACACCCAAAGCCTTGTTAACGCCGGAAGCGTGCCAAGAACACATTCGCAAAGACACACAAAGCAGACACACAATGCAGATATGTACACAATGCAGATATGTACGCTCCATGCCTGTCTCACCATTTTGTTGCTCTTGCAGAGCAATAATTATTTGTTGAGTTGAAAGCCACTCATCCACGGAGGTATGTGCACACGTTGTATACAGAGAAACCCTCACCGGGAAAAACCAGAGTCATTGAGCCAACTCCATTGTGCCGCTCCATTCTGACACAAGCACAACTAACTATGTGCATAGACACGCCCACTTCCACAGTGGACGGGCACATATGACTTCAGGGCTACAAGGCTTCTCAGATTCACACATGGAGGCACAGCCACGCTGTCACATGTGGCCTGTGGCTGGCCTTCCACATACAAGCAAGACAGAAGCAAATAGCCTTCACCCTCCAGCCCCGATGTCAGGTGGACTGCTAAGACTGTTCAACACACTCAGCCTACCTACTATGAAAATTCCCAACAGGACCCTCAGACCAAACTCGCAGTCCATACCAAGGCCATACTAAGCTATGTTGGAGAGGGGGGGCATCCACAGGCAGAAGGACAGAGGCCATTTCCTGCATTGGGATTTGCCTTCAAAACCCAGTGGCTCCTTTACTTAAAAAAAAAGAAAGAAAGAAAAAAGAAAAATCACAATGTGTGGAACTGGAAAGAATCCAATCCAACCCTAAATGCCCCTCTTTTAGAGATAAAGAAAAGGAAGACCATTCATTGAATACATATCATGCTTCTGTCAGGGCCTAGGATGGTAATGCAGATTCTCCTGAGACTTCAACCCTTGCAACCCAGAGGGGTCCTCTGAAATGTAAATGCCTGCCAGGTGCACAGATGAACATCAGCACAGGGTGGTGGGGAAAGGACACCTAGGAGGGGTGCTGAGTGGGAGTTAGGGAGGGCTTTTGGGGTTGACTTCAGAAAAGTGACTTCTAAGCTGAGACTTGAATGAAAAACAGGAGAAGTGAGATGAGTAAAAGGGGAACAAACAGAAACCATACCCTGGCTTTGCCTAGACAGTTTCCATATTCAGGGAAGGACCCAACGTACATCTTTCTCTGTCTCACAAACACACGATCCTCTTCCCCACCCGAAACACCTCCAGCTGCTCCCAGGGAGCTCAGGGATGAAGACAGTGAGCGGAGACCTCCCAACAGTTCCAAGGCTCACTTTAGATCATTTCAGCCCACTCCTGCCACCAGATCTTTCCTTTTTCCATTATTTGTCAAACAAACATAATGCCACCACTAATAAAAATCTTAAAAGTGAAAAGACCTAACAAACATCTAACTACTAGAATTTTTTCCTGTTCTATTTTAGGCTCTGCCAGTATGCATATATATTGGATTGGTGGTCATAATCCACATATTTTTAATCCTGCTTTTTAAACTTAGATTTTGTCAGAAACATTTTCCTGTCCTTCTACAAAATTATCTTCATAATTTTCATTTTAAATGTTTTCATAGTATTCCAACAAGTGAATGTACTGTGAAATTACTTAATTATACTCTATTCTTAGACACTTAATTTGCACCCTGTTTTCCATTATTGCAGATCATACAATGAACTTCTTCATGCCTATGGCTTGCT
>NW_011888784.1:6068737-6071415 GCF_000151845.1 Pteropus vampyrus
TGAAACTTGATTATTGTCTTGCCCATCTCCTTATTTTACAGATGAGGAAATTGAGGCTCAGAAATGGAGTTATGAACAAAGTCACAACCATTCCTGGCCGACTTAGAACTAGAATTAGTATTTCCTAACATACAGCCCAGTATTGCTTCTACTTCCCATTTCCTTCCATCATGCTGGGATGACTGTTTCCCACTCCCCCTCTAATTGTTAAAGTTCACAGCAGTACATTAAAGCAGATTCTTGAGGAAAGAGAAATTTGTGGAAATATTCCATTCGTTGGGCTTTTTTAAATATGTTTTTCCTGACCCCTGCCAAAACCAATAGTTAGAGCATATTTGCAGGCTTAGCACGTAAGACTCAGGAAGAAATATAAAAAATGAAAGGTAAAGATCAATCTGTAATTTCTGACCCAAAATGGAGAAACATGACCCTTTAAAGCAGAAACAGCACTGTCACCTTGGATCATAACCCCCGCTTTGATTCCTCACTCTCTTTTGTCTCCTCTCTGATCACCTCCAGAAAGGGGTCTGTTTATAGAGTACTATGTTTCTGGAGCTCAGAAGCATCTATTTTGAAAACTACTTTGGAACCTAACGTCGGATCTGGGGTATGACTGTCATTGCCCCTTAACCAACAAGTGGAAACAAATCCATCACATCAGTCATGCTGACATCAAAAATTTTCCAAGACCGATGACAGAATTTCTGCTCTTCTCCAGATCATGTTGGCATCAGATAGACATTGCTTTCAACATCAGAGCAAAACAGTTGTGCTTCAATTAGTGTACTCCCATGAATGGTGTCACAACAGCCCTGTGCAGAACATGGTAGGGGGTCTAGAAGCAGCCTGCTGCAGAATAGCACAGCCCCAGGCACTGACGGTCAGGGCATAAACACGAGAAAATAAAGAAGAATTCAGGAGGGTTTGCACAGAACCAGGTATGATGAGGTGTCACGCAGAATTCAAAGTGGCATGGTAGGAGAGGACACTGAAGGACGGGTCCATTTCCAACAGGCTGAGAAAATGGGGAGGCATTGAATCAAGAAGGAAAAACATAAGCAAAGGCCCAGAAGGACATGTGGAAGGAGGAGAAAAAGAAGGAGCTGGAAAGCGGGGAAAGGGGAGGGAAAGAGAAGTGGAAAAGGAGAGAGGAAGGAAGGGAGGGAGGAGGCTGAGAAGGAGGGAAGAAGAGGAAGTAGAGGGAGGAGGAAGGAAAGGGGAGAGGCAGCAGCAGCCGCGTGGGTTGAGTAAGGCTGCTCGAGGGAGTTCAGTGCCCTGTGCTGAATTGGAAATTCGAGACGTGGACAGGAATGAGTCCAGCGAGGCCTGGACTCATGTGTTTACTCGTGTGTTCCATGCACATGCCCTGAGCAGAGCCCTGTGTGCCAGGAACTGTTTCAGGCCTCAAACAGGTATAATCCAATAGGAAATGAAGAGGACTCAGGGTCCATGATCCTCTTCTCCACTGTAATAGAAAAAGTATCTGAGCGCCTGGCTCCCCAGGTGAAATATCTAAGATCCCAGAGCCCCTGGCAGTGAGGTGGGGTTCTGTAACTGCATCCTGGGAAAGGGATGGTGTGGGACGGCTTTCTTAGAAAACAGAGCTGGTTTGGAGGATGCTAGGAAATAATTTAAAAACAAATAACTGGTCAATCGAAAGTGTCAAGCATTTATCCTGCCTTTCCTTCTACAAACTTCATTTCAGGATAATAAAATATTTGGTGAGGGGAAGTTTCTCTTTATAGAAGTATGGACTAATACATGAAGAAGAAATGATATAAAGAGAATATTATCTTAATGAAATAATAGTTCTAGGCAAGGACTATCAACAGCTGTGAATATCACCGAAAGAGAGACAATGAGACATGACCTGCCTCCTCATAGAGGAGCGAACCAGCACTTATGAAGTAGTCTTTCTGAAAAATGGAACATGAGCCTAATCAAACCTCTAGATCGAATTCCCAACTGAGAGGAAGCACACAAAACAGAAATATATTAAAAGATGCTATTGGAGTACAATTAGCAAAATCTAGATCATGGAAAGCTCAATGGGACAAACATTTTCTTCCAAAAATAAATTATAAGGGAAAAAAGGAGATGGTAGGGTAATAACTTATCAAGTAAATGCAACATTCAGACTTTTGTGAAACATGATTAGAACAAATAAGCTATAAAAATAATTGGAGGAATATGAACAATGACTAGATATTAATAGTATTAAGGAAATGTTTTATTTTTATAGATGGAATAATAATATTGTGGTTATGCTTACACAAAGAATTCTCATATTTGCAGATACTTTACAGATTATATTAAGTAATGTCTAGAAGGTTCTTACCTCTCCCAGGGGGAGAAGTATAGATGAAACTAGATTGGCAAAGAGTTGGTAATTGTTGAAATTAGATGAAGGCTACATAAGGGTTCATTATTTTATTCACTCTTCTGTAGTTTATGTGATGGTTAATTTTATGTGTCAACTTGACTGGGCTAAGGGATGACCAGAGAGCTGGAAAAACATTGTTTCTGGATACAATGCGAAGGTATTTCTGCAAAAGATAAGCAAATGAATTGGTAGACTGAATAAAAAAGATCACCTCCTCAGTATGTATGGGTCACATATAATCCCTCGAGAGTCTGAATAGAATGAAAAGGCAGAGGAAGGGCAATTTCACTCCCTC
>NW_011888784.1:6071465-6075376 GCF_000151845.1 Pteropus vampyrus
CATTGAATCAAGAAGGAAAAACATAAGCAAAGGCCCAGAAGGACATGTGGAAGGAGGAGAAAAAGAAGGAGCTGGAAAGCGGGGAAAGGGGAGGGAAAGAGAAGTGGAAAAGGAGAGAGGAAGGAAGGGAGGGAGGAGGCTGAGAAGGAGGGAAGAAGAGGAAGTAGAGGGAGGAGGAAGGAAAGGGGAGAGGCAGCAGCAGCCGCGTGGGTTGAGTAAGGCTGCTCGAGGGAGTTCAGTGCCCTGTGCTGAATTGGAAATTCGAGACGTGGACAGGAATGAGTCCAGCGAGGCCTGGACTCATGTGTTTACTCGTGTGTTCCATGCACATGCCCTGAGCAGAGCCCTGTGTGCCAGGAACTGTTTCAGGCCTCAAACAGGTATAATCCAATAGGAAATGAAGAGGACTCAGGGTCCATGATCCTCTTCTCCACTGTAATAGAAAAAGTATCTGAGCGCCTGGCTCCCCAGGTGAAATATCTAAGATCCCAGAGCCCCTGGCAGTGAGGTGGGGTTCTGTAACTGCATCCTGGGAAAGGGATGGTGTGGGACGGCTTTCTTAGAAAACAGAGCTGGTTTGGAGGATGCTAGGAAATAATTTAAAAACAAATAACTGGTCAATCGAAAGTGTCAAGCATTTATCCTGCCTTTCCTTCTACAAACTTCATTTCAGGATAATAAAATATTTGGTGAGGGGAAGTTTCTCTTTATAGAAGTATGGACTAATACATGAAGAAGAAATGATATAAAGAGAATATTATCTTAATGAAATAATAGTTCTAGGCAAGGACTATCAACAGCTGTGAATATCACCGAAAGAGAGACAATGAGACATGACCTGCCTCCTCATAGAGGAGCGAACCAGCACTTATGAAGTAGTCTTTCTGAAAAATGGAACATGAGCCTAATCAAACCTCTAGATCGAATTCCCAACTGAGAGGAAGCACACAAAACAGAAATATATTAAAAGATGCTATTGGAGTACAATTAGCAAAATCTAGATCATGGAAAGCTCAATGGGACAAACATTTTCTTCCAAAAATAAATTATAAGGGAAAAAAGGAGATGGTAGGGTAATAACTTATCAAGTAAATGCAACATTCAGACTTTTGTGAAACATGATTAGAACAAATAAGCTATAAAAATAATTGGAGGAATATGAACAATGACTAGATATTAATAGTATTAAGGAAATGTTTTATTTTTATAGATGGAATAATAATATTGTGGTTATGCTTACACAAAGAATTCTCATATTTGCAGATACTTTACAGATTATATTAAGTAATGTCTAGAAGGTTCTTACCTCTCCCAGGGGGAGAAGTATAGATGAAACTAGATTGGCAAAGAGTTGGTAATTGTTGAAATTAGATGAAGGCTACATAAGGGTTCATTATTTTATTCACTCTTCTGTAGTTTATGTGATGGTTAATTTTATGTGTCAACTTGACTGGGCTAAGGGATGACCAGAGAGCTGGAAAAACATTGTTTCTGGATACAATGCGAAGGTATTTCTGCAAAAGATAAGCAAATGAATTGGTAGACTGAATAAAAAAGATCACCTCCTCAGTATGTATGGGTCACATATAATCCCTCGAGAGTCTGAATAGAATGAAAAGGCAGAGGAAGGGCAATTTCACTCCCTCCGCTTGAGCTGGGACATTCATCTTCTCCTGCCCTTGAACATCATGTTCCTGGTTCTCCAGCCTTCACACTCAGACTAGTACTTAGACCATTGCCTCTCCTGGTTCTCAGACCTTCGGGTTTGGACTAGAACTCCACCTTCAGCTTTCCTGGTTCTCCAGCTTGCAGACGGCAGACCATGGGACTTCTGAGTTTCCATAATTGTGTGAGCCAATCTTTTATAATGAATCTCCTTCTATATATCTAGATACATATTCATTGGTTCTGTTTCTCTGGAGAACCCTGACTAGTAGAGTTTATATTTGAAATTTTCAAAAATAAAATACAACAGGACAGTTGGCACACGTTCTTGCCTTCTGCAGGCACATGGGAAGATGTTCCTTCTGGTTGGACAAGTGAGAAAATGGTGCTTCTTTTGCATATTCTTCAGAGCCCTAGGCCAGGAGCTCGGGCTGAATTTCAGTGCCCACTCGCCTTCTCTGACTGTCTACGCTGCTGCATGAAGTGCTCAGGACCACAGACCGTTCCAGCTCGCCACCACTCGTGGCTGCTATGGACAGCTACCTACTTCACCACCTTCCTATGAGAGAGATACTCTCCCATCTTGTTTAAATCACTGCGTGAAGAGTGTGTCTAGTCAGGTGGATAGGTTAGCTCTTGCTACAAAAATATTACATAGTAAATAGTTATAAAATCAGTGGCACACAACAATACACATCTATTCTCACAGACATGAGCGGGCCGGCTCTGCTCCTGCACAGAGGCAGCTGCAGTAGTTGGGTTTCCCACGCTGGCCTGCAGGTTGCTGGGTGGCTCCACTCCACATGTCTCTCATCCTCCTTCAGCTAGCCAGGACATGCTCTTCTCCCGCAGGGGCGAGTGGAAACTTGCTAAGGTATGCCAGTGATGACAGCGGCTTACGCAGAAGCCCACAGAGGCCAAGGCACCAGGTGAGTTAAGGAAACAGTGAGTGATTTTATTTGATAGGAAGTGTGTGTGTGTGTGTGTGTGTGTGCGTACACACACATGTGCAGGCTTGATGAAGAAATGAGGAGTGTTTTGGTAAACAGAGGGGAGCACTGGATGTTTCTGAGCAGACAAGTGAACTGACCAGGAAGAGTAATCTATGCACAAAATGAAGAGGGGTGGGGGTAGATTGCAGGGGCTGGGAAACCAGGGGCGTACATCATGGGGTGGTGTTGAAAGTCAGACTGGGAATGGCACATTGATTCTGAGTGCAGGAGTGTAAAGGAGGAACAGAGGACACACCTGACATTTTTAACCAGGAAAAGAATGTTCTGTGGGCATCCCTCCCCTTAGGAGGGTGTAAGATTCCAAACGCGGTTCCCACACCCAATTTTTCTAAATCCAAAATGATTATATATATTCATCTCAGAAAAGTTATGCTTTACTCTCATTCCTTTTGTGATTCTTGTTTTCTTACTAACTTTTCCACATTTTCTCTGATTTTATTCTTCCTAGGCATGTATATTCACAAATCAATGTGAATGTAAGCATTGCCTTGGAAAACATGCCTCAGATTGAGGAAGACAAAGATGCTGCAGAGTGCCAGCAGCCCCCAACTTCTTTTCTCCCCCTCTTCCTTGATTATACGACCACTACGACCACTGGCTTCTAATTATACTACAGCCCTCTGGAATAAAGACTACATTTCCCAGATTCCTTTGCAGCCAGATATGGCTGTATGACAGAGATCTAACCAGTGGGATGTAAGTAAAAGTTCATGTGTGACTTCCCGAAAGTGTTCTTTAAGTGAAGAGGTATTCCTTTCTTTTCCTCTTTATCATTTGTACTGACTGAAAGATAGATGGAAGGGCTGGAGCTGGAGAAGCTCTATAGGATCGTAAAGTGGAAAATACATAGCAAACTTCACACAGATGGTAAAGAAGCAAGTTTCAAAAAGCCGGTCACTTGATGTTTTCCTGAAACCATATCGTCAGCCCCAGGTGGCCTCTTCATGACTTCCTTGAAATAGGAAAGAATTAAATGCCTATCTCACTGAAACCATTGTTGTTTTGTAACTTTCCCCCACTTTCTCCTACATGTATAGCCAGGTATAAAATCAGCACATGACCACCGATTCCTGCCTATGTGGGTACTAGACAGAGATGACGTGTTTTGACTATGATGCGAGGCTTTGTTCAGGTTTATGGGAATATGTCAGTTGGAAGTTCCTAAATAGAGGTGCTACTTTCATGAACATCAAGAGGCAACGAGGAAGGGAAAAGCAGAGGGAAAGTGGTCCA
>NW_011888784.1:6077169-6079538 GCF_000151845.1 Pteropus vampyrus
GATAGTCTCTATGCCTTGAGTCAGACTCCGAAGACAGAGTTTCAGGTTTGGGCCAGGCAGAGGGACGGATTTCAGAGGACTTCAGGGGCCTGTCCTGGAGATAGGGAGGGGGAAGGAAAAGGCTTAAGGCGGAGGCCCAGTTCCTACCCGCTAATGGGCTTGGAGAGTGGTGGGAAGAGTCGGGGCCAGCCAGACCTCCTGGGGATGTCCCCCTGCAAGGCAGATGTGGTCCAGGCTTCACTGAATAACGTGTTCAGGTTGCATCATTAGGGCTAGATTGATGGTTGATTACCAATAATAACCGCTCCAAAGCAAAGCCAGATGGGGAGTGTTCAAACTGAATGAAGAAGGAAATGAGCTGCCATCCACAGGGAGAATGGCTTCATGGGGGTCCTTGCATCACGGACTCTCAGATCCAGAAGGGACTGTTCACAAAATTCAGTCCATCCATGACTCAGGAAGGGAATCTTCATTATAGCATCATCCACAAGTAGTCATTCAGCCTTTGCAAAGATACTTAAAGTGACAAAGGGCTCCTACCTCATGTGTCTGTCTTACTGGGTCTCATTACCCATCTGTACATCGAGGGGATCATCCAGATGCTCTACAGAGTCCCTGCCTGCTCCAACACTCTCCTATCCTTGAATTCCTAAGCCCTGTTGGGCATCTGACCCAGAAGACTTTTGTAAATGAGGTTACAGCCCTTCGAAGTTCCTAGCCTGAGGTCTGCAGCATAGTCACCCTAGGTGCTTCCAAACGAGGCTGTGAGAGTGAGTCCAGGTACTTGCTTGCACAGCCCAGGGAGCCAAGGGGACATGAGACACCTTGAAACTACCAGAGGTGAGAGCACAGGGGACCTGCAGCCATTTCCTGGTGGGCCACAGTCTGGCAGCCCCGCCTCCGACGTCCAGGGCAGCGGAGGTGGGGGCTTTGTGTGTGTGCTTGTTCAGCCAGCAGAGACCTGGGAGTGTTTGATTTTTACATCAAAGCTCCACATAACTCCTCCACATAACTCTACTTCTTACGGTCTTACTTCCTCCCCAGGCTCCCATATGTCGTATCATTACCTGCCTGCCCCTGAAGGCGTTTGAATTTGCCATTCTGGGTTCATCCCTCTGCCAGGACACGCCCCTAGACTGAAGCCTACCCAGCAAGCCCTCTCCTCATTCCCTAGCGCGGGGCTAAACCGGCCCTGGGTTATTATCTTGCATGTGTTCTTAAATCCCTTCATCGGCCTTACTTCCTCCAGGCCCAGGCCTGTCTATGTCATTTTTATTTCTCTACATCACCTAACGGAAGATGCAAATATTCTTCACCTAGGCAAAATCTGAGCCTCATTTTTTTGCTTTGTTGTATTATAGTCAAATAGACATAACATCAGATGGACTGTTTTGACCATTCTTAGCATACATTCGCAGTAGGAACTTTTACATTAAGTACGTTCACGACATCGTGCAAACATCACCACTACTTCCTGAATTTTTCCATCACCTCATACAGAAACTCTACCCATTAAGCACCCTCTCTCTCCCTCCTCCAGCCTCTGGGCACCTCTAATCTACTTTCCATCTCAATGCATTTGCTTATTCCAGATACCTCGTATAAGTGGAATCACGTAATACTTGGCTTTTTGTGACTGGCTTGTTTCTCTTAGCACAATGTCTTCATCATCTATGTTATAGCATATGTTAGAATATCCCTTCTTTTTAGGCCTGAATATTATTCCATTAGATGGAGAGACAACATTTTGTTTATCCAGTCATCTGTGGATTGATATTTGGGTTGTTTCTATCTTTTGGCTATTGTGAATGATACAACAATGAACATGGTTGTAGAAGTATCTGTTTGACTGTGTTTTCAATTATACGGGGTATGTGCCTAGGAGAGGAATTGCTGGGTCATATGGCAATTCTATGTTTAACTTTTTGAGGAACCGCCAAATTGTTTTCCTGAGCCTTGCTTTTTAAATCTACAAAATATCCCCTCCACTGTAAAGCTTCAGTCTCCAGCTCTCTCCCCTTCTCCTAAATCAAAATAGCCAGGCCCTCCTCTGTGCTCTGAGGCTTCTGTGCATGTGACAATGCAACACTTGTCACATTGGGCTCTGGTCATCTGTCTAGACTGAGTGTCCGGAGGGCAGGGACAGGATCTTCTCCAGTCTTGTGACACCAGAGCCTACTGTGTTCTTTGCTCAGGTTGTGCCAACGATGAAATGAATCTACGTTTGTTTGACTGACAGGTGATCATCTGCTCATTCACTCACTGACTGACTGTCTGAACAAACACAGCACTCTCCCTATTATCTCTGCCAAATTACATTCTTTTATTCTTGGCTGGAAAAGGGATACTCATTACCCGTATACCTGCGA
>NW_011888784.1:6079588-6090834 GCF_000151845.1 Pteropus vampyrus
TTGTTTTCCTGAGCCTTGCTTTTTAAATCTACAAAATATCCCCTCCACTGTAAAGCTTCAGTCTCCAGCTCTCTCCCCTTCTCCTAAATCAAAATAGCCAGGCCCTCCTCTGTGCTCTGAGGCTTCTGTGCATGTGACAATGCAACACTTGTCACATTGGGCTCTGGTCATCTGTCTAGACTGAGTGTCCGGAGGGCAGGGACAGGATCTTCTCCAGTCTTGTGACACCAGAGACTACTGTGTTCTTTGCTCAGGTTGTGCCAACGATGAAATGAATCTACGTTTGTTTGACTGACAGGTGATCATCTGCTCATTCACTCACTGACTGACTGTCTGAACAAACACAGCACTCTCCCTATTATCTCTGCCAAATTACATTCTTTTATTCTTGGCTGGAAAAGGGATACTCATTACCCATATACCTGCGAAGTGAGTAAGTGTGGGCTCAAGATCCAATGCTTAACAGCTATGCTACCATAAAAAGTTTTGAAAGCTCTCTGAGCCTCAGTTTCTTCACTTGTATAATCGGGATAATACTGCTATCTACCACAAGTGGCTGGTACAGATTGAATGTAAAATGCTTAGCACAGTGCCATGCCCTGTACATGTCCTGATGTACATAGTGGGAGCATCAGGAGTAATCTTGCTTAATCCCTTTCAACTTTATGCCTCTTACATTTTTCTGGTTTGGTTTTGACACAGGAAAATGGGATTGCTATTACTGGCTTTGATTGCTCATGACCCACACTGGGGTTGACCCAACACCAGCCGTACCAACCAATATTGTTAAGCAGGAAGAGAGGCCATGGCTGTTGGGTGGGCACCAACAGTGTCCCATGAATTACAGTGTCCATCAGGGAGAGACACAGCTGAAGACTCTAGAGCAAGAGCTGCTAACATAGGGGAGGACATTGTCATCAGAAAGGAGTTAACCAGACAAACAAGCGTCAACCTCAGTTCTGAAAAGAAGGACCAGGCTTCAGAAGGCACGCAATTGAATAAAGACCGGAAAGAACAAAGTGTGGTCCATCCTCCCTGCCATCCACAGCACTGGGCCCCATGGACACAAAGGCAACTGCACTGTCCACCCAGGCTGCTGGGTTGGGCTACCCCTGGCCATGCTTGGCTGCACTCCATCCCCTCTCACCAAAGTAGTACCCACTGGGCCATGCCTTCTGCCTTCCTAGTTCCCTGTGAAGGAGCTGCAGGTCTTTGAGGCTCTGAGAGGTTTGTGGGGGGTGCAACTCTATCCCTAGGGATCCTGTCCCTGCCTCCCAGCTGCAGCAATTTGAGAAGCAGCCCAATGGGGGCTTGGCCTAACTGCCAGGTGACAGAAAGATGAAATCAGCAGGACTGAGGCTTCTAAAAGGACTTGATCACTTGGTAGAATAATCAGAGCATAGCGGGAGGGCAGACAAAAATGGCAGATTGAACACATATACTTGAATTTACTCCCACAATTCGCTAAAACGAATTTTAAAAAAAAAATTTAAAGATGTAAACCTACAAGGACAGGGAAGACAGGAGAAGATATTGTTGCAACACAGAGGGTAGGGGAGAGCTGGGAAGCAAATGGACAAGAGGTACCTGGAAACGGACAGCCCCAAGGGAGCTGAATCCTAAGCCAAAGGGGCAAAAACTGAGAAAGGATCCAATTCCACTGAAAAGGCTCAAGGGTTGACTGTGATGGGACCCTTGGAATTCAGAGTCAGGGGGCTGCTGAAAAGTAGGAACCTTGAGCAGCACTCGGCAGTGCTGGGCATCTGCCCTCTTCTCCATCAGGGCAGGGAGTCTGGAGGCTTCTTCTCTGAGG
This sequence comes from Pteropus vampyrus, assembly GCF_000151845.1. Lineage (NCBI taxonomy): Eukaryota > Metazoa > Chordata > Mammalia > Chiroptera > Pteropodidae > Pteropus > Pteropus vampyrus. Next base: position 6,081,402 of record NW_011888784.1, read on the forward strand.
AGGGTAGAGCAGAGAGTCTGTGGGCAGGGAACCAGTTTGTGCCCTCCCTCCCCAAGTTTCCTCCCCGACTCAGCCTCCACAACACTGGCACCTGACCTTTGCCCTCCAGACAGGAGATCAGAAAAGAACTCCTTGGGCATTTGACCACCCAAAAGTAAAGAGCTAAATAAAGACATGGACCCAGAGGTTCCCCAGCAAAGGGTCCACCAAGATAACGCTACGATGAAGCTCAAGGTCAAAGTGCCCCACTCACCATTCAGTTTCTAACCAGCATTTCAGTTCCTCCCCACCCACTCCTGCACTTCATTAGAAGCAGACAGCCAAAGGTTACCAGACTTCATAGAAAAGATTTTCTAATACAGAGACCTATGACCTAGAGGCAGCAGACACTATGTGGGAAGAAAAAAAAATTTTAAAGCTCATTAATATCCCCAGAGAAATAAGAGAAGTTGCATATCAAGAATGGAATGTTACTTTAAAAAGGAACATTTAGAGAACAACAGAAAAGAAAAAAAAAAGTGTTCTTTGGAATCAAAAACATGAGCGCAGACACGCGGAACTCGGTGGAGGGGTGGAAGACCAACCTGAGGAAAAATCTCCCAGAAAGGAGAACAAAGAGACAGATCCAAGGAAAACCCAGGAGCTCCAGGGTCAGACTAGGAGAGGGAGAAAGAGAGAGGGTGAGAGACAGAGAAACAGAGAAAATGGAGATGATTACCTCTTGCTCAAAATAACTTAAGAATACTTCCTCACCTGGAAGAACACGAGTTAGAGAGCTGTGTAGAGCTGGTGTAAACACGGATTCCTCTAGGTGTTCATCTCTGACATGCCCCAGATTTCAAGGAGAATTTCATATCTCCCAGTAAATGGTAAAGAATAGTCTTTATTGGGAAAATAAAAAACCCCACAAGGACAGGGTCTGTAAGAAGAGATATGAAGACAAGCAGCAGAAACCCCCGAATCTCCCATTATTTCACAGAGAGCTGTGCTGGGGCAATAGCGCGGCTGTGATACAGTGTGGGTCTGGTTCCAGCAGAGGGAACCCGCCCTCCCTGTGGGTCTTCCTTTTCTATGCAACTGGAGAAAAGCAGCCTTGTCAAGGGGGTAATTATAGGCTGCTGAGCACCAGGCAGACTGGGTTCAGGGTACTTGATGTGTGTAGTTGTTGGGTAAGGCCAGCTGCCCAGCATCTGGTGACCTTGGAGTCTGTGGGAATTTGTAGGTATACCCCCAGACCCCCACTGTGAAAAGGTAGCAGAGAGGAAGTTGTTGGTCCTGTAAGAAGCTAAGCTTAGGTATAGTTCCTCCTATCAGGAGATGGGGGCCATGAGGCCCAGCTGGCTTATGGCTGGCAACCCAGAGTAGGCTCCCAGGATCTTTTTCATAATTCTACACCATGAAGACATAACAGCCCATTGAGCTTCTAGCAGAGTAGCTGCAAACAGTCCCATCTCAATGCACATGACTGGGAATTTTCAGTAAACTGAGGATAAGAAGAACACCCTGCAGACTTCCAGGGAGGAAAGCAACAGGTCACATAAGGGGTAAGTGATCCCAATAGATCTGAACCTCTCAGCATCCATAATGGTAGAGAAGATGAAGCAAGGCCTTCATCATTCTAAGGGAACATGATTTCCGCCCCAGAATTCTCTATCCAGACAAATTATCAATAAAGTGGGAGAATGTTTTGTTTTCCCTCCAGCCATGCAAAGTCTCCAAAAATTACCACTCCAAACCCTTTCTCAGGAAGCTACTGGAAATAAAGGAAGAGGAATGCAGGAAACAGGAGAGCTAACCAAATGAAGAGCCAAATGAATTTAATGGAGGATGACAGAGGTTGGACACAGAGAGCCATCGGTCGAGCCCAGACTGGTTATTATCATGCCCTCTGCTGCTAGGTCACATTGTTCACCTGACAATAGGCTTTACTAAAGCAAGGGGGTAAACCAAGGAAGAGAAAGCCATAATATTCAGAATACATAGACCCCCCTCACCTCAAAAGAAAGGCAAAGGGAATTTTAAGGATGGCAGCAAAAGGGAGTCCCAGGATGACAATCAAATGGCAAGCCTAGAGAGAAGACCGAGTTCAGGTTGGAGAAAAATTAAGGTCTCCAGGAGGGACAACTCCAGGAAAAAAAATTGAAAATGGTAGATTACTTCCTATAGGTGACTTTATGGAAGGCCTACCATGAGTGTAAAGCAAATGAAAGTTAAGCAAATGAAAACAACAAAGCAATGATTAACTTTGGGGAAAAACAGAAGTGAAAAATAGAGAATACAATGGCATGTATCACAATGTTCAGCCGTGAATAATCTTTAAGCATAATAGGCATAATAACATAGACTCTGAATGTTGATTTAAGCATAAATCGTAAAATAACCGTATTGGAAGGATGGTGGGGGGGATGGAGAGAAGATATTGGTGTAAGAGCACTAAGCCTTGCTATCGTAATAAGAAATCAATCAAAAATGCCTTTAATTAAGTAATCGATTAATCAAAAAGTAATCGAACAACGGCAAGCAGCGTAAGTATATTTTTCAGACATATAGAAATGGGTAAATTCCCAGAGAAATAGGTAATAGAGTCTAGTGGTTGCCTCGAAGGAGGAGAACTGGGCTGGAGTGGTAGGATGGAGCAGGAAACTGCATTATGCCAGAAGACTTTAGTACTATCTAGCTTTTTAAAAATGTGTTCATGTATCATCTCGACTTTTAAAATTAATCAAACGAATAAAAGCATCGCGCTATTGGAAGGCTTTGACTTGGAAATTGTCCCCATGTCTGATCTGACTGACCTGTACACACTGTATAGAGTCACAAATTTGCTCTTACTTAGTAGCTTCGGGCCTATGATTCCCCAAGAGGGTAAATGTTTCCAACATATACGATAAGCATTTGTAGGGTGAACAAATGAACCAGCAAATAAACCAACAAGCCAGGGAGCCACCAGAAGTAAAACATAACATACTCATGAGAACCCAGTGGACACTGGGTTGTGTCACAGAAACCGTCTGTTAGGGGCCAAGGCAAAGACAAGGTTGTATAAGTGAGAGATCGTTGGGACCCAGGAAACTCCCCTTCTCCATAGATAGGAGGTATTGTGGCATCAGTTCCAGACCTACAGAGAATAACTAACCCCAGAGCATGGGTGCCAATGTACACAGGGGCTCGGGCTTTGTAATTTGGTCTCTTTCACCAAAAAGAAACCCAAGACTCACCTAAATCACCCTAAGAAAGACAGATATGATGGTCAGGAAGTGTGAGGACTGAAACTAAAACAGGACAGGACAGACTGAGCAGCCACCAGAGGAAGCTTCCTCTTAAAGAAGCTGGTCTAGCTAACTGGAGGATGAGAGGTCACATGGAGAGGAACTGAGCCTCCCAGCCAACTGCCAGGCACGTGAGCAAGGCTGTCGTGGACTGTCTATGCTGGCCAACCTCCAGTTGAATGCAGCTGCATGAGGGAGCATAGGGGAGACAGCAGAAGAGCCGCCAGCCAACCCACGGAGTCATAAGAAATAATCAATCATTATTGTTTTATACCATATAATTTTTGGAATTTTTTGTCCATAGCAATAGATAACTATTATATCAAGCTAGTTATCACTCAGGGCAACTGGAGCTCAACCCCTCTGGGGAACCTCTGGGAGACACTGCAGAACATGCCTCAGAGAACTGGGATATTTATTCACCAACTCTCCTTCCATCATAGCTGCTTCCAGGACATGAGCTCTCCAGCACTTCTGGTTCGCCCTGCACACAGGCCAAGCATGAGCTCTATACATTGTCCCATTAAATAGACTGTGGTGGTAAATGCAAGAGGGGCTCGGCAGGGCACTGACAGCCTGCGACAGTGTGTAACCCTCTGTGCTTTTCAGAAACTTCTTTCCTGTTTAACCAGCCAGAGTCGGTGTCTGTTGCTTGCATCCTGGAACCTTGATTGATGAATGAGCATCTCCATTCCAGTCCTTCCCGGCTACCAGCTGACCTGGCTCCTCTCTATTCCACACTTCTAATTCTGGAGTCAGTCAAGTGAATTGGCTCTACACACCCATCACCCCTGATATGCTGAGCTCTTCCATCCACATGGTCACCAAGTGACCTGTGCATAGACTTCCTGCCATCAGGGACCTGCTCGGACCAGTCAGAGTTCAGTTACTTCCCTGAGCAGGGCCATTGAGTGTGTGCATGCACCATGACTAATCTGCTCCGAAAGGTGGGGAGAGGTATTTGTGTCTGAATTCTTACCCCTGCCCTATCTCACCATGGGGACTTGGCCCATTGTTCCCCAATTCAGAACCTCTGGGGCATGAAACCCTCTGTCCATAGTAGCGAAGAATAAGGAGTTCCTGGTATCCAAAATATTTGCCCATCCCCAGCGTCCCCAAGGAGCCCCCAGCCCTTGACACCATTTGGAAGTGAGATGCATACCTGAACTCAAAATCGGAACCTGAAATGCATTTTCCCACATAAACCACACTTTAAATGTTGACCAAGTGAAGTTAACATTGCACTGTTAAAGATAAACTTCAGGAACGTTATGAGTTAAATAGAAATTTATGGACTGGCCTGGAAAACCAACCACCATTTATAACTTGGTTTCTATGGGAAAACGCATTTGGAGTTCCAAACAATTGGCTCACATAGAGATTTCTGGAACATAGCCTGGTCATAACGTTGGGAACTGTAGGTGGCTTCTCAGTATACCCAATTAACATGGTTGGGGTGGGTGGTTAATAGTGGGCTCTCACTCCAGGCAGGGAGAGCCCCGAAGAAAGGTGTAGGGTACCCTGGGCAAATTGTGGAGCACCCCACCCCTTCCTTCTGGAATCTGGAAGGGACCTCGGAGCTGATGGCCACTCAGGGTAACGTTCCTGACAGTCTCTGCTGATATGCTCCCAAGACCACTCGCTGCTTCACAGATTTTCTAGGGCCAACTGTCACTGCTCAACAATTCTTTCCTATACTGAGCTGAAATCTGCTCTCTTCTTTCTCTCACCCTGATTCCGCCTCTGCGATTTCTACTCACCCTTCAAAACTTGCTCAGGTTTTAACTTTTCTGTGAAGCCTTCCCTAACCCCCATCTTCCTCCATACTACTTAAGAGTAATGCTAGCTGCTATAACAAACAATCCTCAAACATTTCATAATATATTCCTTCTTATTATAGTGGGGGTCTTAGTCAGCTTAGGCTGCTATAACCAAATGCCACAGACTGGGCAGCTTAAACAACAAACATTTATTTCTGGAAGCTAGAAAGCCCTGTGGTCTAGTGCTGGCAGATTCTGTGTTGGTTGAGATTCAGTTCCCAGTGCATGGACTGCCACCTTCTCACTGTGCGCTCACACAGCAGAGAGAGATCATCTCCATGGTGGGGAAGAGAAGATTAATGCTCCCAGAAATCCTTTCTCCAGCCAGAGACACAATGGGAACAGAAGACTTTCTGACTAAGGCTGGAACTACCTGCAAATGTACGAGCTTGAGAGAGGCCCTGACAATTCGCTACCTCTGAAATGTTTCTTATTGGAAGATGAGAGCAATTGCACCATTAGAGTAGTAAGGCTGAGGCCTAAGGCACTATCAATGGATAATGGACAAACAGTAACAATCGCTCATATTTACTGGGTACTTAGTCTGTGCCAGAGCGTTGTTCTGAGAACTAGACATTGTTAACTCAACTAACCTCCCACTTCACAATTAAGCTCTGTCACTATGTTGTTTATTACAGATAGGAATGTTGAGGCACTGAGCTTCAGTCGCCTGCAAAATGTCACAGAACCAGGACATGGAGATGTTGGGCTATAATTCCAAATTCTGGCTGCAGAGCGAGGTTCAGCTAACCACTGGACCCCTCAGTCTTTTGCACTTCATTGTAAAGCCATCCCAGCTCCCTTCCATTCTGGGGAAGGTGGAGAGGGGTGGGAGCCTGAAGACTTGAGTTCCTCACTCGGCCTGGGCAATGCCTGTAGAGAGCAATATTCATGCACCCTGATGTCCAGGGCTCTGGACCCACCCCATCCCCCTGCTCAGCACTTCCCAGTTGGCCACCTGTCACCAGAGCACGCAGAGCAGCTGCACTCCTGGGGGCTCCCTCCCACAAGGAGGTTCCAAGACAGGGAAGGGGAAGCCCGCCCAGGATAGAAACTTCTACTAGCTTTTTTACTGGGGCTTGCGGCAAATCCCTCAGCCCAAGTGCATCAAGAGGGAGAGGTTCTCCTCCCGAGCACCTCTCAATGGTATAGCCTATTGCACACCTAGGCTATATGGTATAGCCTATTGCTCCTAGGCTCCAAACCTGTACAGCACGTTACTGTACTGATTACTGTAGGAAACTGTAACACAATGGTAAGTCCAGTAATTTTATACAACTAGCAGCACAGTACATTTGTTTAGCAGCACAGTACATTTGTTTACCAGCATCACCACAAACAAGTGAGAAATGCATTGAACTATGGCTACTTAAGACAGCCACAAAGTTACTAGGTGATAAGAAATCTTCAACTCCGTTATAATCTGATAGGACCATCGTCGTATAAATTTTCAGCTTCATTATAATCTGATGGGACCATCGTTGTATATAAGGTCTGTTGTTGACCGAAACATTATTATGCATGATTGTGTATATATTTACATCTAAAAATAAAAAGCTACCATAATGCAAATAGGATGGAATCATTATGGGAAAGTTTAAATTTTACCTTTTGTGCTTTTCAGATTTTTAAACCACATTTTCTACAGGTATTTGTTACCAGATTGAATTTTTTTTCAGGTACCAAAAACCTTAATTTTACTGTGTTCACTCCCCTGTCTCCAAAAACACCAAAGGCTCTTTTCAGCCCACATAATAAAGTCAATAAGAGACCTTTCATGCTGAAAGCATCTGGGGCAGTGATTTTAACTCTTTGGGAGCCACAGACCTCTTAGAGAGTCTGAAGGAAGTTGTGGGCCTCTCTCCAGAAAAATACATGTAGATGCAAATCTTATGTGATTTGTCAGGAGGTTCTTGGACCCCATGAAGTCTATCTATCCATGAACCTCAGGTTAAAAGCTTCTGACCTAAGTAAATCCAAGGCCAGGAGCAAAAAAAGCAACTTACCGAAGGTTGCAAGAAGGCTAGTGGCGTTCGTGTTCCTTTAAGGCCGGCTGCAGTCTGGCTCCCACCAACCTGCCCAGCTTTACCTCCCACTACTTCCCTACACAGACAAATTGGCTTTTACTCAACATGCTTGGCCCTCTCCAGGCTTTCCTCCAGCCGTTGCTCTCTGCCCCTCTGCTAAATGCCCTTTCTCCTTCTCTATACCTTCCAAATCCTCTTCATCAGTATCAAGATTGGCTTCAGCTGCATATAAGTGACTCCCTCCTCCCCAAGTAAGAGTATCTCAAACACCCAAGGGTATGGTCTGTCTGGGTAACGTAAGTATTTCCTAATTATAGAAAATATCACTCTGGCTTGATATGTGGAGGAGTATAGAAAGTCTGTGGAGATTTTATTAATCTAAGTGGCATGCTAGTATTAGTGAGGAAAAAATTTTAATTTATTAAGTAGTTTTTTAATAATTTGTTAGTGTTAAAGATGTTTTGTTATGGGGGAGGGGGAAAGACTTCTGAGATAATAAACAGGATTATCTCATATCGGAGACCCTTAGGGACAATTGGTATGTGGTTTCTAGAGGTGAGTGATCCAGAGATAGTATAATAACTCCATAGAGTCATCAGAGACCCAGGCTCCTTCTGTCCTTTTTGCTCTGCCATCCTCAGAATGCACAGTCTCTACCCAAGGTTGCCGAACCAAGATGTCTACCAAGAAGCAGAAAGAAAGAAGGCCATGTCTTCCCCCATAAGTTACTTCTTTTTAAGGAATATTTGCAGAAGTCCCATATACCACCTCTGTCGCGTCTCACTAGTAGAAGCTAGGCTCCTGGCCACTTCCACCTACAAGGGAGGCTGGGTACTGTAGTCTTTTCAACTGGGCATGCTACTCAGGGTTCTGTAACTGGGGCAGAGGGATGGGATGGATATTGCCCAGGCAATCTTCAGCCTCTGCCCTGCCATCTCTAAAGCCCACTTCATTCAGTAAAGACTTGCCCGCCCACACTCAACTGCCAATCGTCTCAGCTTCCTATCCAACCTTGTCTAAGCCTTTTATTTTCCCATCTCCAGGTATTTTTAAAGCATCTTATTGCTATCTAAATGATTTTCTGCTACAAGATGTCAAAGTTTGAGGAAGGCAACGAAAGTAGCACTTTGAAAGAAATTTATAACACTAAATGCTTTTGTTAGGAAGGAAGATCTAAGGTCAATAGTCTAAGCTTTCACCACAATAAACTAGAAAAGGAAGAGCAAACTAACCCAAAGCAAGCAGAAGAGGTAATAAAGAGCAGAAATCAATAAAACTTAAAACAAAAACAATAGATAAAAATCAATGGAATGGAGAGCCTGTTTTTTGAAAAGATCAATAAAATTGACAAACTTGTAATCAGCCCAACTAAGAAAAAAAGTGAGAAGTTTCAAATTATCAAGATCAGGAATTAAAGAGGGGATAACACTACAGACTTCAGACATGAAAGGATAATGAGGGAATTTGGGTGAAATGGACCAATTTCTTACACAAACTATCAAATTTACTCAAAAAGAAACAGATACTCTGAATAGTCCTGTATCTATTAAAGAAATTGAACTCATAATTTAATACCTTCCAACAAACATAACTCTAGGGTTTCCCATTCTACCAAACATTTAAGTAGAAATAATACCAATTCTACGAGTTTTTTCCAAAAATAGGAGGAGAAACGCTTTCCAACTCATTGTGTAAGTCCAGCATTACCCTAATGACAAACGCCAGACAAAAAAAGTTACAAGAAAAAGAAATTTCAAACCAATATCCCTCATTAACATAGATGCGAAACTTTTTGGAATTAAGAAATATTTATTATTCTGAATATGACCCTACTAAAATCTACCAAGTGAATACAAAAATCCTTAACAAAATATTATCAAATTGAATTTAGCAATATATAAAATCTCTCCTCCCTCTTTCCCTCCCTCCCTCCCTCCTTCCCTCCCTCCTTTTCTTCCTTCCTTCCTTCCTTCCTTCCTTCCTTCCTTCCAGGAGTCTGCTTCCCCCCATCAAGCATTCCAGACAGGGGCTCTCAGCGGCTTCGATCACAGAAAGTCATACAGTATAAACTGTATTGCAGGATATCCTATTATTGTGTTTATGGAGGAACTTAAGACAGGAGTCAGAAACCGTGATGAGTGTGATAGAGCAGGACGACTACTCCCGGTAGTGGGAAGGGATGAGAGGGCACCACCCCAAGATGAGTCCCCAGGGACGGGGTATAGTCCCTGAAATTCCACTGAAACTTGAAGCATCCTCTCACACCCCTAGTTAAAACCGCAAGTGCCCTGGGAAAGGAAGCTCTGTAATTAAGCTG
>NW_011888784.1:6090884-6093932 GCF_000151845.1 Pteropus vampyrus
TAGTCCCTGAAATTCCACTGAAACTTGAAGCATCCTCTCACACCCCTAGTTAAAACCGCAAGTGCCCTGGGAAAGGAAGCTCTGTAATTAAGCTGGGGAGGGGGCCGAGGGGAGGGGAAAGCTTATTAGATCCTCTTAAAAGTGATAAAAGGAGACAGGCCAAGTGGGGGCAGGGCAGGGCTGGAGTCTCTGAGGAAGCAGATGCTTGAGGTGGGGAGGAGAGGCAAGGCCACAGATGAGTAGGTTGGAAGTGGTCTGACTTTACCCTCCCTTGCCCACTCCACTGGGTTCCAGGCCAGTCCTGCTGACCCTCCTCCTATGTCCTAGCAAAGGCCTGGCCAGATGCCCCGAAAGACAGAGCAGATTAGGCCTATCTCTCTACTACACCAGGGGGCCTGGCCATCCTCAGCTCCTCAGCTGCTTGCACAGCTGATCCTCCTCACAGCTGGGTCCAGGGCAACAGCCTAGGGGCCCCAGTGGCTCAGGTCTGTTTCCCAGAGAGACCTTTTCAGGCCTGCAGCCCTACCTTCTCCCTGCACAGGGCTGACATCCACAAGAGGATCCAGGAGGTGGGAGGCGGCCGGAGACCTCTGTCCCATGCATGCGAACAATGCAATGTGGGAGGGACTGTCAGTGGGAGGGACAGAGGTTCTGGGAAGAGGCGTCCTGAACATCCCCTGGCCACTGTAAGGTTCCTAGAGCTGCCCTCGCAAATTACATAAACTCAGTGGCTTAAACAAGTGAAATTTAATTCTCTTTCAGTTCTAGAGGCTAGATCAAGATCAAGGCATCAACAGGGCCGCCTTCCCTCCAGGCACCCAGGAGAGAGCCCTTCCTTGTCTCTCCCACCTTCCAGTGGCTCCAGGTGTTCCTTGGTTTGTGGCCACATCACTCCAATCCCTGTGTGTGTCTTCACCTGGCCCTGCCCTCTGGGTCCCTACATCTTCTATCTTCTGTTTCTCTACGGGCCCTTGTCATTAAATTTAGGGCCCATCTAGGTAATCCAGGATGATCTCATCTCCAGATTCTTAATTATATCTGCAAAGACCCTTTTTCCAAATGAGGTCACATTCACAAGTTCCAAGGTTAGTACATGGACTTAACTTTTGGGGGAGCCCCATTCAACCCACTACACCCACCAACTCCCACGGGCACCTCAAAGCCTCCCACATTCATTTCCAATGGATCCTCCGAAGGCAGGTGACCTTTCCTCCCACTTCACTGAGGAAAGGTACCCAGTGTAGTTAGACGTCTCCTAAGACTCTTAGACACACGGTGTCTCATTCCATCCCTCTGTGCCCAGTGTGGTAGCAAGGTGAGTCCTGTTCCAGCCTGCAGCTGCCTCCCCCAGTCCCTTCCTGACACCTGCGGGTCTGGCTGCAGTCTCTGAGTTGGGGCCAATGCTGAGGTGAATGTCCAAATGCTGTATTCTCACGCTTAAGGAAAACTAAGCTAATTTAATGTCCAGGACGGCCTCATGATGGAAAAGGAACCTGGGAGAGGGGACAGGGGCGATGGAGGAGGTTGTGTTGGTGACCAGCACGGTGGCTTTCATGCTGTGCTCTGAGACTGAGTGGAGATGCCCAGCGGTCAGGGATGGGAGAAGGGGTCCAACCGCCCTGCTTCAAGCAGTGTACCTCTTTATCGTTTTGCCAACGAGGGTTCTGATAGCAACAAGGTAATGTGAACACCCCTGAGCTGGATACCGAGTCCTCCCTACTCTCAACTGACACGGCACCTGCCCTTCCAGCCCCCACCTTGGGTACCTGAGCACAGTACCTGAGCATGTAGGCCCAGCCCACCCATCTCTTTCACTCTGCTGAAGAATGAGATGAAACAGCCCCTCCCTCTTCTAATGACGGAAAGAAAAAAAATGATCACGATGCCTGGGAACAATCTCTTCCTGAGCAGGGCTGAATCCCTCTTGAAGAGGGGAGCGGAGGCTGGGAGTTGTAATAAGAAATGACCCCATCCCACTCAACAGCAAATCCACTTGCTTCTCTGGTGTGAACCAGAAACACCCGCTGGCAAGGGTGCGCACCACTCGCCATCCTCATGAAAAGCCTCACTCTGTCCACAGTGTCCCTTGTGCCCTCCCCCTGGCTAAGTCACAACCCCTGGAACATGCTGAGAACATTTCTGCTGTTTGTCACAGTGCACGTGCAGCTGTCACCTCATTAGCCTATTGCACACACCAGCAAGGCAAGGCATTATTTTAAAGATGTGGACACCAAGACGCTGAGAAGAGATCATTGCATGGCATGGCTAGGCAGAAACGACAGGGTATTTATTATCCAGAATCCTTAGCGCTTCATTCACCCAACATTTGGGAGAGGCGGGAGGTCAGGACAAAAGGTTTCAGAATCAGGCAGACCTGGCTTCAAGTTATCCGCAAAGTAATCGGCAGCATGACCTCGTGTAATGTGACCTCACTGAGTGGGAGCAGGAAAGTTCCTGTTTCAGTGTCCTCAGGATTAAATGAGAGAATGGAAGAAAAGTCTTAGACAGCACCCATTGTACGGTAAGTGTACAAAACATGAGGGCTTGTGTTTTTCTTTTTCTTCCATTTTTTATTTTGAAATAATTTCAAACTTATGTAGGAAAAGTTGCAAGAATACTTTCGTACGTATAGGAAAAGTTTCAAGAATACTTTCGTACGTAATTCCTAAGAACAAGAATATTCTTTTATGTAATCACAATATAGTTAACAAATTTGGGGGATTCAATGCATTGTAAATATTATTTATATTTGTAATACTGATATAATTTTTTAAAATCTAAAATCCATATTCTAATTTGTCAATTGCCCCCAATAATGTTCTTTGCACTACAAAAAGCAAACTTTCTAAGAGATCAAGACTTATTTCTGGTTCTTTTCGTCTGTAGATCGAAGGACGAAGTACTATGTTCAAAAAATTATAAGGATTACTTTTTTTTCTTTCAGTGTGGTTATTTTATTCATTTAAATTTAGTTGGATTCCTTTATTTCCATTTGAACTCAATTTTAGGGTACCTCCATCTTTGTTGATTTAATAATAGTTTTTTAAT
>NW_011888784.1:6093982-6103353 GCF_000151845.1 Pteropus vampyrus
GAATCCTTAGCGCTTCATTCACCCAACATTTGGGAGAGGCGGGAGGTCAGGACAAAAGGTTTCAGAATCAGGCAGACCTGGCTTCAAGTTATCCGCAAAGTAATCGGCAGCATGACCTCGTGTAATGTGACCTCACTGAGTGGGAGCAGGAAAGTTCCTGTTTCAGTGTCCTCAGGATTAAATGAGAGAATGGAAGAAAAGTCTTAGACAGCACCCATTGTACGGTAAGTGTACAAAACATGAGGGCTTGTGTTTTTCTTTTTCTTCCATTTTTTATTTTGAAATAATTTCAAACTTATGTAGGAAAAGTTGCAAGAATACTTTCGTACGTATAGGAAAAGTTTCAAGAATACTTTCGTACGTAATTCCTAAGAACAAGAATATTCTTTTATGTAATCACAATATAGTTAACAAATTTGGGGGATTCAATGCATTGTAAATATTATTTATATTTGTAATACTGATATAATTTTTTAAAATCTAAAATCCATATTCTAATTTGTCAATTGCCCCAATAATGTTCTTTGCACTACAAAAAGCAAACTTTCTAAGAGATCAAGACTTATTTCTGGTTCTTTTCGTCTGTAGATCGAAGGACGAAGTACTATGTTCAAAAAATTATAAGGATTACTTTTTTTTCTTTCAGTGTGGTTATTTTATTCATTTAAATTTAGTTGGATTCCTTTATTTCCATTTGAACTCAATTTTAGGGTACCTCCATCTTTGTTGATTTAATAATAGTTTTTTAATACGTAGAACAGTGGCGTAATTCAAAAGTCAAAACTAAGTAAAAAGGCACGCTCAGAGAAGTGCCGCTCTCATAAATCTTTTTTCCAGCCTCCCTCTCCCACCTACCAATTCGTAGATAAACAATTGTAGATAACCAATTTCAGTAGTTTCTAGTTCATCTTTCCTAGGCTTCTTTTGGGGGAAAAAATAGGTAGATACATGCATATTTCCTTATTTTTTCCTTCTCTCTTACATAGAAGGTAATAGTATATGTTCTTTCGTGCAACTTGCTTTTTTCACTTAATGGTGAATCCTGAAAATCGCTTTGTATCAGTTCAAAGGGCTCTTCCTCATTCGCTCCACAGCAGCGTATGTTCCAGGGTGTTCCCTGGTTTATTCAACCAATCTCTTGTGCTTTGACATTTACTTAATTTCCTATATTTTGCGATCACAAATCATGCTCTTCTGAATCCCGCATCCTCATGCCTCTCCATATGGTTGAGGTATATCTTTAGGGTAAATTTGCAGGGTGGGGTTCCTGGGTGGAAGGAACAATGTAGTTTTCTTAGGTGTTGACGGTTCTGCCCTGTGGGGCTGTGCTTTGTGCATTCCCACCGGCGATGTCTAAAATGGCCTATCTCCCCACAGCCTCGCCAACAAAGTGCTTGTCAAGCTTTCGACTTTTTGCCAATCTGATGAGTGAGAAATGGTATCTCAGTGCAGTTGTAATTAGGATTTCTCTAAATATTTTTATATGTTTAAGGGCTATTTTTGTATCTTTTTGTTTGTCAATTGTCTATTCGTATTTTTGCCCATTTTTCGATGGAGTTTGAAATCTTTTTTTCCTTCAGTTTTTAAATATTCTTTATACATTAGAGATATCTCATTTTACTGTGACTGTGTAGCATCTACCTGTGTAGCATCTACCTGTGTAGCATCTACCTCTTCTGTGCCAGACACCATACTGGAGACTAAGAATCCCATGCCTGGGGTGGTCAAGTTTAGGAAGAGAGAAGAATTTGACACAACATCCTAAGAGTTGTAATGCAGACATGGAAAAGGTAGGAGAGACTTCTCTGCATGATGAAATCCAGGAAGGCCTCACAAAAGAGGTGACCTTTAAAAAGCTGACTGTCCAAATTGCAAAACATAGAAAGGCAAACAGGAGCAGGTGGGAAATGGCCGGGAGAGAGAAGGGGGTGGCCTGGGCTCTAAGACCCTCTCCAACACCTTCTGATCTCTCAGCTTAGAGGCCAAGTTCAGACCCTTCCCACCCAGCTCTCTTTCTGCGCCATCCCAGTATCTTTCCATGGAATCATACTTCTGCCTGACCCATGGTCAGCCAAGGACTGCCAGCTGCCACAGCTACTCTTACTTACCCAAGTTGGTTAGACTAGTGAAGCAGTGGATATGGCACTTTCCTGCTTTAGACCCAACTGCTCAGCTGTTTCAGGCACAACTGGCTTTGCTGTCTTGCTCGTAGGACTGAAGATATATCTGTGTGTGTGTGTGTGTGTGTGTGAGAGAGAGAGAGAGAGAGAGAGAGAGAGGGAACGCACATGGGGCACATGCCCAGGAACACCCAAGAGAAATGTAATCCATTACCAAGAGGTCATGTTTCCTCCATATGCCTGCAACCTGTGGGTCCGTAGTTAAAATTAGCTCTTGCCTTCCCTCTGCCAGCTGAGACTCCCTCCATCCCTCCCTCCATCCCAGGCTGGAGGATTCACATTCCTGCCGCCCTTACCTCTCTACCAGGAAAGGGAGGGCACTCATGAACTGGCTGAGCAGGGAGGGACAGAACTATCAGAGACCTGGCCTGAGGTGATCAGGGAGGGCTTCTAGGCAGACGTAGGGTCTGAACTAGACTGTAAGCATTGAGTGGGATTTAGAGAAACTGGAGAGGTCATGGGGAGTGTGAGCAACATGAGGGAAAGTCAGGGATCCAGCACCCAGTGCAGTGTGCACATTGGAAAAGATCCACAGCAGCTATGGAGATGTAAGTGGAGACAGACCCAGCAGGGGTCAGGATGCGTGCAGCTGCAAGCCTGGGAATGCTCGGAGTATCTGTGATCAGCAGAGCCCAGATAAAGAAAGGCTTGGACACAGTAGAAATCCATTTCTCATGTCCCAGTGCAAGGCACAGTCCAAGCCTGATTGGGGAACAGCTCTCTTCCATGGGGTGATGCAGGCACCCAGGCTTGTTCCCTGTCGTGTTTCCACCATCCCTGACTGAAGATCTTATTGTGTGCAACTGCCTGGTGGAAAGAAAACTTGGAGGAGGCATGCCCACTGCTTAAAATCCCCAGCTCAGAACACAAGCTCACACTCTAGGTTTTGGCCTCTCCTCCAGGTACTTGGGACCCTGAATGCTTTCTCTTTAATAAGCCCTGCTGGAGTCATGGAACCCTGGCCCTTCCCCCTGCTGACCATGGCTTCTGCAAATCTGAGCCTGCTCTCCCGTGTCCTCTTCTGGGGTTCGCTGGCCTGGATCTCATGTTTCCTGGTCACCCAAACTGCAACCTGGTAAGTTTGGACCCCAACACCCCCAACATACACATATTTGCGCATGCACACACGAAGACTGGCCAGCCCAGCTGGAGGAGCCTCCAGCAGGGCTCCAAGCCCAACAGACATGGACCAAATCCAGCTCCAGGTTCAGCCCCAGCCCTTGGGTTCTTGCCCTTTCACGGGTGCTGAGAAATGCTAATTAAGGGATTGTGCCCAGGAGGATGGTCTCACTTCTCCCCTGTAGATCAAGGGGCGCAAAGCAGCTACACACACCCTCCCACACACACACCCCTACTTTCAGAGACAGTATCTCCTGCCCGGCCTGGTCAGCCTCTGGCTTTGTGCCTCTGGCATCGAGCACTGACTTTCTCCAGGGAGCCTCTTGGATTAACACCCCTGACCACCACCTACCGCAAAGCCTCACGAGGGCTCATATATTTGGTTCATGTTTGATCAATGGGAGGTTCCAGTCATTTAGGCTCCAGAAATCCTCTCCCTCGTTACAGTAAATCTTTCCAAAGCAGAGAGCGCACAAGTCTCCACTCTGGTTTCTTATTTTTTCCACGTGGTTCAGGTCCCACCATGGAACTGTTCTGTACCTTCACCTCTTCAAAGTCTGGATCTCCCAATAACACCATCGAATGGCGCTGACGGGGGTAGCGCGGCCGGCGGTCGCTCACCTATGATGGGCCCGCCATGCTCCTTTCCCTTCCTGAGTGCAGAGAGATACTTCTCTGTTTCCAACTATGTTTTAAAGAGAACATTGTATCCATCCTTGTCCTTTGTTCTGCAAGCCTTGAAATGGCTCTTGGACAAAAGATAATGTATGCCCTTAAGAAATTCTGAACACATCTCTCATTTTTGAAAACTATATGGGCTTCATGTTTTTATGTGAAAAAAAATACACGATAAATAAATCCAAACTTCATTTCCAAAAGAAACATTCAGAAGTGGTTTGTAAAAACTTTCCTTCCTTCCTTCCTTCCTTCCATCTTCTCTCATTTCCTTGAGATCCCGCTCCCTATTCCTTCCTTCTCCTCTCTATAGGCATCTTCCTAACAGGGTTCATACTTTTACACATGTACGTGCTTGTTTGGGATACATATCACTTTAATCAATGTGAGTGGGTTGTGTTATGGATCTCACTCTCTGACGTTTTCCTCTCACCTTTGTTTGAGGCTCCTCCATTCGGCTCTCTGTACATCAAATATGTTACTTCTGATTGCTGCATGTGGGGAGGCATCCAACAGATGCTAAGACAGGGAGGCAGGTGCCAGCACACAGGACTTACGAGGGTCCGGGTCCGAAAAGGCACAACCCTGAGGCCCTAAAACATTAGATTTGTTGAATCTAATCTCCAGCAGGGCCTAGCTTCCTGGCCCCACTCACCAGGGCTGTGGCTGCCATGTGTCCATGTCCATCTAATTAAGCTTGGATTAATTCCAGAGTTGTTGGCCTTTGTTAGGGGTGGGGACAGGGGAGATTAGGGGATGTCTTGCAGCATTGCAGAGGAAAGAAGGGAGTGAAGGTAGATACACTATGACTGGGGATGGGCGGGGCGGGGGGCAGCTCATGTCACCAGCTCAGCGGAGTTCCGGGGAACTGCTTCCAAAGCACTTCCTGTCTATCCCTGATCCCTGGGCAGGGGAGGTGGGAGTGTTGGAGTTAGGTCTTCATTTTTGTCCCCTTCCCCTTAGCTCCCAGGGGCAGGGAACAGAAACTTCCAGAAAAGGGCTCTGGACCTTAGGGTTTGGGGCATAGTAGGCCTGGCCCTGGGTTGGCACCCAGGCATCCAGGAGGGGCCTGCAGGCCGGGAGCCAGCTTCGCCCAACGGACAGCAAAGAAGGCCCTTCCTCAGTCCCCACTGCTCACCTGCCAAGGACCTAGCAGGAGTTGGGGGACGGAGTTCTGAGTTCAAGTGCTGCCCTGCCTAACTGGCTTCAGGAGGGGAAGGGTGGAGAGTGGGCCTCCTTGTGGCTGAGGAGACCCTCCATTGTAGAACAGCTGTGCTTCTCAAAACACACCTGCCCAGCCCTAGGGGCCCACAGAGGCACTCAGGGAGGGTGCCAAGCCTCCAGTTTGTCCCGCGTCTGAGCACTTGAATAAGAGCATTTGAAGAAAGGGCTCTGCTGCCATTTGAAAATCGCTGCAAGGTATTGCCCTGCCTTATATGAAATGCACCCGGTCCTCCACACCTTCATGAAAGTGAGTTCCTTAAACCCCTTTTCTCCTGAATGGGCACTCGGGTAGTGAGAGGGCCTGAGCACCCTGGGGATCCGGGCTGCCAGAGAGGAAGGAAAAGGGGAGGCTGGGGAGCCCACGGAAAACTGCCTCCTTCACAGTGCTGCCAAGGACGCCTGCCAGGCGCCGTCCCCCACCCCTCCCCCAGCTTCCTTCTCTCGTTCCAGGCTTCCCACCTGTTCATGCTGAAAAGGAAAGACTGTCTGCAGGGCAGCCCCTAGCTCCCTGCGGAAGGGATGGGGATGGGTAACACCAGAGAATGGTTCCCCAAACCGGTCTCCCCAGCCCCAGACAAAAGAGGGTGGTCCCAGCTGAGCTGAAAGGAGGTACAGGCTGTGCTGGATCTCAGGACAAGACTCTGGCCTTTGGCATCCCGCCTCCCACCTCCTCGTTGGGCAGGAAGGAGAGGAGCCTGCCCCTTGCTTGGGCTCAGAGGAGAGAATATAGCTTTCTCTTCACCTTTGGCTGATGTCATTGTAAGAAATAACAGCAGGGGCTAAAACCTTGGCGTGGTATGTGTCAAATTCTGTGCTAAGTGCTTTATGTGCATTATCGTGTTTGAGATGAGGTGCTTCATTGTTTCCGTTTTATTGACAAGCAGGCAGATTCCAGGGGCCAG
This sequence comes from Pteropus vampyrus, assembly GCF_000151845.1. Classification (NCBI taxonomy): domain Eukaryota; kingdom Metazoa; phylum Chordata; class Mammalia; order Chiroptera; family Pteropodidae; genus Pteropus; species Pteropus vampyrus. The sequence continues at coordinate 6,100,083 of NW_011888784.1, forward strand.
TGACTTGCCAGGGTCGAATGGCTAGTGAGGAGGGATTCATCCAGGCAGTCTAACCCTGAGTCTGGCTGTTGTACAGCCCCTGCTCCACCAGGAGCAGATGGCTCCATTCAGTGGTGAGAGGATCTGGCCCCCGTGGGTACTCCATTACTCCCAGGAGCCCCTCAGGTGGTGGTTCTCATCCCAGAGTAAGTGGTATCAGATTTGCCAGGAAAATTTTCCAAAAAAGCGCCTGTCCTCTCCCCACTACAGCTTGTGTCAGAACAGGCTGGGGTGAGGTGCACAGCACATAACTGTTAAAAACTCCCCCAATGATCCCGCTGCTGCCCTCGCCTGCTCCCAGGCCTGGACGTCTGGAGACCTGTGCCCATCGGACCCTTGGGAGAAACAGCCTCAGTCCCATTTCATGTTCTAAAGGAGCCTCAAGCCTGCTGCTGGCTGCCTGCCCCCGCCCCATGGGTTAGAGGTTCTGCCCATTTCCAAGCTGGGTGGAAGGTTCGGACGTGACAACATAGTTATATATGCCAAGTGCCATGAAACGTGGGGGCAGCAATGGAGAGGGGATTCAAGCCCCGAGATTTAACTTCTGGCTCTTCTACTGCCTAGCCCAGTGCCACAGGACCTCACCAAGCCCAGCCCACAGCACGGGCTGTGGCTACTCCGCCCACTTTGCATACATTTATTTGAACATTTCTCCAACAGGAAAAGCAGGGCTTTTTTCCTGGTGGTTTGCTGTATGGATCAAAAGAAAAAATGAATGCCATGTGCTATTGCCTCTGCAGGCAGGGATGAGGGGTGATGACAGGATTAAGCGGCTCATCTCTTTAATTCTCCCTGGATGAAGGTCTGGTGGAAGGTCAGGGCACCAACCTGACCAGAGGAAATACACGGAGGCCCAAAGAGAGTGACCAAGTCACAGATCTGTAGGGCAGGAATGGAAGAGGCCTGAAACTTATACAGAGTTTATTGTCGCTGTTGTTGTCATTGTTGTTTTGGGGGGCTCTATAACAAAAAGAATGCAAAATGACAAATACAAAGTAAGTACAAACAAGAACATTTACCTAGAATGAGAAAAGGTATAGCAAATTATGAATGTTAAAAAGCTGAGAAATATCACAAATGTTATAAAAGTCAGAAAAATAACATAAGATTTTCATTAATTTATAGCCCAATCCTATTTTTCTTATACATACATTTATTTATTTATTTGTTTGTTTTTGGCTGCATACTCTTCACTTACCTCTTCTTGGGACCACTTTGTAATTTTTTTCCGTAGAGAAAACAGAAAGATATTCTAGTCTTTCTTCAAACATAGTAGATCCAAATTTGTTTTTTATGATGGATAGTTTAGAAAATGTTCATGTTCACAAATTAGTATTAGTATTGTCCTGTAAATGTTTAGGATTGTTGCTAAACTAGGAAAAATCTCTACCTCTTTCTTTCATATGTGGGCTATAGAAACTCAGGGCATTTTACATTTTCTTGTTCAAATCAGTCAGAAATTTTTTAAAAATCTGATAAATTCTATTTTATGTGATTCCCACTTTAAAAAAAAAAGTATTGTCTGTATTATGTTAAAAAAATTTTTTATTGATGCCTCTTGTTAAAGATGGTAAGAAAGACTTTATTCAAGGGGGAACTACTATAATGGGGGTTTGGGTCGGGGAGAGAGATTGGACTTCGTACAAGGAAAAGTGGGAATTTACAGCCAAGGGGCAGAGTTGGGGATCGGTGGGTAAAAAATTGCTAAGAGGAAACATCAGGCAGGAGTAAGGGGGGATCCTGGCTAAACGGACCTACAGGCTTCTGACTGAATGCAGGTCAAGGCGATCGGACACCATCTGGGGGGCACAAGCAGGTAGAAGATGAGGGTGATCAGATATGGAGGGTGGGAGACTCTAGTTAAACTGACTTGGCAGGATTCTTGCTAAAACTGGACAATGAAGAGAGGAACGTGGAAGCTCAAAAGTCAGAGCCTAGCTGAGAAGAGTGCTCAGAGGAGTCTGACTAGAGTTTGGTCAAGGAGAGAATCTTTGTCAATTATAAGACTGCATTTCCATTTTGAATAGGGATTGATAGAACCGAAATTTCTGATTTTATGCATTTGATAGTCAGAAGAATAGTCCCCAGACTAGCTTCTGGCCTCATCATTTTAAACCTTATTTCTCCTGCACTATTTACATGTCCCATAGTCCCACCTCGGAGGACACGCTCGTGTTGTGACACAAGCTCTGGCCTGCACCTTTGTGTCATGCTGCTCACAATGAGCCATAGGAATATTCCAGAAGCCATTCCTAAATCAGGACGACTAGCAATAAGCTAACTATGCATGGAAGTGACTGCAAACCACATAAATCAATCCCACTTAACCCTATCTATCCTGAGTTTGGTTCAGCAAATAAGGTCATCATCATCACTACTATAATGACCTAAACAGTTCCGCCTGATTTTCAAAGCCCCCTACAATCAACCCCACCTTATGTATCTATCTAGAATATGCTCCCTCTTACCTCTTCCCTAGTCTATTTATTTCAGTAAAGAAAGTATCCTCACACATGCAGAAGACACATTTACTTTACTGTAATATGATATTTATTAGATCTTAAAATAAGTCAGTTGTGGAAAACTTGGAAAAATTAGAACAGCCCAAAAGGTTAAAAGCATCTCCCACAGCCCAAGCATTACTATACATTTTCTTGTGACCTCTTTTCAGTGACTATGCACTTAACTGCATGCTTCTGACAAAACTGAGAGCGCACGGATTTGTAACATGCTCCTTTCTCTCAGCAATAACTGAACACACTTCTTTCTGCCTCCATGTCTTCACCTCTCGATAAACAAAACGTAGAGTGAGAAGGAACCAGAGCAGGGTGGGAACTCCTTGGTACCATTCAGAAAAGAACATGACTACGAGCTAGCTTGTGCTTGAATACTCCCGATGAATGGGAACCCTGCCTCCCTAGGCAGCCTGTCCGGTGGGTGGGCGGAACTACTTCCTGGACAGCGCTTTCATCCGCAGGGAGCTGACGCTGGCCTGTCGGAGCCTCCGGGTCCCAGCTCTGCTCCCTCAAGCAGTACAGATTAGCCTGCACATTCTTCCGGTCAGCCTGTCAGGTCTTCAAACACTGAAACAGCGTGAATTCTTTCCCAGGTTCAACAATCCTGAACGCCTTACCATCTTAAATATCGCCTGAATTCCCATCTCACCATCATTTTTCTTGGTTATGCTATTAAATCGTGCCTTTCAAGGGCCGTTACAGGTGTCTTTCAGTCA
>NW_011888784.1:6103885-6105383 GCF_000151845.1 Pteropus vampyrus
TCTATGGGCACCAGCAGCCCCTTACCCTTGCACATTCCTCTCCAGCCCACATTCACTCGCAAGCCCCCACTGCATTTAAGGTTTCTGTCCCCATGACACCCCCTTCAGGAAACTCAGTGCCTACACCCCGGGTTTGGGTTGGGGTAAGGATCCTCTACTTTGCTACACATTAAAATCACCTGGGAATTCTCCTCCTCCCAGCTATTGTGATTAAATTGGTTCTGGGTGCCCCTCCACCCCCAGATGACTCTAACATGAGACAAAGTCTGGTAGCCACTGGCAACCATTCTCATATCAGAGTGGGTGTCGGCGCCACAGGGAGGGCTTATTAAAACAAGGAGCCAGACCCACTTCCGGGTTTCTGATCCTGTACATTGGGGGTTAAAGCTGCCGAGCTAAGGCGTCTTCCAGGTGCCCCTGTGTTCCCAGAGCAGCCAGTGCTCATCACCTTTGCCCTTATCACATCTGTGGTAACTGTCTGTGTGCTTCTCCACCACTTTGGCAACCCAGGCCTGGCCTGGAGCTTTCTGCTCAGTTATCTTTGGTAACAGGTGTCAACACAGTGTTGGATCAATGAATCCATGAGATACCAGGCAGGCTTCCATGGTGACGGGCACTCTGCAGCAATCCTTGCTTCTGAACTAGTTAAATGTATAATGTTACTTCCCTGCTGTTCTGCTATTAATTATTTTTTGCTCTTAATTAGCTGAGTTCTTAAATGCCCACACTGTAACCTGTTGTGCCATCCCTTGCCACCACGTGCTCCCTCTGGCTCTTCAATGACTGGACTAGAGCCCCGTGGCCCACCCCAGGGACAGCTCTCCCAGCTGATATCAGTCCACTCACCCAGCTCTTGGGGAGAAACTGTTCATATTGTTCCAGACCTCAGACCTCACCCAGCTGTGCATCACCTGGCTGACGTTTCTCTTTCTGTCCACACGGAAAGCGTGGGAAACTTCGTTCAGTGCTTTGCCAAAATAGCCTTTGCTCTTCCTGACATGCTGACAATAAATATGTTGAGCGAATGAAGAAAAATCCTTCGGTAATGAAAATTGCTGGGAGTTTGGTTTGACATGATTTAATGAATTAATTCTGGAACAAGCATGGTTCTCTGTAAAGTGCTCCCGGACCATCTGTTTAATCATTCTAGAATGCTGTTGAGTGACATTAAGCTGACAGCCCAGGAACGATATTCTCTTTTTGAAAATCAGGACATTTTGCTCCCTCCAGCTGATTAGTCCTTCCTCTCTCCTCTAACCCATCCTACGGGTCCTGTCTCCTCAGGCCATTCAGGACCATTCCGTGGCTTCGCCCTTTTCTGAGCTCCTGTAATCATATATAACCAGAATGAAACAGCAGCAATGGTAATAGCTACCACTTATTAGAGCTTGCTCTGTGCCAGAAACTTTGCTACATGACTTTATATACTTTATCATATGTATCACTTAATCACTGTATCGTACTTTTGAACATATATGTAATTTAAGTTCTAATCACT
>NW_011888784.1:6107599-6118260 GCF_000151845.1 Pteropus vampyrus
CTGAGAGGCCCTTCCTTAGGTGGCCTCAAATCTCAGCCCCCGTCCCCCATTCTCACTCCCCCAGCTTAGACTTTCAATGGGTTTCAGAGCACAAGTCTCCATCTATTGGTGGGTGTGAGCAGCATTTTTTAAATGATCAAATCTAGGGCAGAATTGAACAAACTAGAAACAGATCAGAGTGCCCCCATGTAGTAAGGATTCAGTATTGCTTAGCAAAACATACATGTGTGTAAACTTACACTGAGTAAAATGCACGTCCAACTGTGGGTCATGGTCAAAAAATCTGCCAAACCTTGGCTTCGAGAAAGAGCTCCACCAAATTTCCACGGAGAGGGCTATTCGCCAGCCGCGATGCGGCCAGAGAAGGGCAAGGTCGCCCCCTGCTGGGTATCGCCAGCACTGCACCAGAAGCCCTTAGCTGCCCTGACAGCGGGTGTAGGTCTGGGGAGGGGATACCAATTTCCTCGTGGGGCAAGTTCAAAAAAAAAAAAAAAAATTAACCGGAATGTTATTTTAATTTTCATAATAAATACTGACCTAGTCATCAGTGCCATACCCAGTCTTCACTTTGTCTGATCGTCTCATCTCCCCAAGGACAGCTGAAGCTCTTGAGGGCACCTTGGGTTCTTCTATCCCCACCTGAGACCATGGTAGTGAGGGACAGGGTCAGTGTTCCACCCTCATGTGCTGACTGACTGACCAGTACTGAAGAAGAAAGTTGTCCAAAGTCACCAAATGTTCAGCCAATGATTCTTGAGCACCGGGCAAGAAATGTTAAGGCTCGGGGCCTTTTTCTTGTTGCAAAAGCAGAGGGGACTATGGTGTCTGGAACATATTCAGTAGCTACTATGAGACAGGTATTATTGATCCTGTTTCATTAAATCTTTGTTCCTCCCTTGTCATCCTCACTTTGCAGATGAGAACACTGAAGCCTAAAATCACAAGGCTGACAAGGAGAGGAACAAGTTCCAGAAGCCAGGCCTTCTGACTTCTAGACCAGACCTCCCAAGGCAAGAGGAAGGGGAGAGTCAGTTGAGACCCTTCCTCAGCTGGGCCTCTTGCTCACCTCCAGCTTCGGTCTGCCCTCTAACCTCTCCCAACACCTTACAAAACGATGGTTTCGAAGAGTGGGGCCTTTCTGCTTTACTGTGAGCAGCGGCAGGGGGTTTGGGCATAAATCTTAGAGGTCCCCAAACCCCAACTGCTGAATTTGTCATCTGACTTTTCAAGTACATTTTCATGCTTTTTAACCATAACCACTTTCTATTGGAGGATGAATCTGTCCAATAGGAAGCTTTCTTGTCCCCTGTGCACCTTGATGGTTTGGGTAAGCCTGTTTGGGGGTAAGGCGCTCAGGAAGGCAGAGCAAATAGAAAAATTTGGACATGAGGGCAATTTATGGGAAGTAGATGAGCAGGGAAGGGAAGAGGAAGAACAAGGTGCTCCTAAAATGGCATGAGGGTGGGCATTGCAAGACCCCAGACTCAGCCACACACCCAAATGCTTGGTCAGGTCATTTTGTAGAATGAGAAGGGTTTCATGTCCAAGTTTAAATCCATGCCAGAACAGAGAGTATGTACAGACACAGGAACCAGGAGGCAGAGGTGACCCAAAAACCTAAACCCCAAGTCCACAAACATCTTGGAGAGAACTTTGGTTTCACAGGCATTCCACAGAGAAGGGGAATTTCAGCTGAATCTCAGGGAAAACCTGAGTTTCCTCCACAGCCTTGTGCTCACCTCTGAACGCACCAGGCAAGAAAAAGGACAAGCTGACCAAGGAGACTATTTTGGGAGAACAGAGCATACAAATCACAATATAATTAACAACCACATATAATTAATCCACAAGTAGTTATTAGCCATTATTAATTATTAATTAGTTATTATCCCATTCCTCTCCCCTTGCACCCTGCAGACAGCCATCCCTTAGACACATAAAGAACAAAATGGCCCCAGGCAAAGCCCTCAACAGTCTACACTCCCTCCTCAACTGTATGCATAATTATGCCTACCCTTGCCTCCTTCCAGCTTCTGGTTTTGGGTACCATAGATGTCCCTGATCTCTCTCTTCCATCAATCATCTCATTTCCTGTATTCCTACTGGTTCGTTATCACCAATATATACAGGGTGTTGGTCTTTCCGGTATCTTTTAAAACTCTTCCTCCAGTCTATAGCTCCTTCTAGCTAATCCCAACTAGCTAATCTCAACTCCCCTTCCTTTTGTTCACTTCGAGAAGCTCCTGGAAAGAGTCTATACTTGTCTTCATGAACTGCCTTCCAGTCATGTCTTCCCCCACTCCAAACTGACTTCTGCACCCACGTTGCTGATCAAAGTGCTTAAGCAAAGGTCCTTGTTGCTGAACTAATGGACAGTTACTGGTTCCTACCTCCCCTGAACCCTTCACAGCATTGAACTGCTGGCCTGGCTCTGGGGAACTGGCTTTCACAGCATCACTCTCTCCTGGTTTTCTTCCTACCACTCTTCACTACTCCTTTGCAAACTTCTTGGAACAGAGTTCTTCAACCTCAGCACTATTGACATTTTGGGTTGATAATTCTGTTATGGGGATCCGACCTCTGCATTATAGGATGTTTAGCAGCATCCCTGGCCTCTACCCACTAGATGTCAGTAATAGCATCCATCTCCCTCTCCACCTATCTCCATCCACATTGTGACAACTAAAAATGCCCTCAGGCCTTGTCAAATGGCCCCTGATTGAGAACCACTGCCTGAGAAAGGTGATCCTTTTCCACTGGCCTCTTAAATATAAGTTTTCCCTGGGCTTATGGTTTTATCTGCTACCTTATGCTAATATGTCTACATATCCAAAAGTCACATGGCCACTGCCTGCCACCCATTTCCACTGGGTGTCTCTCTGGCATGTCGAGCTCAGAGTGAACTCAGCCTCTTCCTCCCCGTCTTAGCTTGGATTCTCCCAGAAGCAGAGCCTGAGACAAGGACTCAGATGCAGGTGGTTTAATTGGAAGGTGGTCTCAAGAAAGAAGAGTGAGAAACAGAGGAGAGGGAGAGAGCAAAGGAGGAAAAGCCAATACAGGGTCCATTATCGAAATTACTGCTGTGAGCAATGGGGGCTCAGTTCCACTGGGAAGCATCAGAATGCCTCCACGAATTGCCCTGAGAAGCATCAGAATGCCTCCACGAATTGCCCAGCCAAAGACGTAAATTTATCCCCTAGCTTGGACATGTGAGGATGAGGCATCTATCTACTGGCTTCCATCCTCTGTTGTCAAGGGCTGTCCCAGGGCCATGAACACCCCTAACTTTTGGGCTGTGTTTGAGCCATGAAAGCCAAACAGACTCTAAGTCTGTTTGTGGCTTCGATGAAGGCCTTAGAATAGACATCGGAATGATGCTGTCAGCATGAGTTCAAGCTCATAAAGAAATGTCTACCATGGCCACAGCTGAAATCAGAGGTTGACAAAGGGGAAGCGATGCAGGGCACCCAAAATGTTCTATCCAGTTGACAAAGGGGAAGCGATGCAGGGCACCCAAAATGTTCTATCCAGTCTGCCCCGTACACCACTCTGATCCCCTTATGCCGCACATTAAATCCATTCAGTCACTGAGTCTAAGGTAGTGGCAGCCATAATCCAGGGAAAATGTACAGGAGAAGTAGTAGTAGAAGCTGCAACCCCACTCGTAGCTGCAACCCACTCACTCCTGCAGCAGGCCTACAGGCTAAACTTGCAATCATTACCTTTCTTCTCCACCACATATTCTAGATTTTCTTCATTGTCAGCTGGTCTAGGTTGCTTGCCTGATGGAGTGACCCAGACCTACATCCCTGAGGGGTCTGAACCCTCAGGCAACTTCACCTTGTCAGGTCATGGTTGTTGCAAGAACCCATTCTCTGTTATCACCAGACATGGGAACCTTGCATTCCAGGCACATTCCTGAGTGAATCTCCTGAGTTCCAGATATTTTCTCACCTAGTGCAAGTGGCCCTTTGAGACTGATGGTGAGAGGTACCAACTTTACAACCACCTGTGATTGTATATTCTAGCAATTGGGGATACAGCACCACAGATCAGCTATATTTTGGATAAGAGAACCCAACTCGAGTGCTATCTTTGAGCTGGGACCTTAGCTGAGTTTTTTTTATAAACCATTCCATCTTTCTGTTAGGTTCACTGCTTCCAGCAAGTTGGTATACACTGGACCAGTGGATCCTGTGGCCATGCACCCATTGTCACATCTCCTTTGCCATAAAATGGACGTCTTTGCCAGAGGCGATGTTATGAGGCATCATAGGAAGACAAATCAGGCACTCTGTATGCCCTTGGAGTAACGCTACAGTAGGTATCAATCCCAGGAAGAGGATTTGCTGCTCTTTCCAAGGTAGAAGAAGCCAAATGTGATCAACTTCCAAGTAGCTGGCTGGTCAAGGGCTCGGGCCCATCTCTGTACTGACAGATCAGTCAGCAGTAAAAGTGGTCCAATCTGCTTGACAGGGAACCCACGCTGTCGGGCCCAGGCCTAGCCTCCATCCCTCACCGTGGTACCCTGTTCTTGGGCTCATCATGCAAACCCTGGGATGGCTGAAGTTGAGGATGACCTCCACGAGGCATCATGTTGTCCTCCTGGTTGTTCAGAGCTTCCTGTGGTGGGTTCTGACAAGCATTAGCATAAACACCCACACACTTGTGCCCACTCCCATAGAATCATCCACACACCCCTTCCCCAAACCTCCTTGTCTCCCTTCTCATCTTTTTCCTTTCAGGCAAACCAACCAAGCCCTTTGCCACTGTCCAAGTTATGTATCCTTATGGAATGAATACATAGGACTTCTTCCTCTAGACCATGTAGATGAACAAGGATGTTGCTTGAAGTTCTGCCCAAGGACAGAGGTTCCACTCGCCACTATCTTTCAAAGCTACCCTGACTGGGGCTTTTGAGAAACCAGCAGTCTGTTCTGGGCTAACACCAGCACATTGAACCAGGCCTAGAATTCTTCCTCCATCAGCTGGTCACAAAATGCTTGGTGTAAGCTGAGGAAGAGTCATCTGTGTAACAGAGGATTGTGCCCTGGAGGTCTGGAGAAGAAGCTTGTGCAGCTAGTCTATTTGTACAGCTAGCTTACTTGTGCCCTCTGGCCCTGCCTCACCCAATCCTAGATGTACCACTTCCATCTTAGAATGGACTGATGTTGGGCCTACCTGGATTTAGATGGTGAATGGTACAAAATCATGACGCAGTTCTGATGCCTTAGTCTGCTGAAGTCTCATGATCAGGGCCCAAGAGCATGGTGGGAGCTGCTCTTCAAATGGTGACTAGTTCTCTGCTGCAGAAGGCACGGCCTTGCTCCAAAACCAGTAGAGTCTGTGATATAGCTCTTCTATTGGTGCTTGCCAGAGATGCCACACTGCATCTTATCTACCATATTCACCTAGCATCACTGGACTTGCTGGGTCATATGGTCCAAGCAGCAGGGCAGCTGGCATTGTAGCATGGGCTTGCTACAGAGCCCTTCCTTGCTCCAATTCACTCAATAAATAGGCTGGAGCAGTATTTCCAAACATGGCATGTACCGTGTTCCAAAGCCAAAGAGATGCACCAAGCACTGTGTCTCCTTAATGGCAAAGGATATAAAGGGCAATAACTTTTCCTCACCTTGGAGGAGTGTGACATGGAATGCCGAAAAGCCTCTGCTACATTCTACAAACCTGATCCCTTTTCTGCATTTCCTACTCAGTAGATGCAATACCTGGGAGCCTCTCTTCCTAATGCATTCTTCCTCACATGCTTTGCATCCCTCAGCTCCCCAACACTGTCACCAATCCTGAAGATTCAACCTCTTCAAGGTTTCTTCATTCTGACCTCCTTATTCTCCTTCCCATCACCTTGATTTGGCCTTCATTTACCTGTTCAATTCCTGCAAAGCTTCCTAATCAAGTCCCCCACTTCCAATCCCAACTCTCCTTTAATTTTACCGCCAGGAAGTTACTTATTCCTCCTCTCCATACAATGTCTTAGTGCTCCCATCATTTCAGAGGTACGCCTTTACTGCATTTATGTATTTAGATGCTCATTTTCTGCCTCTAAATACAGGGGATTTTATTGTTGTTGTTATTTTTATTTTTAGGCAAGGCAATCCTTGGTTGACCTCACAGATTGCAAGGACTCTGTCATCTTACAATCCCTTATTGTTTTATTTTTATTTTTTACGCCTACAGCACCTGGTCTTCCTAGGTGGTCTCCCATCCAAGTACTAACCAGGCTCAACCCTGCTTAGCTTCCGAGATCAGACGGGATCAGGCTAAATACAGGCTTTTTGAGGGTAACATACATGTTCTATTGGTGGAGATCGAGAGTGTGTCTGTGGGAGGTCAGTAAGGCATTCAAGGCCCTTCACCGCATGGCTCCCAACTGTATCTTCAACTTAGTCCCCACCACTTACCTCCTTTCCCCAACTAGAGGTTCCTCCATTGAACCATGTTCCTTCCCATCTCCATGCTTTGCCTGAGCTTTATGCCTGGAAAGACATCCACTTACATCCTTCACTCTCTCCTTCCCTTGTTCCCACAGTTCCTCCCCATCCTGTACACTTAGCTCAACCACCACTTCCTGCAGGAGTGCTCCCATGTGCTCATTCCACCATAGGTCTGGCTTATGGAACCTTTTTGTTCTCACTGCATTGCACTCTAAGTGCTTGTCAGGCTTTGTCACAAGGGTTTGTTACACCAACGTTACTTGAAGGTGAGGACTGACTTCCAGTCACTTTTGTGTCCCTAGGGTCTGGCCCAGTGCCTAGCACACAGTAGGTGCTTACTGTTTGCCGAACCAGTGAAATTTGCATGGTATAGAGGCAACAAACTGGCAGCCTGCAGGCTAAATCAGGACTACAGACAAGTTTTGTTTGGCCCACACACTTCTTGGCTGAGCTAGGCCAAATAGAATTGATTAGGTTACAGGATTGGTGAGACTGATGACAGAGAATTGGCTTGCACTCCCTTTGGTTGACTGTCTAGCCAACCGGAGATGTACTCAGGCAATACATCAGACTATGGATACAAATGACCATAGCTCCCTGGGGTAGACTCTGTCCCCTACAGCAGATTCGCCTGCAGCTTGAAAGTCTCAGCAGCCTGTAGAGAATGACAGTCGAGCCCCAAACCGCCCCAGGCTCACTACTTTTTATCTCATGCCAGAAAGACTCAGGGTTGAGAGAGGGGAAGACGGAAGGTGGCTCACAAGTCCATCCTATTTTTATTTCTTCCTACCAACAGGTCTATTCAAGCTGTATATTCAGCAGGTCTGACCATGGCCACATAAGAACGTCTACAAATCAAAAATTTCACATTTACACTTTAAAAATCCAGATTTCCATTTTCTCTTGAAAAATTCACAGATCTGGCAACATCAAGCCTGTACTCTCATGAAAAGATGCAGCTTGCCCTTGCAGACAAAGCATAAGCTCTCCAGTTTGCCATACTCCCTGCTTGTCTAGCCCAATGCGTTACTTCCACTGCCGGCCTTCCTTCTGTAGTCACTTGAGTCCCTAACTTCTAAAGGTCTTTGAATCCTCCTACGCTATTCTATTACCTTCTGTGATCCCCATTCCCCACCCTGGTGGCAGGCCTGACAGTACTCTCCCTTCACAGATGAACAAGTTGAGATCCAGAGAGGCGACTGACCTTGGTAGTTCACACGACTTGTTAGCAATGAAGGCAGGACTCAAATCCAGATCTTGGGATGTTTTTTCCACCACCCCATGCCAGTTGTCACATACCCAAACTGTTGCTTGAAGTGCTTCACTTGTTTCCAGAACGCTGTAAGGATTTAATGTTGCTGCTGAGACATTGTCAGCAGCCAATAGACAAGTTTTATTTGGTCTACACATTTCCCAGCTGACCTAGCAAAACAAGGACTAGCAAGACTGATGGCATGGACTTGGCCTCCATTCATTTACTCCTCATGACAATCCTATTAAGGCAGGTACTACTTCCCCCCATATTATGGGTGAGGAAGCCGAGGCAAGAGGCTAGGTGAATGCAAGACTGATAGTCTGACAGTATACACTAGCTCGGTTCTATCAGTTGTTAAAATAAAGCCATATTTCAATTGCAGTTGGCAAACAGCCTCCACCCAGAGCCACTAGAGTGCCTTCCCCACGACCCTGGTTGCTCCCCCAGGATCCACAGTCCAGCAATGACTGGGTTAATCCCATACCTGCCACAGGAGTCTGTGCCAGCACACTTCTAGTGCCTGTGCTGAAGGATTTTGAATATTTCATTGCCAAGTGACACGTTTGGATTTTTAATGGTAAACATTTTTAATGTCACAACAAACTAATGTACTCTGCCAAAAGCCCAAAGAGCTTATCAGTAGAATTTAGTCATCTCCTTTGGGATGTGGCAAATTACTAAGTGGATGAAAGAGCAGTGGCACTAGCCCGTACTGCCTAAAGCCAAAGTCCCAGCACACTTTCTGCCTCAGCACCTCTGAGGGACGCCACACACTCTCAGCAGAAATAGTGACAGGACTTTCAGCAGCTCACAGCACAATCGCACAAGGACAGGAGTATGTATGGTAAGAAACTGACTCTTCCCCCCACCCCAGCGTGACTCACTGTTCAAAGGAGCAGTTAGTATCACTATGGTGCGATGTCAATTGTCAGAAATGGTCCCTCAGGGTGGCTGCAAATCCTCTGGGCAAAAGCCAGGGGCAGGTCCCAGGAGCTCCCAGGCTATGGTCCTGACCTTGCTCCAAGGGCAAGCACTCACATTTCAGCGGGCAATGCTTCATTTCTTTCTGAATAATCTTCATCCTCAGTGGTAGGTTTAAAAAGCATGGAAACCTCAGCAAGTCACGTCTCTCTTTACAGAGGGTAGGTCCCCTCCTGAAGTTGCATCTCAGGGTCAGGGCGGACCTCACCCACTTCGGTTACTGTCATCTTGGTCTCCTGAGTCCCTTTACAAAACTGGCTTGCAACTTCCTACTCTTTATGGTCCCCATTATCTAAACCCATTTTCTGCAGACTAACAGTTTAAAGCATGGCAGCCTCAATTCCAACAGTAAACAGACATTTTATATAACAGCTTTATTGATATATAATTCACATACCATGAAATTCACCCTTTAAAGTGTATAATTTTAGTATGTATATTCAGAGTGATGTACCAACACCCTATGGAATTTGAGAATATGTTCTTCACCCCCAAAAGACATCTCTTACCCATTAACCAACACCCTCTATTTGCACCTCCCCCTGGCCCCTGGCATCCACTGATCTACTTTGTTTCTATTGATTTGTCTATTCTGGCTATTTCCTATAAATGAAAGAACATATGGTTGTTTGTAATTGCCTTTTTAATCATGTTTTCAAGGTTCATCCATGCTGTAGTATATATCAAGTACTTCATTCCTATTTATGGATGAATAATACACAATTGTATGGTTATACCACATTTTGCTTAATCATTTATCAGTTGATAGACATTTGAGTTGTTACTATCTTTTGACTATTATAATGCTAGTATAAGAATTGTGTACAAATTTTGAAGAATTGTGGACGTTTTCATTTCTTTTGAGTGTATATAGGAGTGGAATGGCTGAGTCATATGATAACTCTGAGCATCTGAGGAACAGTCAAACTGTTTTCCAAAGTGGCTACACCATTTTACGTTCTCACCAGCAGTGCATGAGGTTCTGATTTCTTCTCTTCATCACCAACATGTTATCTGACTTTTTCATTCTAATCATCCTCACAGGTGTGATGTATCTCACTGTGGTTTTGATTTGCATTTCCCTTATGCCTAATGATTTTGAGCATCTTTTCATGTGTTATTGACCAATTGCATATCTTCACTGGACACATGCATATTCAGATCCTTTGTGCAATTTTAAATTTTTTTGTCTTTTCATTATTGAGTTGTAAGAATTCTTTATATATTCTAGATGCAAGACCCTTATCAGATATAAGATTTCCAAATATTTTCTCCCATTCTGTGGGTTATCTTTTCACTTTCTTGATGGTGTCCTTTGAAGCACAAAATTAATTTTTATAAGTCCAACTTATCACATTTATTTTTTGTTATTGCTTATGCTTTTGGTGATATATCCAATAAGTGTTGAGGGCACCTAAAAGGAATTAGCTTCAAATCTTACTCATTCCCACTAATATCATCTGGAAAGTCATAAAGAGCTTTTATTCTTTTTGAGAGGAAAAAATTTTAATTTTGTTATAAAATATTTAAACTATAAAGGTACAAAGAATAACATACATCTGTGTCCCCACCACCAAATTTAACCCCGAATTTGGTGTTTACTATTCTCGCGAATTTCTTTATACCCTTACTACAAGTGCATGTACTCTTTATCAATTCACAGTACTGATTTGTCTTTTTAAACTTCATTTAAACATCATGAAGTACATATTCTACAACTTGCTTTTCTCCACTGCATATTGTTGAGATTTATCTATGTTGATATAACTGGTATTAAGTGTATAATATAGATCTAGTTCATTAATTTCCACAGTGGCTAAATACTGTATAAATATATTATTTATCCATCCTATAGATGGATATCCATGTTAAAATAGACGAAAACTGGGGAAAATGACTCTCAACATTTTTGAGTACATAAACTAGTTTCCCGAGAACCACGGCTTTCCATATCCTTTTGACTGCAACCC
>NW_011888784.1:6118441-6173476 GCF_000151845.1 Pteropus vampyrus
TTCATGTAGCATTACTGTCTATTTTCTTTTACTTTATATTTCCTTAAATAAACAAAATATGGTTTTCGGACCTTGAATTGATTTCCTCACTTCCCTATATAGGCTACCATCACAGTTTAAAAAGCGCTCAACGGTATTATCTCAAGGAGTGCAACTGCTGGGTCATAGGGTGTCAGCTCAGGTGGACAGACATTTTTTCTCACAGTTCTAAAGGCTGGAAGCCTGAATCAGGGTGCCAGAATGGTTGCATTCAGGTGAGAGCCCTCTTCCTGTCTTACTGGCAGCTGCCTTCTTACTGTGTCCTCACATATAAGGCTCATATCTCCTTCTCTTCTTAGAATAGTACTAATCCCATTATGAGGGCTCCCTTATGATCTCATCTAAACTAAATTACCTCCCACGGGCCCCACCTCCAAATAACATTACACTGGAGAGTAGGGCTTCAACATATGAATTTGGGAGAAACAAAAACATTCAGTCCATAGCTTGAGGTCTATACGTATTCAGCTTTACTAGGCTATTCTACTCTTCCAAAATAGTTGTAGCAAATTATGCTCACACAAGAAGGCAAGCAAGTTGTCACTGTTCTGCCTTCTTGTTGCATTTAAATGTACTCCTATCTGATTCTGCCTATATGAAATAGCATCCTGTAATGTAAGTGTGCATTTCCATAACTATAAGTAAGCCTGAGCATCTTTCCTATGTTTATTGGTCATCTGTGTTTCCCTGTTCCACAAACCATGACACAAGGAATCTATCTATCTACAGAAAAAGTTTCCACGGCTACCCCGGAGCTTGAGTTAGGACACATACTCAGGTATGACCACTTGCTAAAGAGAAAAGGAAACCAATAAAACAGTACCTTCTCCAGAAGACTTTCTATTCTTCTCAAGCCTGCACGAAGTAGAATCAGCAGCAGAAAGATGGAAGACAAAACAGGTGGAGAAAAGAGGTTTCATTTTTCTTAAAGCTAAAAAGCCCTAATTTGAACCAGAGAAAAGAATCTTCTCTTGCAAAGTCTAGCTATGTAAATCTGGATAGGCTGTTATTCTTCTGTTCTGTCTTCCCATCTGCAAAATTAGGATACCAATCTGTACCACTTCTTACTCCCGTGTGGAAATTCTGAAATAAACATTCTTTTAAAACTTTGAAAATAAAGTTTGTAGAAATTCAAGGTTCTGTGGGTGTTATCATCCAACACCTTCCAAAAGTTTACGTGAGATGATAGAACTGTAGTCCTTTGAACAGAGCTTTTTGGAGTAAGCAGCTCTCCTGAATTCCTGCCTGAAAAGCCCGACTGCTCTGCAGAATAATGAATTATCTCCTAAAGTAACACAGCCACAGCCCTACCATTCAGTCTCAGAAAAGAATCTAAGAAATTCTTCATTTTACAGGCATAGAAATCAAATCCTTCAATGGTCAGATAGCCTTTCTGGAGTCTCCTGTTCTCTGGTTCAGGCTTTTTTTTACATTAGTCACCTCACACTCTGGTCTGATCCCCCTCATGCTACAGGCGCCATGATCCATCCTAAAACCAGACTTGTTCGCTTTAGACTCAACCACAAGAGTAAGGGTTCAATAGTCCACAAGGCTTCACTTTCCCACTCTTAGGATGAAGCAATCATGGAAAGGAAAAAGAAATGACTCCTCTGAAGTATCAATCATCAAAGCACAAAAGAAAAAGCTGGTACCAAATAGCTTCCTTTACCAAAGAATAAGAAGTTAGGTCAATATAATTTGCTACCAAGGGGTGATTTCAACCAGCAGGCCAGGATCTGAGATTGTATCAGCTGCTGCCGCCACACCTCCTTTCTGAGGTTTGACTTTACTGCCAGCAGGCACTTTCATCCTTCACTCACATCCACCTCCACTGAATGAGATCTCAAGACTTAGCAGAAAGAAAGAGTGACTTCTCATCACACACAGGGATCCTTGCTGCCTAAAGTCTCTCCAACTAGAAGGCCTGCCACCTGAAGAGTAGCACAATGGCAGCTGAACTGATCCAACAGTGTCAGAACCTCTGTTGGGCCAATAGATGATCTCTCTGCATCTCTATGAGGTTAGTTAGTGATCATCACTTGCAACTTTTTCTGAGCTCACTGCTCCTTCCAGTATTTACAAATGCCTTTTTTTGCTCCAGGAAGATTCACCCAGCCAAAGCTCCACTGTAGCTCAAGACCTTCTCTAATTCTCTGAATCAGTGTTCTCAAACATGGAGTCAAGCAAGTAAATAAAATCATACCTACAAATGACCTAAGAGGATCATTCCTTCCTAGATCAGAAACATGGTTAAAACAAAACCTAGAGGCAATTCACTCTGGTTGCAAAATTGGAGCTGAAAAGATATTTATATATTTGGTAAAGATTTATCTATAATTTTTCTCTGTTTGGACTAAAGTTATAAATAGCTGTCATATACTGTGAAAAACATACGAATAAGGGAAGGCAAAGCCAAAAGTCAGCAAAGACTAGAAGGAAGAAGCCAAAATGAGATTAAATACTACCCAGATATCACTTTATTTGCCTTGTCTATTCTTCAAAAGCAGCATCCAAGGGCAAAAGGGTTCAAAAGCAAGACCTTAGGTAAACAATTTACTTCTCAAGCCCAAAAAAGAAGTATCGCATATGGTTAATACATCTAGGTCTCAGATACAAGATAGTATAGAAGAACTATTTCAAAAACCTGAAAACACTTCTTAATTGTTAACAGATCTCTTTCCAGTGCAAATAGAACCAAAAATTCTTGAGAAACATTAAGAGATCCAGGAGTGGATGTTTTAATAAATACAGGCCTCACTCTCCCAGGTTCCTCACTCTCCTTTACCCGAAGATAGTTACAAAACTCAAGATGTTAATATGGTAGTTCCTATAATTTTAATAAGCAAATAAAAAAATCTGAAACTAGAACCAAATTAGAGGAAAAGTTAGACTATTTTTGAAGCACCCTATATTTGCTTCAGTGTTCAACCACGTGCAAAGTGCATGCAGTCCCTGCGTCTTACCCTGGTGCACTGGCCTCTGGGAAGTTAACTGTCTGCTGAATTTTGTTTCCAGCAACAAAGGTGCCTAGCCCTAGGGAGCCTTCAGCCCTCTTTGAAATCTCACTGGTCCTAGCAGGAAAGGGAGGTGGGGATTACAGGAAAGCCAATGTGAAGCTATTTTTACTAGATCTAACACACCAAAGGCAACTTGCAAAATATTTTGGGAGCAGGATACAGCTTATTGCTTGGAAAAATCTGGAATCTTATAACAATAAGATGTATTAACAAATATAATCCATTTTCACATCCAAAAGCTAACTTGGGAGCTGCTCCAGGCACCATCTAATTAACTGAAGCAGATAGAAAAAAAATCCTCAGAAATTATCATTGTTTAAATACACTCTATTTTATTTTTGTCTTAAAATAGTTTAACCTTTATGCTACAGACTTATTTCAAAAAACAGAAAATCTTATCTTGCACCAAAAAATATATATATAACACTCTGTTTTATTATTTTTTTCTCCAAAGACCATTAAATACTAAATGGAAACAAAAACCAAATAATGAATGTAAAGAACCAAATTTTGTCTTAAAAACTAGAGTTGCACATTTTAAAACATTAATTCTAAGCAATGATTTGTCGTCACTGCATCGATTCCACACTCACACTCCAGCAACAGCAGATCTGTTAGCCACCAAGTGCACTGGTTCCTAGCCATACAATGGCTAACATTTCATTTTCACGGTAAGTGGAGCAAAAGGCTTCAATGACCTTTGTACTCTTTTAAAAAAACAAAACAACAAAAATATTTCCTAGTTATCCAGTGATTTTTTTTTAAAGATCACTACCCTTTAAAACTTGTTAAAAGAATAAGTACGTAGTGTTTTAAATAAAATGAAAAAATACAACAGCATTGGACTAAAATACGTGATTATTTTAAACAAACAGTGCACAATCTGAGGAAGTTTGGTTAGGGCGCAATCATTTTTATATATACATGGAAGTCACATCATACACATACCGGAAAACAAGGATTAGGGGCTCTTCGCCTTAATGAAAAAAAAAACCAAAACGAACTTTTAAACTAAAAGACAAAATGGTGTCCCCAGCTTTTTCAATAACTTTGTGACATAGTACAAAAAAAGCAGGCAACGTTCATTTTTAAGTTACCTATTGGTGCTAATCTGCTAAAAGTAACAATGAACAATTCACTAAAATTAGAAAATCAGACGGTTCATATACATTATTGATAATAATAAAAACAGAGTTTATGGGATGCTCAATTGTAAAGAATAATGGAGTCCATTCAGTCTGGCCCCTTCCATCAAAAAGAAAAGACAACTACTGGCGAGCAGCAATTACATGTTACAGAGCAGTCAGGATGATGCAATAGCTAGGTTCCTGCTCTGTGGTTTCAAATTGGGGGGAGGGGAGACTTAACCAAATTAGTGCCATGAACCGATCTGTGACCCAAGTGCATCATTTAGTAGAGATGTTATTCTGAACAATGTCTTGTGAAGCATAAAGAAGTATTTATGCTACCAAATGCAAAACTTTGGTTTAAAAAGATCCCCTTAAAAGAAATTTCAAATGTCACAGGAGCTGTTTATCACAGAATTTTATCATTTATACCTTGCCAGAAATCGCATCACCACTCTACCAGATCTGGCAATGAAAGAAGAGTTGGAACATAATTTCTCCATAGCTAGTGGGCGGAAAAGTTCCAACCAAGTAGGAGAAAAAGCTGACTGTCTCTACCGTCCCTTCCCCGTCCCTCTTTGCATGTTAATTTCTAAATCCCTGTTCTGGTGCATTAAGTCGGTATGTCAGGGTGCTGTAACAGGGATAGGTGAGGACAAAGTACAACCTGATATAAAATCAAAAGGCCAGAAAACAGCGTAGTTACAGCTTCACTCTGCTCCCAATCCACAGTGCACACAGCACATCAAAAAGAATTCTCTTTACAGGATGACTATTAGGGGCTAAAGAATGTATGTTATGAGAAATCACCTGCTGTATCGAACTGGACAAACATACTGTTAACAAAAGAGTAGGTAATGCAAAAACATTCTTTAAAACGGGGCTCTGCCCTGATACTGAAGACAAAATAAGCTGCAAAAACTTCAAGTCATATAATCCATTCTATTCTTTTCCCAATGATTTTCCTGGAAAACACAGACCAGAAATTGTACATTTCTGCTTTGTCTAGCATTTTAATTCAAGTCAAAAACAATGTGTAACAGTAAAATTCAATAAATTAATCCTAAAGTAAAATGTAAAGGTCCAAGGATACACCAGTAGTGAATTTGCAGACGGTCCTATTTCGCTCTGGCCTCTGGGTCTTTGGTTTTTGTTTAGACTGTGCCATGTGAGAGATCTGAGATATGAGGTGCTAAAACTGGAGGTTCATGATATTTTAAAAGCCTGATCTATTAAAAGCAGATTGACAGAAAAATTAAAAGTTGACGAAGAACAGACGCCAGATCAAATAAGATACTATCAGAGATCAAAGAATGCATGCTTGAATACGCTCTCATGGAAGAGATGTATGAAGAACTAAAGCAGCAGGAAGAAGGGTAAAGGAATAAACGAGTCTTTTTAAAACACAGAAGAAAAGGCCAAGCAGGTGGAGCCAGGCAGACTCTGATGCATGCGCACGCAGTGGGTGTCACTCATCTCAGTGGCCCTACAGCACCCAGCCTGCACAGTGCCTTATGCAGGATAGGCACTTGGTAAATATGTGTCCGCTGTATGAAAACTAAAAACGGCAGCTCTCATGCTCTTATAATAAGGAAGAGCCACCAAGGCATTTGGGGAGGGAGACAAAGGGCTTCAGCAATATTAAATGGTAAAAATAGAAACAAAAAGACCCCAAAAGCAAACAAAAACTGTGGAAAAACAAAAGGTGAGGTCTTCTAAGCCAATATTACTTCACTCCTCCTTGTGCACAGTACAGTGTTCTAACTCTAGGTATTGCTTGTAAAATAATTCACTAGTAACTACATGTCATAGGAAAAAAGGTAGTAACTAATGCCACAAACTCCAACACTGGCATTTCCTGAATTCCCTGAAGCTCCTACCACCTTTTGCGATTCCTTTTAGATACTGTGCCATTAATGTGCTTTGCATCTGGTTTCTTACGGTTTATTTTGGTTTTTCCACTTTTAGAAGGTAGGGGAGAAAAATACCCAAATATAGCATCTGGTCAACTTCAGCTCGAGTGTTGAACAGTTGTTGTACATACATCCTTCATGGAGAGACCAGTTCTGATAAAAGGCACTTTCCTCTCAGATTTGCAAGTGCCCATAGCCTTAAAAGCCACACAACTCTTTATATTCTACCTAAGTAACATGTTTTTATTTTCTCCTGCTATTTGCATACACCAGGAAAAAAAGTTGAGGGGGATTTTTCTATAGATCTCTCAATATTCTCTTCACATGCCCAGAAAAACCTCAGGGTGGGTATGTATCGAAATGCCTCGGCCCCAAAAGGAGACATTTTCCAAAGAGTTATGAATCATTGCAACAAGGAGACCAACTAAGTCACCTCAGCAATATTTATAAACACAAAAGGGCATGTCAATTATATGTGTTGTAGGAAGTCAGCCAGGAGCAAAGTCAGGAAAGAAGGCAGAAGACTAAAGCTAAAAGAATAGTAATACTTCTGTCCTCTATTTTTAAGGACAGGTTTCCAAATGCACATGCCTTACTAGGTGCCAATAAGGACCTGACTAATATGTGTGCAAATGCCCTAAGGTGGGAGTGCCAATGGGTGGGTTGACAGTGGTCAAGTCTAGATATTAATTTTATTACACAGAAAAAATAAATATAAGATGCAAAAACTGAAATCCATTTCACCTGGTAATTAAAATATTACTCTAAAGGGAAGGCAGAGCTTCCTAAGATTAAAGGTCACCAAGTAAAATGAAGTTGTCTAATTATATTTTTCATTCTCATATTCCTACTGAGGGAAAGAAGAAATTCTTTTCTCTGTGATAAGTTATTTTCCTAAGTGACTTCTTTTAATTAAAAAAAAAAAAAAAAAAAAAGAGGGGGAGCAATTTCCCATGAGTTTTGATTATACAAATGCCACAAACAGCTTCTGAGGCTGAAGCTATGACAATGAACTTCCATGTCACAAAGAGGAGGAAGAGGAAGTGGAAGGGAACAGTGCAGAGGAAACACAGTGACATTGTATTACAGTAGGTATTTACGTCTGCTATCCTCATCCAAGGTAAGGTCAACAACTTCTGCGGGTGAAGCCCAAGTCTGCTGGGGAGTCACAGCAGTCCATGACTGTGCTTGCCGGTTGCTAACATACGGCGTGCCTGAGCCATGCTTCCATGAAGAAACACTCTGAATCACACCTCCTCGAGGATGGACACACCTGCAATTGAAAAGAGCAAAAGCATGGCTAACCATACCACAGGAAAGAGAGAAGGCAACATAGCTTCATGAGTACTGATCAATACTTTTATTAAGATCAATCTATTATGCAAGTTCATGAAACCAACAACCAATATCCTTCCCTTTTTCCTCCTTCCATGTCTGTCTGTCTCCCTCCTTCTCCTCTCAATTTAGCCTAAAAAAGGTCAAGAGTCTTGTCCCAGACAGAAACTCCTGAGTTACGTCTAGGTCTGCTACCAACAAATGGATAAGATAATGTTTCTCTGAACTCATTTAAACCTCTGAATCTTCAGGACAAGGCACCATATAAATCCAGAGAAAAATTAAGATGCCCAAACAATCTTGGTCCAAACAAATGAAACGGTAAGAAATATAGGTGAAACTTGTTCTTAAAATAAGTTCTATGCCATATTTGGTAATAATACCTTCAAAGGCAGTAACAGTAATAGCCTTTTACAGATTAGGTTTCTAAAGGTCTGTAAGTACTAGGTCACACATAAGGATCAATTTTCCTCATCTTGAGGGTCACAACAGAACCACTTGGCTAGTTCATCAGAACCAGTCATGTTTTAGTTCAGTCAAAGTAACAAGGCTCAAGTGAGATTCTCTAAAAGTAACAAACACTCAGTTTAGACTCCCTAAAAGTACTCTTATCAGAGGCACAGAACTGCCTTGCTAACAAATCTCGCCAAGACTTCACTGGAAGAAAATTGTTTCAGAAACACTGACATATTGAATTTCACATTCCGGTCAAAAGATAAGGCTGTGAGCCTCCAGTATGAACTGAGTAAGTTTTGATGCAAATGAAAGGAAGGCAGGCAGCTCGAGCTATCAATGCTACTTATGTCCTGACATCTAAATTACTGGCAAGTCCTTATGTAGCCTAAGTGAGAAGTGACAAGTGGCAGAATTCTAGTCACATAAACTAGTACAGTGAATCCTGAGCAGCTGTTCTGACAACCTATGTAGAACGAATGATGCTGGATCACTTGAGAATTTCAGCTTTGATTCAATACTACCTGCATCACCAAGTTCAAAAGATGATTAGGATAACAATGGAAACAGTTCAGTTGCAGAACTGCCCCCCAAAGACCTTAAGCTCCTGCAAAGAGGCCCTGCTCTTACAAAGGCTAGCCTGTAAACAGCTGCCTTACCAAGAGAGGTGAGGTGCTGAAAAACAGATCCCATGGGGCCAGAATGTAGATTTGTTACAGTATCAGAGGCCTGTCATCTGTTCAGAAATAAGTTTAGTAGCTACTAACCCAGGGGTTACTACATTTTCAAATGTAGTAAAAAGCATTAAATTAAGGGACATAAAATCCAAAATCTAATCCAACTCTGTCCAACCCATTAAGTATACTTAGATTAAGTGATCCCATAGTCTTAGAAGAATGTCAGCCAAAGGAGTCCATTCAACATTTATAGAAATGGTTTTGATGACTGATGGCAACAGAATACTAAATTCATTAAGCAGTTTCACCTCAACACTCCCAGCAAACCTATAAGGTAGACGTGGGAGTTATTACCTACTCTATAAATATGGAAAGGGGTTACATGACTTGCCCAGGCTCACACCGGCAAAGAAAGAGGAAAGGCCAAGGAATCCCAAGCCAGATCTGATTTCAGGTCCAATGCTATCCACAACATCATACTGTCACTTTACAAATGTGCATATTAAATTAGGTAAGGCAAGCACAGAGTCAGCAGAGTGCAAAGACAGGCCCAGGCTAACAACTTAAAAATATAAAGTTCTTCGACAGTTCAAAAGCTCATCTGTACAAGTACTAATTGAAGTACAGCTGGCTACAAAATTCAGGAGGGATTCAGGGAATGAATGGCTACAGAGAGTCAACGCACTCTTTGAGAGAATTTCTAGAAACATCTCTGAAGTAAAAGAGGCATTTAGTTCCAATTGTTACTCTGCACTGCTCCCTAAGTAATCATACAATGTAATTTCAGGTAGTTACTTTAAAAACATCTGATCCAATCTGTTCATTTTATAGAAGGAAAAAAAAAACCAAGGCCAAAAGACAAGTGCCCAGTTAAACATAGGGTCTTAAGTAAGTTAAACATAGAACTGGAACAAAATCCAGTCTCCACTGGAGAGTTTATTTTCCACTAAATAATTATGGCTTCTTTAGACTATACCTGAAGCACTATACTATATTTGACTTTCATTCAATAAACAGCAAAGCAGATTCTAGAAAGTGTCCAGAATAGGAGAGTGAGAGGTTTAGAGACCATATTTATTACTAAGGAGTGGCTGAAGGAGAGAAAAGAATAAGGAAATGAGGCACTTCTTCAACTATCTAAATTAGATTACTTCTGAAGTTGTTACAAATGGTTCCAGTTACCAGACACCAACTTGGGTTACTTTAAGCAAAAAAGATTTATTGGAAAGACATAGAGGCACCTCAAAGAACATGAGGATGATAGAACAAGCAGGCCTGACTCAAGCCTCAACTCTCGCAGTCTCTCCTAGTTCAAATTTTTAGATTCTCTGGAGAATGTGATGATTCCATCTTTAGTCAAAACCTTTCCAGGCCCTTATTAACTGCGAGTGGAAAGGGCATTTCCCAAAGAAGAGAGAATCACCACAGAAGGTGGCTACTCTGCCTTGTATAGAGATCTAGAAAGCAGAATAAGAACCACTTATCAATTCCGGGAAGGTAAGCTTTGGATAATCATTACTACACAATTATGGCACTACAAAATGGAGTGAACTACCTTTTAAAGGTTCAAGCAACTGCTGGGCCGTATGTCAGGATTGTCAAAGGGGATTCTAAGGTCATCAGTGACTTTTTAAGATTTTGAACAACACAGGCAAAACTTCCCCATTAGAAGTCAGAATAGCAGTTACAAGGGACGAGGCGAGAGAAGGTTGTGACTGAAAGGTGGTATAAAGGGGACTTCTGTTCTATTTTTTGATCTGAGGACTGGTTACTTTGGTATGAACAGTCTGCAAAAATTAAAGTGTACATTTATGACCTTTCTGTGCATGAGCCAATAAAACATTCAAAAAATTTTTATGATTTAATGACCTGAACCATTTTGTATATATGATAGCTAGAAGATGGATGAGGATAGAAAGAGGCTTTTAACACATTTTAAGTACAGGGGAAAAAGTTCAAGCTAGTATAACAAAAGGGTGCTGGAAAGACATTTCAATTATTTTATAAGATGGTGTACGTTACAGAATAACTTATACCAGACAGATAAGAAAAAAATGTTCAGGAGGAAATGGAACCGCAATTGTTATAAGCCCTACAGGGATGCCCTAAAAGGAAAAATGTGAAAGGCTCAAAATTTTGTAAGGCAACTAACATAAAGCACATACTTTGACGTATTACCACATATCCTTTTTCTGCATTATGAAAGATACAGGGTAGGAACATACTCAGCTATTTTTTAATTGGTCCAATCCATTTCTAGAAGATATAGGTTTTGCTCTCACATCTGCGTATGACTGCCTACAGGTATAAAACACAACCCAGCATCATATTTTGAGTCTTATAACCAAGAATATGCTAAGGCTTCATTTTTCAAAAAACAAACAAACAAAAAAACACTTTATAAACAATTAACTTTTGATAGGACAATCTCTGCTCTTCATACACTGAAATCAATAGAGAAGAAACTTCACAATGGAAAAAGAAAAAAAACACAAAAGAGGGCAGGCTCTGATGGTCAGCTTTTGATACAGTTAACTTACTATTCTAAGAAAACAGCATTAAAAATTAATCATTTTTGTTCTCATTTACAGAGCCTGAAGGTGACCTCTTAGATAACATTCCTATTTATTTTTCCTAACTAAGAATAAAATGAATCCTTGTGGCTTTAGGAAAATACTGGTCTGTCTCCCTTGCTTTTTTTAGGATTAACATTAGCAATTGATTCTAGGAAGTAACTACGTCTTAAATGCAAAAGCATCAATTCTTTTACTGAGGGATGAGCCAACATTAACACCAATGACCCACAGGACCAAAGACTACAGCTAAATGAAGTAAGGGTCTGATTATCACAAAAGCTTCAGAGAATAGGTACCACAAAAAAAACCTGTTCTGACACAGTTCCATGACAGAAAGGACTGTACTATATGGATTCATCCAATGAGGCTGGTAGAAGAAGAGAAAAAGGTTCAAGAACAAAGAAAAATATTGGCATGGAGGTTATAAATTAAAACTTCTAGCAAAATTAAGTGGCACAGAAGAACTGGAGATGCTGGCAAAGTCTCCAATCATTGGCAAAGAACATTTTGTGGAACTGGACTGTCCAACAATTAACATCTGGAAATGACAACATTTTGGTCAAGAGTTCATCACAGCAATACAAAGCAGCCATAAAAGATGCATTCAATCATTAGTTCAGAAAGCATGCTTTCTAGTCTGTGACTATAAGAAACACAGAAGCTAAGTGAACACATCAAAATCTAAAGTAAAAGAGGAGAGAAAGATATTAACATGCAAGAAAAGAAAAACTGTTATCAAAAGAAAAAAAAGCACATCACAACTAGAATTAGTGAGTGTAAAACTCAACTAAAATGATTCTAAATATAGAAAATGGCACCCAACACAAGTCAGAGCAAACACAACCCCAGAGAACTCAAAAACCACGTCTGAATTTGTAAAAACTCCCAGAAAGCCCACAAAAGGTAGATTATCAAAAGAAAAAAAAAAAGGTAACTAAATCCAAACAAAACATCTATGCATGCAAATCAAATTAGAACAAAAAGACGTGGATCAAAACCTAAAACCTTTTTCCAAGCGATAACCCTGCCAGAAGCCCATCAATACTTCATAACTGCAACCCTAGACCTGTAAAAGAAATAAATTCCAGATGAGATACAAGCAGCCAAATGGGGCAATTCTGAAGTAACCAACAAGAAAGCCTCTTCCCTTTGCCTCAGTTTTTTATCTCAATGTTTGAAAGATTATCAGGCGTCTTCTAAAGAAAACTGCTGAAAAATTTTCAAGAAAGGCAGAGAAGTGTAAGTGAGACTCTACTCAGTCCTAGACCCAAAGACCAAAATAACAGATCCCCTCAAAATGCTACAAGACTCAATTCAAAGTATTCCAAGAGGATCTGTTAATTCTACATTCCATTGTATGGACACGTTAACCGCCGTTGAGATTTCAGAATGGATTTGTCACCTCCAAGACAGGATTTCCCCAGGAATCAAACCAAAGGATCAGAATGAAACTAATCTTTATGCTTCAGAGCCTGTAAGAAGAAGTCCTTGAAAGTAATGTTACAAGAAGTCATTTAAAATGTAGTCAGCTCAGTACAAGAGTGGAACAAACACATCTAGAGAGCAAAATGACAATCTGGATAAAAGACTTAACAAGTCCAAAGAAGGGTATATTGGAGATAATTTGTGTGTTGTGTGTTGGAAGTGAGGAGGGACTCAGATTTTAATTTCCAAGTTTTAGTGAAACTATGATGATAATTTTAACCCCCGATACCAAAAGTATTGGTTGAAAATGAAGCAAAAGATTTAATGATGGAAGAAAAGTTGAACAAAGAAGCTGAAAAGAAAGGTAGCTAATTCTATAATATTTCTAGGCATAAAAAAATAGTAAAGAGGGGAGACCTGGTAGGAGTTAACAGAGAACTGGACCAAGTGATATGTCTCAGGAGAATAAGAGATCAGGTAAATAACACAGGTTATTACCTACTCTTTCCTACTTAAGTAGGAACACATGAGTAACAGTGAATTAAAATTTGAATTATAACAAGAGGAAGTTGGTGAATGGATAATGTGCTCCTGACACAACTGAAGATAATTTACCTACATCAATCTGTCAATAGGCAAGGTAAGTTTTATAGTAGGGAGTCTGTATAGCATAAAAAATACTATAATATCCTGACGGGCTTAAAAGGATAATAATGTCTTCTATATTATAAGGAACAATGGTGAAATAAACTAAGGAAAGACATATGCTGAGGCAAAGGAAGAAATCAGGAGTTCTTTGTTTATCTAATAGATAAGTCAGCTTGAAGGCAACAGATAGCAAAATGGAAGAGAACTTAATAGAAAAAAGTTTTTGATTAAAACAGAAAAAAGAATGAGATTTAAAAAAAAAAAATGATGAAAGAATGAAAATTCCTTCCCACCAGAATAGGGGAAATAATTGTTACCAAAAAAAAAAAAAAAAAAAAAAAAGGCAGCAGTCATACAGGCATATTTATGATATCAATATAGGACAGAGAATGAAGTGCTAGGAGATACTAATTCTGATAAAGAGAACTGGCTCCTCTGGGGGAGATGACACCTCAAACTATGACTTAACTCTATATCTTTAAAGTCCCAAGTATTTAATTGAAAAATTCTCTCAGAGTCAGTTTTCATTAGAAAAAAGTACCCTCAATTTATGTACATGTGTATTTTGCCCCAACTCTCCACTCCTAAACTCTTAATTTTACATCAACGGAAGAAATGCTGGTGAATGTTTCATTACCTTGCTAATCAAAGAGTAAAAGCTTATCTAAGAGCAAGGTAATGAAGACACTGAGGAAATCAGAAAACCACAACTTAACTCTAGTGACATAGGAGAAAAGTTGTTTGCTATATAGAGTATGGATTTTCCAAAGTCTAAATTTTTGTTTTTTATCAACATGGGTGTGTTAAAGGTTCTTCAGGAATATCTCTGAGAGGGCTGCAACCAATTCTTAGAAACATATCTTAAAGCAAGAGCCAGTAAATTTTTTCTGCAAAGGGCTAGACAGTAAATATCTTAGGTTTTTGAGGGCCTTAAGGTGTTTGTTTAAACTTCTCAACTATGCCACTAGAGTGCAAAACCAGCCACAGACAATATATAAACAAACAAGCATGGCTCAGTTCCAATAAAACTTAATTTATGGATAAATTTTATTTGAATTTCAGATAATTTTCATGTCACAAAACATCATTCTTTTTTTGACTCCTCTCCACGCCTGCCCCCGCCCCCCGACCCAAAACCATTTAAAAATGTAAAAACCATTCTTAGCTCAAGATCCATAAAACACACAGCAGGTCAGATTTGGCCAGTGAGCTATAGTTTGCTGACCTCTACCTTAAAAATGCCAAACTTCATTAATTATTTTCATAATACTACAATACATAATAATACTAATTGGATGCCCTGTAGCTTTCCTTTTATCCTAAGATACAGGAATCCCAAGTCACATGAATATCACTAGAAATACACTGTGCTAGAAGCAGACCAAAGTAACTTATAAGTTTTAATGAAAGACAAGGAGAGGTGCTCTAGGAAACAAACCGAAGAGGTATATCAGATGCATATTTTCCCACTATTTGCTGCCAATGTACTTCAAGATAAAGTGAAAGGCAAGAAAATATGAACAAGAGTGAAAAAGTACAGTGATAACTAAAAGAAAAGTCTGTCAAGCAATCTAGACAAGAAAAGCATAAGTTCTAGTTCACATACACGTACAGTTGAGATTTTCTTGATATAAGACAATATGCAACATATTTTGAAACTCATATCACGTCTAATGAAAAAGTGTTTCTTAAGGTAAAGGATGCTAAGAGATAGCTCCCACCATTCATGCCAGCCATACTATGAGGCCTACCATTTTCTTTTTACTTGTCTTCTGGTCAAAATAATATCCACAATTCAAAATATCAGAATACGCCAATTAATATCCTACCTTGCATGTTCCTGAACTCCCACAATCTCCACTTCACTATCTGAAGAGGCAATATTAATTTCTTCATTGAGTGGTACATTGCCAACAGATGTCTTATCACTTGCTAGGAATCCTGGATCCAAATGACCTGAGAGAGAAGGGGGTAAAAATGAGCACATTTTGTCTCACAAGCAGCAGAAGCAACTCATTGACAGATTTTTCATCCAGGTTTATCACAGAAATAGAATGGCCTTGTGAGAGCCTGCCACAGTGAAACTGTTACCCATTTCAAACGAGCCGAGGCAGTGTTCTACTAAAAAAAAAAAAAAAAAGTTTTTAAAAAATTAAACAGAATGCATGCTCAAAGCTAAAAGAAAAAAATGTTCAAACAACATGGAAGTACATAAAAGTAAGAACTCCCAGTCTTACTCTCCAATATTCCTTAGGAGAAAAAAACCTGGAGTACTTCGGTTAAGTATGTGTATCTAAATATAGATATATATAAACAGTGATAACACTCCATATTTTATTCTATAATGCTTTTTGCATTCAATTGCAGTCTTTAAATGATCCATATAAGTTCTGTCACCATTTTGAGGGCAATGGAGTTCTCTACTGCTTATCATGTTAATAGAACAAAATTCTACCGGAAAACCACAAACGCATAAACGGAGTAAAGAGAAGTAATCACTAATCATATTTATACTGGGATGCTTTGTGAAAGATTTAATAATTTTCTCTAAATTTTAAACAAATTTAACAATTTTCTCTAGAGGAATGCAGAGTTGACAAAATCTGACCCCAAGCTACACGAAAAAGGGAAGATCACAATTTTTGCTCTGAGCAACTAAAACATAACCTGTATGTTGCTGACAGTTCTCATTAGACAGACACAAACCACATAATTCTGGAAAAGCAAAACAGTTTGTGGCACTGGAGCTTTTACAGAGTTGCAACCAGTACAAATTTTCATTTACCTCTTAAAGGGCATTTTTATTTAAATATATTGTCATCTGATACAAAATTCTTTCTCCATATTTAAAAATCCTTTGTGACACCTCATATGAACTAAACCAATGCCAGTAAGATTTTATGCGCATACAACTCTCCCTTCCCCCTCAACTCATTCATTCTAATGCTTCAAGGTTATTGAGAAACCTTGTACTTTCACACTCTTGTCAACTTTTAGTGTAACTCTTCTGAAAGTTATAGGTATTCCCAAAGCAAAAGCCTTACAAGCCTTTTTATATCATCTGACCCCGTAATCTCACCCCTGACAATTCAGCCTAAAGGAAAAACTTAAAGCATCATGTTATGATGCCCAAAGATAGTCACTACAGTGCTATGCAGAAACTGAGGGAAGTGTATGAACATGTAAGTATCACACAGTAACACTAAAATATACGTACCTGCTAGGTAAAAGCTGCGAAAAGTAATCAAGTTTGAATATAATTATGGGTCTTTTTTACAATTCTTTAATATTATTTTTACTTTTTTCTATTGAAAATAATGCATATATGAGAAAACAGAAGATTAAAAAAACTTAAAATGGATTCCAGATACAACTGGTGCTTGAGATTATATTAGTCTGCATGAGCTTGTTAACCTTCTGTATTAAAGAATAATCTAGATAGGATTCTATGTGGCACTGGCAATGGGCATACATCTTTGAACCCTACAAGCATACAAGATAACACACTAGATAAAACCCAGTTTTGTTAAATCTATGGTGGCTACTTAAATGGAGTTTGGTTAAGTCTACATTTTGTAAATCTAGATTCTTGCTCTGACTCCAATACCTTGCTTGTGGCCAAGTCTTTTATCCAATTTCTATTTCAATGCTGTAGTTATCACTATTGTCTTGTATACTACTGTACCTCTAGGAAGGAACACAAATTGACAATCTTTTTCAACCTTCACTTTGTCCACATTCAGTATTTCCAACAGCCTTGCTTTGTGCAACTATAACCGTCTGCTTCATGTATTTGTTCCTACAATACTTGTTTATGACATGCTATGTACTGTGCTAAGTGCTAGTAATACTATGGGGAACAAGCCAGGCACAGTCTCTACTCTCAACATGCTTGTAATATATTCAGGGATAATAAAAAGCAGTTCATTGCACTATGGCTTGAAAACTGCTCTGGCAGGGAGGTAAAGAGTGCCTTGGAAAAGTACATTAGAAGAGGTTATTTCCCAGACTTAAGGATAACCAAAGAAGCTGAGCTCTCAGAGAAGAGTAGGCACAGGTGAGGGGAAGGAGCATAAAGAACACTGTGTTACCCTTTAGGGCAGGGGTCCCCAACCCCCAGGCCTGTTAGGAACCAGTCCGCATAGCAGGAGGTGAGCAGAGGACAGGCGGGCGGGCAGGTGAGCAAGCAAAGCTTCATCTGTATTTGCAGCCACTCCTTAGTACTAGCATCACTGCCTCAGGTCCACCTCAGATCATCAGGCATTAGATTCTCATAGGACCTCTGGTCCCTGGTGCCAAAAAGGGTGGGGACCGCTGCTTTAAGGTACAAAAGTTTGGTGAGATCTTGAGTAATGGTAGGAAAAAGAGAAATGAGGGTGGCAAACTCAGTAGAGGTCAGATCATTGTGAGTCTGGACCTGACCTTGAGAAGTAGAAAGTCACTAAGGGATTTAAGTAGAAAAGTGACATTATCAGGTTTTCTATTTTTAAAAATTTCCTTTTAGAGTACAGAAATGGAACTAACAGCAGAGCAAAGAATCCTACAGGCAAAGAAAACAACTTGACTGCTGTAGTTTCCTGGGTGAGAAATGATTATGGCTGAACTAGAGAAGAAACAAAATGGGGAATATTCTGTGTGTGTGTATGTACAGAGCGTTAATAATGTTGGAAATCAAAGAAAAGAACACAAGTAGTAAAAAATGATGTCTAGGTTTCTGATTTAGGTAACTGGATAGTTACAATGCCATTCAGTGTATCAATGACTAGCTGAGGGTGGTTGCTTAGGACATGATGATGACATGCCTCTGAGATGTCCAACAGGCAATTGGAGGTACTGTTCTAAATCTCAGGTCAGAGAGGAAATACAGATTTCCTAAGTCCTCAGCAATAAGTGGGAAAGTAAAGGTCATCCCGTGGAGCGAAGGGAGCCTAGAACAGGACCGAGATAAATGCCAGTCATTAAGGGATGGACATAGGAAGGGGGTGCTCACCAAGGTACATGAGGTAGAAAGAAATTCCAAAGATATGAAGCCAGGACACCAGGGAAAGAGCATTTCTAGGAAGAAGTGCTTACCAATACCCAAGAGAGCAGGCTGATAAGAGAAGGGACTAAGTAAAGCCCACTAGAATCAGCGATAAGATACATGGCCTTGGCAAGAGGAGCCTGAGAGGAATAATGGAGTGGAAGCCAATGCAGCAAAGCAAGCTTCAGAATGAAAGGGAAGGAAGAGCTGACAGAGGTACTGAGAGAGGAAGATGGGTTTGAGTGAGGGGGATGTGTATGTACGTAAAGTTTTTAAAGATGGACGAGACCAGGTCATAGCCAGAAAAAAGCAAACAAAGAGGTTTGATGACAGAAGCTGAAGTACTCTTGACTTATGAAGAATGTGGCAAAGGCATCTACAAAGCACAGGTGTGCAGAGGATAGCAAGGTAGGGGTTTAGAAAAGTCAAGTGCCGCTATGAAGAATGCTGCCTAAAGAAAAGCGAGAACTGTTAGGCAGCACTGAGAGTCAGAATGAGGTTGTAGATTAGGAAATTAACTTGACTCTTAACTGTAACCATGTGATTTTTCTCCAACCGTGCTTAGCAGTGTGACTACAGGCCCCAAGTGTACCACCAGGGATCAGACTTTGCCAGCTAGGTACAAGAGGAAAGCCAATTATACAAGAAGCTAAGGATATTGGCAAAGGAGAGTTGGCCTTATATATGCCAGACAGGGAAAAAAGTGAAGCTAGTAGGGGGGACTGATAAAGGACTGGCTGATGGGTTCAATGAGGCAGAACAGCGTAGTGGCGGTAACAACATAAGAACACAGAAAAGAAACCCAGTGGAAAAGAAGAAAGCATTTGGAAGAGGCAGAAGAAAAACCAAGGGCTATGGGAAGTAAAACACTGTATTTCCACTCACGTGGCCACTCATTAAATACAAGCCTCTGGAACCATCTGTTTGCCTCTCATCTTATCTTCCACTCTATTATTCCCCTTTGCCTCAGCCATCCATTCCTCACCTTCCTACAACTTTTCCACTATCCTCTAAAATGCCAGCTCCATGGTAAACCGCACTGAACTTTTTCTCGCCTCCTTGTGCAAACCTGACTTGAAAATGCCACCTCCCCTACAGTCCTGTGAAGCTGCTTCTACAGCTCAGTAAATGACTGTCTTCCATCTTCACATACCGATACCAGCAGCCCACATCTTCCAGGATATTTCTCTTTCACTGTACTACACTGACTCCAGGGCAGTTTCACTCATTCATGAAACGTTATTGGCACTTGGCTTACTCGCATGCTCTCTCTTGCTCTCTCTCCCCGCACCTTTAAGTCTTGCTATCATTATTATGCAGTATTGCATGAATACTTGTTTATATGTACAACCACCCCCAAATTCTCTATGCCTACTCACTAAGAAGCAAGGAGCTGAGCCTCAAGAGACACTTAAAGCCTCTTGTGGTAAGACTCACAGCAAGGGCTCAGCCCCTATCATCCTAAAAATAAACGAGCTAATTGAATTAAACTAAACTTAAAGGGCAGATTGTAGGAGTCATGGTCGCTATAACCCAACTCTTCCTCCTTGATTACTCAATGTTTTTAAACAGTAATTAAGAAAACACAACGAGAACATGACAGAATAAGTTAATTCTTAGTATCTCTGTGCCCAATTCTATCTCCATAGCTCAAATTTATAATCCCAACTTGTGAACTGCTCTGTGAAATGTTTCAGTCATTGATATTTCTGAATAACCAGTTTTCACTGATTACGCCCTTCATCCTCACCCTTCCATCTACATAGCCTCATTTCAGATCTGAAAAAATCACTCTGCCATTTTTAAAGGGGAAGAAATGAAAAATGACTATGCTGATTTGCTCATGATTCTGTAATATCTTAAGAGTAAGGTAACCATCACCAATATTTAAGGTTCTCCTAACTTTATTCATCCATTATGGGTTCAAAACTAATAATTTATATATTGCTTTCACATTATCAGAGCAATCCAAACCATTTTGACAGTGTCATTTTGGCCATAAAAATGTAATCCAATCCTGCTGGCACTTAGTATTGTTACAGAACTTGTGTAATGCTCTAAAACTGATCACTTAAAATCAGGGTCTGCTCTTATAGCCAATATTCTTTAATACTTAGTCTAAAAATCAGTATACTATAAAATAAGGGACATGAGCTTAATGATAAGGAGCTAAAACAAATTTCCCAGTGAATGTTTTGAGAGTTTTGCCATATTTCCTGTTAGAGCCATTAGATAAGATGTGCCACTCAGATAACAAGTCAGCTGGGACCCATACCGAGTCTATGGGATGCCATGCTCTTTGAGACACCAAGGCATTCTCCAATAGCCAGGAATGCATCCCTCTTCTGTCTCTTTCAGAG
This sequence comes from Pteropus vampyrus, assembly GCF_000151845.1. Taxonomy (NCBI): domain Eukaryota; kingdom Metazoa; phylum Chordata; class Mammalia; order Chiroptera; family Pteropodidae; genus Pteropus; species Pteropus vampyrus. The sequence continues at coordinate 6,139,035 of NW_011888784.1, forward strand.
CAGGACAATTAGTTCTTTTCTTTCAATGTGCCCCTCTTTAGCATGTCACACATTCCTTTGGGAGCTCCTGTGCAGAGCCTGACATTCTCTGGCCTTTGGGCCATTCCCCACTGCCTCCCTGCCCCATGACCTCACAATAATTAAATGGCAGAGCACTGCCTTAAGCATGGGGTCCCAACCTCTGGCCCATGGACCGGTACCAGTCCAAGGCCTGTTAGGAATCGGGCCGCACAACAGGTGAGCAAGCGAAGCTTCGTCTGTATTTGCAGCTGCTCCCCAATGCTAGCACCATCATCTCAGCTCCACCTCAGATCATCAGACATTAGATTCTCATAGTAGCACCAGTTCCTGGTGCCAAAATGGTAGGGGACCACTGGCCTAAAGAATATACAAAAGTGAGCCAAAGATGCTAAGAGGTTCTTCAAATGGTTGTAATCTACTCCCATTCTATGACAAGAATAAGCCCGTAGAAAAAATGTGAATACCACAACTACCATATATTAAACTGAAAATAAATCAGTGGACCTGAATTTGGTTATATGGCAGCTGGCTATCTCTGTATAGGTCTTTGCCTGTGTAGTTCACTGGAAGGATAACTTCACTCTATCAGAAAATTCTAAATTTTTGTGCTCTCACTAGCCTTTTCAACACATAAGTCAGAAGGCAGCACAGAAAAAACAATAAACAAATTATCATGGCAAACATTTTCTTTTGCCTTCAAAAGAAATAATGTAGCTACTCTTTAAATCACAATCTGCTGGGAAAGAGCTAGTCCTAGGCTTTTTTGCAGCACTTTAAATAAAATTATTACATGGTAGTTCACAGCGGCATGTTGGCTATAAACAAATTTAATGTTTTAAATCACTACTCATTTAGCTTTAAAACAAGCAAATTATTATCTTGTGTTTAGTTTTACAAGAATGTTAAAAAAAATTTTTTTAAGTGGACGGAAAAAAGTGGAAGAAAAGGTCAGAAATCAAAAATCTTATAGTCCATATGAAGCCATTAAACAACAGGAACCTGACCAAACTTGATCTCCTTCACAGGACTGATATATTGACTTTAAAGTGCTAATAATAGAAACATGGCCATTCTAGTCTGATTATAAAAAGCTCTACACTAAGAACAGGAAACCCAAGATTTGTTTCTCTGCACTATAGCTAAGCTTGTGTAACAGACAAATCAAGATTACCATCCCTATTTTAAGAATGGGAAAATGTTCATAGCCTATCTTTCTTGACGAGAAGGCTGATGGAAAAAATGAGATCATTTGTCCAGAATTTTAATTTCCTAGGAGCAGGGGTAGTGCGGGGGGACACTCTAAATAAATTTAGTTTACCACAATTATAAGCCTTCTACACCAAGACTTCAGATTTCTGCTTCTTTTAGTCTCATCTATATTTATGTTTACAGTGAATTAGTACTTGCAATAAACAAAAATTAAGCCATTTTCAGATATGATGGTACAGCTTCCTAAACATGTCCAATGCAAGAGTTACCTGAGGGTGATTATTAAAGACAGATTCCCAGACCCCATTTCAGATCTACTTACGGAACCTTCAGGGAGAAGCCTAGGAGTCTGAACTTTTACAAGCACCCCAGGTAATCTCTTTGCTTAGGCAAAGTTTAGGAAATACTGTATCAAGAACAACTCATTCCAGGGCAGGACAGTAAATTAGAAATCCACTGACTGGGTCCATTAATCACTTTCTTATTCAGTCTATTTCAGCAAAAATACATTGACATAATGCTGGTTAGCATTCCTAAGGGCCTATGTGCTGTATGCTATACTAAGCACATTATAATATGTTATTTCGCTTAGTGGTAACAATAAGCTTTTGGGGTGGATACTAGTTTTATCTGTTTTACAATTAGGGAAAACTGAGGCTTTACATAGTTAACCTGAGGTCACATAATTTTAAGTGCCTGCTGGTTCAAAATGAGGCTGTTTGTTGCCCAATACTATACTGTTCAATTCTAGCATCAAGTAAGAAAAAGTAAACACATAGCATGAGTTGAAATGGAAAGTCTAGGTCTTTTGTTGACCAAGGGCTTTCCTAATTTCAATTCTCTGCCTTGGTTAAAACTAAAACTAAGCAGTAAAAACTATTTTGCCTACAAGAACGTGATCTAACTACTTGGTGAAAGAGACAAGCTACTCTATGTACAATGATTACTTACGTGATCCTAACTGGAGTAGGGCTGCAGACCTGGTCTGAGATGCTGCTATTGATTAAACTCTGACAACTCTGTTCAGTGACTGGGTTTTTATTTTGTTGGGAGGAAGAGAAGATGGACTCATACTAACCATTAAAACATTTATCTTAAACTATAAAAATGACCATCCAATTGATACTAATAGTTCAAATCTCAAAACTAAACACCTGCCATTGAGGATAAATTCTTTTAACATTTTGTTGCAACACTGTTTAAGTATATTCTAATTTGCAATTCCCACTATAACAATTACATCAAGACTGGAGTGTATTAAGTTTTATTTGTTACTCACATATCTGCATTCCCAGATTTGGGAGCAGGGAAGCCTTTGAATGAGCCAATAAATGGCTTCATAAGACAATGTCATGGGGATCTGTTGGAACAGTGGTGACCACATCCTATGATACACAAAAACCTACACATAATTTATGGCCCGACACACATGTACGTTTTCTCTATATTATATTCTAGAGAAATCATCACAAACGTGTACCAAGAGACTTGTACGAGATATGCTAATGGCAGCACCTTAAATTCCCGTAAGAGAACAGGTAAGTCAATTGTGATATATTCATAGTGGAATATTACTACAGGTAATACAGTATTGGAATACTAAATAGCAGTGAAAATGAATGAACTAGAGCCACACTTATTAACAAGAACAAAGCTCACAAAACGTTGTACTAAAAAAAGTTGCAATGATCATTTTCAGTATAATACCAATTAGTATTAAAACACGCTTGTTTACAAATACATAACAAATGCAGTAAAAATATAAAGAAATATATAGTAACACAAAACATCAGATACCAAATTCAGGATACCTTTGCAGTGGAAAGGGGAAAAGGAAGGAGAATAAAGTTGAAGTCATGGGTGTTTCCCTCTTCACGTATTTTTGCCATGTCTTATTTCTTAAGAATGATGGTAGAAGTACTTGAGTGATACATTGTTTAGAACTTTGTGTGACATAATTCAAAAAGACAATCAATATAGAATTAAGCACACAAAGGCTAGTGGTGTTTTAAATAATCGAGCTACCAATTACTTGAATCTGATCCCAAATCCTGTACTCTTAGGTTGAATCATATGAAATTGATGGGTTTGTTGTAGGTCAAAAAGTTAAATGTTAACGATTCCATTTAGCTCAAACTAATATTAAAATTCTCTAAAATGAAAAGCAAAAAAGGTAATTTCATGTTTTTCTCAAGAATTTAGTATAAAGTGGTCCACCTTTAATGGCAAGACTAAGGAAATAAAACTGAAGCAGAATGGACCACTTAATTGTCAATGGATGAAAAATGAAGATAAACTACAAGTATACAGAACAAATTATAAAACTTAGGAATACATATTGCACAGAATGTAATCAAACTACTCTCCTTTGATATGAAGTATTATTACTTAGTTCTTTAAAAAGCACTTACACATATGAGCAAATTCTTAAAAAACTCTTGTTGGGTAAAGCAATTATTTATATATAAAAAAAAACTGAAGTAAAAAAAAAAAAACAACAAAAAAACTAAAGTCCAGAGAAGAAACAGTTTGCCCAAAGTCAAATAGGCAGTTAACAGTCAAAACAAAGTTAAAAATGAATCCAGGTGCTGCTCCAAAATTAGCCACAATAAATTAATCAGGAGGTCACCAAATAAGAGATTTCTATTTACATCCATCAAAAATTAGCCGGGAAAGAATAAAGACAATGATTTGTGAAGTTGTCTTATTTCCTAACAGCTTCAATACAAAATGTTCTAAACTCTAACCTATTGTTATTTTTGTAATACAAAACTCATTTCCCATAAACTTATTTTAGGTAGTGATTAACATACTAGATTCACTTATAAAAGCCAATGCAATTTACAATTTAACTAGAAAATTATAATCCTTCCTTAACAGGAAAGAAAATACACACTACATAAGCAGTCTCTCAATCCCCTCCCCTTCTTTTCTTAAATTTAAGGACTAGTACTTTTAGAAAAAGGTTTAAATTCATAAGAATGTTGAGTTTTGAGAAACATACTACAGGAAACTTGGATACACTATGCAAGGTCTTCCAAGGTAATAGCAATGGGTTTTTTAGTGAATCAATGTCACTCTTAAGAATCATCATGGAACCAAGATAAGTAATGTAAGACAGGGAGTGAAATTTTCCTTAGATAACAGAGGCAGAAACTGGAAGAAAAGAGTTAGAAAAGACAAATATGAGAACTACAGCAGAGGAAGTAACAGGGACACACTGCACACTGAGAGGTGTAAGAAACAGTGCAGTACTGCATAGGAACAGCCCCATAGGGCAAGTTTAAACAACCTCCTCCCCAAAGTTGCAAGGCTGCTGCAGCAGTTAAGGAGGGAAACTGTGGAAAGGGGGAAGTGGGGAGTATTAGGCTTCTGAGTGGTTTTCACATATGTTAGGTATTTTTAATCCAGGAAATATGCCTACTGAAATCTACCTATGCCTACAATTAATTTCTTATGTATTGTCACTTTTGCTTCCTCCAGATTAGGAAAGATGAATGACATGTTACCCAAATCTCTTCTTCAGTTAGTTATAAATGGCACCCTGGATAGTCACAACCACCTAATGCCAAAAGTCTCTGGTTAGCCTGCTCTCCTCAGCAGGGCCTGCTAAAAGGAACACAGCTGCCAGGACACATGCACATTACACCATTAGAGAAGGGGAAGGGGAGGGAGACCAACCTGCCTCCGCATTCAGCTCCTCTAGAAGCTCGCTGGTCCTCCAGGTAGCTCCTGTGTCCTGGCCTCCTATAGAATTACTGTGCTCTTGAACTACTGCAGCCGCCAATAAAGTGTCCACATTTACCACTTCTGGGTCAGAGCTGGTGTCAGACATATCATAATGAGCTACAACTGGAGGTCCATCTAGGGAGGAAAGAAAATGTATACTTGTATCTAACTTGTGGGGTGAAAAATACTTCTGAAACTAAGAGCCCTCTAAATGCCAGCTGCCTTTAGCTTATTTTTCTAGCTGATCTGAAAAGCTGCATTTTATACAACCAATATTTTGTACATGATGTGAAAGTGGAAAAGATAATCCAAGTTTACAAAGATGAGGGACACAACTGGGAAGGAGGAAAAGGAGTATTATTATGAAGAACAGAAGACAAGACTATACTGAACAACGTTACACCAAATTGACATCATACTCTTAAAGAGCAAAAGATTAAGAAAAAGGGGAAGACTCCACAGAGAAAGTGAAATTGATTTTTAAAGGAAAAAACAGATGCAAACTACTAAAATTCAATTTATATTTTTTAAGGGAATGAATCTAATTCTTTCTCTTAGTAGCTAATATAAAACCTCCCTACTAGATTTAGAAGAAAATCAAGAAAATTAAGTATCTTTCTACTTTCTAAAGAAATAAGGTTAAGAGTAAGAGCCCTATTTGACTGACTTATCCATTTCCAGTAAAGCCTTTTTATAATATCAGGGATGTTATACATTTAACAACATAACAGGGATGTTATGCATTTAACTACAAAAAGACAATACTCACAAAATCCATCTTCAAGATTTTGCATTGGATGTCTTATGAGGACTACTTATATTTTCTCCAAGAAAGACAACCAGCTCACATTCCAAGGAAATGATACGCAACCTTATGTGTTATTTTAGAGGAAAATATTTAAAGTTCTTACTGGAAAAATAAGAGATCCTTTCTACCTCCAAATCACCCTAACTAGCTGAAAAAGGCAGCTGAGTTCCATAGTAATTACACTGCAGTAATTCATGCTAAAATAATTCAATAGTCATGCTTGTAGAATAGATACATGCTTTAAAATGCTAATGGTACCCTTTTTCTAACATAACAGCAAAAAGCAAAAATAAAGTTTTCAATCGAGTATAAAACACATCCCTTACTAACTTCAATTTAGAAGAGAGCAGAAATAAAAGAATGCTGTTTCTCCCCCAACAACTATTTATAAAGTGCAGGCAAACCATTCATTTCCATAAAGCTTTTTTAATATCATCAAATTAACATGAAACACACCAATTTTATGAAACTCTTGACTATGAAAGAATACATGTGCCAATGAATCATCAAAATAGAACACAATGAAAGATTATTGTTTTAATACTACATCCATTGTGTAAATTGTCACTGAACAACATGGAACACATTTGGGGTATTTAGCCCTTAAAACTAAGTTCCCAAATCATAGATTTACGTAGCAACATTTTTAAAACAACAACAAAAAAAATGACCAAACAAAGGCAAATGAGTTAAGTGCCACTGTATAAAGAACAGACATCATAATATGAATTTCTGACGATCATGACAATTTCAGTTGACTACTTAAAAATATTTCTAATTCCCCCAAAAGGGTAAATCAAGTTCATAAAATTCAACAGTGTAGCCCTGGTATCAGTTGGTAATGGATTAATTCAAATAGCAAAAAAATTGATTCATGTTTGAGGTTTTTCTTTTCTAAAAAAGAAAAGAAAGCTCTATCATTTATGGAGTTCTCGTCAGAGTTCAAAATGATTATTATGGAATAAAGGAACTACGTGACGTCCAAATATTTGGGTGCAGAGATATGAAGGTCAAGTACAATATTGACTATTTGACCAAATGTTCTATTTTTAAAAGGGCTTTATTTTTTAAGTGTTTTGTGTTTACAAAAAAATTAGTGATTTAGTTTAAAATTTATATCACTAATACCACTCACAGCCACTTGCCCCATATCCCCTACCACCACAACCACCAAATTGAGGCAACAGGTCAACAGTCAAGTCAAAATTGTACCACTCTTACATGTATAATCATGCAAAAGAAGTATTAAGTGTATATGTACATGCAGAGTGATATCACCTACCCATGGAAATAACTTGTCTGAAAGTCTTCATCAGTAGGAAATACAAGCATAAACTTGTTATCTGGCTTCATTCTTGCATCTTCCATATTTCCAAACAGCACACCTTATAGCTTAGCTTAAATTTTGTATTCATCATAAACAAAGACAGTAATATTTTCATATTTTAATTATACTTAACAGTTAAAACAAATGATTATCACTGTCATTTTTCATTTCCAGTATATTCAAGTGATGACAAGTCAATACTATACAAACTTTATTCAAGTAGTTGCCTTTCCAACTTTGTCTTCCAAGAAACCACAATTAAGAATCTTATGTTCCAAGGTCACCTTACACTTTTCATTAGTAAACCAAGATTACTTAATGCACTTAGCAGCAGGGCTTGGATTTTGAACTACTAAGTGAATATTGACTAACTGATGGTGATAATTTGTAATATTCTTTTAAAATATGGCTCTTGCTGCATAGCAGAATTAAGAGACAGGTAAGATCCTGTGGTGACATTATCTGCCTTATAAAAGGAGTATCTCTTGGGGAAAAAAAAAAAATCCACTACTGAGGAGGAGCTAGAAAAATTCAGCACATTTGATAATAGAAGCAGCTATCTATGCTTCTGACATGACTCTGTCAATTTATTACAGGATGGAATATACTCCTCTATGCAGTTAAATAATTGCACTGCTACTAAGATTATTTTGACTTTCAAAAACATCCAGTTAGTTCAAGTAACGCTACACATGGAAACATTTCCAATTTACAATTTATTCATCAATCCAAGAACATTCCACATTTACAACATTTAAGATTATCCAAACTCCACATTCTCCTACCTTCTAACTCTTATCACTGTTACAATCTTAAAACAAAAATTCATAATAATGAACTCACTAGTTTTTGTACAATCATTAGAAGCATCTCCCTATAAAGGTAAATTTAACACGATTAGTTAATAATTATTTGGTCTGTGGTTAATTAAAGTGCAATTTCTCCTTCTGGAATATTTTGAAATTTTACTGCTCCTTACTAGGCAAGAAAATTAAAGGTCGAGCAATTCACCGACTACTTTTTTTATGTAAGAACATCATCCACTTTATGCTCGAAATAGGCTTGTATCCTCTCACTGAACTCCTAGCCCAAAAATAGGTTTTAACTTTTCAAAAACCAAAATGCAGACATATCTGTTTACCCTTTTACAACCTTAGAACTTTTGTATTGCCATCGAATGTTTAATTTTACGAATGTTTTCTTTCAAATATGTTCTCTTCTAAATTTCATGGAAACAATATGAATCACAAAAACAAAACAAAACAAAACCTAACATCCTATACTTTTATTCCAGACAAATCCCTCCTTACAGATGACAATCAAAAGCACAGAGTTTTAAAACTTTATAAGGTAATTATATAATTTACCACTCTCATTTTACGGATGAGAAATTTGAGCCCTGGTTAGGTGGAATCAGAATAGATTACAGTTGTTTTCCTTGCTGAGGGAATGAGGAATATACAGGATGAGACTGGGAACAGCACAGGAAATACACAAAGATTTTTGTCAGCAAACACACAGGTTAAAGTCCTGCCTACTCCTTAGCTAGATGACTCAGTTTCTTCACAGGGTTATGGTGGGGGTTAAAGAAGACAAAACACAATAGAAGTTCGAATATTGGTTCACTGCCCCACCTTTCCATTATAATTAGTACCCGCCCTATTTCATTGTTTGTTTGCTTACTCTGTATGTAAACTTTACTGTACATGCCAAAAAAGCTTTGAGAAAACATCACTATATGGGTCATAGATTCACCCAACTTGTTAAGTAAATGCTTTGCTTTGCTGGAATTAATGAGATCATCACAAATGTGGCTTTTGTATTTTTATATTTGCCTGAAATGAAATGTCGGCTTAGATGTATTCATATACAAGTGTTTCAAAGCCAAATAGAGATCATTTTGGATTATTTCATATTTAGCATCCTATAGGGCCCTTCCACTGACACAAGTATTATTGTCAGTCTCCCAGTATGAAATCTAATTAGAGCTGGGAAACAGGAATTTCCTTATATCTCCAAGATACCTGGAAACATCACTCCTCCTCCTCTCTCTATTGCTAAGTCTTAGGCCCAAGGAAAGGTGGGACAACAAACCAACCAATACATGGTTTGCCCCTTTGACTTCCATTTCTATGGCTATAGTAATATACAAGAAAGCTCAGAGAAAATTTCTTCTCTCTGTCCCACTACAGCCAACCCCAAATCCCACACTAGGAGAGGAAAAATCTATCTTGTTATTGCCAAAGGACCCCATACAGGCTCTGTTGCTATAGTAATTAAAAGGCCTAAGTCCAGTGCCATTGTCTACATCATCAAGAGAAAGGGGGAGGGGTAAAAATCACACTCGGCCTCAATCCAAATAGTGAGTCAAAAAAAAGTTGCACCTCAAAGAACAGGCCAAAGTGTCTAAGAAGGCAGACTGTGTGTGTGGCAACCAGCTGAGGGGAATAGGTGTGGCATTAAGAAAAGGCCAACCTCAAGACTTGCAGAAGGGAATTTGCATTTTAGAACCTATCCAAGAAAAAACACCTTTTTCATTACACATCAAAATATTTACCAAGGCAAAAATTTATATTTGCAAGTGAGAAAAAGTATAAGAATATTTATGCTGTATTTTTATTACTATCAATCGAAACATAAAAATATACATAGAACAATTTGCAAAAATAGAAAGCAATATTTTCAAAGAATCTTAGAAAAGATGATTACATCAACTAGAAAAGACAAAAATCTGTATAGAAAAGTGCCATACCTAGAAAAAAAAAATCTTTAAATACCAGAAACTGCATTGTGTATATTTTCTTCAGAATAACATCATAAAGCTATTTTAGTAAAAAAATATTTTTTTTTGAGAAATAGGGCTAAATGGAAATGAAATGCAGCAATATGTGCTGAAATTCTGTTTGGGGGCTAAGTCATTTTTAAAATAAAACGTCTATTTTGTACTTTTTCCATCATACACATCTCAATTACTAAAAATTCAGACATTATGAAGATTTCAAGTTGGGAATAAAGTTTTAAGGACTTCATATGTCCTTAAAACATACTAGTAAATGACAGGTCATTTTGTCTACCCAAAAAGTTACCTATGACACTGATGAAGAATTAATTTTGAAAGGATCAAAGAGGTAAAAGCAAATATTTAAAATTATCAGAGTAGTTTAAAAGTTGACACAAGAAAGAAAAACAATTTAACTTTAATCTTTCACCACTAACTACATAGTTGGGAAAACTGAATCAAGCAGTTACTCAAAAAAGATAACTCAGGTAATTTATCTAGATATTCAAGAGAACTCATAAATACAGAAAGGGCACTAGAAGAGGGCACAATCTTTCAATTTATCTTTCTATTTCAGGAACAGATCCATGACCTACTGCTTTGGGGATTCAGATCTACAGAGAACAAAGCAAATATCTGCACTACATTCACAAAGAAAAAACACAGAAAGATGGCATTTTAGCTACATCCCCATATCTATGTACTCTGCTAAAGATTCATCCATTCTAGATTTTAATTACTCCTCAAAGCAGTCTAAATTTTGTTATTTTCCAAATATTCTTCAACTGTTAATAGGATCACTTAGTAGGATATATAAAAGAATCTTGACCTTTTGTTAGCATCGGTATTGTGTTATTTCCTTATTCAATATACCAGTTACATAAAACCCTGAAAATTATACCAGAAACATGTAAAATCTATTATTAGTTATACTAACTACAAATTTCATTATGGAAAAGCAGGTTTCCTGACCCAAGTTAACGTAAATTAACTGGTAGGGAAACACTAATATAACACCACTGTCCTCAACAGAGTTAACGAGAAACACTTCCTTTTTAAATTTTTTATTTATTTAGGTTAGTTTGTTACACTTCAAATGTAGTTAGATAAAAAGTATAAAGAAAATGCAATAAAATAAAAATCACAGTAATTTGATAACATTCTTCCCAAATCTTAAAGTTATAATATGAATAAGACTTTGTTACCAAAGAATACATTTCCTCGTGGATTATTATTCCTTCATTGTTTAGAATGTCTTCTATTTATGTTCTGGTAACTTAATATGAAAAGTTCAACTCAATACTAGTAAACTAAATTTGGTGTCAATCCCCATTAACTTTCCTAACTTCAGAGGAATTAAAAACAAAAATCAAGAAAAAAATTAAAAGTACATATAGAAACTCAAGCTATTCATGCTAGTTTACGACTCATATACAACTGTTCTGGACAAATTTAAAACACAAATTTCTTATTTATACAATGACTGCAGGCATATATGCCAGTTCTGGAGAGGATTTTGAGAAGAATTTTTTTTGAGAACAATTTTTATATAACTAATGTAATACTTAATTTAATAAATTTTAATAAATTTGCTGAAATCATTCTGATACGATGTTTTCTGTCATGTGGCATTCCACAAAATCTTTTTCACTGCATCCTTACTGTACCATTTAAATAACACAATCGGGAGACAGCAAAATCAACATAAGCCAAACAAAACATAACAGACACAATTACTTAAATGGTCACCTTCTTTAAGATAACTTGACTATAATTTGTTAGTCTAAAAAATGATGATAGCATAAAGCCTGTATACCACCTTTCCTATAACTTTCATGTATCTGTACCATTAAGCAAATTCAGTTATTAAAAATAAAAATTTTCAGTAATATCAATCTGGGGTGCTCTGTTTGCTCAACAAAAGGATTCACTATAGCATTTCTTTAATTAACAAGCAGATTTAAATGAATTCATTTCTAATATTCTGGCTGGCATATAAATTTTAAGTAATAAATCTCATGTAAATTGAGATATACCTATTTTCAGAGACCACTGCTGTCAAATCTACATAACCAGTTAGGAAAGACAAAAGCAATGAAGCAAGATAGGTTCTTGTATATTCTTTTTCACTCCAAGTCTGCTAGTGAAACAATCAAGAGGTCCAAAACCTTTCATTGACCCAAAAAAAAAAAAAAAAGATAAAATGGCTCTTCTTCCTCCAATTTATTCACTCTAATTAGGTTTATTTGTTGGCAACATTTTTTTCTTACACTTAGGAAACAATGAATAGATATTATATTAATGATCTGAATCCATTAAAATCCCTGTAGATTATTGCACAGTTATGTCTCCAGCAACTTGTCAACTATAATAATAAAAATACAGAATTACAGAATTCTGAAGGTACACACACACACACACACACACACACACACACCCCCACCCACCCCCTTGAGACTAGGCTCATTCCTCTGGATTGGTAACAAAAAAACAAGCTTTTCTCTTGGAGACCCAAAATGAGAGAATCCTTTATTCTACTTCTAAGGAGGGGACCCCACTTCAGGAAAAATATTAAATCTCAAGATTTCAATTTCACTGCATTATGTTCCAAATCAAATTTTTATTTGGGCTTTTATTATACTTAATTTTAATAATGCACACAAATATGCATCAATATAATTAAGAGAGTTATTATCTAAAGTGGCTAAAATAACCAGATCATTTTAATCTGCCGGTTAAATTCTCTTAAAATGATTAGGTATCTAACGTCCTAGAACACTGAATTAGTACCAACTAGGCAGAAAGCAATCTAAAGACAGATTATCAGAAAACACATTTACCTTTAGTGAGGGAGTAATGAATGCCTTCTTTTAAATACCAGCAACTAAATTCAATATGCACATATCAGAGAAATGAAATAATCCAGGTAACAAATTTATTCTTAAACAGCATTTCAACTGTGTCTACATTAATGTTATAGATCGAAAGAAGTTTCTTTCCAGTATTAACCCTTAATAGACAACAAAGGAGTCCAAACAGGACATACTCCTTAACCTTAAAATTCAAAGAAAATTAAGAGAATTCAAGGTAAATTAAGGGAAGACAACAAGGCACACCTAAAACACCTACATAAAAACGTCACCATACAATACAAAAGTAATTCCCATTTCTAAGTATTAAGTACTTGTAAGTACTTATTTTGCCTCAGTGAAAGAAGTCAATAATCCACAACATAACAGTCAATAATCCACAACATAACAGTTTAAAAAAAAGTCAATAATCCACAACATAACAGTTTAAAAAAAAGTATTAAAACTACTTCGAATACTTGATGCTGCTTTTCATGTCCATAAAACAAAAACAATTCTTTTGAAAGGATTTTTAAATTATGCAATCTGGAAAAGGTGTAATCTTTTTAAAGCACAACTCATAAAAACATTGTTTTTCAAAACAATACTCCTTCACACATTTTCAAGGCCCTATGAGAAACTGAAAACCAGGATAAACCAGTATATATGTTTCTGTTACAAAATTAAGGGTAAACTTCCATACCACAAATTATCGAATTTTATTTTTAAACAGATTTTACTATTTTGGCATACATCCTATGAATTAAATCAATGTATTCTGGTGTTCCTTTTCTTTTTACCAAAACCTCTCTTTTCAGAAAATCTTTATGCAAAATTCTGTAGAAAGGTTTCTCAAAATTATTAGTGTTTAACGCCTTCTAAATATTCAAAATATTATTCTTACCTTGGATAACAATTATTAAAACCTAAGTTTGAACTCTTGTGTACTGTTGAGAATGTAAATTGGTGCAGCCAGTATAGAAAACCAGATAGAGGGTCCTAAAAATTAAAAATAGAACTACCATATGATCTAGCAATTCCACTTCTGGGTACTTATCCAAAGAAAACAAAAACATTAACTCGTAAAGATATATGCATCTTCATGTTCATTACAGCATCATTTACAATAGCCAAGACATAGAAATAAGTGTCCATCAATGGATCAAGAAAATGTGATGTTCATACACACACACACACACACACACACACACACACACACACACACACACATAAACATATATATAATAGGAAAATTATTCAACTATAAAAAAGAATGAATCCTTGCCATTTACAACGACATGGATGGACCTTGAGGGTACTACCCTAAGACAAAGACAAGTGCCATATGTTCTCACTTATAGATGGAATCTAAAAAATAAAGAAAAGAAAGAAAAACACACAAAAAAACAAAACCAAGCTCAGAGATTGGGGTTGCCAGACGTGGTGGGTGCTAGGTGGGGGTGTATGAAAGGAAGTCAAAAGATGCAAACTTCTATACTTAACAACATTGTATTGTATACTTGAACATTGCTAAAAATCTTAAAAGTTCTTGACGCACAAAAAAAACTCTATGTGTTGTGACAGATATTATCTAGACTTACTGTGATAAATTCTCAATATGTAAAAATATTGAGTTATTATGGTGTATACCTGAAAATAATATAATGTTGTATGTCAATTATATCTCAATAAAATAAAATAAAACCTTCCATTCCATTGAAATTTTTCATTTTTCTTTTAAAGGCAACAAAACTATACCTTACTCAATTATCTGATAACAAAAATTAGAATATATCTAGTCAATACTAGGAATAATGTGTCTATATATTAATTCTTAAAAGATGAATTCATATTTTCTATTTTAAAAATAAAAAGCATTTCAAAACATCCTTAATATATTATTAAATCATGAAACAAAAAAGAAACCTGTTATGTGCTTGAAGCAGTTTAAACATGCATCAATAAGCAGTCATGTTAACATGCTGAAATTAATATTTTGTCTAAGATACCATGTCTAGTAAAATCTGAGACCCCAGTAAAAAGTTGAAGACAGAACAAGCTTCTATGAAAACATCTCAACTTAAAGATTATAGAATTAGTTAAAAACTGGTCAGTCATCCAAAACAAATATGTTCTGCCTGCTGATATAAAATTTGATTTAAAAAAATATTAGCTAAAATAGTTTACAAGTGTTGCACTATTATTTCAGAGAAAAACCCATTAGTTATAATAAACTCCTATATATTTTCTGGTGAAAAGTCATACTAACATTAAGCAAGAGCTTAGCATGTTAAGAAATTTATTTTAAGTTGCATTAGTATTCAAACTTTACCCCTATTTGTCAAATATTACATTCAGGAAATATGACGGTCATTACACAATAAAAAAAGAAACTTCTAGTCTTTTTCATCAATTCATACATATATTCTTAAAAAAGAACTAAGTACATTAACAAGCTTTCCCCAAAGTTAACTCTCAATTCTCATAAATCAAGTTCTAAAAAGAAAACATTAAATCACATAGTTACTTTTCAGTTCAAAACTAGAAAAGAAAAAAAAAATGAGCTCAGTCTATTACGGTTAATTTACAAGTTGCAAATATTTGCATGTAGGACTGAATTAAAAAGTGAATTTTTCTGAATAAAGTTACTGAGAAATTATTAAAATAAAGGTCTTGATTGTTTGTATATGAAACTCCGAACATACCACCTATCCTTCCTCTTATGAATTAAATTTTTTCCAAAGCTGCAACTCTATTATGTATATAAAACAATTAACTTTTTTATATTGAGAAATTACTGTGATAAATTTGAATAAATTTTTATTATAAGTAAATCCAGTAGTAAACACAATATTTAAAAAACCAGTTAGCTTTAGCAAAGTTATATGTTTCTATTGAAACAGTTCATCCTAAATTAACCATTTCTCACAATATTCTCGCCAAAGAAGAAAAGATAAAATACCAGTATTTCCCAATCCTAGGCTACACATACAAACAGATACAATGTTGCAAGACTTTCAATCCTGCCTTTGACACACTCCACAGGCCCTTCAATATGCCAAAGGGCCGTTTATTTTCACTCCAGGGATTGAAAACAAAATCAAATTGGTAGCACATTAGCTAATACACTTAGTCACTAGTAACTTAAAACCCGTTCAATACATACCCTTTAATAGAGTGACCATTTCATCTGTTTCCTCTAGAGTTACCCTTTCATATCAGGGTACCAATTTCACTGGATGATGTCTGCCAGGCTATTGCCTCAGGCACTGAGCTTTAAGATAGAGCTCAAGATAAAAATTCATCTATGTAGCAATGAAAAAGATTGTTTTTCTCATGCACGATACCAAACTCCAATCTGATCTGCTTTCCCCACAGTGTCTTACATAGTAGGTATAGAGCATATATTTGCTCAAAAATTCATTCATTCTTCCTGCATACAAATGCTATCTAATATCATAATTCATTGAAGCAACATAGTTCATAAAACTGCAAGTGGAAGAATGATATAAAAATGTTCATGCAGTACATTCATCCATGATTTCTGACAAGAGTGGGATTATATGACTCCCTCCACTGGAAGAAACAAGTCAATAGTATTTATATTAAATAAATGCTGAAAGATTCTCAAGAAATTAACTACTCACCTATCTGGATTCACTAAGACTCCCTATACATATGTGTGTGTATATATATATATACATATTGGCATGAAAAAGCATATAAATGTGGTTCTATGTTCATTATCATATAAATGTGGTTCTATGTTCCAACCTAAGTAACAAAACTCAAGCTAAAATTTGTCAAATTCTGCTTTGTTCTGAGAATCTAATTTTTTAAAAAGAAACTATTTACTATTATAATTTTTAAAACATAATCAAAAGAAACTTACAATGAGCAAAAGCATATTCTTTCTTACACAATCCAAAAAGCAGTTAACACAACTTTGTGATTCAAAGGTTGTTCTGAAATATTCCCATTTTCAGCAAAGTTAGTTGAAAAAAACCTTTACAAGTATTTGGGAATTCTAATGTACTGTCAACATTCCCGCAAGTCACAAAAGAATCAAAGGCCTACGGTAGCAGTTCTTGGAAATCAGGCATCTGCATGTAAGCACCTGATGGAGCAATAGGGGAAATGCTTTGGCCAACTAGCTGCATATTAAGTTCCCGGGATTCCAGGAGCGGATTGTTCTCTTCCCCAATGTCAAGGTGAGTTAACTTTTCCATCCATACGCGGAACTTCTCTGTCTGCCTCTGCATCTCGGAAAAACAGCTCATGGCCTCTTCTAGGACATTGCCTATGCAGTTCCTATCTCACACAGCACCCCTGTCAAGTAATCCTGGAATTTCCCTGTGTGCTCCTTCAGATCCCCCAGCATGAATGAAGTCAGCTTTAAAGACATTGAGCCCATTTGATAAAACATCATTAATTCAGAAAATTATATTTTTATTAAGACATGCTTATTCAGGAAAATAGCATAAGCATTACTAAGAACAGCCATATAAACAGAGCATTAATTAGCAGCACTTAACTACACAAAAGGAAGTAATTCCAAGAAAACATAAAACTACTAACATAACACTACCATTTTTCATAGCTTCACTCTATCTGGCCTGGGAACGAACACATATTCTGTTACTATACAAGTAACTATTAACCTATAACAGTGGTTTACGACCTTGGCTAAACACAAAAAAACCTGAGTGGTTTAACAAAACCAAAACCTAGGTGGGCTTCCAGGCATTGCAAGTTTGTTTTGTTTTGTTTTAAGCGCCCCAGGTAATTTAAATGTATGGCCTTGGTTGAAAACCACTGTATCCTTGAATATTTTTATTTTTCTTACTTTAAAATTCTAAGTCGTTTTGGCAGCTGGCCCATTATAAATCACTACACAATAATTCTCAGCTTACTGAGTCTTATCAAACACTCTTGTTTTAAGTTTTAAAAAATTCCTTATGGAAAACCACATAAAGGATACACACAATCCATGTATATCTCTGGGTCAGCTTTTTACAAACAATGGTCTAGGCAAGGGTGTTAAAAGGTATATCTCAAAAAAGAAAAGTTTTGCAGTGAAGTCTGGTATGATAAGCTATCCAGCCAGCCCCTCTGGAGAGCACATTAATGGCTGAGTTGTCCTACAGTAGAGAAACCTGTTTCCACATGAGCCAGCACTTTCCAAATGTGTGCATAGTGTACAGCTATTGACATCAGTAAAAGTGTTTTCATAGGATTTCAGTTTAGGATATGCTCCTCTACAAATAATTGTTTTATCCTTGAACTGAGCCAGATCACCCTTGGTTTGAGTCCCATATAGTTTGGGTCTCTAAAAAAAAAAAAATTATACTGAACTCTTCATTTCCTCAGGGAGCTATTAAAAAGGTTACCTCCCCAGACCACTTGACCATACTATCCAAAATGGCTTTTCTAGCCCATCCCAAGTCAATCTTTATCTCTTATATCCAGCTTTATTATTATTCACAGTGTATATCCCTAGCTGATAGCATATGATAAATTCGTTTATTGTCTGCCTCTTCAAAAAAGATTAGGATCCATGAGAGCAGGAACATTTCATTCACTGGTGCACTTCCAATGCTGCATAGTAAGTGCTCATGTATTTGTTGAATAAATGAATAACTGATGGAATCAATCGATTTGGCCTTATACTATCTATATCAGGAAGTCTTATAAAAAACAGATCTATGAAGTGTTCTATTATAATTAACTTCAGATGTTTCTGAAAATACAGTTCACTTTATCTTATAGTGGCTTTTTATGAAGATACAAAAGAAAAATTTACCAGGTCTCAATATTGTTTCTCCTAGACAATAAGAACTGTTTAATCAGTCATGCCACCTCTTTTCAATGCCTAAAAGGATAGGACAAAATGTTTAGCACTATTCTACCTAGCAATTAAAAGCCTCACAAAGTTTATTATTACCAACCTTCCCTCTAACTTCATCTTATTCTTTTCCCAATTACTCCGTTCCCTTTGTGTTTAAAAAAAAAAAAAAAAAATCTTGTTTATAAGTAAACTTCCTCAAGAAGAAAGTACCTTTCCCCACAGTGTAGTATATTTAGCTTACTGAAATACTAAGTGGAATTTAAAGAATATGAAACTTTTCTTTAAGCAGTTTATTCTCACTTTAAGTGCTGGCTAAACTTAACTGAATAGGACAGAAACTCAGATGGCTACTTTGATCTGTTTCATATTCTGGCATTGCTTATTTTTCAACAAACAATGAAAAATGTATATTTAAAAGCCTGATTCAGAAAATGGTGTGGAAATACTTATGCTAGGGACAGTGAGATAAGTTTCAGCCTCAAAGATGACTACAAGCAACAAACACTGATAAGCAAGATAATTCAAGATCTTAAAAACAGGGACCAATTACACATTTGTTGAAACCCAGAGAATGTACAATAGCAAGAGTGAAATCTAATGTAACCTATGGACTCTGAGTGATGGTGATGTGTCAATGTAGGTGTGTCAATTTTAACAAATGTACCACTCTGGTGGGGGACACTGATAGTGGAGGAAGCTAGGCATGCGTGAGGGCAGGAGATATTTGGGAAATCTTTATTTACACCTTCTGCTCAATTTTGCTGTGAACCTAAAACTGCCCTAAGAAATAAAGTCTATTAAAAAAAGAAAAAAAAAACAGGGACCATATTGTCACCTTAAACACACATATGTTCTTTTATTAATACTAAGATATATCCTACTTTGAGAAAAAGAATCATATCGAAAGCAAAGCTTCTGCTTCTGCATATATAGAGTTAATATAGGCACTAACTTTAAAAAATAAGTTAGGAAAAACAGGCAGAAAATAATACCTTGGTGCTTTAACATTAGAGGTTGTGAAAGGATAGCCACCAGTAAGATAGCAAAGCTTCGAAACCTGAGGGAACATTACCTATCCAGACATTGTAGCATAGAGAAAATCACATTTAAACAATGCATGCTTTTAAAATATCCCCTTAAATAAATAAAAGTGTTCATGCTTGTTAATTAATGTAGAACTGTGGTTTTTAGAACTAATAAGTTTTTAAAAACAAGACTCCACTGTATAGAACTTGATACCCACTAGCAATAACAGAACTTAATTAAACCAGATTACCAGTTTCGTGATAATTTTTGGCTATGGGTGACTTAAAATATCACTGCTCAACTGAGTTCTCAGTCCTGGAAGCTCACTGTCATCAATGGGGGAGCTTTAAAAATGCTGATGCATTTATGCTAAGAGAAATAAGTCAGACAGAAAAAGACAAATACTGTATGATTTCATTTATATGTGGAATCTTAAAAAAACGAACTCATAGAAACAGCAAACTGGTGGTTAGGGGGAGGGGAGGATGGGCGAAGGTGATCAAAGAGTACAAACTTTTAGCTATACGATGCATAAGTTCTGGGGATGTAATGTGCAACATGATGACTACAGTTAACAACTGTATATTTGAAAGTTGCTGAGAGCAGATCTTAAAAGTTCTCAACGCCCACGAATTGTAATATGTGAAGTGATGGGTGTGTTAACTAACCTTACTGTGGTAAACATTCCACAATATAAACATATATCAAATAATCACGTGTACATCTTAAACTTAATACAATGTTATATGTCAATTATATCACCAAAAGCTGAGGGAAAAATGCTGATGCCTGGGTCAGACCCAGAGATTCTGATTTAATTGAGTAGGCCGTGAGCATCATAAGTTTTTAGTGTTTCCCAAGTGATCCTAATATACAACCAGATTGAAAACTGCTTGGATTTAACCTGATTTGTTTGCATTTACTAAGCTGAAAATAAGCAGTTTTTATCTGATTACTTAGTCTCAGTGTTTTGTTACCAATGTATTTAGTGAGTTTCCTAAATAGCTACTAAAATATACCCAGATTATAAAAGGCTTAAAATGGGAAAGTGGAGCTTTTAGCCACTTCATATTCAATACAGGAAAAAGGTCATGGTATTCCCAGTGTGGGTTTGGGGGTCTTATCTTCCACCATGAGTTCCCATTGCTTAAGTGATATTAAATTTTTTCCAGGTAATTCAATCCCTAATAGGTTAAGAACCCTCATAAATCTTAAGAAAAATAAATGTAGCAGGAGGAAAACATGCAAAGAACATGAAGACTTTTTACTAAAAGAATACAAATCGCCAAACATGATTTTTCAACTTCACTAGTGATTAAAGAAATGCAAATTAATGATAAAATACAATTCTGCCATCAAATCAGCAAGATATTCAATAGTAAGAATAAAATGCAACAAATAATCAAGCTCCTAGATGGAACAGACTTAATATATTCTTAAAAAGCAGTCTGGCAGTATGTGTCAAAGGCTGAGTGTTCATGCCCTTTCTTATAATAGCAAAAAAAACCAAACAGCCCCAAAGGATCAATGTTTGGGAAGTTATCTTAGCTGAACTATTCAAAAAAAAAAAAAAATTTTAGAGAGAATACTGTGCTTTGATTAAATGCTCAAAATGCAATGTTAAGAGGGAAAGGAAAAAAGAAGTATGTATACACAGTTTGATAAATTTTGTTATATATTATGGAAGGCAAAATACTCAAATGTTGACAAAAACAGGATTATGGGTGATTTTAATCTTCTACTTCACATTTTCAAAACTTTCTACAAAGGATTTACTACTTAAAAATTTTTATTTTCTAAATTTCCAAATAAGAGTTAATTGACCAAGCATAAATCTCTACCTGAGAAAGACTGTGAGATAAATTTCACGATGCATGTTAATGCATAAATGTGTATGATGAATAATGAGTGGTGAGATTCTGGCTTAGGTGGGGCTAAGCTGTTCTGGCCTGGCCACACGGTTAGGGAATTCAGGTGATCTAAGTTGTCTTCAACAGCCTCTCCAATATTCTCCAAAACAGACCAATTAGGTTTTCTAACTAGTGTCTGCCTACCAAAGTGAATACTATTTTTGGAACCTCACTGAGTAGGCATTTATATGGTAACTATTAAACCACACAAAAACGGGTCTAGACAAGATGAAGTTACCCTAAGGTTTACGCTAGACTAAATATTTATGAAAAACAAGTTACTGAAAAAACTTTTCCCCACTGCCCATGTACACTGATGCATATAAGTTAGTCTGTTCAGAGAATTAATTTGTTGAACTGAATGAAATCTGATGTCCATTATTCATATTCACTAAAATCAAAATTCTCTGCTAGAGCAGACTTGACAGATCTAGTTTCAAAGTGATTTTGCAGAGAACTCCCCAACCTGGAGAAATAATACTCTAATCAAAAACTGCAAAGAGATAAACAGTACAAAAAGATCATCTATAAAGATAAATGATTCATCTGATAAAAGCCTTAAATACCCAAGACCACCACATAGTATTTTTACATTAATATTCACTACGAAATACTTTATTTTTGCTCATCTTCAAGTCCCCCAAATGAAAGAACTCCCAGAATTATTCTGGTATGATACCTCCAAACAGTAATATATTTTCAAAAATTTCAAGGAAAGAATGGTCTAGTGTACAAACTAAGTTGTTTGCCAGTTAACTGTTAAATAAAAAAAGTCTTCATAAACATCAGTTGCCCAGATAGCAAACACAATTATTAAGCATTATCATGCACTATATACAGGTCTTCATCATTGTTTCCACTCCTAAAAGAAAATGATTAATTGTTAAATTATTTGGCATTAGAGAACACTTAGCATAATGCCTTCAACGTTTAAGTTGCTGCCAAACAAAAGTTTACAAATAAAGCATTTTCTGAATTGTTAAATTAGATTACCTTGACAAAAGAGTATAGCAAGAGCCTCAGTTTTTACTTTTCCTCTTGGTTTCCATTCTGTGTAAACAGCTGGATTCAAATTTCAACATCCAAGAGATTCTGTTAGGCACATCCAGTTTAAGGTTCACCTGAATGTCCATGTTGTCACACTCAAATCAGTTCATAATTTATCCTATCTTTACAATTTATAGAACTTTGCAACAACTGCCCTGGCTATAAGGTTGAGTGCATCCCTCTTCTCCACAGTTATAATGTGATTCAGGAAACTGAGGCACCAATAATCATTAAAAATGTACAATGTTACAATTTTTCTGGGATAACAATATGGACAGTTGAAACAAACTTCCTAATACTTTAGTTCAGGCTGTTCCACCTTTGCTGCTTTGCATAACTCCAGGAAAGCCCATTCATACCTGTCTTATGTGAACAACACCTCCTGAAACTGTGCTTCACGCAGCCTAGGCAGTCATATACAGCAACCCTGCTTCCTACCCTATTATTTGATTCTCCATAATTACCTTAGAAAACTATGTATTTTCAAAAGCTACAAACTTACTAAATGGTGTGAACACCAGAAACTAAATTATAGATCTAAATAATTTACTTTGGTGTTTTGGTTAGTATGCAATTCAGAACAGACTAAAAAAAGGCGACCACTAGTGTTTTAAAAGATTTACGCGCTGGTCAAGGTAGTCAATTAACAAAAAGGTTTGGCAAATATGAACAAAGCACACTCAACCAATGTAAGTCGAACAAGAAGACACTTCTCATGCCACCTCTACAATGGAGTCTATCTGCAAAGAGAATTTTGTTCATCTAACTTCTCTCTTCCCATAAAAAGGTAAAGTACTGGGGTGGTTACATAAAAATCTGTTTAGTGAGTAGAATTAAGTACTGTATCAAGAGATCCATCATGATATTAACAGATTAGAACAGAACACAGGAATAAATGAATAAATAATTTTACAGGCATTAATAAAGTTTTCTTCAAACTATTAAATGCAAAAAAATATACCTACAACCTGCCATAGAACAACCTGAAGTCTGCTTCTCTCATGCATTCAACTGATGAGTTTCAATTAAATCCTATCTCCCTACACATTTATTTTAACACAAGTAACTATCATAGGAATTCAATATATTAAAACAGTAAGCATTTCTAATGACTTAAAAACTCATATTTAGTATACTCTATAGATGAAACTTTTATTATTATAAGTTAAAAGACTTACAAAGTGCTTTAAAACCAATCATTCTTGTTATTGAGTTTATGTAAGTTTTGGTTAGCTATAGGTTTAATTAAACAATATTCTTTTTCTTGAAATATTCTTTGTATATCAGCAATATGCTGTCTTCATGTGTAGAAACAAAAAATCTTTCAGAAAACTAAGAGGAAAAAACATAGTAACCCATAAAACTTTGAAAACCAAAACTTCCCCTTAAATGTAGCAATAAACAATTCTGTCATGATCTATTAAGTATAGGTTACGAAATGTTCCTAATCATAAGTCTCTTCCATAATGAGGATTCACCAATTAAGAACTGTTCAGACCTCATCTTTCTTCCACTATGAAATCTCAAGACTGCCTTTGTAGTGCACAGTACCAGATATGATAATATGGAGAAAGTAGATATGTCAGACATGTAGTAAATTAAATTCTTATACCAATGAGACCTGGAACAAGCAATTTCTACCCAACTATTTAAAGCTTCAGAGAGTAAGGGAAAAGTTCTGCAAAAAAACATTTTCAATTTGAGTGACAACTTAGAACTAAAAATATGTGCAACAAGGATAACTAGCTTATCATGCACTGAATAGAGGAAAAACATAAAACTACTGTTTTAGGAGGAATAGTTTTTAGAAACTAACAAAAGAACACGTTATTTTAGACACCACAAGCTTGAGTGCAGTGGCTATATAATTAAGCAAGGTGCCTAATTCCTGAGAAAAATGTACTTAGTAATAATGGTGAACAATGAGTATTAAATCTAAGCAGTGCTAAAAAGGCAATGATGGGAGTTCAGGTAATGTGTTACAGCAAAAGAGACTTGTGGAAAATTCCATTACTTAAAAATAATCTTGTCTCTATCATTAACCATTTAATTTTTTTTTTTTTTTTTGCTGATGTGCTAAAGTGCACTGGAAACCTCAGAACAGGTTTTTTAAATTGGCCATGTCTTGTTAGTACACTGCAGTCTTCAAATTTACAGAGCTGCAGGTTTCCTGGATTTTTTCAAGTGTCACTCATCTAACTGAGCACTGAGCCTGATAGCTGAGAAATGCTATCAGGTGCTCTACAGTCAGTTTAAAAAACATCCTCTACCTGGTATCTCTGCAGTGATTGTCTTGCTGCTCCCTGAAACCTCTTCATCATCATCTGATGAGCTCGTGCTTGAGTCACAAGTCAGGTCACTATCACTGGTACTACTGTCCTGCAACAGGTTATATTTCTTACGCGCAGCAGCCTCCCGTTTCTGCCTCAGTAGCCTGATTCTCTCCTTGTGCTTTTGGCTCCGGTGACCTTTAACCTTGGCAACTCGGCCATTCTGTTTATCACTGGATTGCCGGTTTTTCTTGGCAGCCATAGTGGATGTTTCACTTTCAGATCGGGACCTCCGAGACTTACGCCCAACTGTGGCACCAGACACTCCAGAAGGGTCTCCTTCTACCGCTGTTTCTGCTTGGGAGGGTTCATTCTCTTCTGCAGAAGACAACGTATCTGAATCAGCCAGGTGACCACTAGAGGAAGGGGAAAGCATGCAGTGATTAGAGGAGTCACTCTCATAAACTCTGCCAGTTGTCGGCTTGTCACTCTCTGTGGATGCTAACTGAGACTCAGAAGAGTCCCTTCTCAGTTCCATCAATAAGCAGGGCATTGAAGAAAGAACTGTAGAATCCACTACTCCATCTTTCTGGACTTGAGGTTCCAGTTCTACAGATCCATCTTCCTCCTTAGCTGTCTCTTGTTCGGATGTTTTTGGTGGGACTTCAGACTCGATGAGTTCTTCAACTTTTCCCACTGCCTCCTCCATCTTCATTTCAGACTTTCGAGTTAAATCATGGAGCAGAGTCTAGGAAACTATGTCAAAGATGCAACAGGAAAGCAACCTGTACAAAAAAACACATAAAATCAATAAGCAGAAATGGCAAATAATTTAATTAACACAAATATCTACCTTTCTGAGTGGGTGGCAAAAATTATCATCATACAGGGGTTTAAAATATGTGTATCGTCTACGGCCATGCTACCCTGAACAAGCCTGATCCTGTCTGATCTTGGAAGCTAAGCAGGGTTGGGCCTGGTTAGTATTTGGATGGGAGACCACCTAGGAAGACCAGGTGCTGTAGACATTAAAAAAAAAAAGGCAGGGGGGACTGTGAGCTGACAAGGTCCTGGCAATCTGTGAGGTCAACCAAGGGTTGTCGTGCCTAAAAAATAAAAAATAAATAATTAAATAAAATTAAAAATAAATAAATATTTAAAAAATAAAAATAAAAGATGTGTATCTTCACATATTCATCAACAGTCAAATTCAAGACTTAGTATTATTAAAATGCTAGCCTACACAGCTACCAAAAATGGCACATTAATCCTCTATTCCTAAAATTGCAAGGCCAGCAAACAACCAAAGATTTTCAACTTTAAAACTTAAAGTGTTTAAGAAAGGGATCAAAATTCTAATAGAGTTAGTATGTATGTTTTGACTTTGATATAAATGACAAAGAATGCTTTAAAAATCTGGACTAGAAAACAAGTCAATTGGAATGACCACTTTTATACTCAACTCATCAAAGAAAGGAAAGGGGGGAAGTAAAAGAGGAATAGCATCAAATGTACATTTACATTTTTAAAAACTTCAACTAGGTACATTTGACAAATGAGCGATCTGAGTAGTTATTGGCATCAAACCTGTCTGCCATTCCTCTTAATAGGGGTTGCTCTAGAGGGCATTGACATGAAAGGCCTGAATCTGTTGTTCCCTCAGTCCTTCCTAATTCCCACATACCTCTCTCATCATGCTGAATGCAAGTCCAGTGTTTATACATAAACAATAGCCACTAAATATAGACCAACTATTTTGTGAACTTAGAAAACTTAGTACACTCTATTCTATGAATGACTTAAGAGGTTTGAGAGAAAACACCCTACACACATTTCTACTTCATATGCTAATTTTAGAACCTAACACCCCTAACCCTACAGTATTACAATTCCACTTAATCATGGAGAAACAGGACATACTCTTAATTTAAGAGTTGTGACCTGTACAATGCAAACTTCATTAACTGGTAGGTTTTCAGAGAATGCTAAGAATGTGCAAGGCAAGTAAATACATCGACCTGTACATATGATGTTAAGGGCAATTACCATGATGTTTCATAGATCACAGACACACACATTAAGCTAAATGGTATGCTAGTCAGGTACAGTAAGACATCATCACTTCAGAGTTACTTGATAGTTCATTAGATGGTAGGCAGCAACTAGAAAATATCTGAAAAATCCTTTTATTGATCTAACATGCCCAGCCTACCTTTTGCTTGGTATAAACACAAATTTTCTAAATACTTGTTTTTTGTTTTTCATGACCCTTTTCTCAGCTACTGATAAAACAGGCATTCGGATGAAATTTACCTTAATACACTCATGAAAACTAGAACACTTACAGCCACTAGAAACATTTATTAATTTAAAACAATCCCATATATAGCCTATTTCACAAGCACATCTGCATCATTACTAATTTCTGAATTAAATAAAAATAAGCATAAATGTTATTCCTAATACCATTACAAAAGGAATGTAACACTTCTGAAAGCCAACAGAGGGAGTAAAAGTTAAACCAACAAACTACTAGTGTCATAAATGAAGCATGCTGGTAATACAAACAGGAAATAAAATATTCACAGGCATGAAATAGCCCCAGGTATGAGGAATAAACCAAGATTTTCTAGCTGAATAAAAAAGAGAATTGTTTTTTCTGTAGAGAATGAAGTTTATATTCTGGAATAAAGCTTTTTCTTAAAGCTGAAATATCTGAGAAATATACTCAAATAAATGAAATTAATATTAGCCACATACACAAGGGTCAAACGTTTCTAATTTTTGAAAGCAGAAGCCACTGGATCTTTTCAAACTATGTAATATAACAATGGGTTGAAAAGTAAATTTATTAAAATGACCATAAAAGTCTTGTTTCTTCTGTAAATAAATTATCATGTGTGGGCAGCACAAATGAATCCAGGCTGTTTTGCCTTTTAAGAAAACATGACAACATCTATGTCTTTCAATATGACACATCAATCAAATGATTACCTTTCATTTCAAGTTCCTCAAATTTAAGTGTTTATTGAGATTTATGACTTCTGCTGCTTAAAAAAGCAACCAGTATTGCAGTAAAAACCACTTAAGTATGCCCAAATCAATCACAAATGCTGGCATTAAACATAAAGGGTACACATAAATAATTAGCTTATTGTGTGTATGTCCACACAATGTGGCCATAAAGAATGAAAAGATTCTTTGTATACTAATATGGAGGAATTTTCAATAGATAATGTTAAATGAACAAAAAGGTACATTATACCATTTGTGTAAATAAAGAACAAAATTATATTTATATATGAGTTTGTCTGTAGATGCATAGATGTTGGGAGAATACTTAAGAAAATGGTATCACCAGCTGCCCTAGCAATGAAACAGAGTGAATGAGGAACAGGAGTCAAGGACTTTTTTACTATATCTTGTATTTACCTTTTGAATTTTGAATCACATACAAGTATTAACTATTTAAAAATCCACTCAACATAAAGGTCTACTGAAAAGTCTTATGCAGAAAAAGAAGTTTTGCTTCTTCTGCTCATGACACTAACCACCATCCAGGCCAAATTTGGTCAGTGAATTACTAGAATTTCCCCCTAGAGTGGAATTTTGTTATAATTCATAAAACACAGAAAAAAAGTCACAGACAGTAGAAATAGACACTCTGACAAAACTCCCTGAAGAAGAAAATGATGTACCCTAAACACAAGAGAAAAAGATGTCATATGTACAGATTAATCTTCCCCAAACAGTATTTACTGCCTATAATGTTCTTGGTCAGGAGTGAGGCAAAGTGGACATTTCTGGTAGAAGTAGTCAAAAGCAGATGGCAGTAGAAAATGATAAAATTATCAAATGGGAGTTGCATCTTATAAATGGGATGAAAGGCTCTCAACCCTCTAACATTCACAGAGAATTTACAATGAAATACTTAATATACAAAATATAGCATTTATCCTATTAGGACAGTATTTTCCCCAAGCTGTTTTCCCACCAATTTAAAGGTTATCTTCCTCTATATGGATATCACAGTTCGTCCCCTTCTCATCTCTCTAGAACCTTACTTACATTATTGATTATTCCTTAGCATTCATCAACAATTCACACTTAACTGGACCATCCATTCATCCATTTATTTCTCCATTTATTTGTTGTTTTTTTAATTCTCCTTCTGCCTAACATCTCAACTTTCCATTTCCCCCTCAAGGTATTCTTTTCTTCCCAAGCCAGCCTTACTAAGATAGTTGTCTAAATACCCTGTCTCTATTTCCTTACCTCTCACACTTCCTCTCTAACCCAGTCCCATCTGATATCTGCTTCTATCAAACCAGTAGAAGAGTTCTTATCAGGGTCTTTAAAGACCCCCATACCTCTAAATCTTACTAGACACAGTCTGACCCTCATCTTAATGTCTAAGCAGCATTGTATGCCAAATCACTCCCTCTCCTCCTTAAACTAATATCTTTCTTTGGATCCCAGGTTTCCTATTCATACTTATGACTACTTTGTAGGTTTAACTTCCTCTACCAAATTTCAGGAGTTGGTTCTAGGGCTAGGTCCTTTACAACCCACCAAAGTAACTTCTTCTACACCCACAGTTTTCAATACTATCCCTATATTAGTAATTTTGTTACTCCATCTCAGACCTCCCACTCCAATAGCCATCTGACATCTCTTTAGATTTCACAAGTACACCAATCTCTTCATGTCCAAAACCAAATTAGTCATCTCTGAAATACCCTACTCTGCTCCCTCCCTAGCTTTCCCGAAGCTCAGTAAATAGCACCACTATTATCTCAGTTGCTCATGCTAAAAATCTGAGGGTTATCTTTGACAATGCCTTCCCCTTTACTCATGGCATCCCATCATTCACTAATTCCTATCAATCCTACCTTAGATTTCTAGCCTGTCCACTATTCCTCATTTCCATTGTCAACTCTAAACACAACCTCTGTCATTTTATTTTTCAATGGAATGACTGACAATCGTCTCCTGTCTATCCATATTCAGTCTTGCTACCAAAATGTTCTCCATACGCTAAACAGACATACCTTAGAATCAAAGATATACTAAGCTGAAAGAAAGGAAAAAGATATACTATGCAAAGAGCAACTATAGAAGAAGTGAAATGTCTTTATCAACAACATCAGACAATCTCACTAGATACGAAGAGGGACACTTAATAATATAAAGGTTGATATATCAAGAAAATATAAAAATTATACAGGTATATGCACACATAAAAATATATACACGTAACAGGCTTAGAATACATAAAGCAAAAACTAACAGAATGGAAAGAACAGAGATAATCCAACACTAATAGATTTAAATCCCTCATTCTAAATGGATTAAACAAGAGAAAATCAGCAAGAATATAGAAGACCTGAACATTATTAACCAACTCAACCATACAAATTATATACAGAACACTCCACTCTTTGGGTAGTTACTAGCATATGCAATCAGATACTGGATTACACCAATCAAGAAGTGAACTACAAGAAAATAAGAAAAATCATCAGAGAAATAATCAGCTTTAGTTTGAACTAGATAATGCTCAAAGGAACACAGGTCTTAAAGAAAAGAAATACAGAAATACAGATTTGGACATTATTGGTGTAAGTAGAAGTGGTAGGTGAATATATCAGTTCATCCAGCGAGAAAGCACAGAGTAAACAGAGAATAGACTTTAATAGACTTTAAACTAAAAAAACAAAAAATGTGATTCAGCTGCTTTAGTGTATAAACTGGTAGGTAAGAAATTACCCTTGGAGGGGAAAAAAAGATATAAATTTATCCATAAAACACACACAAATTAGAAAGTCTTCCTTCTTGCAATATAGTCTTAGATGTTTAACAACTTCCTATAGACTTAGAATTGTGAGAAAGGACCATGATTAATAGGGTCTTATATAAGACCAACCACACAGGAAACCCTCCTGAAGGTTTTGACATGGCACATATAAAATCATTAAGCATTGAATGTTAAGACCATCTTTTACAACTTTCAATTTTACACCTTGTGAGCAACAACCATTATTAACCATCCTTTAACACCACTATACTGACACAAAAAGGAATGAATAAACTGAAACTGTATTGTCTTTCCCGATGTGACAAATGCAATGTGAAGTCATTTGCTGTTACAAGTTTACCGTTGCTACAGGCACTTTTCCGTTGAAACCACAAGCTGACACAAGCACAGCCCATTAAATGAAACTGCTTCTAGGCAAGATAATGCTCTAGAGTCATGTAAAATGGGGCATTCTAATTGCTAGCACTCCTGCATCTGTTTATTTCATATCACCATTCGGAACTGTAAGAAATACAAGTAGCTAATGCCTTAAATACAATGTATATGAACCAGTTAACTTACACTGATTTTTCACATGTTCAAGCCATAGTATTAAATAATTCATGAATTCCAACTTTGCTCTCTTGCACAAAATATTCTGAACTATTTATGGCTTTATATTTAGACAAAAAAGTAACTTTAAAGAGGGTCAATGTTTTACTGACAAAACTATAGTAGAGGCTATATTTTCCCATCTCAGAAATTTAAGTTTAAAAAAGAAATCTTAACAATTGATCTTGTCTATTCCCTTGCAATGAGGATGGTCCTATAGGACACCTTCTGTTTTATCTAATCTAGTGTCAAATACCAAGTGATAGGGTTTATATCAACCTCTCTTGAGAGAACATTGTTTCAAATAGAATTTATGACATAGTTTTTCCAAGATTTAGTCTACTATAGTCCTTCATTTTATTTAAAATTGATACTAAAAATTGTTTTTATCTGCAAACAACATATGTATCCAACATAAAAACAGTCCATAAGAAACCCACTAAAGATCAACCTTTCATGTGAGTCTGCTCTTATTTTCAGTATTTAAATTCTTTACCTACTCAGCCCCCCGCACCAAGAAAATCTATACCTACAAATTTTCAAAAGGAATAGTAAGTAGGTATCAGACCACTATAAAACAAACTTGGGTACTGAGCTCTCTGCTCTTCAAATCAAAATAGATTCTGTCCTCTAAGTTTTATTCTTTTTTAAGAAACACTTGACTGAAACATCACCATAGAGAACTGTACACATCATAACTGTGCAACTTCATGGATTTTTTTTTTAATGAACATATCCCTGTAATGAGCAAACTGATACAAAACATTCCCCTAATCCCAAAGCCTTTGTGTGACCTATTCTTATAAATAAATGGATTGGAAGACTCATTATTGCTGATATGCCAATTCTTCCCAATTTGATCCATAGATTCAACATAGTCCCAAACAAAATCCCAGCAAGCTATTCTGTACATACTGACACACAGATCCTAAAGTTTATATGGAAAAGCAAAAGACTCAGAATAGTCAATACAATACTGAAGGTCAGAGGACTGACACTACCCAACTTCCAGATTTACTATAAAGCTACAGTAACCAAGACAGTATAATATGAGGCGAAGAACAGACAGATACATAGATCAATTGAACTAAATACAGAGAGCCCAGAAATAGACCCATACAGTCAATTGACCTCTGATAAAAAAGCAAAAGCTATTCAATGGAGAAAAAGTCTCAACAATGATGCTAAAACAACTGAACATCCATGAAAAAAATTTAATCTAG
Source organism: Pteropus vampyrus (assembly GCF_000151845.1). Taxonomy (NCBI): domain Eukaryota; kingdom Metazoa; phylum Chordata; class Mammalia; order Chiroptera; family Pteropodidae; genus Pteropus; species Pteropus vampyrus. Next base: position 6,171,490 of record NW_011888784.1, read on the forward strand.
ACACAGACCTTAACATCTTTTATAAAAATTAACCTGAAGTGGATTATAGACATAAATGTAAAATAAAAACTATAAAACTTCTAAGTGAAAAAATGAGAAAATTTAGCTGAACTTAGGTTTGGCAATGAGTTTCATATACAACACCAAAAGCATGATCCACAATGGAAAAAAATAAGTAAACTTTATTAAAATTAAAAACTTCTGTCAAGACACTGTCAAGAGATTGAAAAATTTAAAAAGTATGTCCAAGTCTCATCTTTAAAAACAAAAACAAAAACAAAAAGCACCCGTCGTCTTTCTTGCTCTACTTTTATTTCAACTGCCAAACTAAGAACTATCAGCATTTCTAATTCCTTATCCACTGCTTAACCCAATGAAATCCAGTTTCTGTTCCCATTATTCCACCTAAAGTTTTGCTAAAACTACCACCTAATCCAAATCCAAAAGACTTTACACTTCTCACCTCTCGGCAGTATCAGATACTGTTAATCACCACCCCCCAATTCTTGAAAAGACCCTTCCTTGGACTTCTATACCATTACGCTCTTCTGGTTTTTGCCTCCTTCTTCTCCAATTCGACCTACTTATATCTTCTTTGTTGACTCATTCTTCTCATCTCTTTAAATTTAGTTCTTCATGGCCTAGTCCTAGACCCTCTTTTCTCTTATTTTACTTCTAGGTGATATCATCCACATCCCTAGCTCCCAAATTCATAACCTCTATCCCAAAAGATTCTTCCAAAGATCTCCAAACCCAGATGATCAACTGTCTACTTGGCATTTTGTTTGGATTATCTCAAAGATACTGCAAATTTAAGATTAAAAAAAAAAAAAAGCCAACTCTGTCCTTCCCCTGGCAAGTGATGTGCAATTAATTTGCTATCATTACCAAACCCAAAAGAATACCTCCAAATCCTATTCCAACACCAAGTCCTATCAATTTGGCCATGCAAATATCCTTCAGATCTCTTTTGGTTCTCTACTGCCTAGTCCATGCTGCCATGACCAACTGCCTGGACCATATTAATAACATCAGTGATCTCCCCACATCAACTCCTGATCACTACAATTGCAACCAAAACTGTTTTTGTTTAAAAGTGAAAATCTGATCCTTTTGTACCTCTGGTTAACTCTTCAAAATACGAAAACTATTTTTAAAAGAAAGACTGGGACAGAAGATATTTTAATTCAGCTAATTACGTATCAAATACCTATCGTGTCAGACTACATGCTAGGTTTGGGATTACAAAAATGAATAAATCACAGTACTCATACTTGAGTACATTCAAGAGCAAATATCTGTTGGAAACCTACTATTTGTGTACCTCAAGGTAAAGACAGTAAGCAGCTCACACAAATGAAAAGTACTATTGGAAAGGTATAAAGAACCCTAGGCATTCACGAGATCAGAACCAGAAAAAAAGGTGTCTACATGAAGAGGATAATAATTTAACTGGGCTTTTAGAGGTAAGCGTAATTTCAATAAATAAAAACAAGAGTAAAAAGGGCTACTCTACAAAATCTCAGAGCTGTACTCCACGGTGAGAGACATAACAGAAATAAAAATAAATAAGAAAGGTCACTGGACTCAAAACCCAAGAGATTTCCAAGTTTCACTTGAGATCACTTAAAGATGATTAGATTTTAGATGAGAGGTCTACTTTAACAGAGACAAAAATCTTCAGAAACAAAACTGCAGTCAGTCAGTTTTCATTAATGTCACCCTCAGCACTAATACACATGGTAGTAGCACTAATACAATACAGTGGTAGCCATGAGATATGGTGACCCAACATCTTTCAAATATGAAAACAATTAAAAGTTCATAAATGAAAACACCAGTCCTAGGGTAGAAAAGAAAGAGAATTTGAAGTGTTACATGTTCACAAATTATTGAAGTTCTCTAAGCCTGTTTCCTTAGTTGTGAAACTCCGATCCTTGGTAAGATGAAGAGTTAACACATTTAAAGCACCTAGTACATAATGAGC
>NW_011888784.1:6175026-6188877 GCF_000151845.1 Pteropus vampyrus
CAGTCACTAGTGATTTTTTCTTAAATTAATGTTTTATTACATATTCGTAGGATTTTTTAAAAGCTGTAATTTAAAAAGAAACACAGAATAAGTGGTCTAACCACACTGACAACTATCTAAACAATTCTATTTAGGTTTTCAGAGCATTTTACTTATTTTTATTAATTATTGCTCATAGTTAACCTGAAATGTATAACCCTCATTTCTAAGAAAAGAATATGTAGGTCAATGGCCAAGATATATTTAGATAGATTTAGACAGATATATTTAGAACGGTTTCTGAATTTCCAACCTGCTTCTTAACCTAAGACTATATCATGATACACAAGTAACCTCCTCTAACCGAAATAAAGTTCTGAACATCCAAATCTTTACAAAAGTTCATTTAGATTATACAGTTAAAAATATGGTTTTAATACTGACTCCTTTAAAATAAGTTTTCCCAATGTATTTGAAGTTTGATATTTAAAATTTGGTTTTGCCCACAAATATACAAGAATAAATCTTTTGTACAAATCAAGGCATGTTTACATTTTACTTATATTTTACACTTAAGTAAACAGAACTGCTCCTTTGATAATATTCCCTAAAAACAAAACATCCATTGTTTTGATTCATTTTATAGAAACCACACAACTATTTATTTATCTTTATATTGGAATAAAACGGTACAGTTTTCCAGACTGTGCTTACTCTAAATTATGCCCAAGGCACACCAAATGGTTAATCAATAAAAGTAAAAACTATGCCAATAAAGAGAGAAGGATTATTAAGCAAGAGAGTTGCAGTTTAAATAGCTTCGCAACAGTCTAGTATAAACATATTTTTTCAAGTTATTTTTTAAATAGGTTTAGCTTCAAAATCCAAAAATTGTTATCTGGCTTACAGTTTAAATATTCAACAATACATGTTTACCACTGCATCTGTGCATCGAAAATGAGGCACTCTCCTAGCACTAAAAATCAAAGCAACTAGATTGTTTCTAAACTGTTGTAAAAACACTTCTTATATGAATGGGACTTTAAAAAAAGAAAGAAACCACCAACAGGAATGTAGCTAACATTAGAGGTTTCTGCACCCAAAACAGTTACGATATAAAACAGATTATAGCCTGCATCTACTGCTAACTCATTTTTTAAAAAGTAGTGGTAAGTAAAGTAGAAGTAACTTCTCTAATAATTGAGACCAAGGTTAAAAAAACAAAATCCATGGAAATCACTTGTGGATCTTTAAAAACATTCTCTTTAGCTCTTTGTCAAACTTTGGCTACTCTATCTTGAAAACTAAAAAAAGTAAAGTTAAGGTGTCCTAAAGTTTTACTTGGTTTTGTTTTTTAAATATAAACAAGAACAAGAGACAGAGACCAAGAGACAAATTGTAACTCATGAAGGTAAAACAAGAATGAAGCAGGGCTTTCAAATAATATCCGTGTGCCTACTTCCTGCTGGTGTGGGCAACTGTCACAGTGACTCTACAAGTGTTAGACAAGCTGGATATGAGAACACTGTGACAATCTACTGTTGAGGGAGTATCACAATACTAGTAATCTGCCAAAAAAATTAGTGCCTAACAATATCTGATTTTTCTGACTGTGGCACACAAATACACTATTGTAAGAGGATGATTTTTAAAGCAAACATGCGAACACATACACACACACACACATACCACCACCACCACCACCACCCACCCCCCAACAATGACTGAGAAAATTTAAACCCAAGAAATTAAGAGTTAACCTTATACATGGGGGAGGAGGGAAATAGCACATTATGAGGAAAACCATTAAAAAGAAACAAGTTATTTGTGTAAATGTTTTCACTCACCCTTTCCCAGCCCCATTATATTATAATCTCCTTTGAAAACAGGGATTATATTAATCATCTTCAGTTCACTCACAGTTTCTAAAACATAATATTTAATATTTGTTGAATTGATGAACTGAATCATTTTTAAAAATAAGCAAGACTACTAATGAAATACCTTTTTGCTTAAAAATTAGTATTACTGACTTGTATATAAAAATATATTCCACTACAAAAATCAACATGATTTCTGATAGAGTAACACTCCTTTTATCTTTCCATATAAAAACATGACAAAACTGACAAAACTGCTAATAGCCTAGTAAAGCTGTTTCCTTACATTTAGAATACCGTATTAAAATGACTGTATTTACGAATAAAAGATGCAAAAACCAAACACTATAAAACTGAAGAGGTAGAGAGCAGTATCTTACTAAAAAACAAAATGAAGCCCCCTCTCTCCAGACTTAAGGGTCCAGGAAGAGGTTTCATTAAATCTATAATAGTGATGTTCCCAAATCTTTCGAAATAGAAAAATTAACCTCTTTTCTCTAATTTTAACATATAAACACTAGCTTAATTTAATAATAGCAGCACTCTTAAATAAGCACCAATATTGCAAAATAAATTTTGCTTTCAAAAGACATCTTTCCATTATGTGTCAGCTTTGGGGTTAGTTTTTCCAATCAATGAGAAGCTGCAGCATGGATAATACAGACAGTGCAGGAACCAATGATCAGGAATGAAGTAAAAAACACCTACAGAATTACAATATAGTGGAAATGGCCCTCTTCTCCACAGCAACTCTTCCTTCCCCTCACCTAGCTCTCAGAAAGAAGAGGTTGAAGAAGCTATACACAAGATACAGTATAAAAGACTCAGAACTAGGAACGATGAAAGGCCCTCAGAGTGAGAAATTATCAGTAATAAATTAATGGAGCTAGGTAAAAAGCATCAACAGCTGCTAACATCACAGAGAAGCAAACATTGTGTGCCTCCTAATGCAAGTATTCAGTATCATCTATAAAGCAGTTTTACCCTTCAAAGGAAAAAAAAGGATGTGTGTGTGTGTGTGTGTGTGTGTGAAAGAGAGAGTGTGCATGCGAGCGCACGTGAGCGAGAAAACCTCATATAAACTGAATCTGATCAAGCCTCTAAACCTAATTCCAATTAACAAGAAACCCAGTGGACACAGGAACATGTTTACTACCACCACAGGAATGTAACTAGCAAATTCAAACTGTGGGAAAACTCTTGTGTCTTCAACAAATAATTTGCCAGGGAAAAGAAATGGCGGAGGGGGAGGGAGGGACCTATAGATTACAAAACAATGCACAGACCTTATTTGACTCTTGACCTGAATAACTGCAGAAACACATGTGTGAGATAATAGAGAAATCTGAACACTGAATATCATAATATTTAAAAATTATTGCTAATTCTTTTTCAGTGTGATAATAGTTATCGGTGGCGGAGGGGAGGGTCCTTCAAGTCTAAGAAACTCGAGTTGCTAAAAGGTTGGAATACAAAAAGGGAACACTAAAAATTAATGTCAGCTGTAATGATTTGTCCTACCCAGAACTGAAATATAAATTGGGAGATTGCAACCACGGGAAGAGAGCAGCTTTACTAGCTTGTTAGCCAACCATTTCTCCACTGATATAAGCTCTATATATAGGCCAAGAGTGATAATGGCTGCTCAAATCACTTCACGTGGCAGATACTACCTTGACAGACATGTATCTGGCCTAGTACCAGGACTCTGAATAAACTAGCATCAAGAAACAAGCCAAGGAAGTTACTAAATGCAAAGAATGCACAGTGGCTAATGAGAGACCCTCTAAGTCAGGGGTCCCCAACCCTTGGGCCACAGACCGGTACCGGTCCGTGGCCTGTTAGCAACAAGGCTGCATAGCAGGAGGTGAGTGGCAGGCGAGCCAGCAAAGCTTCAACTGTATTTGCAGCCGCTTCCCAGCGCTAGCATCACCACCTCAGCTCCAACTCAGATCATCAGGCATTAGTCTCCTAGGAGCACTGGTCCCTGGTGCCAAAAAAGTTGGGCACCATTGCTCTACGTACGCAAAAGCATCATCAGTATAAATAAAAAATAATTTAAAACATAGGTTCTAGATTTCCAAGATTTCTGCTCTGGCCATTTTCTATTTTCTATCTCCCTCAGAAGACAGTACACATAAAGATGGGTTACCACATTCTGGGACTTGAGGTCCCCAAGATAAACGTTGCCAAAAAACCTACTCACTATACATGCCCTCAGGCTCATAGCAAAGTGGATTGTAGTGGAGAAAAATAATGAGAAACCTTTGGTGATGAGTAAACTACACTTCTATGCTAGGTTAAAACTAAGGCAGATAGGATACTGCTTAAAATCTTAACCACATGAGGATTTTGTTCTTAATACAGAAAGGAAAACAGTCTGTTTTCCTAGAGTTTTAGTCCACGCCCAACTTCCCTCTTCCCAACAATACCTTTCTCTAATTATAAGGCACATAACAAAATGCTGACTCTGGATATCATAAAGTTATTTTTTTTAAACCAGACAACTCAGTAAAAAATAACTTCTACAGATTCCTTTGGTAAGTATCTTGTTTCACTAATGTTAAGCTTGCTAATGAAAACTTTAATTTCTAGATTACCTAAACACAATCCTAGTTTATCCACATTCATGGGAATGGTTGCATAAATTTAACAGATTTAATTTTGTTCCTCTTTGTACGACAATCAGAACTAATTTATTAATACATGGTCTTGAATTCCAGGCAGAGTAAAAAGTATTTCGTAAATGAACTGGCAGTACAAAAAGAAAACTGAAGACTTCAATTACTTTCTTTTAAACTTAAAAGACCCATTTAAGAAAAAATGCTATTTTCTAATACGTTATTTTAAATGACTTTATAAAGGAAAATGACTAACTCCACACTACAGCTGTTTTGTTATACAGTACTTTTTTCTCCTACTGCCTACTTCTCTACATTTTAGAGCAGGAAAGAAACTTAGAAATCAGCTGGTTCACACATTTGAGTTCCCTGGGCTGAAATGGTTTCTTTTATCTTTGTACCCACCTCCACCTAGCACCAAAATGCTCGGTAAATGGGTTTAGTATTTAACCAGGTATAAATACCCCCACATACAATTAAAAATAAGTTATGCACATAGATTTCTACTTTTGATTTATCTTAACTAGGAAATACTCTCCCAGGTAGTTTAAAAATTCAATGAAGTCAAATTAATAACAAAATTTACACCATCTGTCTATTGGCAGTTAAGTGACAGAATTTGAGCAAAGAGGAATGAGACTCCTATTTTGAATAAAGATATGAAAGAGACTAGAAACAAAACTTAAAAGAAACACTAAATCAAAGCCGAAATCCTAAATAAGACAACCATCAAATCTGAGTCATACTGGTTATTTTACAATATTTTTAAATCACATTTACTATTACCAGCTGCTACTAATATGTAATGATAAATATGTATAATACATATAACACACATTTCCTCCCTCGCAGTTCAGGAATATAGTAGAGACTAAAACAAGTGAAATGCTTTTTAGTTTCATCCTGCTCCTTTCTTTTACCACAAGGACCTGAAGGCTGAGTGTGAAAACTGACTGAACATCAATCTCACTTCTGCTGAGAGAAGCTGCCTACACAGAAGCAGAAAACATTTCCCTTAAGTTTAATCACGAGTCCTGAAAGAGTAAGGAAAGTAGGTTCAATAAAGATAAAGGCTAAGGATTTAGAAGAGTTTCATGACAACAGTTAAATTTAAATTTAAGACTGGAATCTGACAACTAAAGGAGAGTATTAAATTACTTTAGTCAAGAATCAACCTAAAATAAAACCAATAAATTTTCTAATCACTGAACTGAAGGCTAAAGAAAAATCTTTCAAAAGGAATGTCTATCTCATCTTTTATATTCCACCTGAGTTTTTCCCCCCTAAAAGAAAAAACAACTCATTAGCAGACTAGGGTACTATACCTTCACAACTTGGCCCTACCCTTCATCAACCCTACTTATCCCTCTGTAAACTCAAGGCACTGGTCACACTTACCCATTCGAGATCACTGATACTCATGACTTGATTTAGGCTGTTCCCTAGCCCGAATGCCCACGTGGAAATCCACCCCAAACCTCAGGTTTCAATGTGTAAGTTCCTTTAGCATCAGGACCTTGTCAGCCTTATTCTCTACTATAGCTCTAGCAACTAGAGCAATACTGGCACACAGTAAGCGATCAACAAATTAGTGTCGTAAGAATAAAGAGGTTCCAACTGAATGTTTTGTCTGTTTGCTCTAAAGTTTTCTCAATAGCTCTTCTCCCTACAAAGCAGTCTCAAAGCTTTTTACTGTTATTAATGTCTATTTCACTTTTACTCTATAATTACAGCTACCCAAGAAACTTTATTTGGCCCCAAACTCTTTCCTTAAATAATAGAGAATACTGAAATCGTTATGGTTCAAATGAAAACAAATCATAGTACATTTTTCATCTTTTACAGGTTTTCTCAAGTCCTGTCAATTCAGTAAACATGTCTCTAGTTACATACAGGAAAATTAGAAAGGTCTAAGATGACTTACCAAAGTTAAAATGTAGGCTTTGAGTCTCTAGCATATATCAGTTCCAAACTTAAAAAAAAAAAAAAAAAATCCTAATTACCCATATATCAAGTCTATTCAGGCACATGTCATAACAAATTCATAAGACTGAAGAGCCAACAAAACAATCCCTTGAATAATGACTATGCAAGCTCCTAGAAGTTACTAGTAATATAATAAGGAAACTTAAGATACCAATGTCACTTATGAAAATAGAAACCTTTGAAGGACATACATTGAACACTCAGCTCTAATAAAACTGCATTAAATTAGAATCTAAAACTAAATCTATCTATAACATATGGGTCTTGCATAAATGATGAAGAATATAAAACAAAGTATTATGACATTTGCTCTTTCACAAATGCACTTGAGTAATATAAACTGAATTAGTAAGGTCTACATTGTGAACTTAATATGGAGCTAACAATGGAAAAAGTTTCTAGCTCCAAAATCCAGTTTTTTCATTTTCCACGCACACAAAAAAAATGTCAGAAAAATTGTTTTCCATTAAGAAATCATATTTACGTGATATAATTTTATATATAATTACCTTAAAGTTTGTACTTTAGATATAATTTTAGATATAATTTAGATATAATATAGTTATACTTTTAGATATAATTATCTTAAAGTTTGTCCCTGCCTTTCATATTGTATACACTTATTTTGAAGTTTACGTCTCTAATACCTTAACGTTATGAAAAAGATATGAAGTTTTAAGATTAAAAATGGTACTGAAAAGTACCCTGAAGGAACGAACCTGACTTAGAAATATCTAAAAATGTTATTTCTCATTTAATGAAACAGCATGAAATTTCATTAAGACTTTTTAAATTAGCATGCAGGTTATCACATTAAATTCCATCTTAGTTTCCTGAATTCTAATTTAATTCCTAATTTTATATTTACTGAGCATAAAACACTCAACTAGGCATTGTTTTAGCCAGATTACTCGGCCAAAATATTACTCCCTACTGAAAAATGGTTAGCTTTGTGACTCCTCAGGACATCAGGTAATGACTATTAATTGCAGGCCTCTAAAAACGCTTGTTAAACCAAAAGGCAATGCTCTTATTGGAGGAACCCAGATTGCCAGGATCAGCAAAACTACATTAGAAAGTTAATAGCCTCCATCCTTAAACAATCCCAGGAGAAAAAAAAGAGTGACTCAAACTGTTAACATGTGCCCAACGACACCACACAATAGCCTAATAGCAAAACTGCCAGATGTATCTGTAATCGAGAGATCCAACCTTGAAAAAGCAACATCAGTGGGATTTTCATCCTACTGAAGGATTCAGAAAGCAAAAACTCAGGCAAGAAACGAAAAGCACATCCAACGATAAACTGCTCAAGCGGTTCATCCGAGAGAACAAGTACAGACATTCACTCCTTCAACCTGTGAGCATCTATTCTGTGACACCGGAGAGGACAATTTAAAAGGCAGAATGAATGACATGCGGTTCTGTTAGGGGCAACTGCTTCAACACCACACTTAAGTCGGTGCCATAAGAAATAAAGTACGAAGTGCTACTAAGGGTAAGAGAGCTCTGGAAAGGCAGTGGTCTTTACCTTGAGGCTCGTCAATTTATTTACTCTCCGGTTTCTAAATAAAGTTGACAAACTCGCCAGAAAAGGTCAATTTTTGGAAACTGACGCATCCTTCTCATTGGCCAAAGGCGTATGCCGACTGCAAGCAGTGGAAGCGCTGAGAGGCAGGCGGCGCCAAGCCTGAGAAAGCCTTTTCTCAATCTCCTCTTAGGCCACCGCAGCCGCGGCGCTAGGGCGGCCGCCTTGGGCTCTCAGAAGTAGAGGCAGGTGTCGGCACCAGACCCCGGCCGGCGGAGCTGCCAGAGTTGGCAGAGCTGCCGCCGCCGCCGCTTCCCCAGCGGGCCGGGGCACTGGAAAGTTGCGTGAAGGCAACTCCAGGGCCGCAAAGCCGCTCCCCCGCGCGGCCCACGGGCTGCGGCACCTCCAGCCTCCTCTCAACCCTGGGGAAAGGGACCTGCCTCGCCCGGGCCCCAGCGATCCAGGGAACGGGAGGGGGAGGTCCGCCCGCCGACTCTGCCGGGAGGACAAGAGGGTCATCAGCGGGCGGGCGACCAATCCTTCCCGTTAGCCCCCGACCCGGGCCGCACCTCCCGCCAAGTCCGGGTGCGAACACCCGGCGCCCGCCAGCCGGGCCCGTCACGACCCCAGCACCCGGACGCCGCAGAGCCCTCAACCGCGGCCCGCACCCCTCCGGCTCAACCCGACCCCTCCCCGAGCAGCAGCCGGGTCCCGCGGCTCGACTCGTAGTCAGGCCAAGGCCCTGCGCCCCTTCCCGCCTCACCTGCGCTCCGCGGCGACTCTGCACCTCCTCGCCCGCTCCGTGCGCCCCGTCGGGGCAAGGACCGAACCCCCGGCCGGGGCTCTCCCGGCCGCGGTGACTCGGGACGCGACGGCCACCGCCGCTTTCTCCTCCTCAGCACAAGCCCCGGAGGCGAGCAGAGAGTCGCGGTCAGAGCCCCGCCGTGACTAAAAGAAATCTCGCCGCCTCCGCAGCCTCCACCACCAAATCCCTTCACTCGTCCGCGCCGCCCGGAGAAAATGTCACCAGAGGCCGTTCCGCTCGGCGCCTCACTTCCGCCCGGAACCACAGAGCTCGCGCCTGGCAGCTAGAGCGGCCGCTGCGGCAGTAGCCTGTGCGGACTGGAGAGGGAGACCAACGGAAAGCCAGACAGCGCCGTCTGGCGGAGGGAACCCTTGCTCCTCCCGCTCCACAGCGCCGGGCGCCCGGGCATCGACCGGCTTCCCCGCGCTCCCTCCATCTGATCAGGCAGCTGCGTTCCAGAAATATCTTTCAAGGAGGGTTAGAAAGCCAGTCAATGCAAGCCAAGGACAATGCCCTAAGAAAAAGACGGCGCTCCCTTTTCCGTGCGCTGCCCAGTACTTACCCTTCCTGAAGCCTTCCTGAATGAAGCTCGTGGTGTCTGAATGCTTGAGTCACTCCAGCAGGGAGTCCGCACCCTTCTCTCCCCATTTTTTCGCGGATGCCCACCACCGAGCTTGGGGAAACTCGGCCGTTCTCTTCTCATGCAGTGGTATCAACATCCCGTTCAAGTTTCTGGGTGGGAACCTTGCAGGCCTCGCAAATAGACCGCCACCTGCTGGTGAGACATGGTCCGCTCCGCCCCTACGCTCCTTGCAGACGCTCCAAATTCCACCTCTGCAGAGTCACTCTTCTGATTTGCGGTTCACCCTGGGAAGGTTGACGCACCGGCGCACTCTGTGAGTTTTCGAGGCTCTTCCTTGAGGTCTGGGATCAGAGGAAATATGCTGGACGCGGGACCCGGAGGGAAGGTGAGGTGGGCACAAGCCATCTGGCGGATACAGGGCTTCTGAGGTGGAAGAAGAGGTGCTAAGAACAAATCCCACCACTACTCGAGATCTGGCCAAGAAGCTGCACTCCCTAAAAGCAGGGTTTTGAGACATGAAGAAATAAAGACTTGAGGAAAAAAAAATGTAAAAGGTCATTACCTTTTCAGGAGCCATGCTGGGACCTGGGGTGAGGCTCCGCAAGAGAAGATTCTGAAGATAACAGCGCTGAACCCACTCACTCTTTTATTTTTTTCAGTCTCCTCTTTAGATCAGGCCCTTGAGCTCTCCCCAGTTCACTCATTTATGCCGAATGCCTACAAGCGTGGGAGTTTTCCAACTTTGACCGAATGAATAGATAGATAAAATAATTTTCTAATAATAGCTTACTTTCATTGAATGCCTGCTATATGTCAGGTACTGTACTATGCATTTAAATGGCTTCATTCATTTAATCCCCACAATAAACCTACAAGGTTGGTGGTATTACTAGCCCCAGGTGACAAAAGTGAAAAGGGAGGCACAGAGTGGTAAAGTGACCTGCCTGCCCCAAGTCACACATCAGTCAGTGGCAAAACTGGACTCCCACACAGATAGCCCCAACTACTACCACCAACTGCCGCCTTGAAAGTAACTGAAAACATTCTGTGTACCAAATAAACATTTTGTCTATGTAGGTTATTTCACTCATCCATTCATATATTTATTTCCCTGCTACTTTAGTCTCAAGGAATTTGAGAGCTTGCGGGGTAGTGACAGAAGCCCAGACTCTTTTAGGAGAAAAAGAAAAAAGAAACTAACTATTGAGATTACAGCTGTCAGTCTTGGAATGAATGAATGAATGTGGACTAATACATTCAGCGTTAAAACAAATCCTCGACAGTCTTATCTGGCCAATCCTGTGGAGATACTGAAGTAGGACCCTGACTACCAAGGTACCATCTTGGCTCCTTCTCTATAACAGCAAATAAATTCCCTACAGTGAATGAACTGTGCATATTTTTGGAGCCTGGGGCATTTGATATCCTAATTACTATTATCCCTATTACTACCATATTTAGATTGCCAAATAGGGCAATTGCTTTCTTCACCTTCTGTAGGAGAATGAAGAGCCGGGGAGTTGATTCTACTACTGCCTTGGTTTTGTCTCCTAGAATCTCCTATGCATCACATATTCTGCTCTCCCAGCTCCTGAAATCCCATCTCCGTAAAACCAGTCCAGCCCGGACCCCATCCAGATCACCACCACCTCTGTCACTTCCCTTCATCCTGTTGTCTCTACAGAAATTTCTGTCAAAATTCCTCTGCTTACTTAGAATCTTCAACTGAGCAGTTACTATGAAAATGGCTAATGATGCCAAGGTCGAGGAAAGAATTTCAGAAAATGAAGGAGTGATAATCCCCCAGAATGCAAAATCAGGGGCATATCTGTTGCTTGAAAGAGAAGCCTCACTTCACAGCCAGTTTTTGTAGGACTTGTGAGGAACACAGCGACAGGAAATCCATCCACAAAGGATGCAGTGCCCTAACTGGGACTGCACCTGAATAGTGATGTGTAATTAACAAGGAAATCTAGTGAACTTTTTTTTTCACAAAAGTTACATTGTAATGTAGATTAACATGAAATGTTTTATAACAAAAAACTTCAAAAAAAAAAGAAAAAGATTCTTCTGCTCACAGACACTGTCCTACAAACATGTCCACCCCTTGGCCTCTGTACAGTGTCATTACTAAATCATATCGGTGGTTCTCCTCTCAATTTCTGTCATAATGTAGGGAGGAGGCAAGAGAACTAAAATCTTAAATGAAGCTATCTTCAGAGACTGCAATATGCGGATCAGCTCTGCAGCCAGACCAAGAGGAAACCTGTAGAACAAAGGAAGATTTCTGCTAGGATTGCTAACTAACCATTTCCTCACACTGTGAAGGGAAAACAGAGAAACAGAGTCTTTAAGTCATGCCCTACACAAAATAAAATCATTTGTTCCCTATGGCTAAAATCGTGGGGAACCTATGAATTAAAGGCTGGGAATGGCCAACAGGCCTACACATATTCTTACCTTTTCATGCTACATACTCTTACCCTTTAAACTATAGTCTTTAAACTATAACTCACAGAAACTAAGAATGATACATAAACTAGATTCTCCAAACACTTCGGGACCCTCTCAGTGCCTTTACTCTGTCTCTCTCACTGTCCCTGTCTTTCTTTATTGTCTCTGTCCCTCTGAATCTCTCTTAGGCGCTCTCACTCTCTGCCTCTGAGAGGAGGCCACACTCTATGGAGTGTTACCCCTTCTCTAATCCTTTTGACTAACTTCGGTGGGGATTTGAAGTCTTTCTGGCACTCAGCAAAGAACCCTTTTTTCTCCCAGTGCTGCCCCCCCACAACTTGGAGAATTTGCCTTCTCCTACAACAATAAGCCCTAGAGGTTGAGGCCAAAGCCAAGCCCGTCAGCATCGTTGTTTGCAACTGATGCACAGCCTGGAATGGGGCTGGGCCTGCAGCAGGTACATGTTAGAAATGCTGACCTGAGCAGTAGCATCAGAATGTGGCCACCCTTGCTTTGACTATTCTGTAGTCTGTTCCCTCCTGATGGATCAGGTTACTTCTGCCATTTGCCCCTATAAGATGGACCTATTATTAGATTCAGTTTTTAGATGAAGAAAATTGAGGCTATGAGGGGCAGGACTTTCATCTCTGGGCCACCCCTTCTTTTCCTTCTCAGATTGCTGAGCGCTGAGCTACCCCTCCCCCAGCATTACCAGCATCCACTAGATCTCCCAGCGCCTGCTACAAGGCAGTTGAAAAGGGGGTAGGAGTGGGAATGAACCTCTGCACTGTGGTGGCCCTGTAACCACAGACAAAGTCACCACTGCCGTAGTTAACACTACCTGCTCTGCTCAGAGCATTATTCCACAGACCTTAATTACATCCTCCATATGGAAGGTATTCTAAAGCCTTCCAAGTAACAGAAGGTGGCAAAGGCTCTTGAGTCCTACAGGTCTGAACTTGGATCTGTTTTTGCCTTAGTTTTATAACCTCACCAAGCCTCAGCGTCCTCACTCGTCAACCACAGATGACCCCCGATAATACCTTGCAGGAACTCGTTAGGGGTGAGGGTGAAATAAGTCGTGTGTGTAAAGCTCTCAGCACAATTCTTTTCTGATGGTGACACTCCAGGCCAGCACCTCCAACAAGCACAGAGTCGCACTGGGCAAGTGTGCTGTGGCATTACCATTTCAACAAACTCATTTCTCCAGAGCAACAAGTTCATGTGGAACCAGAATGGAACAGAGCAGAAGGCTGTCACGAACGTGGAGCCACGTGGTAGCCGAGGGTGACAGGGAGGGGTATCTCCTTCAGCTCCCTCCATTCTCTGTGATGGATAATCTGAGCTCCAAGTCTTGGACTCCAAGTCCCTCTTTCCAATCAGATGATCTCTCTGACACTCCTTCAATAGGTAAAGTCTGCAACTTCTAATAAAAATCAGAAATAAAAGCAAAGGACAATTTTAAAATTTTCAACATGTATGTATGGGTCTTTCATTTTTCAATAAAAAAGAATAGCTCTGTATGACACAGCATCCAACCCTGTGGAACCTCCAGGGTGGGAGGGGCCAGGGCTCCTCTGACACCCCATCTAAATGAGCACACCCACTGCCCATCACGGCACTGTTTGTTCCCTTCACGGCATTTGCCCTCCTATGTACCTGTTGTGCATGTTCCTTCTCATCCATCTGACACAACAGACCATATGACAGGGGCTGGACCGTGTTGTTCTCAGCAGGCACTCAGTACACGGATGTGAATGCAGGAAGTCCATCTAAGCATCTAGCTGAGAAGACACAGAAACCCGAAAGAATGTCAAAACAAGGAAGTGGTGCCAGGTGCCAAGTAGGTGAGAGGCTGGGAGGAGGGCAATGGGGGACTGTCTCAGGGAGAACCTGGAGACTGACTGACCTTTGTTAAAAAGGAAGAAGAGCATGAGTGCCTGGAGGACAGAGATCATGCCATCCTTCCACATTCCCCCCTTCCCTTGGCGTCCTGCACAAGGCCTGGCAGATAG
>NW_011888784.1:6189952-6192485 GCF_000151845.1 Pteropus vampyrus
GGCCCCCGTTCCCCCATATTTCTCTTCCATTTGACTGTTCCTGAGTTGTACCTTTTCTAATAAACCAGTGATAGTAAGTAAGTGCTTACCTGAGTTTTGTGAGTTATTCTAGCAAATAATCGAACTTGAGGAGGCGTCATGGGAAGCCCCGGATTTATAGTCTGCAGAGCACAGGTGTGCGTAGCCTGGGAACTCTGCTCGTGGCCAGCATCTTCAGTGGGACAGTGTTGTGGAACTGAGCCCTAAAGCTGTGTAGTCTGTGCTAACTCTGGGTAATTAGTGTCAGAATTGAACTGCATTGATGGACAGGCAGTTGTCCGAGAATTGGTGTCAGGGAAAAAAAAAAAAATACAGGATCCTAAAACTTTGGCTTTAAATAAATATCTTAGATTTGATTTTAAATAAACATGTGATGTTAAGCAAGATCAATTCTAGGACAAATCTGTCTTCAGACTCCTCCTTTCTGGTGACTATGTCCACCTTTTCCTTGGTTGTCAATGCTGCCATCACATGGGACTCTGGAAGGCGGAATGCTTTAAAGCTTTGCCTCTCCCAGTGGTATTAAAACATAAAGGAGTGCCTCTGAGAAACAATTAACTTTCCTGGTGACATCTCAGGTGCCAAATCCTGGGTGGCAAAATATTCCTGGGTGGGGATGGTCATAACTTTCCTAATTTGCACATATTTAGTGGTCCTCCCCGTATGTTAGGAGGTCCCCACAAAGTATACATGCTGTTCATTTTCATTCAAAAGACATCTTTCGGAAGCCTGTCCACAAACACAAGATGCACTGTGTTAGGCCCTCGACATGCGGTGTTTCATTAACCCTCAATAGTCAGCATGGGTAGGCGGGTTTCACAGAGGAGGAAACCGAGCCTTGGAGAAGACAATGCACCTGACCAAGGTCACATAAGCTAAAGGGGCAGAGGCAGGGTTCCTCCCTCAGGAACACTCCTATCTGTCTAGTAACAAGGCTCAATCTAGAAACAAATTGCAATAGTTCAAAGGTAGAACACTGAGATCTCTGAAGCAGAGGGGGAACATGTGGGAGGGAGAAATTAATTCCGAAGAGCAAGAAGGACTTTGTGGAAGAGGAGGCTTTTGACCAGCAACTTGGAGAAAAAGCAGGGTGTCCAAGGACAGAGACAAAGGGAAAGATGTCCTAGCAAAGACCTACTTGAGTGCAGGGCACAACGGGAGGGCCTGGAGCAGGTGTCTTTCTCATACAAGTGATATATCAAGTGCTGTGGTTTGGCCCTTCATTCCCAACTTCTCAATTTTGCTTTTATCTTTTTGCTGATTAGTACCAAACATACATTTGTATCGAGCTTACCTTGAACACTTCACAGTATGATTGCATTAGCTCCTTTAAACAGCCCTGAAAAGTAGTGAAGGTGGGTATTGTTAACATTTTGCAGAGATTATATGACAGACACAAGGAGATTTTGAATAAATGCTGAATGAATGAATGAACAAACAATTTGCCCTTGGTTACAAGCACTAAATAAGAGAGTTAGGACCAAACTTTGCTCTACTGTCTCCAATCTCATACTCTTTTTCACTACTGTACGTATATATCTGGATGACTTACCGATGCCATTGTGTGTGTGTATGTGTGTGTTGGGGGTGGGGATTTAGACTCATTATTGTGTTTTATAATGTGCTGATCATTTGAAAAGGCTCTGGGCCTGAGAGCAATACAAGTATTCATCAAGCACTTCAATATACTGACAGCAGCAACAATAACGTCAAATTAAAGGAAATAGAGTATTTCACATGACTCCTCTCTTGAGGAGTCAGTGAAAAGGCACCAGGCTTTAGGAAAGCAGAACATTTACTGGTTAATGTAACTGTCATTTACTGGTAACTGTGAGTAACCATCAGGCCAAGAAAGAGGCCTTAGAGATCACTCTCTTATTTTGCAGAGAAATAGTATCTTTTTACTAATTTTACTCTTTGGAGAAATATGTCACTTGTAAGTCTTAATAAAGCTGCTCTGGCTTTTAATTCTGCTTGTGGTTTCTGCCATGAGTCCTTCAGGTCACCAGAAGAGAAAAGGCCAGCTCTACAGGGAGGCATCTCAAAATTCCAGGCCCACCAGAAGTCCAACTGGCTGGCTGCAAAGCTGGAGAGTGGCTCCATTCTTGTCACCCAAGAGAATGTAACAAGTAGAAATAATTTCTACCTCTCTCAGACTTGGGCTAATAGCTTCTGATATTGATATGCTAATTGACTAGAGGAATAAGTTTGAGGTTTGAGAATTTTGCAAAAACAGCCCATTGTCAGGAGTCTTTCCTGAGGAGGCAAGAAAATGTGTGGAAAACAATGACTGTTTTTCAAAAATTTACAGGAACCTTCTGGATCAGACTTGGACTCACTGGGAACAAAGAGATTTGGAGATTTCGCACTCTTCCCTGAATTGCACATCTTGCCCCTCCCCTTCTCCCTTCCCTGGACTTATAGGGTGCTTGAACTTGGGGTGCTCTTAAGATGGATTTGAGAAACTATTGAGAGCTTCCATCTTCTTGGTAGG
>NW_011888784.1:6193960-6194273 GCF_000151845.1 Pteropus vampyrus
CCCTCTTTTCTTTCTTCTCTCCATTCTTTCGCTCTATCTTCTTCTTCATGCTCCTCTCTGGTGCCCCAGCTCACATCTTCTTGGCCCACATTTTACTCCAGCTATATGCTCGTGTCACCTGTCCTCGGTCTTCCCTCTTGGGACACTAGGACTGACTGTGGACAAACCTGGAAGAGAGAAGGAATGAACACCCTACAGGGTTACCCTTGGCCAGCAGGGCGGGAACTGGTGGATAAATGTTCCATCTTCTTTCCCTCGAGTTCTGCAGGGTTCCTCAGAGGGAAACAGCAGGACCACGCCCCAGGTGGCCTCC
>NW_011888784.1:6194448-6205323 GCF_000151845.1 Pteropus vampyrus
CGTATATTCTACTCCCCAGTCTACTTCGGAGACAGCGTGTCCCCGGCCGACTGAGTGTGAGGGAGTCGGAGATACCATCAGCACACTGTTCTTCAGAGCTTTGGTCTCTGCATCTTCGCATCATCGAGGTAGAGGAGGGCGGCAGGGGCGGAGAGAGGATAAAGAGAAAGATGCTTGTGGTTTCTAAAAAGTCTTTAATCGGAGTCGGGGTGACTGGGGTCGGAGATGGGGGAACTTTCCCCTTTGCCTCTTAGTTTTTCTAGCTAATTAATAGTTCAAATAACGTACATTGGATTAACAGGGAAAAAAATCAAGTTTTAATATGTTCGCATAGGGAATTCATGTAAGCATGGACATTCCAAGGACAGGCAAAATGAGGTACATATGTCGTTCAGAAATATGGAGGGAGAAGTGAGGCAACTCACAGGGAGGTAAGAAGAGTTATTGCTCAGTAAACAATGTAGATTGGCTATCTTGAAACAATGGGACAGAGAGAGGACTTTGGTCAAATGGGTTCCTTCCTGTCAATCACACCTAATTGATATTAAAATGTAGTCATCTGTGATGATAGCTCCCTTCCAGGAGCAAGTCCTTTGTCTAAATTCTTTTAGGCAGTGAGGGGGAGGTCAAAGATTTCCTGAGCCTTCTGGACTTTGTTTATTTTCAGCCTGAAATCATCTGTAGGCCAGACTGGCACACATTGGGATGACTGGTTCTGGACCCCTATACTAGTCACGTCTGAGAGATCTATTCATATCTTGTTCTTCCTGGGCACCTTACTCTCTGGAGGGGCCTGGTGCTGACTGGAGGGACCCCTTTCCCCCCCATCCCACCTGGACTCATTTCCCTGAGGGCTTTTTTCCAGCCTCCCCAGGGTGCCTCTCCCTCCCAGGGGTCAGCTTGAACTTGAGCAGCACCTTCATTCTTGAACAAAAGAACTTTCAACACCCATCAGCAGAAGAATTTCTCTTCTGGGGTTGCCCTAGGCTACTGGGAGGACACATTACCTTACAATCTAGAGAATGAAAAAACACTTCGCAAGCTGCCACATTCTAGGCAACAGGTGAGCGGAAGATGGAGTAAATTCTTGGTCAGTTCAGGCCTTGGCAAAATTTCTGGGACATAAGAGAGGAAGAAAGAGCAACATTTCAGGACCTAAACAAAGGATCCAGAATTCATTCATAGTGGATGATAATCTAGTCCTCCAAATCAAATATACAAGAAACGTCACTTTTTATATCCTGTAAGTCAATTTAATTTCTACTCTAAGGCCCCCAACTGGCAGAAAAGTCCACATCAGTCAAAGCTGAAGCCTCAATTCTTTTCTTCATCCAGGACCCCTAGAACCCAAGAACCCAGAAAGTCAGGGTGGGGTCTAGTCTTCTGTCCATGCAGATAGGTCATTCTCCAAAGCCCAGTAGTGGACAGTGGCTGTGCTCTGTTTCCATATCAAGTAAGGGGAGCAGAAATCTTTGCCAAGGCTGGGATCCGCAAAGGTCTCCCAGCCCACGGAGGTGGACTGGCCACCTCCATAGGATAGCTGTATAGAGGTGAGGGTACCGCGCCTCTCCCCCTCCAAGCCCTCACGACTTCTTCTTTCTCAAAGGCCATCTCCCCTCGTTTCCCCTTCCCTTCTCTCAAATGCACATGAAACCTAGTGAGTTTAGATTTTTTCAAAGGACAGTAAGAGTCACTGACCTTGGGCCCCTTGTGCTTTGCATGGAGCCCAGACCCCTGAGATAAGGAATTACAACCTGGCAGTCTACTCGAAATGGAAGGAGTGAGCGGACTACTATGAAAAACACACCAATTAATATGTCAAACCATCATCCTGCCACTCATTCACTCTTCAGTACTTTATAGACACCTTCTTGGGAGCCAAGCACTGCTCTAGCACTGAGGACACAGAAGTGACCAGAGGAAATTCTTCCCGGTGCAATGCTCAGACTCGCCTGTCTTAGTGGGGAAGACAGACATGAGGTCATCTAACATTAGGACTATATGACAACATAATAGAAGTATGTACCCAGAGTCGCAGAAGCTGAGACAAGGAAACAGCAGACTTGGGCTGGGCCCCAGGGAACACTCACCTAGGAGGAGACCTCTGAGCCAAGACTCTGAGAATGAAGAGAATTCTGCAACGGAGAGAAGAGGAAAGACATTCTAGGCAGACCTCACAGTGGAATCAAAGAGCCAAGCCATTTTCCAGAGAATGAGTGGGCCTGGAGGTAGAGTGTTCATTTGGGAATGATGAGAGCAACAGTGAGAGATGGGTTTAGAAAAAAGAACAAAATCTCCAAGAATGCCTTATCTGTAACATGGGCTGTGATGGTTTTCTCTTTTTTCTGCGTTGGTGTGGGGAGTGGGTACAATAAAAAAAAACTCTCTCTCTTCCTCTCCTCAACTTTGAAACCAATTGAGAAATAAGACGCAGGAAACAGGTGAACATTTACATGTTGAATTTATGGCAGATAACAGCTAGACTGGACACAATGTGGATGTGAGTCCTGTGGCCTTTCTAACACGTTGTGGCCACTGTGGACAGACGTTCACCCAGCTGCACATAGACCCACCTTAGCCCTTCCTCAAAAAAGCATGTTTGCTGTGTGATGAACAGCCCACCCCTCTGCAGACAGGCGAGTCCTCAGAGAGTATTGGATTGGTTCGCCAGGGCTGCAGTAACAAAGTACCACTGATTGTGGGGCTTAAACAACAGACATTTATTTCCTCACAGTTCTGGAGTCTAGAAGTCCAAGAGCGACATGTCAGAGGTTTAGTTTCTTCTGAGGCCTCTCTCCTTGGTTTACAGATGGCCTCCTTCCTGCCACGTCTTCACATTTTGCCCCTCAGTCTGTGTTACCTGTCTCCTAATCTCCTCTTATAAGGACACCAGTCATAGTGGATTAGGGCCCATCCTAAGAAACCTATTTTAATTTAATTACTTCTTGAAAGGACCTATCTCCAAATATAGTTACATTCTGAGATACTGGGGGTTAGGGCTTCAACATATAAATTTGGACACAATTCAGCCCCTACAAGTACCTGGCAGGTCTCAGCAGAGCATGCTCAGTTTCTTCTCTCAGACTTTCCAATCAGATAGGTCTTTCTTCCCAGGAGACAGGCCAGAGACTCCAGGAGTGTAGCGGAAATGGAAACACAGGAGTACGAATGGAAGTTCCATGGCACACCCCACATACACTATGGGTACTTGTGTTATTTTTGTGTCCTGAAACAAAAGACTATCTCACACTTATGCAGACATCAAACTTTCAAAGTACTTTCATATCCATAAAACAAAGCATAGAAAGATAGATACGAGAGTTTCCGGAAATCACCTAATCCTACTCTCTCCTCTTATAGAGGAAGGACTCCAGGCCTAGAAGTTTAAGAGACCAGCCAAGGGCCACCCGATTAGTTAGTGGTCATATGTCTTCCAGTACTCTCAAATGTCACGAGTTCATTTGACTTTAAGGTCCTCAAAACAAAACTTTTTTCCATCTTTATATCTTCTCTGTAGCACCTATCTTGAAGATCAGCACAATCTTAAAAAAAGGGAATTGAAGTAAGAAAGATTCTGAGAGAGGCTCACTGCTCTGAATGGACTTCTGTTGCTTGGATTAGTGTATTTGTCTATACTTGCATTCCCTAGTGTTCGGCATGGGGTCTGTTCCACAGTAGGTGCTCAATTTATATTAGCTGTATGCATGCATGAATGAATAAATGGATGAATAGATGATCAATCGATCAATTGATTGATTGAAGAGACAGAAAACTGGAGACAGAAAATGTCATGTTTTCAGAAGTGGATAAAGAGGGATTCTTCATACAATTGAGCTGTGAACTTGGCATTGATCTAAGGCCTCTGCTGGCCTTGTATTCTGGCACCTGTCCCCATTCTCCAGGGATCTCTTTAAGGTCATCTTGGGATCTTTCCTCTCCTCCATTTCTATATCAAATTTGTTTCCAAGTTCTTCCCTATCTTCTTCTTTTCCATCTCTGTTGCCACATCCTGGCCTAGGCCCTTATCACGTCATGCTGGTCTTGACTCATGTGTCTGGGCTAGGTTAAACTCAGAGGCCGGGGAGGCAACTGGGAGGCTATCTCAGCAGATCAGGCTTCAGTGGACACTTGTTTGCCTCCCCTCCCCCTCCACAGCCAGTGTCTTCCTCCTTATCTGCTCCCCTCATATGGACCCCCTGCCTCCTTTCAACCAGTTCCAGCTCCTCACTTAGCCAGCCACACTCCCCACCCCTTCAGGCTTTCTCTATCACCCCACACAAGCCTACCCCTCCCCCCAACCCCTACTTCAGGTTTCAATTAACTAGCTGCCCATAGAAAGATCCCAGCAAATTTATTCTCCCTGAAATAGAAGTGACCTATAACAAGACTTAATGAGATCATCCCCCAAGGAATTTAATAAGGGACAATTGCTCCAGCCAGTCGAATGAGAGCGTCAGCTGTGTCCGAGGGAGCATTTTTGTGGAGGAAGGCAGCAATTCAGTGCTCTACGTTTGGGATGTGGTGGTGGTCTGGGGCTCCTGCCACAGGCAACAGGGGTGTGGAAAGCGGGGAGACATGGCAGGTCGGCCTGGTGGGAGAACACGAAGCACAACCTCACCCTCTTCAGAAGTTTACCAAGAGCTCACAGGAAACCTGATGCCCTCCCTGACTCAGCTTCCTGTGAGTTCCCCAGGTCAGTTCCTGAGGTCAGCAGTTTTAGGTGTCTGGAGATGAAGATTGCTGAGAATGGACCCTTTGCCCGCTCCCAAACTGGCAGAGATGGATGTGGGTGCCCAGCGTGGTAGAGCTTCCCTTACAGTCTCCCTTACAGAGCAGGGAAAAGAGGATGCTTGTTTTTCCTGCTTTTGAAAGCTGATCGCCTCTGTAGCCAGGAGCAGTGCCAGTCACGGTCAGCGTCCAGCCTGGCAGATGGGTCATCAGAGATTCAGGGTGAGTCCTCAGCTGTCTGCACTTTTCTCTGCCTGTGCACCAGCTACCTCAACAACACACCTCCTTAGCGCTCACAGCCCCCAGCCCCATATCCACTCACCCACCACAGGACAATTTTCCCTTCTCCCAACAGCAAAAGAACCCAGCATGTGTCTGATCCAGAGAGTCTCTGAAAATTAGAGCTGGAAAGACTGCTAGGTGCGACCCACTCTAACCAACTCCCCAATTTACAGATGAGCCACTGGAATCCGGGGTGGGTAAGAGATGTCTGTAATGTACTAGTTCTCTATGTGGCTTAATCAGTGGCCACAGTCCGATGGACTAAAACAACACATACTTACTATCTTAGTTTTCATGGGTCAAAAGTCTGAGCTGGGCTTATAGCTGGTTCCCCTGCTCCAGAGATTTGTCAGGTTATCAACTGGGGCTGCCATCTCATCCGAGGTTCAGATGGTGAAAGATCTCTTTCCGAGCTTCCTCAGGCTGTTGGTAAAATTCATATTCTCACAGTTGCAGGACTGAGGTCCCCGTTTTCTTGCTAGTGGTCAGCTGGATGCCCTCAGTGACTAAAGGCTGCCCAGAGTTCCTTGCCAAATAACTCTCTCCACAAGCCCTCTCGCAGCATGGCAACTTCTTCAAAGCCAACTACTGAAAATCTCTGACCTCAGGGAGGACCTAGTTCCTCTTTTAAGGCTTTCCATTGATTAAGTCAGGCCCACCCAGGATAATCTCCCCTCTGATTAAATAAAAATCAACTGATTTGAGATCTTACTTACATCTTCAAAATCTCTTCACCTTTGCCATATTCTCTTAGTCACAGGTCCTGCCCATACTCCAAAAGAGGGGATTATACTGGGCAAGAATAATGCAGAAGACATGAATCCTAGGCCCACCCTAGGGTCTACCTACCACATCTAACATCGCACAACAGAGGTAAGACATGGAACCTAGATTCTGTATAGAAACAGGCCCCAGGGCCCAGTATGTTTCAGAATTCAGAATGTTCCAGATTTTAGAAGACAATCAGGTGCCCATACTATACAAGTAAGTATAGTAGAGTCCAGACGGCATCCTGTAAGTGCACCGTTAGCTGCACGGTGGTCCCTGTGAGGTTTTGCCACCAGATGAATTCAGGTCATATTAGGTTTTGCCAAATAGAGCTCTGAGGGCTTTGGAAATTCGAGGAAGGGATTGCAGACTTATTTGCCCTTATCTATATTCTTTAACTCTTTACGATATAATTTACTGCTTTTGTAATAAACTTTCTTAAAGTCACTCATTGAGCTCTTGCCTGACACCACGCTTGGGCCGAGTCTTGTGTATTCTCACAACCCAGTGGAAGGAGGAGATTTTTGAGATATTAACCATTTTCCTCCCTTTTCTTTCTTCTCATTCAAATGGGCTCTGCATTCATTGATGTGGGGGTGACGAGAGGATGTGGAATGAAAGAGCCTGAAAGTCTTTCTTGCTTATGTGTTCCCGAAGCATCAAGCCCCAACTTGGGGAGGAAGTGTGGGTCTTTAACAAAACACTCCAGACAAGCAAAAACACCAAACCAAACCAAACCAAAACAAAAATTGGAAATAGATTGCTCACTCTAGGGAGAAGAATAAGATGGACTGGGGCTCCTGGAAGCACCCCATACGCTGGCAGGACCCCATGGGTAAGGGCTGCATGCTGCGTCTAGTGAGGCTGGAGTCCTAGGTGGCTTCTCAGTGGGCTTCCCCTGGAACAGAGGGGAGGAGCAGCCTGGCTTGATACTGTTTAGCTCGGGGCTGTCCTTACTGCTTTCTCATGATATTGTGCAAGTGAAGACTCTCTTCTTAGTCAGAGCAGCCTGTTTTTCTTCCACCCAGTACAGAGCTGGTTGTTGAACAGGGGAGGAAGTACTCAATCAATGCTCGCTGACTGACTTTCTTCAGTGAGGACTTGAAAGGTGGTGGGAACTTCCCACCACCTCTAGGGGTGCCTGTGCAGTTAACTTCCTCTGAAGTGTTCCGCCTGGGAGACCCTCTGATCTATTTCATTACGGCCTGATCAGGTTTTATTACACCATCCTCCACTTAAGGGACCAGAGCCTTGTGATAAATCGGTATAATTCCCCGGGCCTGAAGTGGGAGAGTGTTTGGGTGAGGGTCTGTGCCCTGGTTGGAGTGAATCTCACCATGTGATTTGACTCTTGCCCCAGAACTCCAGGGATAGCCTTTCATGGAATGGGTTTGTCCTTTCTCTTCCTCTCTGGAAATATTTTTAAAATCTGACTGCCCTCTGGTGGCTAAGATTATATATGTAAATGCTCCATGTCCTTCAAACATGATCCAGACAAGAGATTCTATGTCACAGGAATGAGAGAGTTGCTGGATCAGGTTACTGAGTTTGTTTGGGATTAGTATGGAAGAGCGGGAGATAATACCTCTTTTCTGTGTGTGTTGGCATAAAAAAACAGACTTTAGGTAGTTAATTGGATCTGCACCATTCTGGCTATAAACTTCATGCGGGCCGTGAACCACTTCTTTTGACCCAATGTTTTATCCTAGTGCCCAGCAGACTGTCTGGAACAGAGTAAGTGCTCAGAAATATTTGTTGAATGAATGGATGAAGTGCAGGCATGCCTCAAAAGCAGGAAACACAACCTCATTCATTTTTACCTTATTTTGCTGCCTCTTTGTAGACACTGAAAAGGCACTTCAAAAATTCACCATTTAGTATTTATTTTTTTTAAAAAACCAATAAAATCAGAATAGAGGGACTTTCTTGACATGATAAAGAAATGAATGTGCTACAGAGAACAAACTGGTGATTATCAGATGAGAGGGGGTTTGGGGGCTGGGTATAAAAGGTGATGGGATGAAGAAGTACAAATTAGTAACTACAAAACAGTCATAGGGTTGGTGAATACAGCAAAGGGAATATAGTCAATAATATTGTAATGGCTGTGTGTAGTGCCAGATGGGTGCTAGAGTAATTGGGGGGATCACTTTGTGAATTATGTAATGTCTAACTAGTGTGCTGTATACCTGAAATAATACAAAATTAGAAAGAGAGCGAGAGAGAGAGGAGAGGAGAGAGAGAGAGAAGAAAAGAAAAGAAAGAAAGAGAAAGAAAGAAAGAAAGAAAGAAAGAAAGAAAGAAAGAAAGAAAGAAAGAAAGAAAGAAAGAAAGAAAGAAAAAGGAAGAAAGAAAGAAAGAACGAACAATAGAAATCTGAACCCAGGCTTAAAGGTAAAACCCCTTTAATGCAAGAATTTCCACTCAACTCAGGAATATAACAGGAGGTTCCTTTGGGCAGATAGTATTTTCCAAAAGTGGCCACAATGATATCTACCCTTCCACACGCTTTTCTTAGAATGTAATCCTGACAATCTACCCACCAAATAGGGAACCTATGTCCCTTTCCCTGACTCTGTGGGTGGACTTGTCTGACTGCTTCAGTTGATATAATATGATGGAAGTGATGGATGCTTTGTGACTTTCAATAAAAATGCTATACACTCTGCTTTGCTCTGTTGAGATGTTCATTCTTAAAGCCAGACACCATGTTAGGGAGAACCCCAAACTAGACATCATGGAGAGGCCACTCACAGGGGCCATGTGTAAGCATTTTAGCCAGAGGCCAATAGCCTAACTGAGACTCCAGCCACAGCCAGGAAAAACTGCCTGACTGTAAGTGAAGACATCTCCTGATGATTCTACCTCTTGGCTATCGAACCATCTCCAGCCTTTAAGTCTTCCCAACTTGAGGCACCGAATAGTGAGGAGCAAAGATAAATCATGTCCCCTGTGCTCTGTCCAGGTTCCTCATCCATAGGATCCATGACTGTTTTATGCCACTTTGGGGATAGTTTGATACACAGCAATAATGACTAAAACATTTACTATTTACTACCATCACCATGTCGGTAGTGCCATAACATGATGGGGGAGAAAAATTAGAACCAAGATTTTTTGCATGTGAAATAATTACATATCTGGAAAAGGTGAGAATCAACTGATAACATATTAGAGCAATAAGAGAATTCAATAAGCAGCTAGGTTCAACACCTAATTTCTTTTCATTTTTTACTTGCATTAATGACCAATCGAGGTTGTAAGTCTCATTGTGAACATATCTAAAACACTGGCTGCTCACAATTGGAATTCTAATTTCAAGTTACTATGAGTGGAGAATACACACTGGTTGCCAGTTTAGCAAATTAAAGTACAAGATGTCCACTTAAATTTGAATTTCAGATAAACAGCAATGAAAATTTTAGTATAACATTATCCCATGAGTCCTATTTGTTAGAAGTCGATAAGCTCAGCCCACACTCAAAGTGAGGGGTTTAGACAAAGAAGAGGATACCTGAAGACAGGGGTCATTGGGAACCATCGCACAGCTCCCCTGCCATAAACCCCCTTCATAAATTTTCTTGAGAAATGTGTTTTATTCCAAATTGTTACTGCTCGGAGGGCAAACCTGGATACCTCCCTTCTGGAATTTCTTCCTTGGACAATGATTTTATTCGATGAGCCAAAGGTTTAGAGGTTTTCCCACTAAGTTTTCATCTACCTAGTGTTGAATTGAATAGACATGTTATTACCTGCTTCCCATGCGAATAATAAAAGAGGAGATGAAAGATGAATTATAGTGTTTGTACTTTATACGTCCAGTGCTGCTGAGGTCTGTAAGTCAGTTCTAAATATATGTCTGATTGATAGCAGGGTTGAGAGATGACATTTGCTTCCTATAAAAGGATGTGAACTGAAGTGGTAAACTTCAGACCAGTTAGGGTGGTACAGAGAAACCTATGTTAAAGTATAAATGTGGACCTATGTGGGTGAATTAATCCTTTCACTGAGAACAACCAAAAGGCTAGGGGGCGGAAAAAAAGTTCGAAGGCATCAGAGAGCTGCCCAGGCATCCAGCACCCAAGGAGCCAAGATTCCAGAGAGGAGGGAAACTCCAGGAGCTGAGTATCATTCTCCTTTGAGGAATGTGCTGAATCATAAATGGTGTGGGATAGAGAAGCTGAAAAGCTGAGTGAAATTTCATGCCAAGAGGTGGGAATCTGAGTAGAGTTTTTGCTCGTCTCAACAGGGCAGGGAAGAAAAAAATATGGAGTTTTGGACAATCAAAGCAGTCAGAACTTGAGATGCCATGATCCCTGAAAAAAAGGAAGCTCAGGGAAGTGAACTCAACAGTCCGAATGGTTTTTTCTCCTTAAGGCGCTCTTCCATTTGGAAGCAGCAAAGGTCAAGAGGTAGAGGACTGGGTCTAGGGATCAGCATTTTTGTCATGCTGGGGAGATAAGCCTGGGAGTTCAGGGGCCACCACAGTGGAGGGGTCCTGTGGAGGAAGTCCAAAGGACTTGACCTAGAAGTGGGAATGGAAAATAAAACAGGCCTCGCGGAAACTAAAACCAAGCCCTGCTTTGGCTCAATTTCTGCTCCTATTCGAACTACTAGAAGTTAAAGAAATATCCTATCTGGAGGAAGATGATATCATAGGGTGCAGAGGTCTTAAACTTGAACATGCATCTGAATCACCTGGAGGGCTTATTAAAACACTAATTGCTGGGACCTGTCCCAGAGTTTCTGATTCAGCAGGTCTAGGTTAGGACTATGAATTCTCATTTTTAACAAGTTCCCAGGGGTTGCTGATGGCCTGCTTTCAAAGCCACTGATTGAGAAGCTCTCTAATTTTTCATACTCACTGTCTGGCATCTAGTCAAAAAGTTACCATGCCAGGAGACGGGACCAAGCAAAAAAAAAAAAAAAGGAATAATAGCAAATCCACTGGAGATAAAGATAGTAGAGTTGTCAGATATAGGCTTTAAAATAAGTGTAATTAATATGTTCAAGAAACAAAAAGATGGAGAGCTTCACCAGAGAATTGGAAGCAATACACATACACACAAAATGGAAACTGTAACCTGAAAAATACAG
>NW_011888784.1:6206278-6207667 GCF_000151845.1 Pteropus vampyrus
ATATGTTCAAGAAACAAAAAGATGGAGAGCTTCACCAGAGAATTGGAAGCAATACACATACACACAAAATGGAAACTGTAACCTGAAAAATACAGTAACTGAACTTAAGAATGCGATAGTTGTTCTAACAGCATATCAACCAGAACGAGATAGTCATCTGGAAGATAGGTCGTTAAAAGTTTCCAGAGTGAAGGAGAGAAAAAAGATGGGAAAAAATTGAAGGAGAAAAAAAATAGAAAATACAGAAAAGAGAGTAAGAGATATATGGGACGAAGTGAGAAAATATAAAGTCTAGGTAATTGGGATTACCAGAAAGGAAGGAGAGAATGAAGTAGAAGCAATACTCGAAAATATAATGGCTGAACTTTTCCAAGTAGATGAAAAATATCAACTCACTAATACAAGAAGTTTTATGAACTTAAGAGAAGTTCAAAGAAAAATACACCTAAACACTATAAAATCGCTGAAAACCAAAGATTAAAGAGAAAAATCTTAAAAGCAGCTGCAGAAAAAAATATACATTACTTTCAAACAAATAATGTTAAGAGGGAGGGGTGACTTTTCAGCAGAATGAAGTGGAGGGGACAGACCTCAGGGCGGCACCCGTGATCCTTGCCTCCTGGTGTTCATGCCCTTGTGTGATTTACCCTTGAGTGTTAGGCAGGGCCTGTGGCTTCTAACCAATAGAATAAGGCCAATGTGTTGCGATGTACATGATTACATGTATGTGAGTACGTGAATTATGAGATTACATGCTTATTTTACATAAGATTATGGTACCATCTTCCTGGAGTCTCACCTCCCTTGCTGGCTTTGAGAAGTGGCTGTATTAGGGAATTTCATCTGGAAAGAGGCTGCAGGTGGTTACTAGGAACTGAGGGCAGCCTCAGCTGATAGCTCACAAGAAACTAAAGCCCTTAGTTCTATGATCTC
Source organism: Pteropus vampyrus (assembly GCF_000151845.1). Lineage (NCBI taxonomy): Eukaryota > Metazoa > Chordata > Mammalia > Chiroptera > Pteropodidae > Pteropus > Pteropus vampyrus. The sequence goes on from NW_011888784.1 coordinate 6,207,212, forward strand.
AAGGAACTGATTTCAGCCAACAAACTGAATGAACTTGGAAGTAGATCCTTTTCTAGACAAGCCCCAGATGAGAGTGCTGACCAACACCTTAATTGCAGCCTTGTCCAGGACCCAGCTAAGCTGTATCCAGACACCTGACTCACAGAAACTGTTGAAATAATGTGTTTTGTTCTAAGATATGAAGTTCGTGGTAATATTGTTACTCAGTGCTAGAAAACTAATACACGATGGAAGTGAGAAAATACTTGAAGGATATATTTAAAGTGCTAAAAGAAAATAATTGCCAACCTATAACTATAAACCCAGTGAAAAATAGCTTTAAGAATGAAGCTAAAAAACGCAACCAAAAAGGAAAAAATTAATAAACTGGATGTTAACATTAATTCTGTTCATGAAAAATGCTATTAAAAGAGTAACATTGCAAGCCATAGAATGAGTGATATTTGCAATAAAGAC
>NW_011888784.1:6208897-6211247 GCF_000151845.1 Pteropus vampyrus
TAATTGCCAACCTATAACTATAAACCCAGTGAAAAATAGCTTTAAGAATGAAGCTAAAAAACGCAACCAAAAAGGAAAAAATTAATAAACTGGATGTTAACATTAATTCTGTTCATGAAAAATGCTATTAAAAGAGTAACATTGCAAGCCATAGAATGAGTGATATTTGCAATAAAGACTTCCTACCCAGAATATATAAAGAACTCTTACAAATCAATAAGAAAAAGGCAAACGGCCTAATAGGAAAATAGGCAAAAGACTAGACAGGTAATTCACAAAATAAGGTACTTGGGTAGTCAACAGGCATGTGAAAATGTTCTCGACCTCATCAGTCATCAAGAAATTGCTAATTGAAACTACAATGGGATACTACTAATAGCTGCAATAGTTTTTTTAAAAAAAATTTTAATGACAATACCAAGGATTTATGAAGATGTGGAACAAAATTCAACCTAGGACTGGAAGGTAAAAGGATTTCTACTGTGGTTGGGACTTTTAGTTACCTATTTGTTAAAACTTCCTTCCATCCTTCCTTAACTAACAGAACCCCAAATTTATTCTGTGCAACGATGTGTCCATGAAAATACTACATTTTCCAGTCCCCTTTGCAGCTAGAGTTACTTAAAGTGACATGAGCATAAAAGCTAGTGCTGCAGCAGCCAAGGTGACTATGAGGTGACTTTGAGGATGGAAACCAGCGCTAAAACATAGTGGACCACAAAGAAGGAATGAGAATCCCTGATGACCATGGGAGCCCCTATCTCCACTCTGAACTACTTGCTTCTGGCATTTTATGTGAATGAAAGATAAACATCTCTTTTTTTAAGCTACATTTTTGTTTTCTGTCATATGCAGCTAAATTTAATTCAAAACTAAGTCAGTGACCCAGAGGGACTTTTTGGCCAATAGAGAGCAATCTAGCGAATTATAAACTCATGCTAATGATCCTCAGCAGCAATAGAGCAGTGGTCCCCAACAAAGAAACAGGATGGGACAGGGACAACAGATCGTACCAAGAACGATCCAGGATCGTACCAAGAACGATCCAGAACCTATAAGATATACACACAGGAAAATCTGTTGGCTGACCATATACCATGTCCCACACATACATGACAACTAATTTTCAAATATCTATAGATGCTGTTTTGGTGAATAAATTGAATTGATATAAAAATGGTGTTAATTTCTGAAATCACATTAGTGTTTCGTTATTGTATATTTTCTCAATCATTGGATACTAATTACACAACCCTGATGGAGTGGGAATATTTGATAATTTTTGATGTTTAAAAAATATTTTGATTGGAGACCATCTAAGTCATGAAGAATAATATATCTGTACGTTGAAATATACAGTGTTAAAAGAATATAAAAATACGTGTACATGTTGGAACCAATAGATAAGTCTAGTAGGATTCAGTCTGATAATAGTTATTCTTAGGGAGTAGAATTGGGGATGGGTAGGAAAGAGCTTAGACTTTTTAACTTAATGTACTTTTGAGTTGTTGTAACTGTTTACATTAAGCACGTATTACTTTTGTGGTTAAAAGTAGTTTGGAGTTTTGGGAGGGGGTGATTAAGAATTTTTTTGAAGATCTTGGGCATCCCCAGTCTGGATTTCTAAAGTAGTTAAAGGCTAACTAGGGAGATTGAGACTTATTACAAGTTAGCCAAAAGCAGGGGATGTGAAGGAAAGATCTTTAGCCTGGGAATCTGGGTTCCAATCCTGACTTGGCCAGTGACTGAGTATGACATTCAGGTAGTCGTTTTACTGCTTTGGGCTCCCAGTCCAATATTCTGTGAATATATAAACTGCCTCTCTGAGATTGAGGGGAAATTCTTATTTACTTGTGTGGCCCCACTATCTAGCATGCAGTATTTAATAAATAAATAAGTAGATGAATGAATGACAAGGGAGGTATAGGGCAACTATTATAACCATTTGATCCTTGAGAGTTTACATGATGTCTTTAAAGTCACATTGCTAGGTAGCATAAGAGCTAGGTTTAATACTCAGTGTCTGAACATGCTTTTGAAAATCTGGATCCTGAAGAGGCAGAGGGAGCAAGTCTTTCTCCCAATGTAGTGGAGGCAGGCTGTCAGCCCCAAGCTGCTGCTGCTGTTGCAGAGTTTAAAGACAACTGTAAATGTGAGAGCTGGAAACTGCAAGATAAATCTAAAAATATATACCTATACAAAGTGAGAGGAAGCTGTGCTAAGATCAGAAGTGGTCTGCGCACCATGGTCCTAAATAAAGCTGGCAGAGTGGCCTCTTTGGGTCGTGTCTCATCAAATCCAGGACATCAGTAGTTTAGAGACAGGGTCATAGACAGACTATGGAGAGGCA
>NW_011888784.1:6211297-6216715 GCF_000151845.1 Pteropus vampyrus
CTGGGAATCTGGGTTCCAATCCTGACTTGGCCAGTGACTGAGTATGACATTCAGGTAGTCGTTTTACTGCTTTGGGCTCCCAGTCCAATATTCTGTGAATATATAAACTGCCTCTCTGAGATTGAGGGGAAATTCTTATTTACTTGTGTGGCCCCACTATCTAGCATACAGTATTTAATAAATAAATAAGTAGATGAATGAATGACAAGGGAGGTATAGGGCAACTATTATAACCATTTGATCCTTGAGAGTTTACATGATGTCTTTAAAGTCACATTGCTAGGTAGCATAAGAGCTAGGTTTAATACTCAGTGTCTGAACATGCTTTTGAAAATCTGGATCCTGAAGAGGCAGAGGGAGCAAGTCTTTCTCCCAATGTAGTGGAGGCAGGCTGTCAGCCCCAAGCTGCTGCTGCTGTTGCAGAGTTTAAAGACAACTGTAAATGTGAGAGCTGGAAACTGCAAGATAAATCTAAAAATATATACCTATACAAAGTGAGAGGAAGCTGTGCTAAGATCAGAAGTGGTCTGTGCACCATGGTCCTAAATAAAGCTGGCAGAGTGGCCTCTTTGGGTCGTGTCTCATCAAATCCAGGACATCAGTAGTTTAGAGACAGGGTCATAGACAGACTATGGAGAGGCATCTGTCATGTGCTCCTTGATAACTCAGGAAAAAGGTTCTCTGGCATCCAAACAAGCTTAAAGGACACAATACTTGGTCTACTCTTAAAATAGCTTCAGACACATTTTGGTGAGGAACAGCTTTTCATTCATGCTGTATTTCTAACCCAATATCCAACTTCACACTCTTCTCAAGGAGCAGAAGCTGTAATAGGTAATCATATTCTGCTAGTAGCTCTGAGCCCCTGCCTAGGTCATGAGTTCTTAATTTAGTACAGATAGAAAAATCTATTGACAGAACGGAATACTCAGCAAAGGACAGTGACCCTTCATGGCTTGGACTTCAATATGTCATGGTCCCTAAGTTTGTGCCACCCTGGTTAGACTAGTTCAGACAGCTGAATTTTGGGGAAAAAAGTTTCATAGACTCAGAAATGGAGTGGTGGTGGGGGGGGGGCGGTGCATGATTAACGAAGTAGTAAAAATGAAATGGTCAAAAACTAAATATCAAAAGATAGACACAACTATATACAACGTTATGATCCTGGATTGGAAAAACAATTGTTCTGAAGCATATTATTGAGATAACTGGAGAAATTTGGGTATGGACTATATATTAGATAATATTTTATCAATGTTAGATTTCTTAAATTTGATTTTATTGTGATTATCTAAGAACGTCTTTGTTCTTAGGAGATAAATGGTGAAGTATTTAGGGGTAAAGCAGCAGTTCTCTATAGACAGACATGCAACCCAGGGGTCAGAATTAGGGGGAAAAAAAAGAGGCTTCCTCTCCACTTCAATACGTGTTAGTATATTTAATGTTTCAGGAAAATATTCAGGTTAGAGGCTAGAAATGGAATTAGAGGAAGAAGGTTTAATTCCGGGCTGCCTTGGATGTTTGTTTGGCCACCCTTCATACCATTCCTGGCACATCAAGGCAAATAGAGGGTCAGCCTGAGCTGTTGCCTCTGATTCCTCCATGGTCTACTCTATTTCTTCTTTGCTCTCTGGAACTAGGTTTCCTGGCTTCCTAGACCAGCCTCCCCGCCTTTTTTTTAACTCCAAATTTTGTTGAAGAAATAACACAAAAGGGATTCACTTTGGATTCTGGAGACTAGAGAATATTACTAGCAATGCTCTATTCATACATTTAAAAATTTAGATGACATGGCAAATTTCCTAGTTTTTTAAAAAGAACAAACTGTCGGATTTGTTGATCTTCATTGTATTTATTTTGTTTCATTAATTTTTGCTTTTATCTTCATTATTTCTTTCTGCTTGTTTTCTTTGGGTTTATTGTGCTCTTTTTCTCTAACTTCCTGGGATGAATGTTTACTTCACTAACTTCACCTATTAATAAAAAGTTCTTCCTCCTTAATTTGCATACCTTTCCTTCAACAGTTTTGAGATGCAATTCACATACCACACAACTCACCCATCTGAAGTGTATAATTCAGTGGTTTCCAATTCATTCAGACATGTTCAGCTTTACCTCATAAAGAACTCTGTATCTTTTACTTGTCACCCCTATCCTTCATCCTTGCAGCCCTAAGCAACCATCAATTTACTTTCTATCCGTATGCATTTCTCGACATTTCATATGAATGGAATCCTATAATACATGATCTTTTGTGACTGGCTTCTTTTACTTAGCATAATGATTTCAAAATTCATCCAAGTTAAAGCGTGTATTAGTATTTCATTCCTTTTTACAGCTGAGTAATATTCCATTGTGTAGATATGCTACATTTTATTTATCTATTCATCACTCGATGGACATTTGGGTTGTTATGAATAATGCTGCTGTGAACATTCATGTTTAAGTTTTTGTGTGGACCATGTTTTCATTTCTCTTGGGTATATACCAAAGAGCTGAATTGCTGGATCATATGGTAACCCCATGTTTAATCACTTGAGATCCCACTAAACTATACTCCAAAGCAACTGTACCACTTTACATTCCAATTTTCTCACAACCTCACCAAAATTTATTATTCTCTCTCTTTTATTCTAGTTATCTTACTGGGTATGAGGTAGTATCATGTTTTTGATTTTTATTGTATGTCAAGCATCTTTTCATAAGCTTATTGGGCATCTGTATATCTTCACTGGGAAAATGTCTACTCAAATCTTCACCCATCTTTAAATTGGGTTATTTTTTATTGGGTTAAAAGTGTTTTTATAGATTCTAGATACAAGTCCCTTATCTGATATATGATTTGCAAATATTTTCCCCCATTCTGTGAATTGTCTATTCACTTTCTTATGATGTCCTTTAAAACACTAAAGTTTTTAATTATCATGAAGCCCAATTTATCTATTTTTTCTTCTGCTGCCTGTGCTTTTGGTGTCATATCTAAGATCATGAATATTTATCTTCTAACAGTTTTATAGTTTTACATTGAGGACTTTGATTCATTTTAACATTCATATGTAGTGTGAGGTAAAGATCCAACTTTACTCTTTTTTAGCTTGCGGATATCTAGTTTTCTTAGCACCATTTGTTAAGATTGTTCTTTCCCCATTGGATGGTCTTGATATTCTTATCGTTATGAAATATCTATATTTATTCCTGGTAATAATCCTGTTCTGACATCTATCTAGATATTAATGTAAACTTTTGATTATTGTTTACATTGTATATTTTTTCCATTTTACTTTTATCTGTATCTTTAAATCGAGGTGCCTGTAGACAGCATTTAACTGAGTCTTGATTTTTTTATTCAAGTTGACAGTCTTTGACTTTTAATTAGTGTTTATACTATTTAATGTTTTTGATATGAATCCTAGGCCCACCCTAGGGTCTATGGTTGTGATATGGTTGTGTGTAAATATACCAACTCGTTTCTATTTCTCACTTTTTCTTAATTCCTTTTTTCATTTCTTGACTTCTTTGAACTGAGCATTTTATATAATTCCATTTAATCTCCACTATCAGCTTATTAGCTACACCTGTTTTTGTTTTGTAGCTATTGTAGGACAGGAATTGGCAAATTGCTGCCTGTGAGCCAAATCCAGCTTGCCATCTGTTTTTGTAAATAAATTTTATTGGAATACAGCCATGAAACTGAAAAACATGAAATCTGGCACCACAGCTAAGGCAAATATCCTTCTGAAGACACTACTCACTGTTCTCTGTAGTAGAAAGTGGTTACACTTTGGCTCACAGGAACATGAAATAGTCCCAACCCTTCACATGTTCCAATATTACAGTGGTTCTTTCACTGGCTTCAGGTGGTCTTCTCGTATGTATGTGCAAGTCAATAGTTCAGCCAGACTTGAGGAATCACCTCTTCACGTCTCCAGAGTTCTTCAGCATTTTCTCTCTCAAATTTTACTTTGGTTTCTCCAAATTCTCATCTCTCAACTAGACGCCATCACACCAGATTCTTTGGGTTATCCCTTCCTGAGCTGCAGACTAGAAACTCTCTCCATGCAGTAAGCTGGGGCAGTCACAGGGCTCACTTTGTTTCTTTCTCTTTTCTTAAGGATTAATTTCCTGTGCTTCTTCGTTATTCAACATCTGAAGACCACAGTTACTCATTTTTTGTTTTTCAGTTTAAAGCAATACAGTCAATCTGATCACTTTGACTCCATTATGGCCGAAAGCAGAAATCCACGTTTGATACATAGAATTTTCATTATTTAGTTCTAAATATTTTTAGATTCATATAATTTCTTTGATTCACAAGTTATTTAGAATGTATTTCTCAAATTCCAAACATACATTTTTTTCATTTATTTTTATCTGATTGCACTGTGGTGAAAGAACATGCTGTGTATGCTTTCAGGCTGTTTGCAGTGGATTTCTTACTGCTATTTGGACAATTTTTATAAATGTTCTGAATGCCCTTGGGAAAAAATATGTATCCTATGGCAATCTGGTATAGGATTTTTTAATATATCCATTAGACCAAGTTTGTTAATTGTCGCATTTAAATATTCTGTATACCTGCTGATTCTTTTCTGCCTGTTCTATCAATTACTGAGAGAAGTATGTAATCTATCTACCATGATCATGGGTCCATCCATCCTTACTTTTAAGATATTTCTCTCATGTATACTATATACTTGCAAGTTTTTTAAAAACATAATATTTCAATCTTTGTCTTTTAACTAAAACACCTTCTCACTTACATTTAATATAATTACTGTTTTATAAAATTCTGCTGGTCTCATGTTTCTTTTTTCTTATTTTGTATACTTCTTACATTTTTCCTTGAACATTAATTTCTAAAGTTACTTTTTATCAGTTAGCTACTGCAGATAATAACTAGTCCAAAACTTAAAATAAGCTTCAAATAACTGTTTATTATTTCTTATAATTATAATTCTACAGTTTAACTCTATGCAATCCTGGCCTAGGCTTGATTTATCTCTGAAGTCTGCTGGTGACTCAGCTGGGGCTGGATGGTCCAAGAAGTCCTCCTTTACATATCTGGCAGTAGGCAGCCTGACTGGTCTTGGGGTGGGGGCAAGGCTCAGCTGCAATTACTTGTCTCTGCTCCACATAGTTTCTCATCCTCCAGTAGACTTGCCTAGGCTTCTTCACATGATGGTCTCAGAATTCCAGAGCAGTAAGAAAGGGCAAGTTTCAATGCACAAGGTTTTAATCCTCTGCTTTTGTCACATTTGCTATTGTCTCACTGGCTGAAACAAATCATAGGGCCACACCAGATACAAGAGGTGGAGGTAGAGACTCCATCTCTTGATGAGAGAAGTGGCAGAGTCAAGCTGCAAATGGTGAGTGCACAAAGATGGGAGGAATTATTGTGGTCATTTCCACAAGAAATCT
>NW_011888784.1:6216765-6222339 GCF_000151845.1 Pteropus vampyrus
GTCTCCAGAGTTCTTCAGCATTTTCTCTCTCAAATTTTACTTTGGTTTCTCCAAATTCTCATCTCTCAACTAGACGCCATCACACCAGATTCTTTGGGTTATCCCTTCCTGAGCTGCAGACTAGAAACTCTCTCCATGCAGTAAGCTGGGGCAGTCACAGGGCTCACTTTGTTTCTTTCTCTTTTCTTAAGGATTAATTTCCTGTGCTTCTTCGTTATTCAACATCTGAAGACCACAGTTACTCATTTTTTGTTTTTCAGTTTAAAGCAATACAGTCAATCTGATCACTTTGACTCCATTATGGCCGAAAGCAGAAATCCACGTTTGATACATAGAATTTTCATTATTTAGTTCTAAATATTTTTAGATTCATATAATTTCTTTGATTCACAAGTTATTTAGAATGTATTTCTCAAATTCCAAACATACATTTTTTTCATTTATTTTTATCTGATTGCACTGTGGTGAAAGAACATGCTGTGTATGCTTTCAGGCTGTTTGCAGTGGATTTCTTACTGCTATTTGGACAATTTTTATAAATGTTCTGAATGCCCTTGGGAAAAAATATGTATCCTATGGCAATCTGGTATAGGATTTTTTAATATATCCATTAGACCAAGTTTGTTAATTGTCGCATTTAAATATTCTGTATACCTGCTGATTCTTTTCTGCCTGTTCTATCAATTACTGAGAGAAGTATGTAATCTATCTACCATGATCATGGGTCCATCCATCCTTACTTTTAAGATATTTCTCTCATGTATACTATATACTTGCAAGTTTTTTAAAAACATAATATTTCAATCTTTGTCTTTTAACTAAAACACCTTCTCACTTACATTTAATATAATTACTGTTTTATAAAATTCTGCTGGTCTCATGTTTCTTTTTTCTTATTTTGTATACTTCTTACATTTTTCCTTGAACATTAATTTCTAAAGTTACTTTTTATCAGTTAGCTACTGCAGATAATAACTAGTCCAAAACTTAAAATAAGCTTCAAATAACTGTTTATTATTTCTTATAATTATAATTCTACAGTTTAACTCTATGCAATCCTGGCCTAGGCTTGATTTATCTCTGAAGTCTGCTGGTGACTCAGCTGGGGCTGGATGGTCCAAGAAGTCCTCCTTTACATATCTGGCAGTAGGCAGCCTGACTGGTCTTGGGGTGGGGGCAAGGCTCAGCTGCAATTACTTGTCTCTGCTCCACATAGTTTCTCATCCTCCAGTAGACTTGCCTAGGCTTCTTCACATGATGGTCTCAGAATTCCAGAGCAGTAAGAAAGGGCAAGTTTCAATGCACAAGGTTTTAATCCTCTGCTTTTGTCACATTTGCTATTGTCTCACTGGCTGAAACAAATCATAGGGCCACACCAGATACAAGAGGTGGAGGTAGAGACTCCATCTCTTGATGAGAGAAGTGGCAGAGTCAAGCTGCAAATGGTGAGTGCACAAAGATGGGAGGAATTATTGTGGTCATTTCCACAAGAAATCTACCAAGCTGCCTGCAAATCTACCAAAAGCCCTGCAATTAAGTCAAAAGACAAATGACAAACCTAGAAAAATATTTGTAACTCAAATCACAAAAGATTAATTTAGCTAATATGTAAGGACCTCCTATAAATTAAGAAAAAGACCAAACTGCAATATCTAAATGGTTAAAGAACAGACAGTTTCAAAAAAAGGAAATAATGTCTTTTGTATTTTGTATTATATTTAACCACGTATTTGTGGAAATGGAGAGGGAAATTTTTTTTTAACATTTTATATTTTTTTATTCCCCACCCCTAAGAGGAGGGAAATTTTTAAGGTCATTTAGATATTCTTTAAAAAAATGCCTGCTTCTTAATCACATGGTATAAAATTTTTTGAAGTATAAAAATATACACAGTGAAAAATTTCCTTTTTTACTTATAAAATATTGTACCATGCAGGAATTTTTAATATTTCAAAATTTTCAAATGTTTCAATCATTTCATTTATGGTTTCCGGATTTTGATGATACGTTTCTGACTATAATTATTTAAAAATCAAAACATTAAAATTCCTCCCTGATTTCTTGTACTATCTTTTTTTTAAATTAAATATTTAAATCTTTGATCCTTTGAAACTATCCTGACATAAGGTGTGTGGTATGGATTTAACACCATGTGTTGAATTATCGATCTCTCTACTACTGATTTTTTTTTTTGACAGTTGTGAAATGTAAGGACCTCCTTATATTTTATTCTGATACTTCTGATCAGTTGAACAACTTATCTAGAACAAATTACCAGATAAATTTTACATTATGTCTTCAGGACTGGGGTTTTACAGTGACTTCAAATTTGGGGTCTTCAAATTTGAAGTCAGGAATCACATTTATGTCTGCTTTATCATACATTTGCTTAAGCTTAAAAAGCTTCCTCCCAAACTCTTGCTAATATTCTGGGCCAGTATCAACAGGTCCTCCAGACGACTGTCACTTAGTTCTGTATTCTCTAATCTTGTCCACAAAGAGATTCTGTACAGGATCAAGTTCTTTACTAAATGCCACTGCTTTAACAGCAATATTCCTCCTCAAATGGACTGAAATTGCAGACTGAATGGTAGAGGAGAATCTGAAGAGCCTCTGAAGGATCATAGTGACTCCTGCACTCTGTCTAGAGCTGCCAGAGGCACGGCTGCTGCCACCGTTCTCTCTCTACTACTGACTTAAAAGGTCATCTTTTCCATAAACTATTCCTGCATATATTAACATTTGGAAGTAGACAGGTGAGCTGATCAGAAAGAATGACAGCAGACCCTTGAACAAGGAAGAGTAGGAGAAATGTAACATAACTGGAGTTATAGAACCTTTCCTTTTAACAAGTGACTGCATGACAACTGTCATAACAGAACTCCTGAAGGACACTTAACCACCAGCAATATAGAAAACTAACATTTTTAAATATGAAAACTATGTATTTCGGCATAAAAATGAAACACACAACCAGAAACCACTACCTTATCAATAATGACATTATCTCATCTAAGAACACAGAAATTAAATTATTAAGAAATGCCAACAGGAAACAATTCTTTAAAGTCCTATTTAATTTACTCTGTTAGGGAAGACAAAGTTTATTTGGCTCTGGTCACAGTTCCATCATATCTACTTTTTTTGTAAGTTCAGCTTCAATGGTATCCTAGAAGAAGAAAGAAATAATCTGAAATGCTATAAAGAAGGACATAAAACAGGTGCTCTCACTTCTACTGTTATTTAAAATAAGCAAAAAAGAAATTAAAAAAAAAAACATTACAAATATTAAATATTCCCTTGCTGTTATATGTCTCCCTTTTCCCAAACCCTAAGGGTTTTCAGACTCTTGATTCTAATAAACATCTAAAGAAGGAAAAACAGTTTAAAAAAATGAATTAGTGTAATGGTACATGACTAGATTTGTGTGCCCTTTACTCCTTAAACAATGTACTCCCGTTACACCTCTCAGATCACCTCTCTTCCATTTTCATGGCCACTGTTCTCATCACTTCTTACCTGGCTTACATAGGTCAACTGGTTTCGCCAATTTTCTTTATCCTTCCTCCAATCCACCCTGTACACTCATTACAGAATCATCTTCCTAAAGAACTGACATGATCAGAAAGCATAGCTTTGACCACAGTTCTCTTTGGCTTAAAAAACAAGGAAACACACAGGAACTTTCAGTAGCTCCCTACAGACTCCCTTCTCTTTGTCTTAAAGGCCCTCTACATCATAAACCAATTGACTTTCTTTAGTCCTATCTTCCATTGCATACTCCTAGGCAGCTGGACCTCATTACCTGCCGAAGCTTACCTTTATTTTTCAGCTCTTGTGCATCTGCTAATTCCTTTTGCCTAGAATATTCTATGTCTCACAACCCTCTCCCTTCTCACTCAGGAAAATCTAAACAAAAATTTAAAAGACATAAAAGACAACTATCTATTTTTTATAGAAAATATATATACACATATGTCAAGAAACTATTAAAAGATGCACAGGAACGATACACAGAGTCTTTGGGACTATGGTTTACCTCTAAGGAGGAAGGTAAGAAGGATGAAGGGAGCTTAAGCTATATCGACATTTATTTTATTTCTTTTTTTAAAACCTGAAAAAAAAAAAAAAAGGTACTTACTAATTCTCGCTTTGCTTCTTCAATTTTCACCTGAGCAAGAGATGGATTCTTTTAAAGAAAAACAAAATAAAGAAAGGTTATATTGTTTCAATTAGGACTCAAAGTGAAAAAATGCAACAATCCTTTTCAAAAGGCAAAAAACCTTACAGGGAGTATACCCCATGAAATTCAGCTTAGATTTTAAATCCTTAAGCATGGACTTACTACTTTCACGATCATTCAGTGCCCGTAGGGAAGGTTGGAGGAGATGACTTATTTTTTAATTCATAAAAATAATTACCGGCATTAAATCTAAATAAGACTCCAATTTTTTCTTCAAAGGTATAGTCTGTCGTTTTAGTTCTGCCAATTTCTGGGAGTGAAAAAAACAGTCACAGAGTAATAGAGTTATTCACAATGCAACTAAATAGTGACCATTTCTGAAATAAAACACAGCAAAGCATTAATATTAGGATATTTTAAATAACATATCAAATAAAGAGCTTCGAAGATAAATAGCCAAACTCACTTCCAATGGAATCAATCCTTTTAAGATACTTAAAATGGGAAAGTTAAACTCCCATTTATTACGGATAAGATTTAAATGTGTTGTCTAGGAATACAAAATAATGTGATTAAGAGGAATTGAAATGTAAGAGAATAACTAGAGTCTCAAATACATATTTGTGAATTGTGAACTTTAGATTTCAAAAATCAAAGTACAAAAAAAAAAGCCTTAATAATAAAACAAAACCCCCTATTACTTCCTCTCTCACCAAAACAGATGTAACCCTTATATAATCACCAAAACAGATGTAACCCTTATATAACCTAAAAACCCAGAATTGCACTCTACAGGAGTTTGGAGGCCTGCGTTATTACTGAACACTGAAAGAGAAAGACCTAGATGGTTAGTACATAGTCCCTCAATAAATTGAATAAATAAATCAATATTGGATAACTGACTAGTAAAGAGTTTCTAGCATATAGTAATAAATAAAAGAAACCAAACAAATGTGGGGATATATACAGCTAACAAGGAATAAAGTTATCAATACTGGTGAACATATGGTACAGGAATAAAGAGAAAAGAATCAGGTCAATAGTGAATAAAGCTCTATAAAAAGCAATGAAAAAGCAGATTTTAAAGAAAGTTAAATTGGGTTAAAATAAGCTCACCTCTGAAAGTGCTACTAGTGACTGATGAGACAGAGACGTATCCATGCCTCTGGCTGAAAGTTTCTCCTACAATTACACAAAAGGGGGTTCAGTTAAGAAGATTACTTTCAAAGTGACCATCATGAAATATTTTCAACATATAACCCAGTAAAGAGATGCTACAAATCTCAGCTGAAAAGCGACACATGCATCTAAGCACTTTTACATTGCACACGAATTGTTTCCGTAGTCACGGGTTTGTGAAAAGAAGGTGCAGTGCTTCAGAGCCTGGGCTT
>NW_011888784.1:6222389-6230531 GCF_000151845.1 Pteropus vampyrus
GGAATAAAGAGAAAAGAATCAGGTCAATAGTGAATAAAGCTCTATAAAAAGCAATGAAAAAGCAGATTTTAAAGAAAGTTAAATTGGGTTAAAATAAGCTCACCTCTGAAAGTGCTACTAGTGACTGATGAGACAGAGACGTATCCATGCCTCTGGCTGAAAGTTTCTCCTACAATTACACAAAAGGGGGTTCAGTTAAGAAGATTACTTTCAAAGTGACCATCATGAAATATTTTCAACATATAACCCAGTAAAGAGATGCTACAAATCTCAGCTGAAAAGCGACACATGCATCTAAGCACTTTTACATTGCACACGAATTGTTTCCGTAGTCACGGGTTTGTGAAAAGAAGGTGCAGTGCTTCAGAGCCTGGGCTTCAGAGTCTGGCTGTCTGCGTTTAAAGCTGTACTGGCTGCTAAGCAGCTACTTAACCTTGGGCAAGTTACTTGTCTTCTCTGTAGCTCCCCTATCCGTAAAAAGGGAATACTAATGCTGTCTAGTTGTGAAGATGAAGGTCAAAAAGAAGTCTGAAGAGAGCTAACTATATTTGGTCCTTCACATGTACCTCTGCAGCTCTGATCCCACATCTGAACTCTTCTGACTTGGCTTTTAGGAAGTCCATATTCTGAAGACGGTTGTCAACTTTGGCCCTTTCTGTAGACAGATGCAACTCTGCCTTCTTGAGATCCCTTTAAAAAGTAAAGTTGAAAACATTTTCTTCTCCTCAGTGAAATTATTATCAAAAAGAAACGCTACTACTTTTTGGATTCAACTCTAGATTAGCCAAGAGTAGACAACACACTTGCTTGATTTCCTACCATAAATTTATATCCTAGACTAGCTCCCAGGTCATCTTCCCCTCCATGTTGCTACGTGGGATTTTTCTCAAAGAATATTGAATAATTTTAAGATTAATCTATGCAAATTATTCCTGGAAAAAGTAAATCTTCTGCTCAAAAAGGTAATTTAATATATCCTAAAGCCAATTTGAATTACGGAGATCCTAAAGGCCTCTCTCTTAAATGTGATGTGACACAGTGCCTTGCACATACATACTCAGTATTTGTTGAATAAATTTATACGCCAACAAATTACTTGTGTATATACATACTCCTGATCCACAGCATCTAATCTCTAGGGCAATAGGGGCCTAAAGGAGGTCCAGAGGATCAGGAAAGATACCAGAGCTCTAGTAAGAAAGGGCAACAAGATATAATGTACTTTAAGTTACATTGTAATTTATAAGTAAGAAAAATAAAATTCACATACATTTTGAAAATTATAAAACCCAGGTTATTTGTAAAAAAGAGGAATAAAGGTAAGAATTTGTATAAAAATTGAAAGTTAGTACCCGACTCCCCCCCCGCCGCCACCTCCACCTATGTCATTTTCTACTTAAAAAACATTTTAGGGACCCATTTTTAAATGTTGTTTTACTCATATCTATTGATTTAGAAACTAAATCCAACAATGTCCTATTACTGCCTTTATAAAAAAAATTGTTACCACTTGCAACTCAATTACTTACTCTCGTAGACATTTTTCTAATACTAAAGTTGCAGTTAGATTTTTTTCCAGTTTTGCCAATTCAAGCTTGATTTCTTCATTTTTGGATTTGGTACGAAAAAGATCAGAGGTCAAATCATTCACTGCAGGGATAAAACTAAAAAAAGAATCTGGTCACATAAATGGACATTAAGGATAATAATAACAATTATTCTTCACTTCTAACTAACTTTAACTCTATGTAGATTCTTCCATAAGCACACTGTTTCATACCTCTATGCACTCTGTACATGCTGTTCCCATTCCTGGAAAGCCCTTCTTCAGCTGGTAAATTTCCATTTGTCCTTCAAAACTCAAATATGATTTGCTCCCATCCTGGAGTTATTATCCTATTCATCCCTGCTTCCCCAGTACCTTGTATATATAAATATATAAATATATATTGCCTAGCATATAACTGGTATTTGGTGTCTGCTGAATTGACTTAAGTCTAGATGTCTGCTGCTATACAGCCTACGTGTTCTTATACCTGAAACACTACTCTTGAGCATATATATATCTATGTATATCTATATATATTACCTATATATATATCTATATAGATATATAGATATATATAGATATAAATATAAATTCCAAGCCCTTATATTGGCAATGAAGCAGAACACTGTACAGTTCTCTGATTATAAGTTGTAGTGGTAATCCTAGTTAAGATAGGGCCACCAGTGATAGTCATATGAACTTTAGATTCAGATTGGGTTTGAATCTCAACTCTTATAATTATAAAAAAGAGGGTTAGTTAAGAACTTTCCTCCTAGGGTTGTTGGAAGAATAATGTTATTATGCAAGTGAAATTCTTGTCACAAAGAATAAAGGTCCTTAACCTACTCTACCCGATATTGTAGGGACACAACCAAAAGTCACTATGCTTAACCGGATGATTTAGTCTACTGCTTTTCTTATTGTATACTTATAGGGAACAATGTAAGTGATACCTTCTCCCTTTCCAAATATACATGAGAACCAAGCTTCACAAACCTAATCCTAGGGGGGAAAAAAAAAACCCACTAAAATTTACCCAATACTAAGTTTTTCTGAAGTAATTATAAATACTCACTAGCAATGATAGTTAATTAAATTCAGTGCTTTGGCATTTACTGTTAATTTCCTACACAGAATTACCCTGAGAAAAAGTCTTGAGGTCAAGACTTTATAGCATATGATTGCAGAAATTAAAACTGTCACAAGAATTACCTAGCTAGTGAGGTATCCTTTGTTTCGAGGGCCACCGCACTGTCAACCAAAGCATTCAGATAGTTAGAACCAGTGCTAGAGAGATTGGCAGGTGAAAAATTCACACTCTCCATGAGAAGGTCTTGAAGATGCTTGGCTGAAAAGATATGAGAGTTCTATAATGACTAAGATGTTTATTTTAATTTTTAATAGCTTAATTGAAATCTTTCACATATCATACAATCCACCCACCCTAAAGTATGTAATTCAATGGCTTTTAGTATATTCAGAGAGATGCACCAATCAATGCAATCAATTTTAGAACATTTTCATCACCCCAAAAAGAAACCCCATAATCTTTAGTCATCTTTTTCTGATTCCCCAATCCAAGAAGCCCTAGCAACCACTAATCTACATTCTATCTCTATTCATTTGCCTGTTATGGACATTTCATATAAATGGTATCGTACAATACGTGGTCCTTTGTGACTGGATTCTCTTATTTAGCATAATGGTTTCAAGGTTAACCCATGCTGTAGCAGACATCAATACTTCATTACCTTTTATGGCTGAATGTTATTCCATTGGATAGATCTATCTCCATTTTATTTATCCATTCATCTATTGATGGACATTTGGGTTGCTTCTACATTTTGGCTATTGTGAAAAATGTTGCTGTAAACATTCGTGTATAGGGTTTGATATGCATATATGTTTTCATTTCTCTCGGGGATATATCCAGGAGTGGAACTACTGGTCTTGTGGTAACTCTGTATTTAACTGTTTGAGGAATTGTGAGACTGTTTTCAAAAGCGACTGTATGATTTCACATGCTCTCCAGTAGTGTACAGGTTCCAACTTCTCCACATCTTCACCAACAGTTGTTATTATTTGTCTTTTTTTGTTGTTTAGTGACCATTTGCAGAACTGAATAATGATCAATGAAATGATAACTTAAGACCTGAATATTTGTCTTTTTGATGATAGCCCTTCTTGTAGGTGTGAAGTAGAGTTGTAGTTTTGATTTGTATTGTCCTAATGGCTAATGATGACATGCTTACTGGCCATTTGGGTATCTTCTTGGGAGAAATGTTTATTCATATCCTTTACCCATTTTTAATTGGGTTATTTATGTTTTTATTATCGAGATGCAAGAGTTCTTTATATGTTGTAAGTACAAGTCCCTTATCAGATATATGATTTGCAAATACTGTCTCCCATTCTGTGGGTTGTCTTTTCATTTACTTAACGATGTTCTTTGCGAACAAAAGTTTTTAATTTTGATGATGTCCGATTTACCTACTCCTTTTGTTGCTTGCGTTTTTGGTGTCATAGCTAAGAAACCATTTCCAAATTTAAAGTCACAAAGATATACATCTGTGTTGTCTTCTGAGTTTTAGGTTTAGCTCCCAGATTTAGATTTTTCATTAATTTTTTTTCATTCATTTTGAGTTAATCCTTATGTATGGTGTGAGGCAGAGTCCTGCTTCATTCTTTTATATGTGGATATCCAATTATCCCAGCACTATTCATTGAAAAGACTGTTCTTTCCTCCATTGAATTATCTTGTCACCCTTGTGAAAAATCAAATGACCAGGAGTTTGACTTCCAGCCTAATAGCACGAGGAGCTCTGTGGACCTGCTCTCCAGCAAAACTGGTGAAAATTGTAAAATGAAACAAAACACCACAATTTGAAGCTTTAGACAAACAGGAAATAAAGAAACATCTATTCAGTAAAATCTATGAAAATTCATTGACGGTAAGAGTGCGATATTTGAACCAAGACTACTCTCTCCTCCTCCCTCCCAGCTCAGTGAGACAGAAACTCAACTCAATTATTGCAGTCGAGATCACAAGGCTCCCTCTGCCCCCAGCTCCCAGATAGAGGACTCTTCCTTGACAAGAGGAAAAGGACTTCAATGTTTCTCGTCCTGCCACCAGCTCTCTGTTGCTAAGATGAAGTCCTAGGCGAATGTGGTCAAGAGGTGTGGGCTCTCTTCCTCTACCCAGCCACTGCTTTTGGAATGAAAGCTCTACCTTGGGTGAGGCACACTGAGAATACTGAGCCTCAATGGCCCTTGGACCAGCTCATAAGGTGGTAGTTCCATACCAGGAAAGGAAAGCCAAGAGGACCTAATGCTGCTGTACTCCCTCTCTCCCAAGCACTTAGCATCTATATTGAGAGTGTCACTCAGAGAAAAACCTTGCCATCGTCTCTACTCCCTGCCCCAGAGCCCTGGCTCAGAGATTTTGTCTGGAGGAGAAACAAGCCATAAAACAGCTCCAATTACCTTCCCAAAGGAACTGAGTTAATTGGCAACAGAGTCTGAAGAAGTTCAAGTCTAAGGACACCCACAAGAACAGCGAAAGTTGTAGTAAAAGGCAACTGGGAGGACAGTCAAGATGTAGGTTAAATTGTAGGCCACCTAGTTTGCATGGAAGAACCAGAAAAGAAATCTACGAGGAGCCATTGTTGGGTCAGGACAAATATCAAACACTAATCTCAGAAACTACTCTTTTAATGATGCTAGAATTAGATTGGATTAGCTTGTAGAGTAATATATGTCCCCAAGGCATTGTTGAAAACAATAATTAGCTATCAATTAGTAAAATTTTACAGTTAGGTGTGGTCAATGAAAGAGAGGAAGACAGTCTTACCAAAACTACTGTCATCCCAGCGTGGCTGTGGACATACTCAAGTACAGATGCTCCTCAGTTTATGATGGAGTTACATCCAGGTAAAAATGGACGAGGTAGAAAAGTCGATAAGGAAACAGAATACCTGAATAACAGTATAACCAACTAATCTAACAGACACTCTAAAAACACTCCAAAACAACATCAGAATATACATTCTTCTCAAGTGGATATGGAACTTTCTCCAGGATATAGCTTTATGTTAAACCATAAAACAAACCTCAATAAATTTAAAAGGATCAAAATAATACAAAGTATTTTCTTTATCACAATGGAATGAAATTAGAAATTAAAGTATTCTGTATCACAATGGAATGAAATTAGAAATTAGGAAAAAACTTATATATAAATATGTGGAATTAAACAATACATTCCTAATAACCAATGTGTCAAGAAGAAATCAGGAAATTAGAAAATACTTTAAGATGAATTAAAATGAAAACACAACACACCAAAAATTATGGGATGTGTCAAAAGCAGTGCTCAGAGGGAAATTTATAGTTGTAATTCTTGTATTAAGAACAAAAGATCACAAATCAATAGCCTAATATTCCACTATAAAACACTGAGAAAAGAGCAGACTAAACTAAAACTAAGCCAAAGGAAGGAAGTAATAAAGATTAGAATGAAAATTAATGAAATTGAGAATAAAAAACAACAGAGAAAAAGCAATGAAACCAAAAGTTTGTTCTTTGATATAAACAAAATTGAAAAACCTTCACCTAGATTAAGAAAAGAGATTCAAATTACTAGAATCAGAAACGAAATAATAAAAAGGATTATAAAGCAATACTATGAACAATTGTACAGAACAATTTAGATAACTTAGACGAAATGGACAAATTCCAAAAAGGACACAAACTACTGAAATTAACTCAAGAACAAATAGATAATCTGAATAGATCGATAACAAGTGAAGAGACTGAATTAGTACTCAAAGAAAACTCAGGCCCAGATGGCTTTACCACCGAATTCTATCAAATATATAAAGAAGAATTAATACCAATTCTTGACAACTCTTCCAAATATAGAATGCAGGGAAAACTTCTCAACTCTTTCAATGAGGCCAGTATTATCTTGATAGTTAAACTAGACAAAGACATAACAAGGAAAGAAAACTATGGACCAATATCTCTTATAAATATGAATTCAAAAATTCACAAAATAGTAGCAAACTGAATCCAGCAACCTATAAAAAAGTTATACAACATGAGGATGTGGATTTATCTTTAAAATAAACATTGATTCGGGAAAAAAATGGCATAGGTGACAGAGGCTTTGTTCATCACTCTTGTGACCAAATCGAAGTTGTGACAGAAACATGGAGCAAACAGCAAGCAAAGTCACCTGGGATCTAGATGAACAGAAGCACTGCAACTAGGGAGAAAAATAAGAAATCACCCTACAATGGTAGAAGGTAGGAGTGGGTGAAGACGAAAGGCTGCCCAGTCCCCAGCCACTGAGTGGGACAGAGGCTACTGCAGCAGCAGCCAGAAGCTGAGATGCCTCCTAAAGGGACCGTGTCCCTGCTGGGGGTGGGGGTGGAAGGGCACCAGTGACTTACAGGGGGACACTGAGTTGTCTGAGTGAGAGCCAGAGGCGAGCCTCTCTCTGGAGCAGAAGTGCTGGTGGTATCCATTGATCCTCTGCTGAGCCCTCCCCTTACCCCAGTGTGCTGACTCAGCACTGCCACAGTGAGACATCATCATTGAACTGGATAAGAGAGGTTGCTTTGCCCAGAGGATTCCCTGAAACTCCACCTCCCCCAACTTGCGGTCCTACCCAAGCCACATCCAGTTGTGGCCTTAGTGACAGTCCAGTGCTCCTTGCTGAGCAGAGCCTAGACTCACATTGGTGGCAGCTAACTGCGGTTTCTGGTGTGGCCTCTTGAGGCAACTGTAAGCACAGCCATCTGTGGATTGCTTGATGAACCTTAACAGATGGCCACGGACGGGCATAGGCTGGGGCTAAACTTGGCCTGTAGCTGAACCTCTCTCAAGAGGACTGTGCCACTGGACACCTACTATACAAAGCCACGCTAATAAGACCGGGAGACTTAAGAGCTTTGGTTAGTACATAAAAACAGACATAGAAAAGCAGTCAAAATGGGAAGATAAAAAAGCAGAAACCATATGAGAGAACAGAACAGAGATCCAGGAATAATGAAATCAAGCAATTGATGCGGAGTTCAAAACACTGGTTATAAAGTTGCTCAATGAACTTAGGGAAAGAGTAGATGAACTCAGTGAGAACTTCAACAATGAGATAAAAAACATAAAAATGGAAGTGGAAATTATAAAAGGGAACCAGTCAGAAATGAAGAACGCATTATCTGAGATGAAGAGTATATTAGAGAAAATCAACAGAGTGGATAAAGAAGAGGATCAAACCACCAATTTTGAGGATGGGGAAGCCAAGGACACTCAATTAGAATGGCAAGAAAAAAGCAGCTAAGGCTATAAAAATAATTTTAGGAGCCTATGGGACACTATTAAATGTAAAAATATTCGTGTCATAGGGGTACCTGAAGGAAAACAAGAAGTTGAAAAGCTATTTGAAGAAATAATGATGGAAAACTTCCCTAACCTGGTGAAGGAAATAGACATACAACCCCAGGAAGCTCAGAGAGTCCTCAAAGAGGCCCACACCAAGACACATTATAATTAAAATGCCAAAGGTTAAATACAAAGAGAGAATCTTAAAA
>NW_011888784.1:6230581-6240480 GCF_000151845.1 Pteropus vampyrus
ACCCCAGGAAGCTCAGAGAGTCCTCAAAGAGGCCCACACCAAGACACATTATAATTAAAATGCCAAAGGTTAAATACAAAGAGAGAATCTTAAAAGCAGCAAGAAAAAAAGCATATAGTTACCTACAAGGGAGCTCCCATTAAGACTGGTAGCTGATTTCTCAAAAGAAACTATGCAAGACAGAAGGGCTGGGCAAAAAATATTCAACGTGATGAAAACCCAGGATCTACAACCAAGAATACTTTACCCAGCAAAGTCTTCATTTAGAGTTGAAGGATAAAGAGCTTCCCTGACAAAAATAAGTTACAGGAATTTATCAACACCAAGCCAGTATTATAGGAAATGTTGGAGGGACTTCTTTAAGAAGAAAAAACATGTATCAAAAACATGAATAAAGAATGGTAATAAGTACATTCTTATGAACAAGTACCTCAAATGGAAAAGAATTAAGTGCTCCAACCAAAAGAAAGAGTGGCTAAATGGATAAGAAAACAAGACCCCTACATATGTTGTCTATAAAAGACTCACTTCAGATTAAAAGACATTCACAGACTAAAAGGAAGGGGATGGAAAAAGATATTGCCTTGATGGACCTAAATGGTATTGAGCTGAATGAAATAAATCAGATAAAGACAAATATCACATGATTTCACATACATATGGAATCTAAAGAACAAAATAAACAACAACAACAAAAACTCATAGATAAAGAAAATAATTTGAGGGCTACTAGATGGGAGAGGGTTTGGGGGATGGCAAAAAAGGGCAAAGGGATTATGAAGTACAAATAGATAGTTACAAAATAGACATGGAAATATAAAGTGTAGCATAAGGAAAATAGTTAACAATGTTATAACAAATATATAAGGGGGAAGAGGGGTACTAGATTTAGTGGGGTGATCACTTTGTTATGTGGATCTCTGATCACTATGCTATACTACTGAAACTGGTATATTATTGTATGCCAACTATAATTAATAAAAACTCATTGAATTGTACAATGTAAATATGAGTAACTAATTGTCTATTATACTTCAATAAAGCTGGAAAAAATAAAAAACACTGATTCAACATCTGAATGTCAATTAATGTAATACATCATAACAATAGAATAAAAACAAGTCACCCAATTATCTCAACTAGAAAAAGCATTTGATGAAATCTAACACGCTTTCATGATAAAGGCACTCAACAAGTTAGGAAGAGAGGGGAACTTTCCTAAGTTGATAAAGGACATCTAGAAAAAACCCACAGCTAACAACATACTTAATGGTGAAGACTGAATGGTTTCCCTCTAAGATCACGAAGAAGATAAGGATTCCCTTTCTTGTCACATCTATTCAACTTTTTATTGGAGGGTCGAGCCGGGGCAATATCTTTTCATTTTCCTCCTCAACTGAAGAAATGGCAGCATGAAGAATGGTTTCAATAGTTTCATCTGTATTGGTCATGATTAAACAGTCTTCATACAAAAATTTTACATCCTTTCCCAATTCCTGAAAATATTTCGAAAATGTTCCAACCTCATGTACTGCAAAGAACTGTACTTTGCAGAAATGAAAACTGTATCTAAAAAATGATTTTGAGCTCAAAAGTCATTTAAGTCCAAATGACTTTATGGTATCACTACTTAGAATTTAGAGTTACAAATGGAGGAAGCAAAACCTCCCTAATAGTATACATGAATCTATACTTGTTATAGGGTCCCACAAATTCTATTTTCTGCTGGATACTTTCACTGTCCAAAGAAGGAAAAACTTAGAAAAGAGGTCTAATGGTTAGTCCATGACATGCAGCGTTAACAAATATCAATGGAAGTAGGATTGTTCTAGATATTTAAATACGGAAAATTGTGTCAAAATTTGTATACATTAATAAAAACATTTGCTAATTAACATGTCATCCTAAAAGGCACCTAAGGGCAGACATAAATAATCTTATTTTGAAAATCCTTAGATTTTTTTTTCCTACTTACAGAGTATTACAGACAAAAAGCTCTTAGAAAATAAGATTTTTCTGGACTCAAAGCTTCTTCTTCCATACTACATTTTAATAACTACAAAAATAAAATCATTTAAAAGTAAAACAATTTTAAAAGCACTGAAGAGTATGACTAGAAAGGAGCATCACAGGAGGAGTTTTAGGGAGTGACAGAACTGTTCTGCATCCTGATTGTGGAAGTAGATTTCAGAATTCATATGTGTTAAAACAGTACACCAAAACAAAAAGTCAGTTTTACTGTATTGTAATTTTTAAAGGAAATGAGAACAAAGCATGTATACAGGAGAATTAAATATAAATTACACTACATTCAAAATGTTGTATGTGATACATATGGTTAAATAGAGAGCAAATATAGGTCTCACTTCCCTTCTCTTTTGTATATTCCCACCTATAAAAAGATTTTTATAAATCTTTTTTTTGTGGTTTGTATTATAAAAATGACGGATGTCTTAAATGAACTTTTTCAAACTACATATGCACATCAGAAAATTTTAATGCAGTCCCATGAATACAAAGCAATGGAGCTATTTGTTCAAGTCTCACAGTTCATAGCTGCCACCCCAGGTGTCCCAATGGCTCATTTTAACTAAAGCATGGGAACTGGAAGCAGGCCAAAAAGATACAGAAGTGAAACATCACAGATACCTTTTATATCAAGCTAGTAAGTTTAGACTCATGTTTCAAGGTTTACTGTTTTGCTACCTGAGTACCAATAAAATACATACTATAATGAAATTTATATTTTAAGTTACTACAAGATATCAAGACGAATCTGGGTAAAATAAAAAAGCAAAACCAATAAGTACTCTACACGAAATTAATCTTGTACATTTTAGTGTTATAAAATTTGGCTACCTCTAGTTATTATCTCATTCAAAACTGTGGAATTAATCTCACCTTCTGATTCATATTCACTTGCTTTCTGTTTCAAGTCCTCTATTACCAGGTGGACGTCCCTGTCCCGGACTCTGTTGCGTTCTGAAAGGTGATGTAAAATCTCTGTGGTCCGTGGATTCACCTCGTATTGTGGAATGGGGTGATCTCCAAATATTTTTTTCAGCCATGCAGCAACCTAATCATTGACAGGAAGACAAATATTGTAATGGCACGAAGCAAATACGACAAAGTGATGAGAAGCAAACGAATCTTTCTGTGAATCTTCTGGCTTCCGACTTCACATCCTAACTTGTCATTGAAGAGACAGATACCAGATGTTAGGAAATAAAAAGTGAACGGTGAGGCTCGGCTGAATGGTGGGTTTGGGTTCAGCAGTACCGCTTCAGTATTTGGGGAGGGATTTTGTAGCAATTTTGTAACAACACCTCTCCCAATCCGACTCCAAGCAAAGAAAGGCCGGGGAAGGTAGGGAAACGCCCTTCCCAAGTCGTTCTAAGCAGAGGGGGGCTCGCAGATCGTGAAGGCGGCACTAAAGATGGACCAGCGTAGTAGTGTGAGGAAAACAGTAATCGTGGCGCACCCAGGAGACCAGCCAGCGAGGCGGGCGTGTCAAAGACCCGGTTCTAGGAGACCACAAAGTCCCGCTCCCGCCCCCATCACCTGCGCCTCTTTCTCCTGCGCTTCCATAGCCACCTCTCCCGCCATTTCTCGAGAAGCGCCTCGCGGGAGAAGTGCCCGACTCTTTGCAGGCCCCGCCCACACGCCGTTGGTCCCGCCCCCTCGGGGCCCGGGATTTCCGGGAGTTGTAGTTTTTACTGAGACTCCAGGCTGCTGAGCGCTTAGACAAGCAGCTGTAAGGCTCTAGCACCGCAAACCTCTCCTGGCTTTCCAGCACCCCAAACCTCTTCTCGCTTACTACTTCGCCTCTCCCTCCGCCCTCCATGGTATAATCTACAGGACGAGAACCAGGCTGTGTTTTCTTTCTATTTTCTATGTATTTTCTTCCTATTTTTATATCTCACTTGAATCACTTGCCTTAAAAAAATACTTGAAACTTGTTTTTTGGATAGCAGATGTTTGTGTTTCTTCCACACCGAGTGCATGAACTTAAAATTTTATTTAACCCTGGAAATATTAACTGCAGAAATCTTAATCTTATCCGTTAGTTTCCGCCACCAAAGAACTAAATGTGCTGGAGACTTTTAAAATGGTTGCAAGCATCCAACTGCTGGCACTGTCACTGCCACTCAGCCAGCCATTCTTCTATTCATTCCTTGCCTTCCCTAAAGTTCTCTCCTCTCTCCATCACTCTAATTAACACTGTGAGAGGTTTTTCACATTGCTACAGCAATGTTTAGTTTTCTGTGTTTTCCTATTTTTGTTTCGTTTTTACAGGAACTCTGTAAAATAGATGGACACACAGTATTTTACCCATTTTCTCATTAAACGGCACACACATAGATTAAATGACTTGAACAAGATTAGGTGGTAGAGCTGGAACCTGACCACAGTGTTCTGGCTTTAGTTGGGTGTTTCAGTCTCTTCAGGTTATACCACACGGCTGTCCAGCAACCTCCTGTGTTATATTAGGAAAGGTAGACTATGTCCTCGACTTTCTGTGATGTGTAGTTTAAACTGTGGGTCAGACTTAGCACCAAATATGTTTCTCCTAAGTCGTATGCATATTTGAAATGATTCTTTTCAAAGGAATTTTATTAACTAGTCAATACCATATTGCATAGCTTTCTGATTGTTTCAAATATATCTGCTTAGTAATCAAATTTCATATAAGTTGGTACAGCCCTGAATACAGGGGAAAAAGTTATCTTTATGCCCTTTATCTACATTAATCACTATTAATTTTACAAACTATCTCTGCAATTTTGTTGTCTTTATAAACCAATATTTTTCCTATTCCTACCTACCTCTTCCTAACTATTCATACCAGATTGAATCCCAGAAGGACTGTCGTATTTACTTACCTATGGCTCACCCTGAAAGGCAGAATATTAAAGAAAGGGATTGCTGACCATACATTTGCAAGCTATTTTAGGAGATGACCTTTTTAACTCAAGATATTCATATGCCCTTCCGCCCCACCCCCATTAAGATTTTGGGTGCAAGTTCGAATTTGGTGGCGGAAGCTGAAAGATGCTTCTCAAAAGAATTACAAACGAAGTTACGTTAATAGTCTCCATTATCGCAAAATACCAAACACGCCCCTCCCCCCCATTCTGTACATACCACAAAAATCTGAGGACCACAAAAATTCTGAGAAAAAAGTCTCCCTCCAATCTTACCGGGTCGGTACAGAAAGTTATTTTCATCATTTCCGTTTTACTCCACATGGAAAAGTAGAATCCCTACTATCATGAAACTAGTTTCTGGTAGAGGACAACTTGAGCCCTACTCCAATCTGGAGAG
This sequence comes from Pteropus vampyrus, assembly GCF_000151845.1. NCBI lineage: Eukaryota > Metazoa > Chordata > Mammalia > Chiroptera > Pteropodidae > Pteropus > Pteropus vampyrus. The sequence goes on from NW_011888784.1 coordinate 6,235,907, forward strand.
AGACAGCTGTACTGATTCTGGACCATTCTCAGGAGGATTGCCAACCACTCTTACTTGAACTCCTTGTCCTGTTACAGTTTTTAAACATTTTGCCCTAATTCACAATTAGGTAGAACCTGAAAGAATTGCGATTCTCCAATTTAGGTTCGTATGGTGTGAGTGCTTGTCAAAATTCAGACAGGTCCAAATTTTCGACTCAGAGTCTGGGTTTAAATCTCGCCACGTGAGCATCAATCCGCTGGGCAGAAAGCGCTCTGCGGTAGACACGCCTAGGGGGCGGGTAACTGTTTACTATTGTTACGGCTCCGATGTTTAGTAGCTGTAGCTTCGGAGCGGACACTACCGACCTGCATCACCGTGAAGCGAGCCTTGTCTGGGTACGCGGTGACGCCAACATCCCCTTGCAACCGGATTGGGGCCTGGGCACTGCTACTTAGCGGGTTCCGCTACCCAAGCGGTCGCCCCGGGCAACCACAAAGTCAACTCGAAAGACCAAAGTAAATCTGTAGTGAATGCCTGGGCCGAAGCTGGCAAAGGTCTAACCACTCATTTTGAAGTTTAAATCTGAAAATGATACTTAAAAAAAAAAAAAAGTAACCGCCCCCACTCCCTGCAAAAGGCAGATTTTCGTCCGGAGGTGAAAGCTAGGGGCGGTACTTCCGGGTCAGGTGGGCCTGCTGCCTTGACCTTCCTCGCCGCTCGGCCATTTTGTTCCAGTCAGTCCCGAGGCTGCGGCTGCAGAGGAAGCACCCGAAGAATATCTGCAAAGATGCTGTCTGTGCGCGTCGCCGCAGCCGTGGCCCGCGCCCTCCCTCGACGGGCCGGGCTGGTGAGCGCCAGGAACCGGTGGGCTGGAGGTGGCCCGGTGGGTGGTGGTGTGCTGATTCGGGAGCTCTTTCTGCAAGCGGATGGGTGGTGGTGTGGTGATTAGGAAGCTGTTTCTGCAAGAAGGGAGAGAGACTGTAGCAGGCGCCGCCATCTTGCAGCGCTGATTGCTCCGGCAGACAAGGCGGGCGGCGGAAGAGCCTTTTTGCTTTCCCTTTGTGTGGGGTGGTGCAGAGTGCTGCAGAGGAGACAATGACCTTGATGCTGACCAGAGATATAGCCTCAGGAGGATTCCCTCTTCTGCTGGGAGCGGCCCACGAGGGGGCCTTGGGTGAAGGTCAGGGTTTGGGCGCTTGCTGTCGCTGGCCTGCTCTGAAACGGCGAGGCTCGGCCTCCCTGATTTCCCCGGGATTCCCTCGCTGAAGGTCAGAGCGAGCTGGGAAAGCCTGACATTGTATGAAGGTCAGCAGGCCCCGGCATTTAACCTCTGCTCGGAGGTCGGTTCAAAGGAAAGCAATCAATGAAGGTGGTTTTCTGGATACCTTACGCACCTTCTTAGTGTTGATTAGTGAAACGATTGTGAAAACACCGAACAGGTACAAATATGCATTTCATGTGGCCGATACTGTGACAGCAGTGAAGCTGGCTTGTCATCGTCTCGGTCTGGCAGAAAGAAGACTTTGTGATGCTTTGATATGTTTAAGATTTTTGTCCCTGAGGAATTGTTAGGCAGTGATTGCGAACTCAAGGAAAATAGAACGTAGTTGGCAAATACCTGTAAAGATCAATGTCCTTCATTATTTATCTCCCTTAAAATTAAGAACACAACCCTTAAGTACTGTGTAGTGCTTTTACATTAACATTTTTTTTGGCCATCTTAAAAGTAGTCTGATTTTGAAAGGTGAAATATGCATACTGGCCTAACAGAACCGCTGGTAGCATCTTGGATTTCTGTTAGCAAAAAAACCCAAAAAGCATATTTAACGATTTTCATTTGGGTCCTATAGAAGCTTCAGAATGGACTGTGACCAGTCACAGCATTAAAATTTGTAGAAGGAATGGTCCAGATTGCTGCATGCTTTATTGACGGCAGTAAAAAAAAAAAAAAAAAAAAAAATTACATTTGCCATACCTCTTAGTTTCTAATCAAACCTCCAACATTTACAGCTTTTTTGTTTGCTTGATTTTTTGTTTTTCTTAGTAGGGAATCTATTGAAAGTTGCCCCTTTAGGTAGCAATTTATCTTATTGACAATTGCCATCACTCTAGTCAAAACAATATTAGCAGATGCCTTTAAAGGGAAAGATGCTTTGTTAACTGTTGCCAGTACTTAAGTATACCAGGAACCGCACAATAGATTTTCACATACATCAAAGGATATTTTTTAATGTAATTAATACTCTTCCAATTTTAAGCAAACTTTTGAATATAATTTTTTTTACTGATAATTTGATCAAACTAAGCCTGCCTTTAAGCTTGCTGGTTTTATAAAGGCTTTTTTAAAGATCGGATTTTAAAAAATATACTTTTCCCGAGGTCTCCAAAAATGCTTTGGGATCATCTTTCATTGCTGCAAGGAACCTCCATGCCTCTAACACTCATCTTCAGAAGACTGGTAAGTCATTATTTCTAAGGCTGCACTACACTACCTTCTTGTTAAATGAAAAATCAGTGACATAGTTGTTGCAGTTATTTACTTATTGGTTCATTTTCCTCCTCAATTTTAGTTACTACAGAATCTCAAATTCTTAACCCATAATGTGCCATTTAGCTTTGTCTTGGTAGGTTTGCTTGTTCTAGTGAAATGAACTACAGTTATATATTTCTCCTTTGATGTTCATACAGCTTTGTCCTGATAATGTCCTCTTGAGTGTAAACAGTGTGTACATGTCAAGTGGTGGGCACACTTTCTGATCTGTGAAAGATTTTTTCCTCTTAAAAAAGTTAGGAAAAACAATTTTTATCTGTTTTCAAAGGTAATAGCTGCTAATCTATGAATGATAGAAAAGTGAGGAGGTAAGCTTAGGAACCACAGTAATAGAACATAGAAAATACTTATTTTAGGGGTATTGCTTAATTTTATTAGCTTCTTACCTGGTTTACATTTGTCTTACGGAGTTTTCTCTCAATCACTTGGGTTCATTTTCATAGTGGGTAGGTATCAAGCTTTTTGAATAGACCATGTATATTACATTTTAGAGTGTGATTAGATTATTAGCACAAAACGAATTTTTATGTTGTCGGGAAAATAGGTTTTGAAAAGATTTTGGGGACCAGATTACTTTTGTAATGAAATTGTCCTCTCTCAATAGGCACTGCTGAGGTGTCCTCTATTCTTGAAGAACGTATTCTTGGAGCTGATACCTCTGTTGACCTTGAAGAGACCGGACGTGTCTTAAGTATTGGCGATGGTATTGCCCGAGTGCATGGGCTGAGGAATGTTCAGGCAGAAGAAATGGTAGAGTTTTCTTCAGGCTTAAAGGTAAATTAAAAATGAGATTTTGTTGTTTTAGAATTAGTGTCCTCATTTAGTTATTCATTTAGTAAACCAGAAATTGTGTCAGTTTTTTTGTTTGTTTGTTTTTGGTCATCACCATAGACTGTGAACAGAATAAATTTAAAGGTTTTGATTGCCAAGTTTATACTCTAGGGACTGATTTACATAGAAGTTATATCCACTAGCTCCTAAATAATAGTTTCACAAACTTCCATGCTAATTCTAAGAAGTTCAGGTCTGTTCTTTGTAACTGTTAAGATCATATCCCCCACCCCCGCCCCCAAAATATGATCATCTTATACAAACGTTTTTGATAACTTCAAGTAAATTTGTTCCTGGTGGAAAGTTGAAAGTCGTTGACTTTGTATTCCTAGTAAGAGTTGTTGAGAAGTAAGTTAGTGGTGTAGCTATCAGACGTTCTTATGATACAAGTCCACTTCTATCTATTAGGTTGAGCCTAGTTGGCCAGTGGGATGAAAAATAAAGAGTTGTAGTATCATGAGTTCTCTCAGGAAAGCAGGACCTGAGAACGGATTGACCGAGGGAGAGGGGGAAAGGGGAGACGGTAGGATTATCCACTAAAGCACACAAATAGGAGAAAAGATTGTTTTGGTTCTTGTGCTAGTGTCTGGGAATAGAAAAAGAGCCACTTAATGTGAAAAAGTTAATTACAGAGCTGAAAGTTTTATCAGTGAAACCTTGGCTTAAAATTTAATTTAACCTTTTTTATCTTTAGTGCATATACCTTTGAAAGTTTAGGCTTAAATAGATGAACTCTTGAGTTTCCTTTTAGCTTTTAAGAATCTCGGCCTGTACTGTCCAATAGAACTTTTCTGCAATGATGAAAGTATTCTATGTCTGTCCTGTTTGATAACAGTCTGTCCTGTTTGGTAACTACTATTCATATGAGACCACTGAGCATGTAAAACATGGCTAGTGTGACTAAGGGACTAAATTTTTAAAATTTGACTTAATTTAAGCCATTTGTGGTTAGTTACTCTGCTGAACATCAGAGATTTAAGTCTTTTTCCAGAGCTTTCATTACTGACCAGACTCGGCTCTTGGAATAGCCTTGTTTTAGTTGTGATTTTGGGGTCTACAATCTTGCCATTTTGAAATATGGTTGTAACAATTGGAGATGACCTGGTACTATTATATTGTGAAAATTTGTTCTTTATTGGGTAGCTTTTAATTTCACTTTATACTAACCTGACAAGTAGAGGTTTCGATTACATATTAAACTTTATGGAGC
>NW_011888784.1:6240530-6249056 GCF_000151845.1 Pteropus vampyrus
TTACCTGGTTTACATTTGTCTTACGGAGTTTTCTCTCAATCACTTGGGTTCATTTTCATAGTGGGTAGGTATCAAGCTTTTTGAATAGACCATGTATATTACATTTTAGAGTGTGATTAGATTATTAGCACAAAACGAATTTTTATGTTGTCGGGAAAATAGGTTTTGAAAAGATTTTGGGGACCAGATTACTTTTGTAATGAAATTGTCCTCTCTCAATAGGCACTGCTGAGGTGTCCTCTATTCTTGAAGAACGTATTCTTGGAGCTGATACCTCTGTTGACCTTGAAGAGACCGGACGTGTCTTAAGTATTGGCGATGGTATTGCCCGAGTGCATGGGCTGAGGAATGTTCAGGCAGAAGAAATGGTAGAGTTTTCTTCAGGCTTAAAGGTAAATTAAAAATGAGATTTTGTTGTTTTAGAATTAGTGTCCTCATTTAGTTATTCATTTAGTAAACCAGAAATTGTGTCAGTTTTTTTGTTTGTTTGTTTTTGGTCATCACCATAGACTGTGAACAGAATAAATTTAAAGGTTTTGATTGCCAAGTTTATACTCTAGGGACTGATTTACATAGAAGTTATATCCACTAGCTCCTAAATAATAGTTTCACAAACTTCCATGCTAATTCTAAGAAGTTCAGGTCTGTTCTTTGTAACTGTTAAGATCATATCCCCCACCCCCGCCCCCAAAATATGATCATCTTATACAAACGTTTTTGATAACTTCAAGTAAATTTGTTCCTGGTGGAAAGTTGAAAGTCGTTGACTTTGTATTCCTAGTAAGAGTTGTTGAGAAGTAAGTTAGTGGTGTAGCTATCAGACGTTCTTATGATACAAGTCCACTTCTATCTATTAGGTTGAGCCTAGTTGGCCAGTGGGATGAAAAATAAAGAGTTGTAGTATCATGAGTTCTCTCAGGAAAGCAGGACCTGAGAACGGATTGACCGAGGGAGAGGGGGAAAGGGGAGACGGTAGGATTATCCACTAAAGCACACAAATAGGAGAAAAGATTGTTTTGGTTCTTGTGCTAGTGTCTGGGAATAGAAAAAGAGCCACTTAATGTGAAAAAGTTAATTACAGAGCTGAAAGTTTTATCAGTGAAACCTTGGCTTAAAATTTAATTTAACCTTTTTTATCTTTAGTGCATATACCTTTGAAAGTTTAGGCTTAAATAGATGAACTCTTGAGTTTCCTTTTAGCTTTTAAGAATCTCGGCCTGTACTGTCCAATAGAACTTTTCTGCAATGATGAAAGTATTCTATGTCTGTCCTGTTTGATAACAGTCTGTCCTGTTTGGTAACTACTATTCGTATGAGACCACTGAGCATGTAAAACATGGCTAGTGTGACTAAGGGACTAAATTTTTAAAATTTGACTTAATTTAAGCCATTTGTGGTTAGTTACTCTGCTGAACATCAGAGATTTAAGTCTTTTTCCAGAGCTTTCATTACTGACCAGACTCGGCTCTTGGAATAGCCTTGTTTTAGTTGTGATTTTGGGGTCTACAATCTTGCCATTTTGAAATATGGTTGTAACAATTGGAGATGACCTGGTACTATTATATTGTGAAAATTTGTTCTTTATTGGGTAGCTTTTAATTTCACTTTATACTAACCTGACAAGTAGAGGTTTCGATTACATATTAAACTTTATGGAGCGTCTCAAAAATCAAGAGATGTAAATCAAGTATGTCTTAAGATTTCTAGTTGACCTTGATGTTTTTATTTCATACCGATCACCCAGCTCAAAAGCCATAGAGAAAATGCAGTGGGAAAAGCTTAACCTGTTCAATTTCTTTGCCTGTTTGAGTTCTTTGAGGATATGATCAAGAACTTACTAGGTTTATAATGTTATTCCAAGATTATTGAAGGGAACATGTTGCTATTTTAAAAGTCTTAACTGAAGTGGATTGTTAATTGGAAAAATGCTTACGAGTACACCATATCTAAAGGACAATACTGCTTTTTCCCCTAGCTAGTTTCATATTACATAGTAGTGGTATATAGGAAGAAGAGCCACTCCAACTTCATTGGTGTTCAATTATGTCTTTTGTGTAGGGTATGTCTCTGAACTTGGAACCTGACAATGTTGGTGTTGTCGTGTTTGGAAACGATAAACTAATTAAGGAAGGAGATATTGTGAAGCGAACAGGAGCCATTGTGGATGTTCCAGTTGGCGAGGAGCTGTTGGGTCGTGTAGTAGATGCCCTTGGTAATGCCATTGATGGAAAGGTAGGTTTATCACATATAAGATGTGGTTGTAGCTTCTAACAAACATTGAAACTGATTGTTTTGGGTTCCTTTTTATGTTTAACAGGGTCCAATTGGTTCCAAGACCCGTAGGCGAGTTGGCCTGAAAGCCCCTGGGATCATTCCTCGAATCTCTGTGCGAGAACCAATGCAGACTGGCATTAAGGCTGTGGATAGCTTAGTGCCAATTGGTCGTGGTCAGCGTGAGCTAATTATTGGTGACCGACAGACTGGGTAAAGACTCAGTAGCTTGTTATAAGTTCTAACTAGAATTGGCTTTATGGAAAGATTACTCTTTGGGTTTGGAATGGCAAATGCTTTGGATATAATGCGGGGAGGAGAATGTAATATGCAGATTAGTAACAGTAGTGAAATTTTAATTGGGAAGTCCTTTGAAGTACTTATTTGGTGAGATTTGTTTACTCTCTTTTTAAAAGCAAAACATCAATTGCTATTGACACAATCATTAACCAGAAGCGTTTCAATGATGGAACTGATGAAAAGAAGAAGCTATACTGTATCTACGTAGCTATTGGTCAGAAGAGATCCACTGTTGCTCAGTTGGTGAAGAGACTTACAGATGCAGGTATTAAAGAGCTTTAGTCCCCATTGCTGTTATCTTGGAGTCCTGTAGCTGCCAATCTTAGGATGGCGTCTACTTAATGAAAGCTGATTTTAATTACTCTCCAATGAACTGAACTTTCTACTGATACAATTGATAAATAAAATAGTAAGTAAAGTAGCATAAAACAACAATAAGTTAAGATTTTATCAGTTTCTTCAGAAGCTGATTAATGTTAATAGTAAATAATAAAGGACTCAATTTTTATTATGGTAGCATTTAATTTAAAAACTGCAATAACAACATCCTAGTAAATCTTAATCTATTTTCTTCTCAGATGCCATGAAGTACACCATTGTGGTTTCAGCTACTGCTTCTGATGCTGCCCCACTTCAGTACCTGGCTCCTTATTCTGGCTGTTCTATGGGAGAATATTTTAGGGATAATGGCAAACATGCTTTGATCATCTATGATGACTTATCCAAACAGGTGAAAGGAGATGTATTTTTAGAATCTGTATGTTTGCATCACAATGGAAAAATGTAGCTTTTGTCTAATAGGTGAATTTCACAACCCTTTTCCATACTGTAGGCTGTTGCTTATCGTCAGATGTCTCTGCTGCTCCGCCGACCCCCTGGTCGTGAGGCTTATCCTGGTGATGTGTTCTACCTGCACTCCCGTCTGCTAGAAAGAGCAGCCAAAATGAACGATTCTTTTGGTGGTGGCTCCTTGACTGCTTTACCAGTCATAGAAACACAAGCTGGTGATGTGTCTGCTTACATTCCGACAAACGTCATTTCTATCACTGATGGACAGGTATTTTTATGATTAAGTGTAAAAACTTAGGTTGATTCCAAGGCATTGCTTGAGACTAGTGGCTATGAACTGATTTGTTAAAGCTTTTTACTTTTTTCAGATGTATACAAAAGGAGAACAGTATAGCAAAACCATTTATCTCTTACTCATTTGTCAATTCATGATAGAATGTACTTCATTCTTGCTTCATTTATACCCACTACTATCCCCTACCCTGATTCTTTTGAGCAAATTCCAGAGATTGTATCATTTCACCTGTATATATTTTAATAAAAGATATACCTATTTTTTGTTCATGTCACGCATATCTAATTTTAGCAGTGAAGTGTTTAGCTTGATTTGGATTGTGAAAGATTAGAGGGGCTCTACCATAGAAGTCACTTAGCATTCTTCTTTGGAGTTTTTGGGCTTCAATTTTTTGAAGCATGGGGTCTTAATTTTGAAATAGTTGATTTTTTTAAGTTTGCTAGTATGTGTATTCTCCTTACATTTTAGATCTTCTTGGAAACAGAATTGTTCTACAAAGGTATCCGCCCTGCTATTAATGTTGGTTTGTCTGTGTCCCGTGTTGGATCTGCTGCCCAAACCAGGGCCATGAAGCAGGTAATTTGCATCACTTTGTTGGGGAGCGATATCAAATCAAAGTGTATTTGTATAGAGTTCTGTGTCATTGCAGTAAGTTTTTGAATTGTATGGGTTAACCATCTCTTTATTTCAGGTGGCAGGTACCATGAAACTGGAATTGGCTCAGTATCGTGAGGTTGCTGCTTTTGCTCAGTTCGGTTCTGATCTTGATGCAGCCACTCAACAGCTCTTGAGTCGTGGTGTGCGACTGACTGAGTTGCTGAAGCAAGGACAGTATTGTGAGTTGTTCTTTTCATTTGCTCACGTTCCTATTAGGGCCTAGGAATATCATGTAGCTCCCTTACAAGCTGTAATACATGCTGTTAATCTTTCATCAACAGTATTGCCTTTTGAATGCAGTTGATGCCTGTTTTATTACTTACAGTCCTATCATTTAAATGTAAATGCTACAAACTTAGTAACTGGGAAAACTTACTAAGTATATTTAATACTTTGCTTTTGGGAATTAAGACCTATTAGTAGATGTCCTGTTCCCCCTGCCCCCCAGCTATAAGTGTGGAATTTGGTAGGTTTAGAAGAATATTAGCATTTATCTTGCTATATAAAAGGTTAACAGATTATTTATGTTGAAAACAAACACTGCCAGATGATAAACAGTGCTTATGAAATATGCCCAAATACACTTTAGAGCTTGCAAACATAAGAAAAAACTAATTCCTGGGGAGGGAGTGGGAAGGAGTTTCTCACTGAGAAAGTGAGACTAGGTGATATGTTAGAGAAATGTTAATAATTGTAGGAAAATAAGTTTCTCTGACTTTGGTAACATGGCGTTTTATGTTTGAACAACTCACTTGGCGTTCTTGTTTCTGTTTAGCTCCCATGGCTATTGAAGAACAAGTGGCTGTTATTTATGCCGGCGTGAGGGGGTATCTAGATAAACTGGAGCCCAGCAAGATCACAAAGTTTGAGAATGCTTTCCTGTCCCATGTTATCAGCCAACACCAAGCCCTGTTGGGCAATATCAGGTATGAACACAATTGATGGTCTATATAAAATCTTGCTAAAATTCTTTTGAATTTTTTAGTTAAGAAAGTCATTGAATTTTTGTCCAGGTCAGAACTGATGATCTGCTTTTATTTCTGAATAGGGCTGATGGAAAGATCTCAGAACAGTCAGATGCAAAACTGAAAGAGATTGTAACAAACTTCTTGGCTGGATTTGAAGCTTAAACTCCAATGGATTCACATCAAATACTAGTTTGGTTTTGTTATTGTTTCTTCTAGTAATAAGTTCCATTTGTAAAAGGATTACTCATACTCCAGTTGTACAGAAATCACATTAAAAATAAAGGTTCCATATTGCTTTGTGGTTTTCTGTAGTTTAACTCTTTAGAAAGAACTGAGATTACTTTGAAGAATTAGTAAATATACTTAGCTTATTTTACTTGACTGTTAGAATCAATGGGCTTGGATAACTTTGCAAGATTCTAGAGTGTTTTGTGATAAATTTAATTCATAAACTGGGTATATGTGGCAAAGTTCACATTTGATAAACTGGTATTTGATCAAAAGCTGGATAACAGCCTCGCCAAGTTGACACACAAAATTGACCACAGTTCATCTGGAGTTATATTTTTGTGCGGATCTATTTTTTTTCCTTTTCCATATGCATATCCAATTTTTTCAGCTCCCTTTATTAATGGCTTCTCCCCATTTAATCTGCCAGGACACCTGTGTCCTATGTGGCCCTTTCCCTGGTAGTTTTGCTGAGCCACAGCCATCCCATTCTACTGCAACAATGAACCAAGAGAAACAAATTCTGAGATTTAAATGTTTATTACAGACCAGTGAAATGGGAGAGCTCACAGCCACCAGGCCTGCAAAAATATTGTGCCTAATGGCCCTTCTATATGACAGCCAAGTGGCTGTCACAAAATGTTTTTCGTATAGCTTACTGGGGAGTCGTGAAATGAGAAAGTTAACATAAATTGAGTAAAATGCAGTCCACATCGAAATTTCCCCAAATATCTCCTAGTCATTTTCTATAGTTTTTAAAAATTAGAGGTCAAAGTTTACCTTTTACTTTGTCTATTTTAACCTCTTTAAGTCTAGACTATCTCATTAATCTTGTTTTCCATGACTTTTAAGGAGACGGCTGGTTGTCCTTTAGAACATCTTAAATTTTAATTAAGATCTCAAATCAGATCTAATATTTTGTTATTCAGATTGTTCCAGCCTTGGCCATGAGGGGATGGAGGCTCTTTCAATTGTCTCCCGTGCCTCAAGTGCGTGTGTGCATGCATGCATGCTTGGGGGTGCTTGCCTGTGTATATATGTGTGTGCTTTCTGGCAGCACAAGATGCTCCAGGCATATTTCCTATCCCAGCCTTAGAAACTACTGGTTTTGTTTTGTTTTACAAATTCTCTATATATAATGGATGTGAGTACTTTGTAGGACAAATGTGTCATAAATTTCCTCTCCTATGGCTCGCCATTCACTCTCATTGGTGGCTTTTGATGAAAAGAAAGCCCTCCACATATAGTAGGTTGTATTTTGTGTCAGTAGATACCCAAGTTTTTCCATTTTTAAACTTTGGTGAGAAATGGATCCTTTGAGTCCCTTACCTGACTCACTCAAATTTTGATAGTATCTACTCTAACCATTGCTTTGATCCAGGGTAGACCTCAACCACTGCACAGCAAATCTCTGGGCACTGAAGCCTTCTGAATGTTTTTCCTGTGTGTTCTATTCCTGTCCTGAGACTGCTCCATTCCTCCATCTACTCAGCTTCTAACCTTAGTGACAAAATCCAGCCTCTCCACTTTTGACATTGACCTGGCTAACCTAATAATACCTTACTCTTGCCTTCTGATGCTTTCAGACCATGGCTGGTTGGCCAGGTTCTGGTCCTGAGATCCCATTTGGCTTTAGCTACTTGGCCAGTACCCCTGCCAGGTTTGCTTCTGCTTCCTGGAAGGGAGAGGTTAGACTTGGAACTGAAATAAAAATCAGTATTGCTATTGAGAATCAAAATTCATTGAATTCTCTGACCTCCATTGTCTAATAGCCTTATCTAGAGGTACTTCACGGACTAATTGAAGAGGTAAGATATCTAGGAGGAACAAACTAAGACTAAGGATGTGTCATGTTTTAAGGGCTAGTTTGTGTGATAAAGATGAAAACTTGTTAGATGCTCAAGTTAGAAGACCCGGGGCTGGAGAAGGTAGGGAAGTGGTGATGAGATGGACCGAGCAGAAGGACGTGCAACCCAGTAGCCTGCAAAGCCCAAGAGCCTGGCTGGCGTAAAGTGGTGTGAGAATAGGAAGTGGGGAATGAGATATGGGACAGCTTGGACAGAGGTGTTTGGGACTTAATTCTGATGGGCAATAGGGAAAGTTGGTGGCTTTGTGAGGAGAGGAGAGATGAAGAAAGCAGTGTTTTAAGGATGAAAGATTAAGAAGGTAGCCTTTGCAAATTACCCTTCAGGATCTCAGATACTCAGTATGAGGTTGGATTGGCAGAGAGAAGGAGGAGGGAGAGGCATGTAGATACCATGTTTTCAAAAGTATGAAAGGAAATTGATTTTAGTGGGTGTTTGTTTTTGCCGCTTGCCATTCGTTTATTCCATTTCAGTGAAAAGATCTTTATTCTGTGTTTCAAATCTTTTGCTAGAATAACTGCTGCCATGAATAACTATACATCTTTCACTTTGTACATAAGAGAATACATTTTAGGGTAAATTCTTTGACATGGACATTTTGGGTCAAAAGATAGGTGTATTTTAAATTTTAATGCATGGATGAATTTCTTTTCATAAAGATAATCGATTTTACATGCAAGAGTGTCAGTTTGGGCACTGTGTGATCAAACTTGTTAGGAAAGATGTATTTAAGGACTAGAAAATACTTATGAAATATTGTTTTAAAAGCAACACAAAATTTTATGCACATTAAGATCTTAACCATGCAATGTGTATTATTGGAAGAGATTATGCCAAAATATTAAGTCATCTTAAATGTATTGGTCATTAAATTTAATTATTTCATAATTGCCATAATAGTATTATTTAACTTTGCTGGTGAAATGCCCCAAATTTGTTATAGACCCTTGGATACAGTACACATTTTACTTGTCTTTACAACACCAGTCCAGGTGATGAGCTTATTAATGAGGGAGAAGGGATGAGCAGCAGGAACAACAATTTGCAATTTTCAATCTTGCCACCAGGTGGTGGAAGAGTTAAAATTCGGGTATCTTTGGGGCCAGATCCTGGAAAGTAAGCACAATGTAACATGAGAGCTTGTAAGACTTTC
>NW_011888784.1:6250132-6275964 GCF_000151845.1 Pteropus vampyrus
GGGGCTTCTCCATCACTCCGCTGAACTTGGATTTCTCTGCGTGGAATTCGGTCGAGACTGGAGTGGGCAGGGCCGGAGCCGAATTCGGGCAGGCGACTGGACCAGTTCCTTCTAAACCCCCGAGGCTTCTTGAAAAGGGCTCGCTAGTTGATCGCTGGCTGACCTTGGAGGGGGCTTTAAACCTGTCCGAGCGCGGGACGTGACTTGAGAGCCGGGCTCCGGGCATCAGGCGCCCGCAGGGCGGGAGGCGGAGCGCACCAGCCTGGCGTGCGGCATCGGGCGTGGTTTAGGACCCCAGGGCGGGCCCTCCCGGCTGACGGTGCGACTCCAGAGCTGGGCTGCGGGACTACCCGCCGTGACCGCCAGGCTTCCCCACCGCTGCAGCTGCTCCGCTCTGCTCCAAACCAGCCCGCGCGCCGGCCATGACGGGCTCACTGTTCAAGGGGAACTTCTGGGTAAGTCTGCGGGGCGGGCGGCAGATCTCCGGGCTCGGAACCCGCCGGGGCAGGCGGCCAGCCCCGGGCCGCGCCACGGGCAAGCGCACGGGCTCCCCAGGTCCGCACCACTCTGGGACCGTGCGCGGCGCCGCGCGCCTGGGGTGTCCGGGGACCCGGCTGGCGGTGGAGATCCTGGTCCTGCTGCTCAGGGTCAGAACCCGTATGGACACCCGGCCGCGGCCCCTCTCCGCCGCGGCCCCTAGCCGACCGCGCGTCTGCAAGTCCTCGGGTCTCGTCCCTGGGTTCTCTTCTGCCGTCCGTGCCCCCAGCAGCTCGTACTCCCGCGGACGGGTATAGCCCGAGACCCCACAGAGTGGGGACATCCACCCCTCATCTCACAGTAGAGGAAACCGAGACCCAAAGGGAGGAGCGACCCGACTGGGAAGAGTAGCCGGTGGCCCCGGAGGCTGCGCCGTCAGTGGATTTGGGGGCACCTGGGGTAATCTTCGCTGGGCCGACAGCGGCAGTCACCCCCAGGGGATGGTCTTTACCAGGTCCCCGGAAACGTACATCCTGTCTGAGCCCCGTTAGCGCCCGACTTTACCCTGCAGAACTTAGAGGGGTTCTCTTGCTATGCCCATCTGGCAGGCCAGTGTCCTGAATCCCCTCCCCAGGCCTTGGCCCTGCGCAGAAGGAGGCTGACGTGTGTGAGACCTTAGAGCTGGTGGGGGCATCCAGTCCGCGTAGGACCGGCCCAAGCAGGAGGCAGCAGGCTGCCTGCCGCCTTCCTCTATCGAGTCTTCTCACTCCCCAGGTGCCCCTCAAGGGTGTGTACCCCCTCACTTGGAGGAACTGCCCTTATCCCTTTAAGAAAGGAGCAGGAAGTCAGCACACCTCAGAGTTGACCTACAGCTGCCAAGTGGCGGCAACTCCTTACTTGGAACACTGCTTGCCTTCCATTTAGCTTCACAGCTGCCTGGCAGGTCCTTGTCCCCCATCATGGGCTGCTGGTTGGATAAAACTGACAATGTGGCCTCAGAGACAGTTAATATCCTGCCTTGTGAGGTCCCTTTTCCTGAAATTGTTGAGATTCTCTTGGGGCACTGCTCACCTATAGGGTGCAGGATCATGAAGATTCACAGAGAGGGTGAACAACCTCATAGATGGCCCTGTGTGGAGGCCTGGGAATTCTTCAGGTAGAATATAGGACTTTGAGGTTTCATGACAGGCATTGTGGGAAAAAGCAAAGCAGAGAGACCCGTCTCCCCAGCCCACAAGGCATGCCACCCAATTTTCAGATCTTGACCCAGATGTCACCTCTTCAGGGAAGCTTTTCCTGATTACGCCCAACAGGCCCCGTCACCTGCTCACTTGGTGTACATCCTCTTTCTTCATAGTATTTGTTAGTTTAGAGTTTTGAATTTGGGGCCTACAAACATGTGAGCACCTTGTGGACAAGTACTGTGCTGGCTTCCAGTGCCACTGCCCCTTGCACAGGCTGATATAATAGGTGCTCAGCAAATAGTTGCTGAACAAGTAAAGTAGATCTGTAAGGCCAACAGGGCATGTGGTGGGGTGAGAGCTGAATCCTCAAAGGGCTCCCAGGCCACAGTAAGGGAGCCCCCCAGCTGTTCCCGATGCATTCTTGCAGGAGTGAGAAGGGGAAGGGGGCAGAAATGAGATCTGGGTTGGGATTTAGAGGTTGTGTGATGATGTGGGGGCAAAACTTTTTGGGTTGTACTTTCAGAAGTTACCTGAGATCTTGAGAAATAATTTACAAAGAGTATCTTCCATGTCTAATTTTCTGTGACGCTTATGTCAATATAAACAATTGCTAATAGTACTTTGCACAGAGTCTTTGGAAAGTTCCTCTGAATGCTTCACACATACTACTCATTTAAGCTGCACAACTACCCTATGGGGTAGATTACTTATTATCCCATTTCACAGATGAGGAAACTGAGTGGCAGAGAGGTTAAGCAACATTCCCAAGGTCCTAGAGCTGTTTAATAGTGGAGCAGGGAGTGTGGACCAAATATTCAGTGAGTGCCTCAAGAAAGGTGGCACTCAGCAAGTGTCCCAGAATAGCTGTCTATATGTCTGTCTTCCATGGCAGTGCCAGAGGAAGTTTGTGGTTCACCATTGGACCTTCATATGAATATATCTTTCTCCTTCAGCTCTAACCATGAGCTTCTGGAGGGCAAGCACTGGGTGTTACCATCAGCTGAGCCCCGAACAGCTGCTATAGTGCCTTGCCTTGGATGCTCAGGAGTCAGGCAGAAGGGACAGGTAACCAGGACTTGAAAGGAGAGGGGCAGCAGGGAATCTGTTGGAGGGTTCAGGGGCTGCCTGTGAGACTTTCACACTCTCAGGGTGGGGAGGCAAGGGCTGTTGTGAGCACTGAGGGTATGGCAGTGACTTTCATGTTTCAAAGACAATGTGATTGGGTAAGGTAGGGAACTTTACAAACATAGCAGGTATCAGTTGACCGAATTTAATACATATTCATGAAATACCTTCTCTGTATAAGGAACTCTAATGGAGAAGGTATTTGCAGGATAGGATCACCACTTTTGTTAGAGAATAGATTTCTCATGAAGAAACAAGGCTTTGGCCTTGAATGCCTTGCTTCGAGGATGGAGGAGGAAGGGGCAGGGAGGATGGAGAGTCCAGCAGGGACCAAGGAAACAGGGCTTGGAGTAGAAAGGGTCTGCTCCAGGGTGGAACAGGTGGGAGGAGCAGCAGAGGGTAGAAGAGGTCAAAGGCACAGGACAATGCCACCAATTGAAGGTGAGCAGTAGGGAAGAGGAAAGGAGGGCTCTTGTAGCATAAACTGGAGAATGAGGAAGTCGGGAGGAGGAACTGATTTGTGGAAAGAGAAGGGGGAGGAGGCAGAAGTGATATTAACAATATTTAACTACAGGGGTAGCACTGCGAGGACCAAGGCCAACAGCATCTTGAAGCCCCCACTCCCCAGCCCTCAGCTCCCAGCACCATGCCAGGGGTGCTGGATTTGGGGAGGTATTATGGGGAATGGGAGGGTCCTGGGGAGGGCAGGGTGCCAGGTGGCAGGGTTTGGAAATATTTTAATGTTTTAACAACCAGTGCAAACATGTCACTGAGTACTCTTTGATGTCTGGTGGTCTGCATTCTCAGTTTGAAAGGTTGGTGGAAATGACCCTAGCCCTTTGGAAAGGCTGTCCAGGTGAGAGAATACATGGAACAGTGTGAAGTACAGGATGTCATCAGTTACCAGCAGAGGCCATGAGGTGGACTGGCCGAGTTCAAATCCCGGGTCTGCCCCTTACTCACTGGGCACCTTAGGCAGTTGCTTCAACCCCCCTCCCAAGCCTCAGTTTTCCAATGAATAAAAATGGGGATAATAACAATGTCTGCTCCATAGGACTGTTGAGGGGATGAAATCAGAGTTTAGTACAGTGCCTGGCACATAGTGAACACTATCAGCTATTAGCACAGAGGTGACAATTAAAGGAAGTGGGTGACAGTCACTCAGTTGAAGAGAAAGAATGAAGAGATAAAACGTCCAAAAGAAGCACTCTTAGTGAATGCCTATGTCTACGCAGGAGGAGGGAGGCGGGCAGAGAGAGGCAGAGACATCAGACTACAACCAGGAAATCTATCCCAGACCCAAGAGAGGAATGTTCCATGGAAGTTGAGAGGCCCATGGTCAAATTAGGTAGATGTTCCTGAAAAGGTATGAGTCAGCATGTACTTCATAAACAATCTTATTCAAATGCTCCATGAGAATGCTTATTTAAAGGAAGTTTTCAGTGGATCCGTTTGAGAAGGGGGATACTCAGTGTTCTTTAAATTGGGATTGGTCCCTAGTTTGCCTGACAAGAAGCGCGCCTTACCTATGTGTTCCTTTTTTTGTGGCAGTGTGGTTTAATGGTGCTGTGTCATTTGGGCTGGTTAATGTGGATGGTACCTTGTTAGAATAAAACAGTGACCATGGCTGTGCTTTCCAGAGCTCCAGGGCGGTAGCTGGGCCACAGTAGAGGAAAAAATCACAGTCTTTAGCATGATCAGACACAAGTGTCTTTCAAATGTGGATATGCACAGATGACTGTAGAACCTGCTCCGGAAGAGGTAGATGTCCTTCACACAGGAGATTCCCATGTTCCTCACTTGGGTGTGAGGCCCAATCTGTCCCTGTACATCCTCTAAATTCTATTTCGACCCAGCCTTTCTGATTGTCAAGGCTCTTGTTCAGACCAGCTTCCTAGTCCCCGTCTCAACACTCTTCCCTAACTTACTGCACCTGCAGAGAGCAGGGCCTCTCTGCTCTTCCTGGGGGAAGTCTTGGGGCTGTCTAAACTTAGTGTGCCCTGTCCTGTCTTTCTGCTCATAACCTTTGACTGGTTTGAAATCTTGTCATTCTGAGGACTTACCAGAGCTTGAGCTGGTGCTGTATCCAGCTTTGCTCGGTGACTTTTCTCTATACAGTGTGGGAGGCTCCATTTTTTTTCTTAAATAAACAAAGAAGAGAACAAGTCATCACACAGACCCATCGTGCTGATCCCATGTGCTATTTCATACCACGTTTAGACTGTTGCTTTAATTTTTTTTTAATACTCTTTCTTGGAAACTGGTCCCTAGAAACGCGTCGTGAAGACTATTTTGTATTGTCCGGCCTAGTGGCAAAATGAAAGGCAAAGTCACTGACGATTGCCTTTCTCCAATTTGTTCTTGCAAGATCAGTCAGTGAGATGTATCTTTAAAATAATTGTCAAAATCCTTTTTTATTGTTTTATCTTCTTAAAAATTTAATAAGAGAGATATAGGACCAATCTTTTAAGGAAAACAAAAATTCTTATTGAGATATGTAAAATAAAATCTGAACAAGTAGAGAGACATAAAAGGTTTTTGGCTAAGAGTTAACAAACTTAAAATATCAGGTAATGCAAGAATATGCTTTAAAAATCCAAATATTTCCAAATGGATTATAATGACAAACAATGTAATCACTATGTTGTCAAAGTATCTAAGATTGTTTATTTCCAAGCTAAGTAGTATATTATGATCAGATCCTCATTCTTGTTTTTCCTGGACTTTCTAATTGCCTTTTTTTACTTACTTTTATCAGAGACTCTTTCCCCCTCCCCATAAATAAGAGTTTATTCAGATTGTACCTACACAGTGAATGCAGAATTCAGAGTTTGGTGTCTCAGATACCTATTACAAAAAGGCCTAAAACTGCACACAGCACATGCATAGATAAATACATATAGTTAAAATTCTTTCCAAAGTCAAAAAATTTTTTGTATGTGAAACTTGGTATAAGTGTGTATGGATGCATGTTACTTTATGGATTTTTCTGGTGAAAGCATATTTTGATTACTCAAAGCAAAATATTGGTTATATCCAAATATATACACTATCCGAAGTATCTCTATTTGTACAACTAATGGCTAATTTTGCAATTAATTTTTATAATTTTCATTTACTATTGTCTAAATGTAACCAGAATGTCCATTTTTGCACACATTTTGTTACAGCATAAATATCATCTAAATTTCAGTATTAATGAAAAGCTCATCTTGAGTGGGAAATGGCTGACATTTTTCTTTCCTTACCTGCACTAGAAATCTCCAGCTTTAACGAAAAGGGGGCTTTACGTAAGAGGAACTGTTGGTTAGCTTCACAGAATGTCGTAATTTTTTAAGATGTCAAACTAGTAAAAATTTCCAACTAAATAAATAAGGATGCTTTAAGTTGATTAAGATGTTGTAGCCAGGAATTTAAAACCTCTTCATTATTATGAAGATCCACGAAGACTGCAGTACCGTATAATCTCACTCTAGAGCAGTCAGGCAGCAGGAGACCAGGTATTTATTTCAGACACCTGCGTTCAGACAGCTGCTGTGTGTCTTACAACCTCCAACAAGACTTTGTAAACTGCCTTGGAGTCCTGGGCTTCTTGTTTCCCAGCAGCATGAGTGTGAAGAAAATAGGAAAGTCAGATTTCTCAGAGACACAGTAGACTGCTGGCTTGTTTGTTCAAGCCCTTTTTTGGGGATTTACTTTATCTTTTTTTGTGCATGTTGGACTGAAGTTTAGACAAGGATCAAGGAGGAGAGTTCCACACATCTGATGGAGGCTTTTGCTTCACAAGAAGAGGAAAGCTTTTCTTCAGTCAGCCCTAATGCTCCTGTCTTCAACTCTTTGCACTGTTTATATGTGTAAGGGCAGCACGGGGCAGTTTTAAACCCCAATGCACAAATCCATAATATTCATTATCTATCTTTGGGAATGATTATATAGCCTCAGAGCTCACTGTTCAAATATGGCTATTGTGTTAACATTGACCAAGGTCACACTGGATTGCATTAGCAGATTAGAAACCAACTGAAGACTTTTTTAACAGAAACAATCACAGCTAGATATTAGTAAGTAAAGCAAAAGAGCATTCTTAGGTATTTAAATGCTATATTTACTATATTTTTAAAAAAAAACTGCAATGATCATAAATGTTTTTTTCATAGAGGACTGTTCGTTTTTAAAACTGTTTATGAGTGTAGATTTTAGTTTCAAGTGCTTTTCTAAACTCCAAAGATGGGGATGTAAAGTACAGCATAGAGAATATAGTCAGTAATATTGTAATAACTATGTATGGTGCCAGGTGGGTACTGGACTTGTGGGGGATCCTAAGTTATATAAATGTCTAACCGCTATGCTGTGCACCTGATATAAACTAAAATAATATGAACGCCAACTGTAATTGAAAATTTTTGAAAAACGAAAAACAATAAATCCCCAAGAATGGTACAATGGGGGAGAGAGAGAGAGAGAGAGAGAGAGAGAGAGGGAGAGAGAGAGAGAGAGAGAAAGAGAGAGAGAGAGAGAGAGACGGGGAGAGAGGGAGAGAGAGAGAGAGAGAGAGAATATGAGAATAAAGAATAAGAAAAGTTGTAGTGACAGAGGATGGGTGACCCCTGACTCTCACACTCAGTGTTCACACTGTGAAGTGCAGCCGCACAAGACTACTTGCTACTCTGTACTCTAAGGGGCTTGGAGGTTGGGGAGGGCAGTGGGAGGATGTTTCCTTGGCCCCCTCCCCTAAGCCTTTGCATTGGCCTCTACTCCTGCCTTCAGGTCTTGGTTAGGGGACTTTTTCTGAAAGTCTGCTGCATATTTTTAACAGTACACTTACCACTCTTTATTTAATCATCTGTTTTCTTGCCTGTCTTCCTTGTAGGACTATGATCAACTTTCATCTCATTTGCCTCCATATCCCTAGAGCTTCACACAGTTCTGAGAAGAGAGGATGTGCTCAATAAATGTCTAACAAGTGAATAAATAAATTGAAGTCCCACCTACTCGATGTAAAAAGAAGCACTCACTGCTCTTCACCCCTGCACATATATATATATATATATAATATTCAGTGGCCATGCAGCTGAATTTCACATATTTAACTGGTTCCCTTCTTTTTCAGTCTGGTACCATATTTTTTTTTCATTGTGGTAAAATACACATAATATAAAATTTACCATCTCTGCCTTTTTTAAGTGTACAGTTCAATGGTATTAAATACATTTACACTGTAGTGCAACCATCACCATAAGTGGTGATGGTTGGATAGTGCATCTATCCCCATAACTCTTTTCTTCTTGTAAAACTGAAAGTCTATACTCATTAAACAATACCTCCTCATCCTCCCTTACTCCAGCCCCTGGCAACCACCATTATATTTTTGTCTCTGTGATTTTGACTGCCCTAAGTACCACATATAAGTGGAATCATACAGTGTTTGTCTTTTTGTGACGAGCTTATTTCACATTATGCCTCAAGGTTCATCCATGTTGTAGCATATGTCAGGATTTCCTAACATTTTTAAGGCTGAGTAATATTCCTTGTGTGTATAGACCACATTGAGCTTATCCATCCGTCAGTGGACACTTGGCGTGCTTCCATGTTTTAGCTATTGTCGATAACGCTGCTCTGAATATGGGCGCACAAATATTTCTTCAAGACCTTGCTTTCAGTTCTTTTGAGTATATACCTAGAAGTATAATTCCTGGATCATATGGTAATTCTGTTTTTAATTTTTTGAGGAACTGCCATATGTTCCCCATAGCATTATATGTTCCCACTAACTGTGCAGAAGGGTTCCAGTTTCTCTGCATCCTCAATTCCTGTTTTCTGTTTTTTTTTGGGGAGTGCCCATTGTAATGAGTGGGAGGTGGTATCTCATTGTGGTTTTCATTTGCATTTCCTTAATGATTAGTGATGTTAAGCATTTTTTCATGTGTTTATTACCCATTCATATATCTTCTTTAAGAGAAATGTCTGTTCAAGTCCTTCACTTGTTTCGAATGGGGTTGTTTGTCTTTTTTCTCGCTGAGTTTTAGGAGTTCTGTATATATTCTGGATACTAGTCCTTTATCAGGTATATGATTTGCAATATTTTCTCCCATTCTCTGGGGTGCCTTTTTACTCTGTTGTTAGTGTCTTTTGATACACAAAATTTTAAAAATTTTCCTAAAGTCTAATTTATCTTTTTGTTGTGGTTGTTACCTTTACTTGTGGTGTAAAATCCAAGAAATCATTGCCAAAAACAATGTTGTGAAGCTCCAAGACTCAAAATCTACTTCTGTAAGCTGAGGGCAGAGTGAGACTGAAGAAAGAGGCTGCTCTAGTCTGGTAACTAATAGAGTTTATTAAGGGAAACTTACATACAAGGCGTGTCTCTTGGATGGCTGCGAGACGAAGTGAATTATTTCTTCCGGTGCTTGGCAGGCGCCAAAGAATTATATAGGGTAAAGGGGGAGTAGTCACGGGTACTAACTAGTACGTGAATGCTACCAGGTATGTGAAATTATTTTACATGTTTGATCAGGTCAGGACAACATCCTGCTCCAGGAACCAGTGCATAGCAGGAGGCAAAAGAGGGGTGCTGATATATGTCTGAATGAACATCATTTACAATCAGACAGTGTCTAATGGGGGGGTTGCAGAAAGCAACCTTTATTCTGGCCCAAGTCCAGCTTACAATATGGACAGTAGTTGTATCATGGAACAGTTTCTCCTCTAATAGTCACCCTTGTTAAAAATCATGTAAGGATTTATTTCTGGGCTTTCTATTGTATTTCATTGGTCTATATATCTGTCTTTATGACAGTACCACACTCTTTTGATTACTGTAGCTTTATAGTAAGTTTTGAAATTAGGTAGTGCGAGTCCTCCAGCTTTGTTCTTTTTCAAGATTCTTTTGGCTCTTGAGGGTTCCTTGAGATTTCATGTGAATTTTAGGATGAGTTTTTCTATTTCTGTGAAGTATTCATCTTTATCAGAGACTTTCTTTTTAATCCTCCAGCATACCAGGTATTAAAAAAATCCTCTCCACCCCCATCCTCCTCTGGGCACCCCTTCTTGGAGCCCTCTGACCCCTGTTCCAGTCTGGACTGGTTATTATTTTCCAGGTCTGCTGCACAGCTGTTGTCCTGGGCTTTAGTACTTTCATGAGTTGGAGCCACAGTTTTCCCGATCCCATATCATCTAAAGAGCTCTTAAATATACAAATCAATGATAAAAATATTATTGCCCTGCTTCTATTCCTCCAGTAGCCTCCCACGGCACTTGGAATCTAAAAGTCTGACCATGGCCTACCAGGCTGTGCCTGATCCAGCCTAGCCTGCCTCTCTGCACTTGCCACTCATCATCTCCTGCTCACTTACTCAACTGGAGTACTACTCGGTCGATTACCAAATAATGATTATCGTTTCCAATTAACCAATTAACTTGTTCCTGCTGCCTGTTCCCATGGCATCCTGTGCCCATTAAATAATCTATGGTATTGTGATTATGGCTATAATATTGTAGTTACCATCAGACCGTACGCTCCACAACGTCTGCCTGACTTGTTCAGCCCTGTGTCCCCCACACCTAACATGGTGCATGACAAGTGTCAGAGTGAATGAATGAACAAATGAAGGAACAGTGAGGCACATATGTGGCTGTGAATGGAGATTACTCATCCAAGTCAAAACTCTGTCCCTGCACTCCCTTTAATTGGAAGTGTCATTTCATGCCTTTAAAGAACCTGTTCCACTGTAGCTTGTTGGTTGTCTTGTGCATGGGAAAATGATATCATCAGGGCTGGGCTCTAGCTCCACCAGAAGCCCCATACCCAAGGAGGGGCGCAGCACCTACGTAAAGAGCAAACCCCATGTACTTCGTGCTGACCATCTGATGAGAGACCCTGTGACCGACAGAGAAAACATAACAACTGATTGAAGATAGGAAGGTTCTTCCCCCGTCATGGTGGACTCTCAGGTAGTTTAACCCAACTCTCTGTGAAGTAGAATACTTGTCCTGTGGTAGCCGCTGTGGGTCATGGAGAGAGACACACACTTCTCACCTTTTAGTGATTATTATCTGCTCAAGGGGATGAATCTCACATGATATTTTAAAATAATAGTTTTTAATACAGCAAAATTAAGAAAATTGAAGGCCTATAATTAGTAATTTGGTACTTTCTCCAATTTTTCCCTCCATGGTATATGTACAATTTTATATTCCACTGTTTCAATATAATAAATGACATATAAATATGATAATGAAATATTGTAAGTTTATTTTATCTGTTGCTATTTACTTTTCCTAACAATCATTTAAAAAGTATTATGTGATGTAACTTCTCTTGTTGTTTTGAATGTTTACAACAAGAGGAAATTTAAAAATTTCCAAATTTTTTTACAATAAATAATGTTGTCATGCGCATCTTCATTCATTTAGGGTATTTTAAAATTGGATTCTTTAATATTTATTTCTGGAAACTCATGGAAGAACTTGTCACTGCCTAGCTGTTTTACTATGTTTCTTTAATAAGATCACTCTCTTTTCACAATGATAATTTCATAACTTTTCCATTCTCATCAGCCTTCCACTTCCCTTCCACATTCTCATTCTGTTTTGATGATCTTACCTTTTACTGGGTTAAGACACCAGATACTGGCTGGTGAAAGCTCACTTACATTCTATATAAATTAGGTTAGGTTTGGCCATGAGTAATAGAAAAATTCAAAACAACAGTGACCTAGACAAGGACAATACTTATTTCTGTCTCATATATATGAAGTCCCCAGCTGATCATTCCAGGGCTGGCATGGCCATCCATGGTGTCAGGATCTACACTGCTGTCTGGTTACTCCAGCAGTACCTGGTTCAGTGCTTGGCACATAATAGGTTCACAGTAATATCTGTTGAATGACTGAAAATAATGTTCATTGACAGTAGGACATTTAAAAACATTTGATATATAGAACCAAGCTGATTTCCTAAGGGGGAGATGTATTCTCAGTGTCCCCGATAATATCTGAAGATACCAATTTCACTTTATCAGTCATGGCCATTGTGGCTTTTCCCTTTCCCATTAAATCAGCAAAAATGAGTGCCTTGTTAAACTTTCATTTGTGTTTTTTAATTTTCTTCTTGTATTTCCTCTTTGACAAATAGTGTTGTTTCCTTCCTCATTCTTTACTTATATATCTACATAAGCTTTAATAATGGTAAAGATATTCTTTGTCACAGACTACCAATATTTGAATATGTATTCTTGTATATGGGTGTGTAAAGAGTTGTGAGTGTAATTCACATGCCCCAGCATCCAGAAAATACGGTGTGCAATAGAGAAAGTTGGTCCTTAGGCACATGAGCTTTTGTGTTGGACATTCCTGGGCAAGAATCCTGGCTTTGCTCCTTTCAAGCCAAGGGGTGTGTCCTTGTTAAAATTACTCAGCCTTCCTAAGCTCAGTGTCCTCATCTGTAAAATGATAATTATTCTTAAGTATGTGTATGTATTCTAAAAACACAGTCAAGTTTGTTGAGCTCATCTTTTGTGATTTCATCTGTTACACATCAGGTTTAAAATTCCTTCCTGCACTGAGCTTAATAAACACCAAATTATTTTTCTTCGCCCTTTTCAATGGTGCGAGTTTTACTCAGTATTCGTCTTTGTGTCCGAGCCCTCAGGTGTTCCAACATTTGTGGTTGGCCTTGATTCTGACCAGCTTTGGCCACAGCCACTGTCTTAGCTGGCAGGCCTCTCTTGGGCTGACCCAGGCTGGTACTACCCTTTCCTGGGCTGTGTGGGTGGGGAGCCTGTGTGTGAGGGACCCAGGTATTCCTTTCAGGTGTCCTCAGCTCTGAGTGAAAGGGAGCATATGTGCTGCAGATCAGGGCACCAACCTGTGAGCCACATGGTCCCTTCTGCAGGGATCTGTGTGGACCTCTAATGTCAGGAGAT
This sequence comes from Pteropus vampyrus, assembly GCF_000151845.1. Classification (NCBI taxonomy): domain Eukaryota; kingdom Metazoa; phylum Chordata; class Mammalia; order Chiroptera; family Pteropodidae; genus Pteropus; species Pteropus vampyrus. The sequence goes on from NW_011888784.1 coordinate 6,262,841, forward strand.
GGACGCCTGCCCTGAAGGGACCCACACCTTTGTTAAGGGGAAGACACACATGTATGACACTGATCAGAAACAGGTGGACCTAGTCTCCTCACACTGAAAGCAGTGGGTTAGCAGAGCAAGGTTCTAGGGCAGGCCCTAGATAGGTGGGTGCTATGAGGGACCAGTCCCTAAAAGTGCTAAGATTGCACTATACATGCGATAAGATGGGGAAATTTGTGTTTCTAGAACACCTCAAGAATGGATATGGCATGGCATAGAGCTGGAAGGAATACTTAAATACTTAAATACTTAGGGTAGGGGGACTGATACCCTACCCTCACCTGAAGGTCGTGCTTGAGTGAAAACAGTTGATAGTTTGGCTGCTCTCTGAGGGGCTGGAGCCTGGTTACCTTTTGGACTTGAATTTGCTGAGTGATGGATGCAAGGTGACATGCTGAGAAAATGGTCACAAGGGTCTTTCATCTTCACTCTTGCCCTGCAGTGCTGAGTCTCTGCTCTTATTGGAAATACGTTTTCTATTTAAAGAAAAGCTGCCTGAAGTGACAGGTTTGTAAATGGCCACAAATGTCTGAGAACCTTAGAAATGCAGGCATCTAAGTCCCTTCACTACTCCAGGCTGTGGTCGCCCTGCCTCTGGGAATCTGCTCTATGGACATATCCCTTGTTATCAAATGCAGACGCTAAGTGTCCTCCATCCCTAGGGATCTAGGCCCTGAACTAGGGGTCCAAAAAGACCCTTCTCCAGAATAAAAGTATTTTCTTCAGACCTTGGTCAGCACTATGTTCATGGCCAGATATGGACAGTTGACCTGTCCTGTGGGCCATCTATGCTCAGCTCAGGCTTCCTCATCTCCCTGTCCTATGTTAGCACCTACCTATTTAATCAGGATTCCCACATAATTCCTGCTCGTAAGAGTGGTTGGCCTTGATTCCGACCAGCCTTGGCCCATGGCCACTGTCTTAGCTGGCAGGCCTCTCCCAGGCTAACCCAGGCTGGTACTGCCCTTTCCTGGGCTATATGGGCGGGGAACCTGTGTGTGAGGGACCCAGGTATTCCTTTCGGGTGTCCTCAGCTCTAAGTGAAAGGGAGCACGTGTTGCAGATCAGGGCACCTACCTGTGAACCACATGGTCTCTTCTGCAGAAACTAAACTGAAAGTCCCCAGGGCCCAAGGGCTCAGCCAGCTAGGAGCCCGAGGCCAAAGTCCTATGGGAGGAGTTTCAGATGGGGAAGCTGGAAGCCTAGAAAGACCAAGGGGGCCCCAGAGAGGCTGAGTGCACTCTCAGAGGCTGACTACAGCTATTCCGATCAAATTGGGATTGATCAGGAGAGAACAGGAAGGTGGGAGAGAGAGGCCACCAGCCAAGGGCAGCCGCAGTCTTCCTGGCCCTGGGTACCTATCACTTGAGATCTACACCCTACTCCACCTTATACTATGTGAGTGACTTGCCCAAAGCCACATAGCTAACCACTCAGGGTTTGAGCTTCCTGTTGTGCAGTGTGGATAATAATATCTGGGCTGCCCCATCCTAAGACCATAATGTGTTCCAGAAAATTGATTACAGGTGTGTTAAGGGGGTAGCATTGTCAATAAGTCAAAATTGTAGGTTATATTGCAGTTACAGTAACTTAAAAAATTGAGGTAATGAATGAAAATGATGAGGGAAAATCACTTTAAAAACTTTAAGGAATTGTTAGAGCAATTTTTAGTCCCTACAAATTATGATTTAAAGCAAACACCAGGAAAGATAATTTATAATACATTAAGTTAAAAAAAGTTACAAACCAATTTGTAAAATAAGACTTCATTTTTATTTGAAAAATATGAAGCCATAGTCATGTTATTAGGAAAATATTGGGATTGTACAGCAAAATATTAACTATTGTTTTCTCTGAGATTTCATGTAATAGAAGAAATAGAATTTCTTTTTGCTTATCTGTACTTTTCAATTTTTCTACAATAAACTATGTGTAACTTTAAAAGTAAAGAATTAAAATAAAAAAAAATCATTAAAAGAAGAACAAGTACACCTGTTCAGACAGAATAAAAGTAACAACCCCAAAGGGACACGGACCAATCTGCAGGAAAGGGGCCTTGCCACCTGCCTGTGCCAAGGCCAAGGCTTTATTTTTAGGGTGCTCTACCTGGCTGGGGGGAGAGTCAAGTCTAGGGAAGACCCCCTCCCTCCAGCTCCCACATATTCTGGTGACAAGACTAACCCAGTCATAATGACCTCTCCTCACTGCCTGGCCTGTAAGCAGAAAGAACCACCTGCGAATACAACGGGTCATTTGTTTTTAATTTTTATTGTACTTTAAAAAAGCAGGAATGTAACATGTTCATTTTAAAATAGCAAAATGATGCAGATGCATATTTAGCAAAAAGCATATAACATCAAAGGCCTTGCCTTAGCACTTCAAATCCCAGCCTCCAGGGTAACTTATAGAGTAACTTTCTAGAGGATTTTCCATGTGTACCTGATCTTACACACACATGCTTATATAGCTCGTCCATATAAGCTGTTGAAGAAGCATATTTATGATCCTAGTATGGAACAGCAGGTTAGAAAGCTGATTTTCCCCAGCTGAGCACTTTTGTATTTTTTAAAAGCAGATAAATGGCAATTATCTCTGGTTTTCTAGATTATGGGTAATTTTAATGTTCTTTTTTGCTGAAGTGTTCATTGCGGAAGAATCAGGTATTCTGTAAATTAAAAAAAAAATGTTTTAAGTGCCTCCCCAAGAAACGTAGTGGTTAAGTCATTTGCACCTTAACGAGACTGACTAAGAGAGATCCTTGGTGGAGAAAGGCGTCTCTGCTGAGTGGGATCAGAGTCAGGACGAGCAACAGACACTGGCATTGGGGATAAAATTTAAAGGTGTGTCAAAGAAAAAATTTCCCTCAGTAATCAAGACAAATAATAATTTCATGCAATATACTTTTTAAAATCAAATGAATGCCCCCCCCCACAACAAACAAAATTTAAAAATTTTAAAGGAAGGCATGCACTTCCATGGTCCTGTGTGTCCTTTGCCTCATCCTAGTCCTGGCCCTGGAAGAAAGAGTCCTTTGACAATGATAAACACCTTGCAGAAGGGTGGTTCACAGAACAAGGGAGGCCTGGGCTCGGGATGGGAGTGGGGAGCTGGGAGAACATACGTGGGGATCAGTTTTGCACAAGAAATCCTTGCAAATTCGCTGACCAGCTATGAGCCCTGCGTTGCCAAGGGACCACCTGGACGTAAAAAGTGGACTCAGCACAGTCTTGGGATTTTCCGCCCTCCCAGCTGCTCCAGGGCCCCTGGAGCTTTGTGTTGACGGAGGGGGTCCTGACTGCCGAGCAGGGCTCTGCCACAGAGAGAGAGAAGGAAGGGGGAAGGTGTGTTTGGGGCTGTGTGAGAAGCCCACCCAAAGCTCAGTGAGCTACTTATTCAGCCAGAAAGGTGCAGCCAGAAAAGATTAGGTTTTCTCATGTTTGTACTTGTTTATGCCTACTCGCTCCAGCTTTTGCCTTAGTCTGTTTTAAAAGTGATTTTCTCAAATCACAAATGAAGCTCTGAAAGTGAAAGTACCGTAAAAATATCGAAGATGTTCAACCTCACTAATAGTTAAAAACCCCAAATTAAAACAGTACTGAGATTATGTTTTTCACCTATCAAATTAACTAGTTTAAAATATGTACATAAAGTGTAGTGCCTTCCTCTGGAAAAGAGTCAGGGACATGAGCACTCTGAATCATTGCCGGCGACAGGGTAAACTGGTAAAATTATTTTGAAAAGGATTGGGCTGCATGGGGTATTAGTCTTTACAGTCATAGGCTTTGGCACAGTAATGCCTCTCCTGGCAAGGAAATATTGCAAATATGAAAAAGTGCTTATGCAGAAGAGTGTACACTGCAACATTATTTATACTAACCAAAACTTTGGAATAGTCTGGAATAGTTAGTTAAGCACCAGTTTTATTTGATGACAATCGCCAACTGAAGGCACAGGTTCATCCAGATATATCAAGGTTCAAAGGAAGAAAGGGAAAGTCTGCTTCAAAGAGCCATCTGCCTGGAGGCCCTACACCCAGAGGGAGCTTGTTGTAGGGCACGCTTACCCCAAACTACCTTCCATTAAAGATTTCCAAACTCTTTTATTTCTTCTTCCCTTAAACTCCCATCCCCATGGGTACTCAATTTTGCTTGACTGACAAAAAATTTCAAACTATCTGAACAAAAACAATTACCTCTATCCTGCTTTTTCACCTAGAAAATTCCTTCGTAAGGCTTTTAGAATGTTCTCTTCCGTGAGGCCTCATCTTACCAGCCTTGGCAGTGCTGCCTCTCCTCTGTGCTCCACAGCATCTCTATGCTTCTGCCATGCTGCTAATTACACGGTATTATCCTCGTGTAATTATTATCCTCTTTTTAAAGGGCTCAGCGGCACAGGCTTTGGCACTGGGTGTACCTGGCTTTGAATCTCTGCTCAGCTATTATTTCTGTGTGACTTTGGTCTAGTAGTATAACCTCTCTGAGTCTATGTCCACATCTGTAACATCTGGATGATGATAGCTATGAGGGTTGAGGCTAGAAGTTCTGCCTTAATCAAGTGTTTATTGAGTACCTACTCTGTGCCAGGCTTGACATCAGATTCTGGAAACTTATATTCTAGTGCATGAGAGATCTATAGTGGCCAAATAGATATATACCATACAATAAAGGAACTTGGTAAGTACAGTGAAGGAAATAGAGTGTATGAGCTTCCTATAGCAGCTGTAATAACACAAATTCCTCTTCATATAGTCCTGGATGTCAGAAGTCTCACTGGACTAAAATCAAGGTTGTCTGCACACTGCATTCCCTGTGGAGGTTCAAGGGGAGAATCCAGTCCTTGCCTTTTCCGGCTTCTAGAGGCTGCCTGCATTTTTTGGTTTGTGGCCCTCTTTCATTATCAAGCCCAGCAATCATATCACTCGGCTTCTCTCTTTTTTAAAATTAATTAATTAGTTAATTAATTAATTTTTTCATTTGCTTTTTAAAAAAATTAATATATGGGGTGACATTGGTTAATGAAATTATATAGATTTCAAAGTACAATTCAATAATATGTCATACGTGTATTGTATTGTGCATTCATCACCCAAAGTTAAATTTCCTTCTGTCACCATATATTTAATGCCCTTTCCCCTTATCTACCTCCCTTTTAAGGACTCTTGTGATTAACCTCTGGTCCACCTCAAGGTAATCTCATCTCAAGGCCCTTAATTTAATCACAACTGCAGCATTCCTTTTGCCATGAAAGATAACATATTCGTAAATTCTATGGATTATTACTTGGACATCTTGGGGGGTTATTATTCTGTCTACCACATGGGTGATTGGACAGTCATCTGATGTGTATGTGGAGATGGAGTGGTTGTCGAGGACTTCTCTGAGAAGATGACATTTGAGCTGAGATGTGAAGGGTAAGGTCAGGTCCGGCTAGCCTTGCAGGCAGCTGGAGGAAAAGGAGAGAAAGCAGTGAGACTGGAAAGGGCCCGGTGTGTTTGAGGAACAGAAAGATCCTATGTGGTTCCAGGAGGAGGCAGGCCAAATTGTGGAGAATCAGTTTATTAAAAGCCAATTTGTTGAAATGATCAAGTCAGGAAAACTTATTTCTAGTAATTACCTAGAGAGCTAAAGCATGCTATGTTACCAATGGTTGTTTCAACAACTAAAAAAAAAAAAAAAAAATTAATAGATTTTATTATTTAGAGCAGTTTTAAGTTTACTGAAAAATTGAACAAAAGTGCAGAGTTCCCATATTACTCCCCGTCTCCGTTTCCCCATTATTAATGTCTTGCATTAGCAAGGTATATTTGCACCAATATGAATACAGTATTATTAGCTAAAGTCCATAGTTTACATTAAGGTTCATTCTTTGTTTCCTATGGGTTTTGACAAATGCATAATGTCATGTATCCAACTTTACAGTATCATACAGAATAGTTTCACTGACCTGAAAAATCCTCTCTTCATCCTTCCTTCTTTCTCCCCAAACCCTTAGCAACCAGTGACTTTTTATTGTTTTCATAGTTTTACTTTTTCCAGAACGTAATATAGTTGGAATTGTACAGAATGTAGCCTTTTCCGATTGACTTCTTTTATTTAGCAATATGTGTTTAAGATTCTCCCATGTCTTTTGTGGCTGGCTAGCTCATTTCTTCTTACCACTGAATAAATAATATTCCATAGTACGGATATACCATAGTTTGTTTATCCATTCACCTATTGAGAGATATCTTGGTTGCTTCCAATTTGGGGCAATTAAGAATAAAACTGCTATAAAGATTGATGTATAGTTTTGTGTAGACATAAGTTTTCAATTCAATTTAATTGGGATTTAGTTTTGATTAATCAAATTTATTGATCTAGCTCAGTCAAATGCCATTGTAGCATGTATTTTAAATCTAAGATGCCTGAATATCTATCCTCTGTACTCAGAATTCATGCAAGATGTTTATTGGATCAAGCTGGGTAAGAAATTAGCGAGTTAGAGAAGGAGAAAAAGCAGTGGACTCAGAGTAACGTGTCCTGGAGAAATACTTCTGATTTGCTTCTAAAATCCTGACATTTGAGACATGCATAAATCTGAAATTGAATATTTCCAAAAGTCATGGGTAGAAATTCCAGAAAACCCAAAATATATCGAACTTGGGGCTGGCCTCAGTGAAATAGCAGTGGTAAAACTAGAAATAAACCAAATCTAAAGCTTAACTAAATTTAAACTTTGAAAAAAGCCCTGAAGGACAGCATAAATTGTCAGTTTTATAGAGAGTCAGTAGGAACAAGTAGAAACAGGAGTCACATATTTCAGGGGTCAGGGAAGGCTGAATCACTGAGACATGGAGGATGAATAATTTCTGGAACAAAAACATGGATTACTTGGTGTTATTACTCAGAACCAGAGTTAATCAGCCCGATGTGCAAATTTGGAGATCATTGCATTTATTTTGAATGATGTTGGTTGAGTAACCCTTTTTGCACTGATGTATTTTTGTTCATGTTAGTAATATAATGACTGGTCAAATTGCACCCTAAGCCTCAGTTTCTTCATTGGTAAAAGGATGGAAATTAATTATATGGTTGAGCTCTAAGATGTTCTCTAAAATAATAGCATTCCAAGGCTATAACACTATAGGAAAGTAAATAAACTCTTTAATTACTTAGAATGTTTAGGGAATGGATATTCTGATTGATTGTGCTTTCTGATCAGTTGATAATTAACCCTGAATCATTTTTGGTTCACAGTTTGTTATAAATTATAAGTCTACTTTTGCCTTGGAGAATCCACGTCCTGAGAATATAAGGGAATTTTTGAGGATTCTTCCAGTTATATATTGAGGTTTTAGAAACAGATTGGTTAAGATGAGAGAAACTGAATAGGAATGAATGAAGCTAGGTTTTACCATAGAAAAAGTTATTTTCATTAACAGTAATTATTTTCCATTAACTTGCAATTTCTTTACTTCAAGTAAGTTGTCATGGAAAAAAGTCCTGGCAATTAAATATTTGGATTACTTGAATATCGGAAAAATAATTAAGTTGAGGTTTCCCAGTTAACAGCTGTGAAATGTATCTAGCCATTACTTCTGCAGGGATGTGTCTCCTTAAGAGTCTTCACAGTTATATATTGTTTTAAGACTTTAAGATTTATTCTTCTTTGAATATCTGGTTTGCCTAATGGGTCAACCAGAAGGATAGCTAGAGATTAAAGGCCTTCATAATTATATTGCAGTGAGAATGTAACGTGGAGGGTGTGAGAGGCTGTTGGAGTTTTTATGGATTGGGCTCACACCTGCCACCTGGAGGAGAGGGAGTACAAGTCAGCGGGTGCAGTAAATGGACATTCCCCTGGGTTTGACCTACTTTGGATTCCTGGCTCTCAATTCTGTATTTGCATCTGACAGTAGTAACTATACTGGGTGCTTGATCCGGTTTGCTTTCTTGGCTTTGTTGTCTGGACTGCTGGGTTTGGCGTCTCATTCTGTGGTTCTCTTGGCTGCATATTTGAGGACCTACTTCTAGTTTCAGGTACAGTCTTTTCCTGGCACTTGCTTGCCTCTCCAGGCCTGGGCAGTGTCTTGGGCATGTCTGGGGATTCTCCATGGAATGCCATAGACCAGGAGTAGGCCTTTTGGGTCTGTATTTCTCGGCATTGTCACATCACCGATGTTACCCTGTGTATGTATAGCCGTGCCCCTCTCAGGTAACCTAGAGAACTTCAACTTGTTTGTATTAACTGGAAAAGGCTTAGCACTAACATTAGCAGTGAACTCAGGGGTGGCCTAATGTTCTTTACAAATTAAAACACTCACATTCAATTCTTAGATTTTATCTCCCAGTGGATTTGCAAATCAAATTTCTCATGTCCCTGAGTGTGTGTGTGTGCAAGTGTGCGTATGTGTGTGTGTGTGTGTGTGTGTGTGTGTGTGTGAGAGAGAGAGAGAGAGAGAAATTTGGATTATGTTGAAGGTTAGATGGGTAATGTTGAACACAGCCAACTTTGAGAACATTGACGTCTAAATCTTATGCCTTCTAAGTTAAATGTGTAGGGATAATACATCTTTCACGAAGTCATGATCTCACCATACATAATGTAAATCATGTATGTATGTACATACATATAGAGATTCCCAATTTCCTTAACTTCACATCTTCACAATTTCACTGTCACATCTGTAAAATCCTTCTTTGTCATGTTGGGAAACATTCACAGGTTCTGGGGATTAACATGTAAATATCTTCGTAGATATTTATATATCTGTGAATATATAATATGCATCATATGTATTACGTATATTACACGCATTCATTTTTTAAACCATTTAAAAGTTGCAGGCATGATTTTCCTTTATCCAAAATACAATGTTGTGTATTTCCTAAATATAAGGATATTTTCTTGCATAATCACATACTACAAAACTGTTAGATAATATAAAGACTCAAATTTCCCCAATAATGTCCTTTATAACAAAAGAAGAAAACATTTTCAATCTAGGGTTCTGCGTTGCATTTAGTTGCCAAGTTTTGTCAGTCTCCTTTAATCTGAAAGAGTTCCTTAGTTTTCCTTCGTATTTATGACTGTGATGTTTTTGAAGAGTACAGGGCAGTTGTTTTGTAGAATGCCTTAATTTGAGCTTGCCTGTTTCCTTATGATTAGATTCAGGCTGTGCATTTGGGGCAGAAATTTCACAGAAGTGACGCTGTATTCTTTTCAGTATCAGAGGGCAACATGATGTTTATTTGTACTGTTCTTGGTGGTGTTAATTTTGCCACTTTGGTTAAGGTGGTTGTGTTAGTTGCCTATTGCTTCTGTGACAAATAACCACAAGTTAAGATAATAAATTTGAATTTATTATCTTAAAGTTCTGGAGGTCATAAGTCTAAAATGGGCTTTTCACTTGGCTAAAATCAAGGTGTTAGCAAGCTTGATTCTCTCTGGATCCTCTAGAAAAGAATCCCTTTTCTTGCCTTTTCCAGCTTCTAGAGGCTGCCTGTAATTCATTGGCTTGTGGCTCCCTTCCCCCGACTTCAAGCCAGCAGCATATTATCTTCAAATCTCTTTTTCTCTCTCTCTGTCTCTCTCTCTGTCAGTCTGTCACTCTGTCTCTCTGTCTCTGTCTCTGTATCTCTCTGGCTTACCTCTGCACCTGTCCATCACATTTCCTGCCTCCTTCTTATAAGGGACCCTGTGATTACATTGGTTTTACCGGGATAATCCAAAATAATTTCCCCATCTCAAGATCCTTAATTTAATCCCATCTGTAAAAATTCTTTTTGTCATATAGGGAACTATATTCACAAGTTCTGGGGATTAGGTCATGAGCGTGTTTAGTGGGCCATTCTTTAGCTTAGGCCATAGTGTTAGGTGTTAGAAAACACCACAGTGGTTTTCTAGGTGTCTCCATGGTAAGGTTACTGCTTTCCTCTTTGTAATCAATAAGTAGTTTAACGGAAGATAGTTTGAAACTATGTAAACATAACATTTTCCTCAAACTTTTGTCTATTAGTTTTAACATCCATTGATAATTCTTGCCCGAATCAATTATTACCAGGATGGCTGCTAAATTTCTTCAAACATTTCTTATGATTAAAAACTTTTAACAACTTTATTTAAAAAATTGACATATAATAAACTGCCCATGTTTAAAGTATACAATTTAATATATTTTGACATGTGTATACCACCCATGAAATCATCACTACAATTAAGATAGTGAATATATCCATCACCCTGACAGTTTTCTCCTGTCCCTTTGAAATCCATCTTACCTCATCAGTCTCTCCCTAGGCAATCAGTGATGCACTCTCTGTCACTGCAGATTAATTGCATTTTCTAGAATTTATATAATTGAAGCACAAGAAGAACTTACTCGTTTTTGCCTGGCTTCTTTCATTTATCATAATTATTTTGAGATTTATCCATGTTGTTCTGTGTATTAATAGTTTGTTCTTTTTTATTACTGAATAATATTCCACTTTATGGACATATCATGGTTTATCTATTGACCTGTTGATGAACATTTTTTGGCTATTACAAATAAAGCTGCTGTGAACATTTTATGCAGCTCTTTGTATGGTGATTTTCTAATTCCATCTCCATAATAAAGTTTACTATAAGGAAGAGCTCCCCCACCAACCCATCTTTAGTATGGATTCACGGATTCTTGTTTTATGCAATGGATTATAACATGTCACCATAATTTTTTATCTTGATGCTCAAATTGTCCTAGATTTGGACTGTGGGGAACTCCTTTAACTGTATCCTATGTCCTAGATCCTGTGTCCTTTTGATATGCCCTCATCATTCTTTGAGCATTCCTTGTTTTTTTGGCACAAGATGTTACAGGCTTAATAGATCATTTCTTTGCCCCATTCCTGGAATCTGCCATTTCTCCAAAGAACCCTGGTTACTTTTTATAGAATCCTATTTAGAAACCAATATATATGCTCTAGCTGTGGTCATTGCCACTCGAATGTCATTGTTTCTAGGTCCTCTTAACCGGCAGAGTGAGGAAATAGATGTGTGTATACATAGAGATACCTCTAAGTCCACTCCAACACCATAGGGTCATTCTACCCTTCCCCCACTTGCAATGTTTTCCAGTCCCTTCTAGTGATGTGCTGGTATATACTTAACAAACAGCTTTCCAGTGGTTTTAATACTCTGATTTGCAGCATTTGCAGTTGCCATGGTGTAAAACTCTCTCCATGACCAGTTTCAAGCCACCAACATGAAATCACTGAACAAGAAGTTAGGAAGAGATGTGCACAACTGCTTCTCAGTTACTGGAGTGAGTCTGCTCTAGCATATCACTGCTCCTTTTTCTAAGAGAAATGTGGCCCTCATTATCTTCAGTTACAAACTACTACCATAAATAACTGTGCATATATATTTTGATTTTGTTGGAGGTGTATCTTCAGGGTAAATTCCTAGAAGTGAGATAGCTGGATTAGAAGGTAAACACATACGTGGTTTGGTTAGATATTGTTGAATTCCCTACTCCTAAAGTTTGAGTTTTTAAGAATGAGAATTTTCATTCTCACCAGCAGTATAGGAGAGTGGCTGCTTCCCACAGTTTTGTCAACAGATGTGTTGTCATACTTGTAAGTTTTCCCACTCTGATAGGTAAAAAATGGTATCTCAGTTAAGTTTCATTTACCTTTCTCTTTTTATGGATGAGGTTGTATATCTTCCTGTATATTGAAGGAACAGGTGAACACAGTAAATCATCTATTCCTATCTCTTGTCCATTTTTTGGTCCTTTTCCATCAATTTTAAAGACTTATTTATATATTAGGGATATTATTATTATTATTATTATTATTATTATTATTATTTTATGTATTAGGGATATTAGCCCTTCAGCTATGATTTTGCTGGAGTATTTTCTCTTATTGTCAGTTGTCTTTTTATGTTATTTCTTATTTCTTGGCTATGAAAAATTTTTATTTTTAAATGTTCATATTTATTAATCTTTTCCTTTATTGTACTTGGATTTTAAGCCATAGTTAGAAAGCCTTTTTTAAATGTTTACTTTTAGTATTTGTATGGTTTCAGGGTTTTTGTTTTGTTTTGTTTTCGATTTTACCTTTCACCTTAACTTTTTTTTAAATTTATTTTTTAATTACAGTTGACACACAATGTTATATTAGTTTCAGATATACAACATAGTGATTAGACATTTATATACTTTAGGAAGCGACCAGCCTTTATGTTTTAACATATAGTTGTTTGATCCATTTTGAATTTATTCTTATGTGTGGGGTGGAGTTTAGGTCTATTTTCATCATTTTCTTTTTGGCTAACAGTGTCTCAGCACCATTTATGAAAAAATCATTTTTTTCTCAGTGATGTGAGATGTTACCGCTAGCATATATTAAATTTACATGTCTGCTTGGGTCTATTTCGGGACTTTATGTTCTATTCCACTGGTCTGTTAGATTATGTACCAATACTGTGCAATTTTAAATATGGAGGCTTTAGCATATGTTTAAATGTCTGGTAGGACTGATTTTCCCTCAGAACTTTTATTTTCTCAGTATTTTCCTGGCTATTTTCACACCTTATGTTTTCCGTATGAACTTTGTTTAGCTAACTAAAAAGATAACTTGTTGGTACTTTTATTGGAACAATATTACAGTTATAAATTAACTAAGAAGGACATTTTAATGACATTGAGTCATCCTATCCAAGAACTGAAAATATCTTTTCATTTGTATTATATCATCTGCAAGTAGAAATGGTTTTCTTTCTTTCCAACTCTTATGCTTCTAATAGATTTATCATCGCAAATTTGGTTAATACCTCTGGCATAAAGGAGTGGAGATAAGGCCATTCTTGTTCCCCACTCTACTAAAAATGCCTCTAGTGGTTCCCTGTAAGAAATATATTGACTTTAGGCATAAAGTGTGTGTGTGTGTGTGTAATTTTTAAAAAATCATCTTTAAAAAATACTATCAATTTCTATTTTCTTGAGTTTCTTTTAAAATCCAGAGTGGGTGTGGAGTACTGCCAAGGGTTTTTTTGGCCTTGCATTACTTTCCTGTGGTTGCTGTAACAAATTACCACAAACTTGGTGGCTTAACAGAAATTTA
>NW_011888784.1:6276014-6279588 GCF_000151845.1 Pteropus vampyrus
ATACAACATAGTGATTAGACATTTATATACTTTAGGAAGCGACCAGCCTTTATGTTTTAACATATAGTTGTTTGATCCATTTTGAATTTATTCTTATGTGTGGGGTGGAGTTTAGGTCTATTTTCATCATTTTCTTTTTGGCTAACAGTGTCTCAGCACCATTTATGAAAAAATCATTTTTTTCTCAGTGATGTGAGTGAGATGTTACCGCTAGCATATATTAAATTTACATGTCTGCTTGGGTCTATTTCGGGACTTTATGTTCTATTCCACTGGTCTGTTAGATTATGTACCAATACTGTGCAATTTTAAATATGGAGGCTTTAGCATATGTTTAAATGTATGGTAGGACTGATTTTCCCTCAGAACTTTTATTTTCTCAGTATTTTCCTGGCTATTTTCACACCTTATGTTTTCCGTATGAACTTTGTTTAGCTAACTAAAAAGATAACTTGTTGGTACTTTTATTGGAACAATATTACAGTTATAAATTAACTAAGAAGGACATTTTAATGACATTGAGTCATCCTATCCAAGAACTGAAAATATCTTTTCATTTGTATTATATCATCTGCAAGTAGAAATGGTTTTCTTTCTTTCCAACTCTTATGCTTCTAATAGATTTATCATCGCAAATTTGGTTAATACCTCTGGCATAAAGGAGTGGAGATAAGGCCATTCTTGTTCTCCATTCTACTAAAAATGCCTCTAGTGGTTCCCTGTAAGAAATATATTGACTTTAGGCATAAAGTGTGTGTGTGCGTGTAATTTTTAAAAAATCATCTTTAAAAAATACTATCAATTTCTATTTTCTTGAGTTTCTTTTAAAATCCAGAGTGGGTGTGGAGTACTGCCAAGGGTTTTTTTGGCCTTGCATTACTTTCCTGTGGTTGCTGTAACAAATTACCACAAACTTGGTGGCTTAACAGAAATTTAGTCTGTTACAGTTCTGGAGGCCAAAAGTTCAAAATCAGTATCACGGGGATGAAATCAAGGTGTCAGCAGGACTGTGCTCCCTCTGGAGACTCTAGGGGAGAATCTGCTCCTCGTTATTTCCAGCTTCTGGTGGCTGTTGGCATTTCTTGGCTTGTGCCCGCATCACTGCAGTCTTGCCCAAGGTTACATGGCTTTTTTTCTTCTGTGTCAAATCTCCCTCTTCTTCTCTCTTATAAGAACATTTGTGATTACATTTAGGGCCCACCCAGATAATCCAGGATAATCTCCCCATTTTAGTATCTTTAATTTAATCATATCTGCAAAGACTTTTCCTTATGACAAAATTCATGGTGTCCAGAGGTTACGACCTGGATACCTTTGAGGTGTATTATTCAGCCTACCATAGGCATCTATGAAGAAAATCATGGTTTTTCTTCTTAGATTTATTAAAATGGATTAGTAGGTTAATAAATATCCTAATATTGAACCAACTTTGCATTTCTGGAATAAAGCCCACTTAGTCATGGTGTATTCTCAATGTGGTATTGGATTCTTTTGGCTAATATTTTAATGAGCACTTTTTGATTAGTATTCATAAGTGATACTAGTCCGTACCTTTCTATTTTATACTCTATCAATTTTAAGTACTGAATTATACTTGCTTTATAAAATGAATTAGGACATTTTCTTTTATTTCCAATCAGTTTATGGACCTTAGCAACACTTTTTTTCCCCTCTGAAATTTTGGTAGAATTACATTTTCCTATAAAAACATCCAGTCCTGTTGTTTTTTCTGTTCTTTGATTATTCTGTTTCTTCTATGGACATTAGCCTGTTTAAGCCTTCTATCTTGAATGGGGTTAATTTTGGTAAACTGTATTTTCAGAATAGGCTAATTCGTTAGTCTTCTCTTTTATGTCTTCTATATTTAGAGTCAGAAAAATTTCTTACTTCAATTTAAAAATGCATATGTATCCTATATTTTCTTCTTACATGTTTATGATTTCCATGTTTAGATCTTTAATTCATCAGAGATTTATTTTAGAGTATGATGGTAGAAATGGCTCTATATTTAGTTTTTGGCAAAATGGACAGTCATTGTCACAATAACAGTTATTGAGTAAGCTATCCCTGGCCTTCTGGTTTTAAATGCTTCCTTTATCATATATTAAATCCCCATATATACATCAGGTAATTTCTGGACTGTTGTCTGTATTTTATTTACCTGATTATCAATTATTAATTATTAGTAACACATTAAAATTTTTTTTTTACTTTAATTTTTTTATGTGATAGGGTAAGTCCTCACTCATTAATTATCTTTTTAACATTTTATGGGCTATTTTCATTTACTTGCTTTTCTAGATGTGCTTTAGAATGAACTTAAATTTAAAAAGAAACCCCATTAGGATTTTGATTTTGATTGAAATTATTTTATCTTTATAGATTTCCTTGGGGACAAGAGAGTCTTTCCAGCATTAGATTTCCCCATCTTGAACGAGGATCTATTTCTAGATATAGTGAGATCTTTGTATTTTTTGTAACATTTCCAAATTTTCCTTCAAAAAGGTTTATTTTTAGGTACTTTATCAGTTCCGTTGGCATTGTAAATACGATTTTATATTTTAATTACGTTTTTAATGGTTATTGTTGACATATAAGAAAGCTATTGCTTTAAAAAAATATTTAATTCAGTTTCTAGCATTTCACTTAATATCTCTGCTTTCCTAAGTAGACACTGGTATCGTCTAGAAATAATGACGATTTCTGATATTTTTGCCTCTGTCTGGAGTGAGAAAATGAGAAAGGTGTTATCCTGGAAGTGACGGGCATTTACAGGACTGTAGAACTGTGCAAAACTGGTTTTTCTTTCAGTTTTTACTGTGGAAGACTTGATAGTGCCTGGGGGCAGTTTTGGTCTTCCTGTCCTTGCTAGGAGCCTGCCGCAGGGTGGAGTCCTCAGCAGCTGTGGCTTTGGCACAAATGTCAGAATCAGCTGTTCTGTTTCCACTGGGGTGGAACAGGGCACTGGCCAGGTTCCTGGTGTCCTACAATCGCCCTCCTGATTTCTCCATGACTTGCTTCAGTTTCAGCCCCCACTGATTTGAGCTTAGGGTTTTCTAGGGCTTTGTTGGGAAAGTTTGTGGAATTTCTTCTATTTTGTGTGAGTTGAAATACTGACTTCCGATATCTGTCCATCTAATTCCACCCGCTTCTTCTATCACAGAAATTCCTACAAATCTCCAGCTTCCTCATTGGGCCCTTCCCTATTTTCTATGGTTGGTATGGAGCATTTGTTATTTTAGTGGGGCTTAGAAACAGATGAGAGAGAAAGGAAAAGACTTCAGATTATAAAAGGAACATAAGCATATTATAGAACACTTAGAAAATACAGAAACATGCTAAGAGGAGAATCATTTTCAACATTTCATCATCCTTCTAATCATTTTCTTTTTTCTAACATGGAGTTTTTGCATCACACAGTTCCTTTCTCAGGTTTTACTGTCAGTTAACATATTTTCAGTTCAATGGAGTTGTCTTTTTAGTTTACCTGCTGACTTGACAGGAGGGACAGGTAGATATGTGAAAATGTCAATTGTGGATCCAAGCTAGACAGAGTTGGGGTATCTGAGGGCTG
>NW_011888784.1:6279638-6288911 GCF_000151845.1 Pteropus vampyrus
TAGAACTGTGCAAAACTGGTTTTTCTTTCAGTTTTTACTGTGGAAGACTTGATAGTGCCTGGGGGCAGTTTTGGTCTTCCTGTCCTTGCTAGGAGCCTGCCGCAGGGTGGAGTCCTCAGCAGCTGTGGCTTTGGCACAAATGTCAGAATCAGCTGTTCTGTTTCCACTGGGGTGGAACAGGGCACTGGCCAGGTTCCTGGTGTCCTACAATCGCCCTCCTGATTTCTCCATGACTTGCTTCAGTTTCAGCCCCCACTGATTTGAGCTTAGGGTTTTCTAGGGCTTTGTTGGGAAAGTTTGTGGAATTTCTTCTATTTTGTGTGAGTTGAAATACTGACTTCCGATATCTGTCCATCTAATTCCACCCGCTTCTTCTATCACAGAAATTCCTACAAATCTCCAGCTTCCTCATTGGGCCCTTCCCTATTTTCTATGGTTGGTATGGAGCATTTGTTATTTTAGTGGGGCTTAGGAACAGATGAGAGAGAAAGGAAAAGACTTCAGATTATAAAAGGAACATAAGCATATTATAGAACACTTAGAAAATACAGAAACATGCTAAGAGGAGAATCATTTTCAACATTTCATCATCCTTCTAATCATTTTCTTTTTTCTAACATGGAGTTTTTGCATCACACAGTTCCTTTCTCAGGTTTTACTGTCAGTTAACATATTTTCAGTTCAATGGAGTTGTCTTTTTAGTTTACCTGCTGACTTGACAGGAGGGACAGGTAGATATGTGAAAATGTCAATTGTGGATCCAAGCTAGACAGAGTTGGGGTATCTGAGGGCTGCAGGGGGTGAGAAGGCACACCGCGATTGGAGAACAAGGCTGGAGTGAGACCTGGGATGGGGTTTAATTCTTGCCTTCACAGCACAGAGAGGGCTTAAGGGCAAAACCACTGTAGTGAGTTAGACTTTAGGCTTAGGTAAACATGGCTGAAAACACTGCCTGTAGTTTTCAAATCTCTCGCTGAAGTATCTCTGACACATTTTCAGCTGCTTCCTCAGATGACGGCATACTTATTTTCGAGCAACTAACAAGCTACATTTATTTCACTGTTGTCTGCTTTTAATGAAGAAATTAACATGGTCCCAACACATAGGCCTTTTTGCTTATGTGGCTTGGTCTTGAAAATTTCAATGGTGTCTTCCTTAATTTCTTTAGTTTGCAAAACATTTGACCAACTCAAAACACATTATCATTTGATCCTTCTAGTAATCCCTATTTTACAGTCTAGTAATTTAACACTAAGAAAGATTGAGCTACTAGTTCAAAGTCACATACCTTGGGCATAGCAGTATTGGAGTTCAAACCCAAGTCTAGCGTAAAGCCTGGGGATGTCCCATTTTGAATTGCAGAGAAATGGACTGACTGACAAAGTTAGATGTGTTTTTTGTCCTCCAATAAGAGAAGCTATGCAGTCGAGTGAATTAAGAATACAGACTTTAGTCTGTCTCAAAACACAGTCTTTGATCCTTAGTTTCCTGTTCCATAAAATGAAGATAATAACGATACTTACGTGATGGAATTGTTATAAGAATTAAACACGATAGTCCATGTAAAATGCTTGGTATGCTGTTTGGAGTACCAAACAGCAAGTATTCAATATGTATTAGACCTAATTGTTAATGTTAATTAACAATAATTAATCCATATTTGCAGACAAGGCAAGTTTGATCCATTTGGTCTTACCTCCTTGGGTGAAAGAGGTAGGAAAGTAAGAAAGAAAGCTCAAGATTGAGAGCATAGGGTAGTAAAATGATGTCTTCCATCTTTATCTCGAGTCTACTCTTGCCATATAGCTTTTAATAACAGATTTGGATAACGTTGGTTGAGACCTAAGTTCTTTCATTCTAGTTGGAGGAAGTGATAAGAACTTCTCTTCCTAGTGTTTTATTTTCTCCAGCTGTAAAACATGTGATTTGCTCCTGTCTCACTGTGTTTATAGAACTTATTGTGTTCTAAAGTACAATACACAAATCCATCACATGCCCAGGGGTCAAACAAATGCAGCCTTTTATGTAATGCAAAGTCAGGGGCCTCCTCCCCATTCTAGTGGGGCTCTCAGCTTCTAAAAGGCATCAATACCAATTTGCATTTTTTACTCAGAATCAGAATCAGAGGTTTTAAGATGAAATCCAAACCATGGAGTGTCTTCTCTGTCCTCTTCTCTCTTGCCCTTTGCTAAGGGTCATTCTGTCACTGCCCCCTTCCTCTGTGTGCTCTAGTTCCACGTGCATGTCTCCTGCTTTTCTTCTTGCAGCCAGCTCCTCTAGACAGGAACCATGACTATTCTTTTGTCTTTTGTAATTTCCGTGGCAGCAATTCTCAGATGGCATTACAGTCACTCAAGAGAAGTGTGAAAAATGGAGATTTCCCTCACCCCATGTTCAGAATGAGCAAGTCTGGGGTGGGAGCTAGAAGGTCTGCATGTTTACCAAGCCGATTCTGGTATAGGTGGTCCTTGGACCCCATATCTGGAGAAACTCTGTGTAGGAGACATCATGATGGGGTTTGGGCGTGAGTTGCAGCACAGAACCAGGCGTGGGGATGCTCTGGTGGCAGCACCTGTAATTCTGATGGAGGCTTTGGAGGCCAGAGGTACTCTTTGCTTCCCCTCTGCCTCTATGCCTCTTCCGTAAGCTACGTGGTGAGAAAGGAACCTGGAAACAAGGTCTCAGAGTTCCCTGAAGCAGGCGCCTCAGGGCTCAGGGCTCAGGGCTCAGGGCTCAGGGCTGGGCAGGAAGGAGGGGTCCGTGTGCTTTGACTGAGTGAGTGAACCAGGCTTGAGTGTTAGAGCTGGGATGGTGGGGTTGGCAGGCAGCCCACATAGACTTCTTCTCTGAACCCACAGCCCACCTGGTCTGGACTGCCCGCTGGTGTGCTCATGATGAGACTGTTTTTGTTATTCTTTGGCTCGCACATCTGCTGGGTGTGGCATAGGTGTGCTCACTGCTGGATCTGGCAGGGTTTTTTTGTGTGTCTTCAAAAATGTAAGTAGCTTTATGGTTAAAGTAAAAATATATTGATTAAAAGTTGAATGTTATTTACCTTTTTATAGCTTCAGCATTATTAAACCTTACATTCTGGGTCTTTGAGAGGTTTGCTGAGTGTTTGGATCTCTTCACCCCTTCTTTTTCATTTCCTGCCTCACCAAGGACTCCAAGACCGGATCCATTTTCAAGGCTTAGCTTCTCTTATTCCTTCTAGTGAGGGCCTCCCTTCCATTCACTATTCCATTGAATCCTAATCAGCTTTTTTTTTTTTTTTTTTTAATCCTAATCAGCTTTTTTTTTTTTTTTTTTTGCCTTTTAATTTTTTTGAGGTGTACTTTATATAAGATGAAATTCACAGATCGATGAGTTTTGAAAACTGCGTGCACCTGTACAGGCCACACATCTATAGGAAGATCTGGGTAGGAATGTGGGTCATATGGTGTATGCATTTCCATATTCCAGGAAGTTCCATCATAGCACAACACAGGCAATCACTGTTCTTATTTTTTTTTTTTACCATAAAAAATATGTCCTAGAACTTCTTGCTTGTTCTAGAACTTCACATAAATAGGATCATACAGTAAATACTTTTTGTGTCTAGCATCTTTCACTAGTATGTCTTTGAAATTCATCCATGTTGTTTCATATGTCAGTAGTTCTGTCCTTTTTATTGCTGAGTTGTGTTCTACTGTACAAATATACCACGAATCGTTTATTATTCATCAATTGTTAGACGCTTGGGTTATTTCCAGATTTTGGCTACAGTGATTAAAACTCTTGTGAACATTCTTGTACAAATCTTTTTGTGGACATATGTTTTCATTTCACTGGCTAAACATTTAGGAGTAGAACTTTGGGTCATAAGGTATGTGTATATTTAGCTTTTTGAGAAATTGCCATTTTTCAAAACGATTGTACCATTTTTATATTGGCATCAGCAATGCACTGGCATTCTGAAACTCTGCCTACGTTCAATATTAACTTTCTAATGTTAGCTGTTCTAGTGGACATTAAGTAGATATCATTGTGCCTTTAAATTTCTCTGTGATATTAAGTGACTTTTCATGAACTTTTTGGCCAAAGAAGCAACTTTTATGAAATATCTTTTTATGAAGTGTTTATGAAATTCAAGTATTTTCCCCAGTTTCTATTGCGTTGCTTATATTTTTGTTATTAATTTATTGAAGTTATTTAAAAATTCTGAATACAAGTTCTTTGACAGTATCATGAATATTTTCTCCCAGCCTGTGGCTTGCCATTTAATTTTCTTAACCATCTCTTTTGATGAGCAAAGGTTTTTAATTTTGATGAAGTCCAATTTTTCACTTTTTCTTTTGGAGTTCGTGTCTTTTGTATCTTCTCTAAGAAATACCTCAAGTTATCAAAGGTATTTTCCTATTTTTTCTTCTGAAAACTTTCTATTTTAGTTTTACATTTGAGGGTGTGATCTATCACAAATTAATTTCTATGTATAGTGTGAGGAATGAATAGAGGCTCTTTTCTCCCAAAGGTTTATACAGTTGTTCCAGGACCATTTGCTGAAAAGACTGTAATCATTTCCCCACTGAAAAGCTTTGCAACTTTGTTGAAAGTCCATTGATAAATGAGTCTATTTGTGGATTCTATTCTATTCCATTGATGTATTTGTCTATCTTCAGGTCAGTACCATACTGTTTTGATTACTGTAACTTCATAGAAAATTTTAAAGTCAGGTGGTATGAATGCTCCAGCTTTGTTCTTTTTGAAAAATTGTTTCGCAAAGAACTTAGACCCAGACAACAGTGATTACCAGAGGGAAGGGAGGGGTAGAAAAGGGTAAAAGGGTCAAATATATAATGATGAAAGGAGATTTGACTTTGAGTGGTGAACGCATCATGCAATATACAGATAATGTATTATAGAATCATACAGTTGAAACCTATGTAATTTTACTAACCGATGTCACCCCAATAAATTTAATTAAAAAAGAGGAAAATTATTCTAGATTCTTCATAATTTTACATAAGTTTTGGGCTAACTCACAAATTTCGACAGAAAATACTTTTGAGATTTTGATGGCATTGTGTTGAATCTATACATCTATACATCAATTTGTAGAAAATTGAAAATTTTATAATATTTACTCTTTCAAACCACAAACATGGTATATATCTACCTTTATGTGGTCTTCCTTCATGTCTCTCAGCAATGCTTTGTAATTTTCAGCTAAGAAATCTTGTATAACCTCTTAAGTGTTTATTTCTGAACATTTCATATCTTTTATGCCATTGTAAATGATGTATTATTATTAATATTTTGCCACTGGTGTGTAGAAATACAATTGATTTTTGTATATAGATCTTGTAAAATTTATTTATTAGTTCTAGTAATTTTTTTTTGGTAAATTTCTTAGGAATTTTTATGTACACATTATACTCTCTGCAGATAAAGGCAGTTTTTCTTTCCAACGTATATGCACTTTATTTCTTTTTCTTGTCTTTTTTTTTTCCTTTCAGGAGGAAAGTGTTCAGTTTTTCATCATTAACTAGATTGGTAGCTGTAGGTGTTTTTATAGATGCCCTTTATCAGATTGAGGACATTGGTATTTTGTGTTTTCTTTTTCTTACTCTTGTTTTTTTTATCAACTTAGATATGAGTTTATCAATTTTATTAAACTTTTCAAAAGACTACCTTTTCATTTCATTTATTTTCTTTATTGTGTGCCCATTTCTATTTCATTGTGTTCCTCTATTTTTCTTCCCCTCCTCCTACTTAATAGAGATTTAATTTTTTCTTCTTTTCCTAGCTCCATAAAGTGAAAGCTCAGGTCACTAATTTCTTCCTTGAATACTACTTACTTCTTCTCTTTTCCGATGACCCTAGCCGATTTTCTCTTTTCTCCCTCATTCATTATATATTTTCTCTATATAATCTCATTTACTGATTTTTCTCAAGCACTATTTAGGTGGAAACTATAATGGGTGATAAAGCTTGTGTATAATCCAGATACTTTTTAAGCAGTTAAATAATTTTTTAAAAGATGTTAACTAATGACACAAAATAATATATCATAAAAACCAAGGGAGAAGAATAGACATTAAACACTCCACATTCAGAAGAAGGAGAAGAGACTACAGGGCAAATTATTTGAGGAGGACTTCCGGGAGGAAATGGGATTTGAACTGGCCCTGAATCAGAGGTGGGATTTAAGTGTAGAGGAAGAGACGCAATTCCCACTGCAGGTAAAGCATGTGCAAAAGGTCCTGGGGTAGAAATGCACACCGTCTGTTTGGAGGACATGGGAGAGACCAGTGTGGGAAAAGCTGGGGAAGAGAAGTAAGATACGTGTAGAGGGCTCTGATTTACCAAGCCGAAAATGCAGGAGTCGTGAGTTTGGCACAGTTACTTCTGGTGGCAGATGAAGCTATCTTGGTGCTCGTTCAGTGTCTTTCCTCTTTGGTCCTCGTGTCCTGACTTCTGCTAGTCAGAGCTTACTACTCCTACGCTCTGAGTAACATAGGAAGGAGTTTCCAAGCCAAATCCTCCACAACTTTGAACTTGGCCTTGGGCACTCTTTGTTTTCTCTTGGGGGTTTCCATTCCTGGTTGCCTTTCATAGCCCAGTCAGTCCTCTGAAGCATCAGTTCCGGTTTTTTAAGACTGGCAGCCAGGAGGCCTGGTGATTTGGTTTGTTCCTAGGAAACCCTTATTTAGCTTCACCCTTTTTGTATAGCTCAAAGAGTGTCTATACCCTTGATTATGATACAGGAACTGGCCTTTTCCAAATGAATATCATAAAACAAAGAACCCAAGTATCTTTCTCTGGGAAGAGCAAAGCACTTCTGTCTGCAAACCAACATCGATATTAACCTTCTGTACCTATTTATTCACTCAGGAGTCTTTGTTTTCATTTTTTTCTTCTAATGCATCTGGCTGGGAACAGAATAGACATTTTCATACTACAGAATTTTACTGTAGTTAAGCAGGGTTTTTGGGGGGGTGTGTGTTCAAGAGTGGTCCAAGACGTGGAAGAAGCTGCAGGCACTTGTAGTAGAGCTGGGACAGCAAGGCTACTCATATGAAGGACACGGAGCCGGAGCCGCAAATTCAGAAGCCAGCACTGGAGCTATTCAGAGAAGGCTTCCGGAAAACCTGGGTGTGGAGGGCCTGGATCTGGATTCAGAGTTGTTTTAGAGTTGCTACTTAGCACTGCATTTCAGGGGCCAGTAAGTAGCCTACCTGGCTGAGACAGAAGAGCATGTCTGGAGGGCACAGGTAGAGAAATGAAGCTTTGGTGGAGGCTGTTTCTGTAGGCTTGCCAGGGCTTTAATCTATGCTCAAACGACAGCCAGTACCCATGGAATTAAATATATTTCTAACTTAGATTTATGTATATGCCAAGGTTTAAAATTTATTATAATAATCCATTGTTAATAATGCAGTGTGAGTTGTGGTCAGTTTAGTTAACGAGTGCCATGTTGAAATCAGCCTCAGACCTTGTCCTGCTGGGTTTCTTTGGGAACCCTGTCTGCTCAGACAGGCGGTGATGAGAGACAGCAAATGTAAGAGAGGAATTTTGCTACTTCCATGTCCAGGGCTAGGTAGAAAGGTACCATCAGGTGCCTCCACTCGCACTCAAGAGTCACACCCCCTTCTGCAGACAGGGGGCGGGGAAGGCATAATCTGCCTTGGCTAGGTTGGGGGTGAGGGGCTTCAAAGCTCTCGGGAAATGCCCAGAAGCAGCCTAACCAATCTCCTTCGGGGACTGGAGTCTGAATCAGGCAGCCTGCTGTATGCATTTGGGAGTGAAAACCAGGAAACCAGATTGGATGAACCTTTGGGGATATTCTTTAGAGCCCTGAGTTGTTTGTTGGTTTGGGAGGTGAGGAGACTTTGATTTTTAAAGCATACTGCATCTGGGTCTACCACTTTGAGAGACTTAGGCAGCTTCCTCCACCCTCAGAGCACGTAGTAGAATAAAATCGGAATAAACTGCTAATTTAAAATTCAAAGAAAAATTCCTTTCTTCAAGCTGGGGCCACTGACCATGCCGCGCATGCTGGCTGCTGGGCTTCCCTCTGTGCTTTTCAGTGGGAAGCTGGCCTCCACGTCCCACTTCTGAGGACTGGCTCTTGGCTCAGGGCTGCTTGCCCTTTGCAGCCATACTCTCCACCTCAGACAGGGCTTATTGGTTGTGGGAGGAGACATCACAGTCAAGTTCTGTGACAAGTTCAAAGACAAAGCAAACGTTGTATAGCCCCTGGTTAAAATGGACCTGTGGTGTGAGTTCTCGCTCAGCAGGATGAAAGAGCGCTCTTCAGAGGGCTGGAGTGGGTGCCTGGTCCTGGCCTGATTTAGGGCACGGGTGGGGGCCCGGACAGGGGCCTGAGCCCAGCCAACTCCCTTTTCCATGTACCTCTCAATCCTCTGTCACTTCCTTCCTGTTTTGTGGCCCTTCGGTTTCATAATTTTAGAAACTCTTCCATAGCTACTTACATTCTTACTTCTTCTATTTCGTTAGTTTTGGTCACAGATGTCTTGGAGGTAAAGTTTCAGGAACTTCTCATTGTTGGCTTCCCCTGTCTCTTCAGGCTTTGGGGCTTCCTGGTATAACAGTGCTGTTGTTGTTGTTATTTTTTGCCAGAGTCTGGACATCCTCAGCACCATCGGCTATGACAGCATCATCCAACATCTGAACAATGGCCGCAAGAATTGCAAAGAGTTCGAAGACTTTTTAAAAGAAAGGTACATAATGTTTCCTCTCCGAAGACAGAAAGGAGGACAAAATGCTCCCACACAAACAAGGAACAATTACTGTTTGTTTTTAATGGTTCACACAAGACCCTCGGCTGTAGGTTATGGAATAATTCCCAGGAAGTAAATGATGTCTCTGTCCTTAAGTTCTTAGAAACCAATGGGAAAGAGAAGACTTATGAATGAAACAGCAAACAAAATATAATAAAACATTAAGTTGTGTGACACCCATGACACTGAAAGACCTCACAGGAATGGGAGATTGTGGAGCACTGGCCAAAAAAAAGTGGGGGCTGGTGGTGGTGGTGGTGGTGGCGAGTGCTTCATAGAGGAGGAGAACCTTGAAGTAGCCTGGGAGGGTGAGGCAGATTTGATGGGTAGTGGGGTATCCAGATATCTGTGAGGGAGCCGCCAGCTTGGAGATGAAAAGGAAAACGACCCATGTGGTGAGTGGGGAGCAGAGCCAGATTCAGAGACCACTGCGGGTAAGAGAGCAGTGACAGAGATACAGGACACGTCACAGCGCTCCAGAGGGCAGCAG
>NW_011888784.1:6290651-6292660 GCF_000151845.1 Pteropus vampyrus
TGTGTGTGTGTGTGTGTGTATTAAAGTGGAAGAAATACATGCAGATTAAAAATGATTAAATATTTCTACTGTGTTTCTACTGTATGGTAATTGTTCTGTAGGCATTTCATATCAAAGGAAACCAGTCCCATGTGCTGTGATTTCGAGGAAGAATCTGCTGACATCAAGTCAGAGTGTCAGATATGTATGTATGCCCTGAGTCTGGAGATTTGAGGCCCCTGAGCAGTGGCCTGCCTGGTCTTTGGGCTTCCTTTCCTGGTGGTGTGCTTGCCAGCAGGAGGCTGCTGTCACTGAGGAGAGGACGTGTCCTGTTCAGGGATGATCCATGTAAAGAAGTGTAGTCCTCTTCAGATTTTGGGGATCCAGCCTTTCCTCTTTCTCTGGTCAGAGTGGGGTGCTTGTGAGACCTGGGACTCAGTCTGTTGAGTCTGGACCATACTCTAATGTTGCTGAAATGTTCTCCTTGGTCTTGAGCATTATTTTATTGAACTGCCATACATTTCATGTGGAACCCTGGCATATTCATATGGGATAGAGGCAAAACACACATAAACTCACGGGCAAAGATAACAGCAGTCTGTCGTATATTTATTATTTTGAGTTTATCAAGTATAATACACATATATTTATAACATTTGTATGATATGAGGCTCAACGTGCCCTGTATCCTAGTTTTGGGACGTCCCCACACAAAGTCTCGAAATCCTACCATGGACCTCTCTGGAATGTCTGGCAGCTCAACCTGCCCAGGAGCAGCAAGAGGAGGGGCAGATACTGTATCTCCAGGGCAAGCTCCCTCCCCCACTATCCCCTGGAAGGAATTCAGGACTATACCCCTCCATGCAACATTTTACCTCTCTTATGGAAACTAGGAAGTATCCTTTTCCTTGGTTGTACCCAGATGGATTGCAGTCAATCCATTTACACTCATTTAGAGACAGATAAAACAATTACCCTTATGCAAGGTGTAGTGTCAGATGCTGCTCTGGAGTGGGCAGGAATGCTATCTTTCTTGTATCTGTATGGCTGATCCCTGGTCCGTGTCTCAGTACATGCTCTGTAGCTGATCAGTCCTCAGTGAGTCCTGGATAACTTACTTCACATGGCAAGGAAGTAACAAAACAGAATAAATAAACTGTCCATCAGCAAATTGTAAATTTGCCTTGTTTACCCTTCTACCAGCTGGAAAGGTGTAATGATGACATAGATGATGACAACCACACCAATATCTGAGTAGCTACATAGCAACAGCCACGGGTGAAGCACTACTATGTGCTGTGCTAGGAGCTTTGTCTCAGAACCTCTGTTACTGTAAAACTGAGGTTCACACAGCCCTTTATATTCTCTTTTGACACACATCAACTGCATGAGGTACTATTATTTCCATTGTCTTTGTATGAAAGTATAGCTTTTCAAATAAGATTGGATAAGTAATTTACTGTAGGAGCCTAGAAAGTGACAGAATCAGAACAGTTTTGAAGGTCTCACACAAGACCCTGTGGCTATTACTTATCAACTCTGGCAGAAGGGCAGGTGTCTTTTTGGGAAGATGGGCTTCTTTCCAGCACAGAGACCTTCTCTCCCTCCCTTTTCTTTCTGTTTCATATTTTCTCACTCATTACACCACTCTCTGTATTCCAGTCAGATTTGTGTATTAGGGAGCATACTTTGGATGTCTCTGCCTCTATATCTCTTATTTCCTACCTGCAACGTCCTCATTTGTCCTCAATGCCTAAGTCAATTCTCCCCATCCTTCAAAGTCCAGGTTAATTTTTCTTCTTCTTCTCCTCCTCCTCCTCCTCCTCCTCTTCCTCCTCCTCCCCTCCTCCTCCTTCTTCTTCTTTTTTTTTATTTAAAGGAAGCATTCTTCATAGCACTACAATCTGAGGTTATCCACAAGTTAACAATTAAAATGAACCTATCTTGTCACTGGTAGCCCAAGCCCACCAACTCTTTGGCCCCTAGAGCCCCAGGTGGGCCAGGCATTATATACAGAGCTCCTGATATGA
>NW_011888784.1:6293860-6301892 GCF_000151845.1 Pteropus vampyrus
CGGGTACAATTCAACCCATGACACGTACTCAATAGAATTTGCTGGAAGCTGAGCCCTACAAGGGATGAGAGTACTGGAATGAGAGACCAGTTACCTGGGTATTCTAATCCTGGCTTCCTCACTAGCCGTGGTGATATAATCAAGGGCCTAGACCTTTCTCCTTGTCAGTTTCTTCCTCTGTAAAATGAAGAGATTGTATCAGATGTTTTGTAAGATCCCCCTGGATATAACAACGTGGTTCTTCTCGAGGAATTTATAATTGAGTCAAGGTGCTGTGATTGGCATATACAGTAAAAATGAACATAATATCTAAGGGTCAGGTTTTATAGCAGAGGGGTTTCATCTTATTTGCCCACACTGACTTTGGGGATGCCTGGAGCACTGAGTTGAAGGTCATCCTGAGGCCGCTTTCAGGCTTGGTGGAAAAGGCCAAATCTGACAATATTCGCTGTGGGTCACTGAAGGGGAAACAGCACAGGGAGTAGTATTTCTGGTTTGGGAATTTGAATAGGGGACAGATAAAAGTGAGCTGGAATTTTCAAGGAGGGCTTTGCGAAAAAAGTATTAAGTAGTTAAGTGCTTAGAGGAGCAGACATCCCTTTTCTGTTTTCTCTGCTATTTTGTACATTTTCATTGTGGCCCTCCTTACTTGGTAATAAAATAGAGTATTAGTTTACATCCTGCCACCAGATTATGAGCTCCTCTAGGCAGGTCTCATGTTTCGGTCATCTCTGTGTCCTCCTAACATGATGCCTCGTACATAGTAGATGATTAATAAATGACAAATTGATGACCAGATGAGATGGAAATTTTGGATAGATGGTAGGAAGGTGATCTAGGTAAAGGCTTACCTCTCCCAGGGTGATTTTTGCAAAGTCCTAGTGATTCCTTCATTGGCTGCAGGCCGCTGGACTTCACTCCTTCCCATATGCTGGGGAGACATCTTCTCAATCTCGTGGCGGTTCCTCTGATTTCATGAGGATGAAGCTGTAGGTTCACCTCCGTTAAAACTCTTTCTTTCTCCCAAGAGCACACCAGTGTGCTTGCTGGAACTCATTACTTACCAGGTTCTAGGACTTTCCATGGGGATCAGATGCTGCCAGTGGTGTGTTCAGATTCATGGTGTCTTAAGGTCAGAAGAAAGGGATTCATTAACTTCTCTTCCTGGAAACCACAAAAGATTATTGAGAAATCTTAATGAATATAATTCCGAAAGGAGAAAACACGTGCTTATTTTAAATACACACGTACTTATTTTAAATACACACACACACACACACACACACACACATATTTTAATGAAAATGGCCTTAACATCTTTTTACATGTGAAAGTATTAAATTGCCATTGTAGAGTGTCGTAAGTTTTTAAATAGATACAGTAATCCCCCCTTATCTGTGGTTTCACTTTCTGTGATTTCGTTTACCCATGGTCAACCACAGTCCAAAAATATTAAATGGGAAATTCCAGAAATAAACAAGTTTTATATTGCACGCTGTTCTGAGTAGAGTGATGAAATCTCATGCTGTCCCCCTCCTTGCCTGGGACGTGAACTATCCCTTTGTTTAGTGTATCCATACTGTATATAATCCCTACCTGTTAGTTGCTTAGTAGCCATCTGGGTTACAAGATCTACTATTGTGGTATTGTGGTGCTTGTGTTCAAGTAACCCTTGTTTTACGTAATAATGGCCTCAAAGCACAAGAGTAGTGATGCTGGCAATTAGGAGATGCCAAAGAGACGCTGTAAAGTGCTTCTTTTGAGTGAAAAGGTTATGTATATATAGGAAAAAACTTAGTATATATTGGACTCGGTACTATCTGTGATTTCAGGCATCTACTGATGGTCTCGGAATATGTCTCTCATGGATAAGGGGAGACTTTACTGTATTGTGAACAGAGATGGAGAAAGATAGAAATAGTTTCTAGGGAGTTAAACAGTATCCTTTCTTAAAATTAGAGTCACTTTAAGTTGTGCTTCACTTCATATTATCAGGAGCTGGCAAAAATCTTAGAAATAGAATCCAAGAGTTAAGGCTCAAGAAAAAACAGGATTCTTGCTCAAACTACAGTCGTGAAGGGAAGCATGACATAAAGTCAGAAGGACCTGAAGAAGAATGCACTTGCATAGTCTCAGAGCAAATAGACTGAGTTGCCCACAGTACCAGGAGCGAGATGAACTCAAAGGACACTGCAACCGTGCAAAAGTATCTTGAGCAAAAAAAAAGGAGGACAGCATGGAGGGAGACATAGAGGGAGGCAGAGAAGGTGGGCGGGAGTGTAAGAGGGAGGGAGGAAGGGAAAGGAGGAACTGTGAAGTCAAAAAGAGCAAAAAACCCAGAGCCCATAAGTCAACAGAGAGACAAAGCCAGGCTAACATCTGGTTAACTGATCCCAAATACAGAATTTACCAAAAGGAACAGTAAAAGTATTCAGAGATATAACCAGGAAAATTTTCATGAAATGAAGAACTAAATGGATCTGAAGGGTACACTATAAACCAGGAAACCCTGATGGGCAGTAATCAATATTGATTATGATTACATAAGAATCAACATTAACATGTCTCCTGGTTAAGCTATTGAATTAAAGAAAGAACTCTTCAAGTGTCCAGGAAGGGAAAAACAAACAAGTTGCCGATAGAAAAATGGGCAGGGAAGAATCATCATGGCCCTAAGCTTCTCTACAATGACAGAAACCAGTGGAGAAAGTTCAGCAGAGTTCTGAGAGAAAGGTTAAGAACATTCCTTACACCAGCAAGGTTGTCATTCAGATATAAAGGCAATAGGTAAATAGTCTCAAATATGAAAGAATTCAGGAAATACTGACACCTCCCTCCTGCCCCAGAGCTGCTTTGGCAAAAGACCACAAAGTGATGATATTCTGCCAGCCAAGAAGTGAACTAAAACACAAATTTTAGAGATGGATGAGCTATGGTAA
This sequence comes from Pteropus vampyrus, assembly GCF_000151845.1. Classification (NCBI taxonomy): domain Eukaryota; kingdom Metazoa; phylum Chordata; class Mammalia; order Chiroptera; family Pteropodidae; genus Pteropus; species Pteropus vampyrus. The sequence continues at coordinate 6,296,800 of NW_011888784.1, forward strand.
CAGAACTGGTGATGAACATCAAATCTATTTTAATTAATAGTTAAGACTAAACAACCAGGGGGAATTATCATTAGAGAACAGTGTGTTATAAACACAAATAAAGTAAAAATAATGTAAGCAACAATGTCAAGGAGGAGGTGGAAGTCCAACAGTGCTAATGATCTCATCCTTTCCCAGTGCACCAACGTCTAGAACTGTCCAAAATGGAAACAAGTAGTTAAAATATCTTAGTGTCTCAATCCCCTTAGTTATTTTCATAACCTTTTTAAAAGATCCTCAGAAGGATCTTTTAGGAATTAATTTTTCCTGTAGCGAAGAAACAGTTACTGGAAATTAAGCAATTCATTCAGCTTCAGTTTCCTTTTCTGTGAAATTCAAAGAAAATCAGGCTTAAAACTCTATTTATGAAAAGCATAGAGAGTATGGTCTCATTCTTTTAAAATTGTTTACACCTTATCTATCTGTCCATCCATCCTATCTGCATACTTGCATGAAGAAATGTCCATTACAATCATTACCAAATGTTAATACTAATTCTTTTTAGTTGATAGAATTTGAGACAGTTTGTTGCTTTCTTCTTTGTATTTTTCTTTTGGCTTATTTTTTGAATAATGAGCATATATCATTAATAAATGACAGAATGGGAGAAAGTTTGTAACATATGTAAGGATAAGTATTAATATTCATAACATATAAAGAACAACTAAATAATAGGAAAAAGGCAAAACAGTTTAAAAATTGGGATGATATGAACAGGTAACTTATCGAGGAACTACAGATGTCCAATAAACACAAAATGATGTACAACCATACTAGAAACCAGGGAAATGCAAATTAAAATGAGATTCTTTTTTTTAAACTTCTTTCCTCAGACTAGTAACAATTTAAAAATATTGTTAATATCCAGTGTGGGTGAGGGCTTCTGGGCATGGGAGCTCTAATATACTTTTGGTTGAAGTATAAATTGAAAGGACTTTTTCGGAGGGCAATTTGACATCCATTTTCCAAAATTTTAAATGCCTATCCCTCTGATCTAGTAAACCCACTTTCTCAGAAGTTCTGTTGTAGAGAGAGACTCTCAGAGATGCCTGTGGATGTCTGTGCCTAACAGTATTCATTTAGCTCTTTTTTGGTGGTAGTGAAAAATGAAACAAACAGGGACCCTGAGCTATGAAAAGTCCATGTTACGGACATGGTGGATCTGTATTACTGATAAGGAAAGTTCTGTACAATGTGTTATTAGGTGAAGAACAGAATAGCAAACAACGGAATGATCTCAATTATGTAACCATAAAAAGTTGTGTATATGTGTCTATGTGGGATATAGGTATGTAAATGCAGAGAGAAAGAACAGGAGAGATCCATAGCAAGCTTAACAGTGGCTACTCTTGGGGACACAAGTGTGGTCAGGGAAGAGCATGAAGAGAGACTTCGTGTTTTAGTCCATGTAACTTCGTATTGTTTAAATCTCTTGCAGCGAGAATTTATCTATTACTTGTGTAATTTTATTTCTAATTTGAAGAAAAAATGTGGGGTAGACAAGCCTAAAGCCCCATAACTTGATAGTATGGTTTCAAAATAGTATGGCTGGGGCTGTGACACAAAATGGAGATGATGACAAAGGGCTAAGAGGAGAGGAAGAAGGGGTAGAAGGGGAGATTGTTTAGCGCTTTAGACAGACTCATGCCACACTGAATAATGATCAGTTGTTTTCGTGAGACATGCTGACTGCAGTGTATATTCTGAAGTTCTCCTCATTGGTAGTTTGGTTATGCATTTAAATTGATTGTGAATGAGGAACTCTATAGGATGGTAAAAAGGTACGCGTAGAGAAGATGGGAGGAGGGGTGGGTCTCAGGAGTGCTTTTGACGGAAATATCTCATATTACACTAAAAAAAAAATCCATATCTCCTTAGACCATAGTTTTGAAAGTTTAGTCTGTAATGTACTAGTCTGTGCTGGTCAGGAGGCCATGCTCGGTTTTGCTGTAATGTTCATGCTAGGGACTTCTAGCTGGAGAAGACCACCTTAGAGATGAAGGCCACTGGTCTTTTTACAATTGTTCCCTGTTATGGAGAGGGAGTTTTGCATTTCAGAGAATGATGTTATGTGGTGTCTACTGTTAAAGGTGCAGTTTTGCCTTCCAGGGGAGTGCCATGTGTCTTAACTAAGAGTCAGCCCTGAGAAGGACTCATAACCCTCTCTTCCATTCCCCTAGGGCATCGATTGAAGAGAAATATGGCAAAGATCTGCTCAGCCTCTCCAGGAAGAAGCCATGTGGACAGTCTGAGATCAAGTAGGTGCCACGTTTCTTTCTCATTTCCGTGCTGGCTGATACTGCCAGGAGCCCCCATCACTTCAGCAGACAGAACTAGCCAGCGGTGTAAAGTGTGTTGGGGGAAAACAAATTTTAATAGTTTTTTTTCCCCCTTATTTTCAATTGTGAAAAATATGGAAAAATAGAAAGAAGGTTAAAATGAGCTATGAAGCCACAACTCATTATTAATATTTTCTAAAGTTTCCTTGAAGTCCTTTTCTATGTATACTTTTTTTTGTTTAAGTATAATTTCCACTTTTTTTTCCCCCAGAGAATATTTCTTCAGTCCTTAAGGACTTAGCTCCTTACACGGGCTTTGGTGGAGGTTGTGGGGCAACATCCACGGGTCTAAATTGGGGTGGGGAGTTCAGTCTTCTGGGCTTCATGAGAGCAATTCCTGACTACTTTGCCATGAATGGCACAACTCACACAGAAACGTGGTTTCACATACAGCTTGGGAAGCACATAGGTGTCAAAGACATTTGCTTTGGAAATGTCCCTAATGGCTGCAGCCTCTACTATGTTTCAAATGATAAAATTCTTAATGGCCTTGTCCTTGGGCATACATTGGGCACCGTTGGTGCAGCAAATAGGCTGCAAGTGGCCGAAGCCCTTTTTGGCACGACCATTGTTCCTTCTTTTCTTGGTCATCTTGGAAGTGAGGACCTGAGAGCACTCTGTATACTTTTTCATAGGCTGGATTATATTACACATAATTTTATACTAGAAATTTAATGGAGAGGTTTCCACGTGCACATATACATGCATAGTTTGTGATAACTACAAGAGGCTAGCTTTGCACCATTTTATAGTTCTCGCCACCAGTGTGAGATTTCTATACCACAATTATTTATTCTCGCATCATTCATTGATACTCAGAAGATACAGAGATGGCCAGACATGGTGCCTGCTTGAGAGACACATTCTTTCATGTACAGGGCTGACTTCACAGGCAATCCTATAGGAACTGACACTTAAAAAGGCTTCGTAATTGTTTTCATGCTTTTTTGCCGTCACCATTTTGAAATTCTTAGTAATTTATAAACAAGGGATTCTACATTTTCATTTTGCAGTGGACTTCACAAATTATGTAGCTGGTCCTACTCATAGGAAAATTTTTAGATTCCTTCTTCAAAACAAGCTTGTTGACGAAAGCTTGGGAGAAATCGTTCTGGCAGACCTTTGCAGGCCTCTGCAGACTTAATCACATCACACACTGACCTGTGTACTGCTTTGCTGTGCTAGTATAGACAGCTTCATAGACACCCTGAGGTCTGTGTCCCCTCAGAGGTCCGAATGGGAGCAAACAAGACATTGCCCTTCCTCCTCTCTTACACACATACACACATGTACGCATGCACACATGCATACAAACATGCTTCTCCTAGACTGCAAAATACCGGATTATTGAAAAGGAGGAAAGTGTTGGGAGATATTTAAAATATTAATAGTCACATAAGCCTAAAAATTTACCCTCAGACATAGGACATTAGTACAAGGAGAATTTATCAATCTCTTGATTATATTGTATTTTATTTTATTATTTTTTATATTTTATTGAAAAAAGTGTTACTAGAATTTCAATAGGGATTTTATTGAATCTGTATATTATTTTTTATAATATAATCATTTAATGGAGTGACATTGGGGTGACCAAATTTTATAGGTTTGAAGTGTACAATTCTATAATATGTCATATGTATATTGCATTGCATGTACATCATCCAATGTTAAATTTTCATTGATCATCTTATATTTAACCCCTTTACCCTTATCTACTACTCCTCTCCTCCTTTTCCCTCTGGTAACCACTAAACTGTTGTCTGTATATATCAGTTTTTGTTCATTTGTCTCTTTTGTTGCTTTCAGTTTTATATTCCACATATGAATGAAATCATATGGTTCTTAACTTTTTCTGTTTGACTTATTTTACATAGCATGATAATCTCAAGATTCATCCATGTTGTCACAAAATGGCAATATTTTATTTTTTTCTTATGGATGAATAATATTCTCTTGTATATATTTACCATATATTCTTTAATCATTTACTGAAGGACACTTTGGTTGTTTTCACGACTTGGCCACCATGAATAATCGGGGTGCATATATTTCTACAGATGAATATTTTCAAATTTGGGGGGTAGATACCCAGAAGAGGGATTGCTGGATCAATGGAACAGAATTGGGAGCCCAGAAAAAACTCACATATATATGGGCAAATAATTTTCAACGAAGGGACCAGAAACATACAATGGGAAAAAGAGAGCCTCTTCAATAAAGGTGCTTGCAAAATTAGAAACTACCTGTAAAAGACTGAAACCACTCTGCTATCTGTCACTATACACCAAAATAACTCAAAATGGATCAAATATCTAAATATAAGACCTGAAACAATAAATTGCATAGAAGAAAACATAGGTACTAATCTAGTGGACCGTGGATTTAGACAAGATTTTGTGAATTTGACCTCAAAAGCAAGGGAAGTAAAAGCAAAAATAAATGAATGAGACTATATCAAACTAAAAAAAAAACCTTTAGCAAAAGAAACCATCAATGACACAAAGCAGATAAATTTAAAGTGCTTAATTTAAACAACCAAAATTTGAAATAAAGATGGTCTAATTTTTTAAAGATATTTAAAATAATATAAAAACTTTCTCATATAGCTTACAAAAGTTATCATTACAGAAAAAAAGCTCAAATGTTTTATCTTTCAAAATGAAAAGTGATTTATTGTATAATTGTCATCTCTAATGGTTTTCAGCATATTTT
>NW_011888784.1:6301972-6302960 GCF_000151845.1 Pteropus vampyrus
GAATGAGTCTGATCCAAAATGGTATTTCTTATATTTTTACACATTTGATTTGTAATTTAGTAAATTCATAGAGATTCTAGCACCATTCTCTTCTGTTTTGTGATAAAAGACAATTTTCCTTCCACGATTATACCTCAGAGAGGAAGATGCAACAGGATATGAGACCTGGGGACTATTGCCAAAGTTGATGTGAAAGGTCATTAAAGTGACTTCTGTTTTTGTCACCTCCAGGATGATCTTTAGGGAACGTGCCCTAGATGAGAGTACATGACTTTGCTTATCCATGAACTAGGTAGGATTTTTCACTTCACCGGCCACATTGAGAGACTCTGGTCTCTAAGGGGCCTTGTTAGGATTTAAGGCCAAAGAGCTTTGTTAAAAGGTTGGTGGAAGTGTTATTATTATTTTTGCATAGTAATAGAGAACACCAGGGAGAAGAGGAAATGGACACAGCTAGGCGGCCACCCCCAAGTTTTAGATTCTATCTCACGATTGTCATCATGTCCTAAACATGGGAAATAGCAATTAAGTGATAATGTGAGACAACACAGCTAATGAGGAACTGAATGGATCTTGACCTTCAGAAGGTCACTTAGAACAGGAGAAAAATTTTAGACCCTGGACAGACTATTTAACTGTAAGGCTGGATTTCAGCTCCATGACTCTTTAATTTTTTTAGATTTTATTTTATTAATTTCAAGTATATAGTACATTAGTTAGACATTTATGTAGTTTATAAAACGATCCCTAATTGCTCTTTCTCTCCTCTGGCTCTCCACCTAGCCATTACATTAATGCAAACTGCATTCCCTACGCCATGCTCCCCATCCCTGTGGCCATCTATCAACTACTAATTTGTACTTCTTTAACCCTTCACCCATTCTCCTAGCCCCACAACACCCCTCCCCTCCATCCGTCACCAAATTGTCTTTTGTATTTGTGAATCTGTTTTTGATTATCAACTCCATGAGTCTTGATAGGGCAAGAC
>NW_011888784.1:6303010-6304579 GCF_000151845.1 Pteropus vampyrus
AGACATTTATGTAGTTTATAAAACGATCCCTAATTGCTCTTTCTCTCCTCTGGCTCTCCACCTAGCCATTACATTAATGCAAACTGCATTCCCTACGCCATGCTCCCCATCCCTGTGGCCATCTATCAACTACTAATTTGTACTTCTTTAACCCTTCACCCATTCTTCTAGCCCCACAACACCCCTCCCCTCCATCCGTCACCAAATTGTCTTTTGTATTTGTGAATCTGTTTTTGATTATCAACTCCATGAGTCTTGATAGGGCAAGACTTCCAGTTGTGTCTGCTGCCGTATCCATCTTTGTTTCTTACTAGTTCCAGTAATAAATCCCCTCTTCAGTGATGCTCATTCATCCTTCTGGACCATTGATGTGTGTGTTTGGTTGTGGACACATTTTTAGTGCACTGTGCTCCTTGAAAACTTGTATCATAAGATGGATAACGTATATGGAGAATGTGCCGTGCTTTCCTTCTTAATATGTTTGTAATAATTGGAAATGTTTGTGTGAGAAAAGGCAGGCAGAAATAAGAAGCCTTTGTTTTGGGATAAATTAACAGAGTGGAAAAAGTGAAATAGTTAATATCTGAAAAAATTAAAATTTCCCTGCAAGTAGTTAGAATGTGTTAATACTAAATTCTAATGAAAAACAGTCTTTCATTCAGTGATGCTGAAGATACCAAGGAGGTGACTAATAAATTAGTCCACGTGAACTTTAGGGAAACATAAGATTTCATCCTTGTATAGATGTGCTGAAAGCATTTTCATGTAAATGCAATTTAAGTGACAGTACTTCAGAGGACAGAAATTCTCAGGCTAAGTTAGGACTCGAATAATAAACCATGAACCAGGGACAGCTTTTTACTCTATTCAACCCCAAATTCCTGTAGTATTAATGTTTCCAGTGATGTTCTAGAAATCATTATTTTAAAGATGGTATTACCCATTTTAGCTATATTAAACTGACTCAAATCCTTAAAAAAGTGAAATAGCTAAAAGAAGGGGACAATTGGAAAATACAAGGATTTTTACTTTGTAAAATAACAGAATTTGCCACATACATATATACATATAGAAAATGATCCACAGTCCAGTGCTGTTGTGGCCAGGGGACCCTGAATTCACAAAGTCCCATTCCTCCTTGACTGGCTGGAGCAAGCGCAGTGAGATTTGCTTCCATGAAGGTAGCTATGAGCAAGGAAATTCCCAGGGCCAAGTCAGCATGGAAGGAGGTCTACTTAAGGAAGGATGGGGAGAACTAAAATTATGGTAAAGGGGGAGTTAAGGAGGAGGAGCCATGGGCTATAGGAGAGAGGAAGTAGGGGAGATTGAGAAAAGGTATGAAAAATGAGTCATGGCTTTGTCTTGTGAGATAATAAATGTGCATTGTTTTAAGCTGCTAAATTTGTGGTAATTTGTTATATAGCAATAGAACACTAATATAATGTGTTTCATGTCGGTCTCCACCGTTAGACTCTGAGGTCTGTCTTTTACCATAGAATCACCAACATCTAACCCAACGCCTGGTCATAGTGTATGCTTAAGAAGTATGTGATGGATGAAAAGGGAGGT
>NW_011888784.1:6305879-6308359 GCF_000151845.1 Pteropus vampyrus
TGAGGTCTGTCTTTTACCATAGAATCACCAACATCTAACCCAACGCCTGGTCATAGTGTATGCTTAAGAAGTATGTGATGGATGAAAAGGGAGGTGATCAGCAGCCAGAATTTTAACCCTTCATTTATGAGCTTGTATCCATATTTCTAATTACCATACTTTAAAGAATGGCTGGTATTTTTATGAGAAAGGGACCATAACTTCTATATTATCATTGGGGGAATTGAAGCATGAAGAATTTTCGGCATCTTGCTCAACCCAGATAGAAGAATTTATGATGCTTATGCCTGGAATTGGGAGAGAAAGGGGAAGCTGGACCGAAGAAGTCTTGATCTGCTGTCTTCTCAAGCTCACGGTCAAAGATGAGTCTATAGGCTCTAAGTTAAGACATGGCAGAGAGAAGCATGCAATGGTGTTATAATAAGGTTGTACAGCCAGTTCCAGAACTGAAATGATATATGTGCTTGTTTTTCAGCACCCTGAAGCGGGCCCTTGAAGTCTTCAAGCAGCGTAAGTGATTCTTTAAAAAAGTGTTTTCTGTCCTTGGCAAGCTCTGGTCTGTCATCAAAGGTGGGTTTTAATTTGAACGGCAATCTCACTGGGTGAAAAAAAAAATTATAGCAACCTCTAAGGTGAGAAATAGCTCTGCAGAGTTGAAATGAGCTTGAGAACCCACCACAACTGTACATCAGGATGTGTGTTTGACTTCCTTAGAGCAATGGTTCTCACGCATGAAACCCAGAGTGAGGCCCTGGCACTTTGTTTTGCAAGGGGTCCTGTCCGTTCCTAATATTACTTAGAAACCACCTTTAAGGATTTCTGTTCTTCAGAATACTTGGTGCTCCCAAATTAAGGATTCTACCAAGGTATAGCATGTGCATGTGCTTGAAGTGTTTCTGTAGCCAGGTAAGTGGTTTTAGACCTTTGTAAAGATTGGCTAAATAAATATTCATCTTAACTTTTCCATAGAAGGTGGCCTCTGTCCTCTTTCATCAATGAATAAATTTCTTGGGGTATGGACAGTATCTTTTCATATTTCTCACATGCACCACAAGGCCAACCGTGGTGTGGCTCAATGGGACTCCAGCATAGGCTGGGTCTCCGAAGCATATATATTTGCCATTACTCTACTTGTTTTCTTTTTTTTCCTAACAAGTAGTTTCATTTTCTTATTAAAATAATAACTATTTATATTAAAAATTCAGATGAGACAGCTAAATATGAAGAAGATAGTAAACACTCGAATTTTCACTTCTTAGTGCGAAGCAGTTATCAGTGAACATGCCTCCAATATTTTTATTCAACACACATACACACGCATATGTATCTATTCATATAAATAAATATGATCATATCATGGCAGTGCTTCAGAATCTGTGCGGTGGGGTATATATTTTAAAATTATTTTTAAGATGAAAAACATCAGTTTTTAATCATGCTAGCAATTTGGTATATCTTTCCAGACCTTTTTCTGTGCATTTATGACTCTCAGTCTCTCTCTCCTAATCTCTAATTTCAGACATACACACATTACAGGCATTTTTTATAAATGAGAGTATACCATACGTATTTCTCTACAATTTGTTTTTTGTTAAACAATATATCATAGACATCTTTCCATTTAGTTCATACGGATCTGCCTTATTCTTTTAGATGTAAAATTTCTGATTTTACGGAATGCCAATTTTCTTCCAGAAAGGTTGTGTTGATTTTTTTCCCCACCAACAGTGCTATTTTTCCCTGTGCTCGCCAATACCACGAATTTTCATGCTTTTTAAATTTTGCCAAACTGAAAGGTAAAAAACAGTCTATCTCTGGGTTTTAAAGTTTTCCATTTTAAAAATAATTTTAATGCTGAATATATTTTCAATCTTTATTGACCATTTAGCAATCTTTTTTAAATTTCATGTTCTATAAACAACTTTTAATTTTGGAATATATAGATTTCTTTTGATTTGTGAAAACTCTGTTAATACAGCAATTTACTTTGTTACATAAATTACAAATATTTTTCCAATTTTCATGTCTCTTCTAACCTCGTTTGTATTATTTTGACACACACAGCTTAAAAATTTTCTTTTAGATCAGATCTATTAGTTTTTCAGTTTGTTTTCTTAGAACAAGTAAGATAAACATTTTAGTATTTCAATTATAGAGGTGAGTCGTGCTCATTGCAAAGATCTTAGAAACTGAGGGGGGAAAATCAATAATGATCTTTCTGTCCAGAGATTACTATTGGTAACCAAAATTTTGGTGTACGATTTTCTTAAAAATGCTCAGGCACATGAGGTATTACACATCCTTAGAAGTCATCTAATGAGAAATAAGAATCAGATATGCAATTATAGTGGGTTTAGTAAGGGTTAAGGACAGTTAATGGTAGGAGGCTCAATTAAAGATCTGCTAGCCTTGGTCTTGGTGGCCAGGGCAATGCTGGGCACATAGCCAGGCTCAATAAATGTTGGCAGCCAACTGCAGTC
>NW_011888784.1:6310459-6317365 GCF_000151845.1 Pteropus vampyrus
TTTTTTTTTTTTTACAATAGCTGTGCCTCTTACTAGGCAGGAAGGGTGGAACCTAACATTTAAGGAACACCATATCAAGTGCTTTCACTCAAAATCAAGCTATATTTACCAAGTCTGAAAGGTCCATCTGGCCAAAAGTATTTTTCAGAGCTGAAATAATATGTATATTGCACCCACCCACTGGATGGTCAAACTCTTTTTGGATGACGTTGCTAGCCCTACCCACCTTTCTAAAGGAATTACAATTTTTGAGAAGCAAAATGCCTTAGACAACCAAGTTCTCTGCACAAATGATTTCCACTAAGAAGAGAGGGGTGACATTTCCTCACATTTTTAAATGCCCTGGGTAGCCCAAGTCATCTCAGAGAGTTTTGTTAGTTTTGCAAGGCTTCTGGAACTTCCTCTCCAAATGAGTTACAAAGAACAAATTGTCACAGCTAGAAGAATGTGTTCTGAGTTCTGTTAGGCAATAGAGCAGCCTGTGCTTAACCCACTGCCATCATTCAAGTTCCCTATACAGCCTATGTGGTGTGCTTCCTACAGCAGGAAAATGCCTTTCCAGCTTTCTGGGAGAAGTCTAAAATTTATTAATATATTTGTAATTACTTGCATTACAATTAACTCTGGGTTATACCACGTTCGTATATAGATACTTTAAAAAAAAAAGATTCAAAAATTGGGGGAAAATGTGTCACTGTTAACTTCTCCTTTTCACTCATCAAACCCTGCATGCTTTGGTCTTTCACTTCTTGGAATTGAAGCCATTTTCACTTATCAGGGCAAGTCATCAGTTCATTTCTTTCAGTCAACCGGGGCAGGAAAGTACGGGTAGAATGGCTGGTCAGAAATTTATGGTGTACTCACTTATACAACTAACATTATCTGAGGATGGTGAATAGTACAGATATGCTCATCCTTCCCTCACGGAGTGTAGAGCATGGCCAGAGAGACTGACATGGCATAGTAATCATGATATAAAATGTGATGAGCTTTAAATGGTAGAGGAGATTAAGGTGCCTCTTGAACATAAAATAAAGCAGGGACACCTAAACTAATCTGTGGGGGCTGTTCAAACTCTTTTTGGCTGATGTTGCCAGCCGAAAATCAGCAGAGTGAAAGGCAGTATAGGTCAGGGCAGTGAGAGAAGAGGCTGTCACCCCTAGGGAGGAGTCTCTGGAGCCATTCCCAGGAGTCTTGATGTTTTAGGGTACCAAATTTCCTTCCCCAACCCAGAATGGTCTAAGTCTGACAGAGACAGAGACAGCACACAGGTCAGTCACTCTCTCGTCTGATGCTCACATGATTTTACCTTCTCAGCTAAGATTGAGACTATAACAGCAGAATTATGTTCTGCCTGTGTAGAGAGGCACTCCTTGGTTACAGAGTGATGCTTCCAGTTTTCAGAATACAGTCTGAGTGTGGGTAGACAGACTCCTAGGCAGCTGTTTCAGTAATTTACTGCAGGGTCATTTGGATCCTTTAAAAATCTCTTCTTCCTCTTCCCCATCCTCTTCTCCCCACCCTATAGCAGAGATGATTGTGTTTTTGCACTACTGTGTGTTATCAAAACAAAACAATCAAATTTCCATTGGCTTTGGTCTGAGCAAAAAGTCTGAGTCCTAAAAGAAGGACTTCCTCAAGGACACCTGAAAGAGGACCCTGACTTATTGGGGCCACCCCAGGTGGGGTCACCCTATAAGCAAACATGGATATGAGGAGATTTAAATCAAAGTGGTGTAGTAGGCAGAGCAGGACTTGGTGTCACTGAGTGCCCTTGAGCAAAGGGTATCACTACAAGAGCCCCAGGGGTCACACCTGTCTGATTAGAGAGTTAGTCTGCTGCTCTCTAGGATCCTGCTGATGTGTGGATTCCAGGAATCCTTGAAGGCAGAGAGAGGAATGATATGAGGGGAAAAGGTCCGGCTCATGGTAGAACTTTGTAGCCATCTGAGAGGTGCTTGAAGCAGGCATTATGTAGAACTCAGGGATAAGGAGACCTGGCTCGGGCCATAAACTATAAATGGTTGTAGTTCCCAAACTGGAATAATGGCCGTATGTATATTTGAATTAGAAGGGACTATGCGATAGACCAGCATTGCTAATTGATCTGCTTCATGGAGACTGAGAAAATCAGGAACCATTATTAAATAAATAAAGCCACCTCCTCCTCCTGGCAGAGATGGTCACACAGGGGCTCGTGTGAACTCCACAGCTCCCTGTCTGTGATGGCGAGGATCTACCCGTGAGTCCTTACATGTGGCGATTATGCTGGAGCCCTGTCTGTTCTCTGTGTCTACAGTGTCTTCACCATTACCAGGTGCATGGCCACCTCCTGGGTCCTCACTTTCAGTTCTCTGAAAGCCCTTGAGGCTCCCCTGAGAGAATTTCATGTATTCAACAAAGCTTGTATTCGAAGTGAGACTATCCCAAATGTTTCATCCAGATATCTTGAAAAGATATATTTGTGTGTTACAGTAATAGAAACTACATTTTCCAGAAGAGAAACCACATTTGAATTTCATTTTCGATATCATTATTTGACCCGATATCATTTTGCACAAGAGCAAGGCCATGGCTCATTTTGAATTGTTGCGTCTCTTGGACTTTTATGTACTCATTTGCTTTTAGGGAGCTACCATTAGTATTATGGTACTTTAGGGAAACAATTAGGAACAAGGGCACAAGAGTCAGGTTCCTGGGTTCAAATCCCAACTCTACTAGGATATTTTGCTGAGAGTGTTTCCTTCGATAAATCAGTCCACCTCAATTTACTCTCAGGAAAATGAGGATAAGAGTATTCAGTTGTTGTGATGCATGAAAATTGCTTTGCACATAATAATGCTTAATAAATGGGAGCTATTATTTTTGTGTCTGAGAGGTACACTTTTATTATCAGCTTCATTACTTCGACTAATAAAAGTATTGCTGTCTCATAGCCACAACAAAGAAATTGCTCCCAAGTGAATTCGACAGAGTAGCTTACCTTTATTGGATTAGATGGAGCAAAAAGAACAGCTTCTTTTAGCTGTCCTACAAACATTTCTTCCTTTCATACTGCCTCGGTCCCTTGCTGGTTAAGAGTGTGTCTTTGATGGATGCCACAAAAGTGAATGTTTATAAATTCCTAATTTAAATGTGCTGACATAAGCTTACAGAGTAAAGACCCCCTTGAAAATATAAATGGCACTTTAACACAAGTTTTGATTCCTTTTTGAAACCAAAGTTCCCTGATTCCAGATTTGCTGAACAGACTGCTTTAAGATGATCAGTGATTCTCAATGGTGGCTGTCCAAGTTCAAAGGTAGATCTCATCATTAACCAGCCATAAGACCTTGAACAAATTGTTCAGCCTCTCTTTGCTGCAGTTTGCTCATTTATGAAATGGGAATAATAAATAGTACATCTACCTTTTGGGTCGTGTGAGGACTAAATGAGATGATCCATCTTGAACACTTAGCCTTCTAAATAAGCTGATATTAAGAATAATTTCTGTTTTTATTATTAAAAGTTCCTGTTCTCTCTTCACAGACAGAGCTTATAATGGATGCTATCCATAAACAGAAGAGCTTACAATTCAAGAAAACCATGGATGTAAGTTTCACTTTATTTTATATATTTTTTTTCCTGAAATCCTGTGCTGTATATGAGCATATTCCTACTTAAATAACCTTTCAGTAATGTTATTTATTAGTGCAGTGTTTTTTTTAGTGGTTTGACTTTCCTTTTTAAGGCCATGGAAAGATCAAAGATGCAACTAAATAGTGGAAGCACAATGATGTTATCTTTCTGGTAACCTGGGAAAGTATAGCAAGTCAATTTAAATATTTCAGTCCAAGATACAAAAGCACATATACTGTATGATGCCATTTATCTTGTTGGATTTGAGCTTTTTCTCTGTGACTGTTCTGAATCTTGATTTGTTAACCCATTTTGTTGAGTGATCCCTTCTTGTTTTAAAAAATCTGCTAATCGTAAAAGTCTCCTTTTCTTTAAGTAATTTATTAAAAATTTCTTAACGAGTCAGAACTAAGACAGTTTGCTAGGGACCTCTCTCTAGCTTTTCATGAATCTCTTAACTCTGGCTATAATGAACTCTATTATTGGAACCCATGACTTCATCTTTGCACAGAAATATCATCATGATATTCTATGACTATGACATGATATTCAGTAACCAGTCAAAAAAGAAAATGTCACCAGTGTTGATGGCATATGGCCTGTTCTGCATCATTTTTTTTCTTTGATGCAGATGACCTCAAAAGCAATTGATAAATAGGGAATGATGTCAGTGTAATGAAGAAATAGTGTTGGTTGATGTATGATTGCTCTTAGACCTTTTATATTTTAAACAGTCTGGGGCAAGCTTTCTCTCAATGAAAGAGAAAGCCTATTGATATGTAATTTTCTTAACTATTTCCCTATAGAGTTATATTAGTGTTATAACTTTTGCTTTGAGTGTCAAAAATAATTTAGAAAACTCAAAAGGAGAAAGACTATTATATTTACCCTTTTTTTTTTTTCTTGCTTTCCATATTCCTTTTTCCTTCTGCTGTTCCAAGGTTTCTTTTTTGTCTTTTCAAAAAAATTTTTTTTTCTTTTGTTTAGATAACTTCCTTTAGTTGTTCAGAATAGGTCTGCTAGTGTCAAATACTCTTATTTTTCCTTCATCTGAGAATATCTTGATTTCTCCTTCATTCTTAAAGGACATTTTCATTGGATATGGGTTGTTGTTGACAGTTCTTTTTGTTGAGCACTTGAAAATACTGGGCCACCTCTTCATGACCTTTTTAGTTTCTATAAGAAATCTGATGTCATTCAAATTGATTTTTCCCTTTTGTTCATAATTTTCAGAAGTTCACCTATGTATCCTGTTATAGATTTGTTTGGGTTTATCTTGTTTAGAGTTTGAATCAGCTTCTCCAATCTATCCTTTGCCAAATTTGGAAATAAATTTTGAAAATTATTTCTTCAAGAACCTTTTCAGCCTACTTTCCTTCTCTTCTAGGATTCCAAAGATGTTCGTGTTAGATATCTGCTTTTTTTTTTTTTCAGCCTATTTTCTCTTTGTTGTTCAGATTAGGTAATTTATATTGTTGTATCTTCCAGCACACTAATTCATTCTTCCGTCTCTCCCATTCTCTTCTTAGGCCCGTCTACTGAGTTTTTTACTTCAGTTATTATATTTTTCAGTTCTAGAATTTCCATCTGGTTCTTCTTTGTATCTTCTATTTCTTTGCTGAGCTTTTCTATTTCTTTGACGAGACACTATTTTTAAATTTGCTTCAAGTGTGTTTGTAATTGCTCATTGAATATTTTTATGATGACTACTTTAAAATCTGTCAGATAATTCTAACATCTGTGTTATCTTGATGTTTGCTTCTATTAATAGTATTTTTCATTCAGTTTGAGATCTTTCTGGTTCTTGGTATGATGAGTGATAGTCCACTGATTTTGGACATTTAAGTATTATGTTATAAGACTTTGGATCTTATTTAAACTTTCTGTTTAGCTGGCTTTCTTTGATACCACTCCAGCAGGGGTAGGTGAGGCACTGCCTCATCATTGCTATGTGGGGATAAAACTCCCCCACCTTGGCATCCACTGACACCACAGGATATGTGTGGCCTTCTTACTACTAGAAGGTGGTTAATGTTCTGACTCTCCACTAGACCTCCTCTGACACCGCCCCAGCAGGGAGGGTGTGCACTTCATTATTGCCAGGTGGTGTGGAAGTCCAGGTTTTCTACATGGTTTCCACTAGTACTGTGTGGGGGGCTTTGTCACCTCCTGGTGGGGATGAAAATCCCAGTTCCCTATTTGTCCTTCTCTAACCTGGATGTGGGAGTTGGGCATGGGAGTTGGCGAGGATGGAAGTCTAGACTCACCACTTGGCCTTTGCTGCATATGTGGGGTTGGGGCCACAGTTTTTATGTAGCTTATGGCTGTGGTAGAATGGTTATTTTTTTTTTAAAGGTTTCTGTTCTGCTAGGCTGCCCCTTTTCTGGTCTTTTGGCCTGAGAGAGAAAGTTTTTGTTGGGACTTTTTTTGTCTGTGTTCATTGGCATTTCTTGGTTGCCTGCTTCTTTGGTGCCCAGTCTGTGATATATGAGGCAAAAGGAAAACTCATGGAATTCAATTCTAGGTCACTCTTCCGAGACCAAGGCTGCTAGCTCTCTTCTCTTCACCTTTCAGAGTCTTCTTATGTTTGTTTTATACATAATGTCAAGGGTTTTTAATTGTGTTTGTGAGGAGAAATAGGGAAAGGTACATTTGCTCCCTCTTTGCAGAAGCCCTTTTAAAAACGTGTTTTGTGATACATTTTTAGAGCCATAAATATCATACCCCACTAATCTTTTACAAAGAATCTAAGATTTTTATCTTTAGGAAATCATCAGAAATAAGAAAAAGTCATGAACTTGTAAATGATTTAGTGACCAAAGTATGGAGGAATATTAAATAGTTTTTAAAAATTTTTATATTTTTTCTTTTCAATTATAGTTGACATACAACATTATATTAGTTTCAGGTGTACAACACAGTGATTAGATATTTGTATACCTTATGAAGTGATCACCCAAAAAAATCTAATACCCATCTGACACCATACATAGTTACTACAATACTACTGGCTGTACTCCCCATGATAGAATCTACATCCCCATGACTAATTTTTACCTCTTAATTCCCTACCCGCTTCATACATCCTCTTACAAAATGTTCTCTGTATCTATGAGTTTGTTTCATGTTTGTTTGTTTATCCTTTTCTCTGGATTCCACATAAAAGTGAATTCATATGACATTATTCTTTCTCTGACTTACTCCACAAAGCACAATACCCTCTAGGTCCATCCATGTTGCTGTAGATGGCAAGATTTCATTCTTTCTTACGATTGAATAATATTCCAT
>NW_011888784.1:6318190-6322786 GCF_000151845.1 Pteropus vampyrus
CTTTTTGCTGTCCTGATTGGATGTTTTTTGTACCTTATCTTCCAAATCACTGATTTGATTCTCTGCTTTATCTAATCTATTGATTCACTCTAATGTATTCTTTATTTCAGTTATTGCATTCTTTATTTCTGACTAGTTCTTTTTTATGTTTTCCCTCTCCATTTTCATGTTTCCTATCTCTTTCTTAAAGTTCTCTGAGATCATTGAGCATCTTTATAACCAGTATTTTGAATTTGGCATCTGGTAGATTGCTTGTCTTTATTTTGTTCAGTTCTTTTTCTGGAGCTTTGTCCTGTTCTTTCATTTTGGACATGTTTCTTTGTCTCCCCATTTTGGCTGCCTCCCTGGGTTTGCTTCTATGTATAGTTAGAGCTGCTATGTCTCCCCATCTTAGCAGAGTGGCCTTATTAGTAGGTGTCCTATGGGGCCCCATGGTGCAGTCTCCCTGGACACCTGTGCTGGGTGCTTCAGGTTTGTCCCTTTTAAGGTTGTGTGTGCCCTCCTGTTGTAGTTGAGCCTTGGTTTCTGTTTGTATGTCAATGGGAAGGATTGACCCTCAGGCTGATGGATTGTGAGGACTGCCTATGACTACAGTGGAGGAGTTGTTGTACAGGGGCTGACCCTACAGAACAGAATTTGTTTTAGCAGGACTCTGGTGCCTACCCAGTCTGCCTTTGGGTGTGTTATTTGTGGAGGTGGCTAGGCAGTACTGGGGCTTGTTCAGAACCAGCCACCAGATGTTCCAGCCCCTGGGAACTCCTGGGAGGGGCCCTGCCACAGGCCAAGTTCAGCTGCCTCCTGTGCCCTGGTCAGGGCCACTTGGAATGAGCCACAAAGCTGTCTTCCACCCACACTGGGCTTAGAGGTACCTGGGAGAGGCTAAACTGCAGACTGAGGCTGGCCGAAGATTTTGTTTTAAATGCCTACAGCACCTGGTATTCCAAGGTGGTCTCCCATCCAAGTACTAACCAGGCCCTGCTTAGCTCCTGAGATCAGACGGGATCGGGCACGTTCAGGGTGGCATGGCCATAGATGGCTGAAGATTAACTAAATTTTATAACTTTTAAAAATATGATTATGAGGACTATGTAGCAACAGAGAAAAATGCTTAATATGTTATATTTAAAAATAATGTAAGATAAAGCTTGATCACTGACAACATTAACATTTAAGGCTTCTTTAGAGCAAAAGAAAAAAGTATTATTTTATACATGGTTTTAAGACATGATAAATAAGAAAAAAAATATTTATAACTTATATAACATACAGCCAGTTAATGTTTCTTATATAGACTAAACTCTTAAAAACCAATTAAAGAATGCTCCAGAAGAAAAGTAGGTAAGAAATGACTAGAAAGGATATACCACCTTAGTAGTAATATAATAAATACAACTAAAACAACAATATGCTAACGTTCCTGTTAATATTATAAAAGGTTAAAAATATTTTCTAAACTTGGTGTTGGTGAGACTGTGAGGAAACAGGTACTCTTGTATGTTTTGGTAGGAGTATAAATTGGTACAACCATTTTGGAGAGAAGTTCAATGTGTATATCCTCTTTTACCAAACAATCTCTCTTCCAGGAGTTTAACTTGTATAAATTCACACTACCCAAAATAAAATCAGAGTACTTTTCTGTTTTAAAAAAATGGGAAGCAAGATAAATGTCCACGAACAGAGTTGGTTAAGAAAATTATGGCATGTGTGTGTGTGTGTGTGTTCACTTACAACCATGAAAATGTTCGGCTACAGAGCCCGTGCTTGATACAGAGAAAGGTCTATACATATTGTTGCAAAAGAATTGTTGCATGAATATCTTATCTGCTTGTAATACTGAAAATTTCCAAACTTGGATTTCTATGTGTGTATAGTATGGGACAGAATTGGAAGGTTGTTTACTGAAAGGTCAACCTCAACTGAATTACAGGGATGCTGAGAAATGTAGGGAAACAAATGAAATATTTGATAAGCACGAACCATCTCTGCAAGAGAGTCTTCATTCTTAACGAAGCACTTTTCTTTCTGGTCACCATTTTAACTTATTAGCTAACTGAATCACAGCTTTCCTTTGTTCAGACAAGTTAAATCTTTGCTGAAACAAAATTATTTGATTCGCTACCTATAGTGTGTGAACTGTTTACATCTCATTGGTAGTCATGGTAGCACAGAATAGATCATGACCTACTTTTAAAGTAGCCAAAACAGAATCCTTTAAATCAAAAAGGAACTGGACCACCAGTAAGCAACAGAAATGATGGCACTGATAGCACTGTCCACAGGCTATGGCGAGGCACATTAGAATATTGAAGTATAATTACAATTACCATGACCATATGATTGCATCTAAGTTCCGAGGGTTATGAATATTGTGTAAATGTTGGATAACATATTTTATAGTTACATATATATTTTGATTTTGCCCATTTGAACTTCCATCTTTTGTTCTAGTCAATTTTTAAAGCTCATGTACTTTGTTTACCAAATAGGAGTTATTCCCTTGATCGGGTTGCCACTATGTACATAATTTGGAAAAGGGCTAGAGAGATCTTCCAGAGACAGAGAAGAAAGAACATCTGCCCTCTGAGTGGCCATGTTTTAGTGATGATCGCAGCCCTATTCAGGGTGCTGTGTTTTTTGCTGGGCTTGACAGGCTAGGGTGGCTGTTTCTCAGGGTTATGTTCTGCTCACCTATTTTGGTTCTCTTTTGACTCATAACTCAGGCAAAGAAGAACTATGAGCAGAAATGCCGAGACAAAGATGATGCAGAGCAGGCTGTCCACCGAAGTGCCAACCTCGTAAACCCAAAGCAACAAGAAAAGGTACCTGGGAGGGCTGACCTGAAAAATCTGAGATTTACTTTATTGAGCTAAAGCCAGTTATTAATAATCTTAATTTAAAATAGACCTGTCCCCTGGGCTCCTGGCAATATCTTCCTTTAGGCTGTTAGGATTCTCTAAACTAGAAAAACCCTTGTCACATTTTGAGGGTTGTGGAAGAGCTAGAGGAAGGAGGCCATGGGGGAGGGAAGGAGGTGATAAAAAGTGGGGGAGAGGGTTTTGATTTTATTTTTCATCTTTCTTCAAAACTCAACTTATATATTCTTTGTAGCCTCCTGCTTGGGTGCCTCCTGCTTGGGTGTATTATAAACTTAATTTTATAAAATCCAGATATAAAGGCGTCAGCAAACAAAAGGCAGGGGTATGTTTTTAGGAAGACATAGGGCAAGATGCTTGATGGATATTTTCCAATGGTGATAAAATTAGAGGGCAAGTTGAACGGTTTGCTTTTGAGTGCAACATAGGGAAGACTTGGACTAGCACTCATCTCTTCACACTCACTGTTTTTAGATCTGTTCTGCCAACTGAATCCTGGCCCAGCATTCCTGATCTCTTGTTCTTTTTTGTCCTCACAGCTTTTTGTGAAACTAGCAACTTCAAAGACAGCAGCAGAGGACTCGGGTGAGGGACTGCTCCCAGGGATGGGGGAGGATTGTGGTAGGGTTGGCATTATCCTAAATCTGTCTGAGAAAGGTAGTTTTATATACCTTACAATGAAGAACATATGGATATACAGTAAGATTAATCAGAAGGGAGAACCAGGGAGGAAGGATGGGAAGGAGAGAAAGGAACAAATGAGGCAGCAGTTCCTGGCCACTGCTTGCTTAGTGTTACTGCTTTTTACATGTAGTCGCATGGTGGTGGTGGTGGGGTCGTGTGGCAGCTACTTTGTAATGAAGTGCTCACTCTGATTTATTGGGAACATCTACCTGAAAAGCTCATTTCAGCCCTGATACCTCTTATCCACTGTGAAAGAAACAGCCAAGTTGCGAGGACTCGTCATCACTGAAATCTAAGATCCAAATCCAAGGTGTCTAATTCCCAGAATATCTTGCAGGAAATAAGCCTTTCATGGCCCGAGTCATTTAAGACGTCTCTAACCCCCAAACTAAAATAATTTGGTGCCCCTTTAGGGCTTAAGGTAGTTCTCTTTTTCTGCATTCCTCATTCGATGATTTCCTGAAAATGAAAAGAGGTGGAAGCTATTGAGGCCACATTAGACAAGGAAAACTCTGGTTGAGGTTCTTTGTCTGCTTTCACTTCCCCTCTTGGATCATTTCTTGCTAATTGTTTGGTTCTGTGCTAATTTCCCAAAGATATGAGAGTGAGAGGTGTGATTCTGGCCTTCCAAATTTCTGAGCTCCGTGGAACCTTGTGAGCTCACCGCCATTTGGATGAGCCTGAGGGGTGTCTGCGAGTGCCCTCCCGTCTAGTTTCTGAACCCAGGCCCCTCCCTTCCATTGCAGACAAGGCGTACATGCTGCATGTCAATATGCTGGATAAGGTCCGAGAAGAGTGGCAGAGCGAGCACATCAAGGCCTGTGAGGTAACTGGAAGCTGCTTAGGAGGGGACGGGTCTTCATCCTAGAACTTGTAGAATCTACTTTTGTAGAAATATTCCACTCCCTTATTATGCCCCCCCATCCCCAATTCTGATAGACTACTTGAGAGAAGATTAGAAATCAGGAATTTAAGTGGAGAATGAAAGGAACTATAATGTTTTCCCCCAAACCTCATCTTTCTGCCTCCTTCCTCTCCT
>NW_011888784.1:6323906-6327526 GCF_000151845.1 Pteropus vampyrus
GATAATGGTTATCTGTGGGAAGGAGGAAGGTGATGGAGACTGGGGAAAAGCACACAGGGATTTAACAGAATCTGGAGCAATTATGGCCAAAATTTTTGACAAAGCTAGGTCATTGGTACATGGAATTTATTATATTGCTCTCATGATTCTGTCTATGAAATACTCCATAATAAAAATAATGTAATTTTTGTATACAATGTATAGTATATAAATACTAAAATTTACAGGTGAAATAATGTCTTTGTTTCAAAATATTTCAGGGAGTAGATGAGTTGGTAGGGGTGTAGGTAAAACAGAATCGGTTGTGAGTTGGTAAATGTTTATACTATTCTGTCTATTCTTGGATATGTTTGAAGTTTTACATTATAAAATGTTTTAAAATGTAATAGTGTTATATCTAATATTTTAAAAATATGCTAACATATAACATTCACTGTTGAATAGAATAGCATTCACTTTGTAGAATAGCTTGATTTTCCAAAAAAAAAAATATTTGGATATTTATTAATGTTTAAAAAGCTATTGTTTAGGCAGTGACTTAAAAAAAAACTTTTTTATTAAGGAAAATTTCAAACATACACAACAATAGAAGACAAGTACAAGGACCCCCATATATTCTTCAACTAGCTACAATTATGACCATCTTGCCAATTGAAGTCATTCATTGGTGTACGTGTGTTGGGGGGTGGGATGGTCAACCTTTTGATTCTGAGGCTCTGTTTGGCTGCTTAGTCAGAGGTGCCCCTCAGGCATCTGGAAATGGGAGCTGAAATTCATAACCTATTACCTTTCAGAGTTATTCAATTCGGTTTATGTTAATACCATATTAGAATCCATTTGCATTCTTTGCTTGCTCTAAGAGTTTATTATGAGTTTTCTCAGGGGTGAGGGGAGTACCCTAAATAGGACAATAAGCTTACTGATAATTGAGGGTTGACATTGTTTCTTAAGTCATAGCCAGTCTAGAAAAGTGACCCCTTTCTCTGCACGTGTATTTACATGTAGTTATATTTCTGTAGGTGTTGGAGGCTCAAGAATGTGAACGAATAAACTTCTTTCGGAACGCATTGTGGTTACACATGAATCATCTGTCGAAACAATGTGTCAAAAGTGATGATGTAAGTCACAGAGGCATCCATGGAGAGTTCATTAGCTCATACCCCTCATTTGAGGCCCAGAGAGGTACAGCAACTTGCCCAGGGCTACACAGTGAGTTGGTGGAAGGACCCAGATAGACACCTAACCTAAGAGACGCCTGACTCTTGGTCTACTTTGCTGTCTTGATTTTTTTTTTAAGAAATTCAGAGTCAGGGCAGGAGATCAGAGAAAGGGGACCCAAATCTAGTTTAATTTGTGGAAGACAGAGAAGTCACAACATGAATGTACTAGTAGCCTGACCCATGCCCAGGTAATGGTCACTCCAGGGCTCAGGATTTGCTTCAGTGGCATTCCCTGGGCCATTATCCAGGTTTAACTTGTGTACAGCCATCCTCATGGGGTTCCCAGGTCTCAGAGGGACCAGAATCAAGTCAGCACAGCCTTCTTTGCTAAGAAATAGCCACCCTTACGTCAGTGAGACATTTACTTTAGAATAACAATTGAACACACAAAAAGCCTGTAGGATTGAATGGAAGAAGTTATCTCCAAGTTAAGTAATTGTCTTTGTGTTTGTGCATGGCATTGGTCTTGTGTCATAGGACTTGGTATCTCTATTCTTTATCCTATAAGTATTAAAAAAAAAAAAAACAACAAAAAACCAAACAAATTCCAAAACAAAATTTGGAAATGAGTCAGCCTTTCATCAAGCCACCTGTTTTAATAAGCTGTGCCATAATTTTGATGGACATCCCTCTTCTTTTTGTTAGATGTATGAAGAAGTTCGTAAGAGTTTAGAAATGTGCAGCATCGAGAAAGACATTGAGTACTTTGTGAATCAACGAAAAACTGGACAGACTCCACCAGGTGAATAGAGCAGTAGGGTCGGGAGTTTGTTTAAGCAATTCTATTAGTTTTTTTTGTCACGTGTCATTGAGAATGGAAGACATCTGCCTCTTTACATTTTGTTTCTTGATGATTTCTCTAGCACCCATCATGTATGAAAATTTCTACTGCCCCCAGAAGAATGCAGCCCCACCAGGAAAGGCTACAGGGCCTAACTTGGCAAGGTAATAACCAGCTTCCTTTCACATGAGGAAAAATACTATTTTTTTAGTCTTTTTGTTCCCCCAGCTTTATTGAAATATAATAGACAATTAATTGCTCATTTACATTATACGATTCAATCAGTTTTTTTCAATTATAGTCGGCATATAATAATATATTAGTTTCAGTTGTATAGCATATTGATTAAAGATCTATATAACTCATGAATTGGTCACCCCACTAAATCAGGTACCCCTCTGCCTCCTTAGATATTTTTTACAACACTTTTGACTGTTTTACTTATGTTACACTTTATATCTCTGAGACTACTTTGAATCTATCCATTTGTACTTCTTAATCCCTTTGCCCTTTTTTACCATCCCCCCAACCCCTCCTCCCATCTAGTAGCCCTCAAAATATTCTCTGTATCTATGAGTTTGTTTCTGTTTTTGTTGTTGTTGTTTATTTTGTTCGTTAGATTCCACATGTACATGAAATTACACAATATTTGTCTTTCTATCTCTGACTTATTTCATTCAGTGCAATACCCTCGAGGCAATATCTTTTTCCATCCCTTTCCTTTTAGTCTGTGTGTGTCTTTTAATCTGAAGTGAGTCCCTTGTAGGCAGCATAGGTAGGGGTCTTGTTTTCTTATCCATTCAGCTTCTCTATCTTTTGGTTGGAGCACTTCATTCTTTTCCATTTGTGGTACTTGTTGATAGGAAGGTAGTTATTACCATTCTTTATTTCTGTTTTTGATACGTGTTTTTTTTGTTTCTTTTCCTTAAAGAAGTCCCTCTAACATTTCCTATAATACTGGTTTGGTATTGATAAATTCCTTTAGCTTATTTTTGTCTGGGAAGCTCTTTATGTGTCCTTTGACTATAAATGATAGCTTTGCTGGATAAAGTATTCTTGGTTATTGATCTATGTTTTCAACACTTTGAATATTTTGTGCCAAGCCCTTCTGTCCTGAAAAGTTTCTTTTGAGCTTCTTTGTAGGTAACTAATTGCTTTTCTCTTGCTGTTTTTAAGATTCTCTTTGTATTTAACCTTGGCATTTTAATTATGATGTGTTTTAGTGTGGACCTCTTTGGGTTCATTTTTTTTGAGACTCTCTGAGCTTCCTGGGGTTGTATGTCTATTTCCTACACCAGCTGAGGGAAGTTTTCCATCATTATTTCTTCAAATATATATTCAACTTCTTGTTCTCCCTCTTCAGGTACCCCTATGACATGGAAGTTGTTACCCTTAATTTTGTCCCATAGCTAATTAAACTATTTTTCTATTCTTGGTTACTTTTTTCTTGCCATTCTGGTTGGGTGTCCTTGGCTTCTCCTTCCTCGATATCGGTGTTTCGATCCTCTTCCTCCACTTTATTGATTCCCTCTAATACACTCTTCATCTCATATAATGTAGTCTTCATTTCTGACTGGTTTCCTTTTATAATTTCCATTTCCATTTTTATGTGTGTGTGT
>NW_011888784.1:6327576-6346046 GCF_000151845.1 Pteropus vampyrus
AACAACAAAAAACCAAACAAATTCCAAAACAAAATTTGGAAATGAGTCAGCCTTTCATCAAGCCACCTGTTTTAATAAGCTGTGCCATAATTTTGATGGACATCCCTCTTCTTTTTGTTAGATGTATGAAGAAGTTCGTAAGAGTTTAGAAATGTGCAGCATCGAGAAAGACATTGAGTACTTTGTGAATCAACGAAAAACTGGACAGACTCCACCAGGTGAATAGAGCAGTAGGGTCGGGAGTTTGTTTAAGCAATTCTATTAGTTTTTTTTGTCACGTGTCATTGAGAATGGAAGACATCTGCCTCTTTACATTTTGTTTCTTGATGATTTCTCTAGCACCCATCATGTATGAAAATTTCTACTGCCCCCAGAAGAATGCAGCCCCACCAGGAAAGGCTACAGGGCCTAACTTGGCAAGGTAATAACCAGCTTCCTTTCACATGAGGAAAAATACTATTTTTTTAGTCTTTTTGTTCCCCCAGCTTTATTGAAATATAATAGACAATTAATTGCTCATTTACATTATACGATTCAATCAGTTTTTTTCAATTATAGTCGGCATATAATAATATATTAGTTTCAGTTGTATAGCATATTGATTAAAGATCTATATAACTCATGAATTGGTCACCCCACTAAATCAGGTACCCCTCTGCCTCCTTAGATATTTTTTACAACACTTTTGACTGTTTTACTTATGTTACACTTTATATCTCTGAGACTACTTTGAATCTATCCATTTGTACTTCTTAATCCCTTTGCCCTTTTTTACCATCCCCCCAACCCCTCCTCCCATCTAGTAGCCCTCAAAATATTCTCTGTATCTATGAGTTTGTTTCTGTTTTTGTTGTTGTTGTTTATTTTGTTCGTTAGATTCCACATGTACATGAAATTACACAATATTTGTCTTTCTATCTCTGACTTATTTCATTCAGTGCAATACCCTCGAGGCAATATCTTTTTCCATCCCTTTCCTTTTAGTCTGTGTGTGTCTTTTAATCTGAAGTGAGTCCCTTGTAGGCAGCATAGGTAGGGGTCTTGTTTTCTTATCCATTCAGCTTCTCTATCTTTTGGTTGGAGCACTTCATTCTTTTCCATTTGTGGTACTTGTTGATAGGAAGGTAGTTATTACCATTCTTTATTTCTGTTTTTGATACGTGTTTTTTTTGTTTCTTTTCCTTAAAGAAGTCCCTCTAACATTTCCTATAATACTGGTTTGGTATTGATAAATTCCTTTAGCTTATTTTTGTCTGGGAAGCTCTTTATGTGTCCTTTGACTATAAATGATAGCTTTGCTGGATAAAGTATTCTTGGTTATTGATCTATGTTTTCAACACTTTGAATATTTTGTACCAAGCCCTTCTGTCCTGAAAAGTTTCTTTTGAGCTTCTTTGTAGGTAACTAATTGCTTTTCTCTTGCTGTTTTTAAGATTCTCTTTGTATTTAACCTTGGCATTTTAATTATGATGTGTTTTAGTGTGGACCTCTTTGGGTTCATTTTTTTTGAGACTCTCTGAGCTTCCTGGGGTTGTATGTCTATTTCCTACACCAGCTGAGGGAAGTTTTCCATCATTATTTCTTCAAATATATATTCAACTTCTTGTTCTCCCTCTTCAGGTACCCCTATGACATGGAAGTTGTTACCCTTAATTTTGTCCCATAGCTAATTAAACTATTTTTCTATTCTTGGTTACTTTTTTCTTGCCATTCTGGTTGGGTGTCCTTGGCTTCTCCTTCCTCGATATCGGTGTTTCGATCCTCTTCCTCCACTTTATTGATTCCCTCTAATACACTCTTCATCTCATATAATGTAGTCTTCATTTCTGACTGGTTTCCTTTTATAATTTCCATTTCCATTTTTATGTGTGTGTGTGTGTGTTTTTTATTTCTTTGTTAAAGTTCTCACTGAGTTCATCTACACTTCCCATAAGTTCATTAAGCATCTTTATAACCAGCATTTTGAACTCTGCATCTGTTAGATTGCTTGACTCCATTATTTCTGGATTAGTATGCTGAGTGAAATAAGTCAGACAGAGAAAGATAAATACCATATGATTTCACATATGTGGAATCTAAGAAACAAAAAGAACAAACTAATTGAAAACAGACACAAATATAGAGGACAATCTTGTGACGGCTAGAGGGGCGGAGGTTTGGGGGACTGGGAAAAACGGGTGAAGGGTTAAAGAAGTACATTAGTAGTTGGTAGATGGTCATAGGGATGGGGAGCACGGCATAGGGAATGCAGTCAACAGTAATGTAATGGCTAAGTGGAGAGCCAGAAGAGAGAAAGAACAATTAGGGGGATCGTTTTATAAACTATATAAATGTCTAACCAATGTACTGTATACTTGAAACTAATAATAAAATAAAATAAAAAAGAAAATAATAACTATGTGAGGTGGAGAATATGTCAAAAAAAAAAGAACCACAAAAAACAGTTCATGTGAATTAGCTCCTTTAATCCTCACAGTGAAGTGGGAGCTGTTTGTATTTCCTATTTTACACGTGGAAATGCTGATGTACAAGGAGATCAGGAAATCTCACCTACACAGCTGAGATGTCCCTCCTGCCCATATGGTTTGTGGTGTCAGGGCTCTGTGCTCCTGACCACGGTGCATCCTGCTCCTCAGAATAACAGAATGTCTGCAGTGTAGATTGCAGTAGGTCAGTGCTTCAGACCTTTGGCTTCATCTCCATTTTTCTTGTCTTCCAAAGCAGAAACCAGATATGATTAGAATGCATTATGCTTGTTATATGAAGTAGAAAATTAGAAAAACAAGAACGCATCTGAAAGATTTTTGTTTTCATTTCTTACAGGAGGGGACCTCTCCCAGTCCCTAAAAGTTTACCAGGTATGTCACCGAGAAAGGCCTTTGGAAATGCTTGTCAGGTTTTCCTTAAGGTTGAGTAGCTAGAATGTTTAAATAAAAGGAAAAATGGGAATAAATAGAATTAAATACATAAGAGAATAAGTCTATATTAGAATCTTATTATAATACTATGTGTCACAAAGCAGGATTTGGTAATTGGTGGTCTACTTTATAGCTTAGAGAATTTAGTTCCTGGAGTGCCAAAAGAAACTTTTTATAAGACAGTCTTACTTAAGAAATTATTTCAACTTGGCTGTGAGAACAGCAGAGCTGAGATATAGTTTCCTTTGGATTAAACAGAAATATAATTTATAGAAAGCATAGATGTCTGGAACCGTGTAATTTAATATTATATATATTTTATATTGTCCATAATTGGATCTTTCGCTAGTCACTAGTCTCCTTTTTTCCCTAAATTCTTATGATACCACTGGAAGAACTACACATTTGATCATTTTTTTTAATAGTTATATTTCTTAGATAATTATGAGACCCTTGAGGGCAAGCATTTGTTTTTCCTGTATCATTCACAATACCTAACACAGTACTAAGCATTTAGTAGGTACTCAACAAATATCTATTATTTGTATAAAAGAAAGATATGCCTATCTATGTTCAAGGGATTGAGGGAAGAGACAACTAATGCTGTACTTAGCAGCTTAGCAAAAAATTAGTGACTGAAAAAAAATTTCATGGCTGAAATGACATCTTTGAACAATAAAAGGATTTAAAATTTTTCTTATTGCCTTGTAATTATGACTTGATAATGTCGGACTTATTTTTGTCTATTTTTGAAGATGACTTTACTGTGGGTGCTGCTCTCTGGGCATAGATGAAAAGGGCAAAGAAATCATAATAGTGAATTCCAGAATATTCTCTTGTTTATAGTTATGACTACCATTTGTAGTTTTTATTGCCAGCTATATTTTCTTACTAAAGGGAAGTCACTAGAATCTTTGAGTGGAATGCCTTGATTTGAAAGGGCAAGATCTTATCATGGAAAAATGTTGGATTCATGTTGTTTTGTGCCCCGCCCTTTGCAGATGACCCAGGTTACTCTGTGATTGATAACTACAGTTTGATCTACCAGTAACATCAATGGTAAGAGCCTTTAATCATTTTCATGTGATCAAATTGCATTTAGCCTGGCGATTGTATTTTTGAAGACTTTGATGCTTCTTTATAACACCACTACAAGCAAGCAAGGCCTTGCAACAGGTTGGCACGCCTGTAGGTGTGGTGTTCCTGCAGGATGACTTCTCTGGATCCCACCACTGAAATGGAACTGGAGACCACTCTGTACCTATTTGAATGAGGGTATTTTTCCTTCATTAATTATTCTACAACTCTTGATCTTGCTCTCATTAAACTCTGTAGTGGCTATTACACACCTACACTTAAGGCAATGCTCACAAACAAAACGCACCTGATTCTCACACCTTCATTCCCAAAAAAGGAAAAGTCAGGTAAAAGAAGTGGATAAAAATAAGGCAAATGGTATTACACTCTCCGAACACACAAAGGTATCAAAGGGTCATCTTCCACCAGATTATTACTACTTGGATTCTTGAATCACAAGGATTCCTAGAGCAGGACTATTAAGTCAACTGTGACTGCAAAGATGAGTCTTAAGACTATTACTCTTCGGCATTTGAGTGCTTGTACCATGCCCCGAGTCAGTATCAATCTTCACAAATGTTTAGGAATGCCTCTGAAGCCAAAAGAGCAATACTAAATGAAACTCTTCATAAAGTATAATTCTTTTAACCCAAATGGGCATATCTTGGGGTATGACAATATATGCATAAATGAGCAAAGAAAAGGTCTGAAAGGATGTATTCCCAAACAGGTAATAGTCTTTATTTTTGTTTGTCCATGTGTTCTAATTTGTCTGCATAAACATTTATCACTTCTTTAATTAAAAAGTGTTTTAAAGAGTTGATCCTCTTGCATATTACTGAACGTCATGTGTTCCTGAGAGAGTGATAGGAGAGGTGGGTGGGATGCAGGAAGTCATAATGGAACTCAAATGGCCTCTCTCCCACCCTTCTTGGTTTGGTGTTTGTGACATTTGCTGTCATTTATGAAACAAAACGGGTTTTAAGAGAGTTGTTAAAACCTTCATTGTACCATCTGACTGGAAATCGCTTGGAAGTGAGCACATCAAAACCCTTTAAAAACATCTACTTTGTGACTTATAGCCAATTAGCTAAATAGGATGAAAGCCATGTTGTCTTTGATTCAATAGAAATAATCAGCTAGAATTACTTACATTTAAACACAAATCTTTAAATTGCTTAAGAAGCGTGTTTAATATGTAAGGAATTTTACTGTAAAAGATAATGGAAATTGAAGACATACATACCCCATCCTCAAACTATATATATTAATTTCTTACCTTCAAACAAATGTGGTCTTTACAACCAGTTGTCATTTCTTCTTCATTTCATAAGCCTCCATCTTTCTCGTGGAAAGAGGCAAGACCCATATTAGAGGTAGAGCAGCAACACAAAAATCAATGACGTGGGATTCGAAGGTGAAATTGCTCTCTGGATCATCACAAGGATGATGGCTATGGGCAGGGCAAGAGCAGCTCCAAGAGTATCTTTTTATTTTTAACCATGTTCTCTCCTGCCCTCCCCAGTTTGCATGAATCATATACTCTAGTGGCTTAATAATAGCACATGACCCAACAACTCTAGTTTCTCAGAGCCCGGGAATCTGCTGTTTGAATGCAAGATGCTAAAACCAACACATTTATTCAAGTTGGATCATTTTATTGGGGTTTGTTAGTGTCCGCGCTGTCTCAGTGAATAAGAATTCAACATATACACGTATAATTGAATTTAAGAGAATTTTAAAGAAGGGAGTCTACCTTAGTAACTTAGTTAAGCAACTTATCACAACATCTAAAATAGTTTGACTGAACCTTTGGAATTGAAATTTAAATAAGAAAGTTTAGGAATTTGTGATTTGTCCTGCAATTGTTGATTTTAGCTGCTATTCTTGTTTTTAATTCTAACATGTTTAGGTAAAGATAGATTATAACTTTGGAATTTAAAAATGTGTATCAAAAAATATAAATACATGTATTATTTACTATAAAAAGATGCTATTATCATCACATTCTATTTTTCATCACTTGGAATACCCATTTCTCACCATGTGTTTTCCTTGGCCAAGCAAACACACTTGTCTTCATTGAATAAAATCTCAATGTAAGAGTGGGCTGCTGACATGAATGGTTAATTGAAATAAAATTTCCTTTTTATTTCCTTTTAGAAAACAAAGCTTTTTCCAGCTGGTGCTTCTATGGCATGGAAGGAGGCACTCCAAGCAGCAGAATCTGTAGAAATTATATCAATCATGAAGACTTTGAAATGAACCCTTGCTCTAATTTTTTGATATTTTAAATGTATCATAGACATTTAGTTTACCTTAAGCTTGTTGAGTTCCGCAGTTTCTAAGACAAATTCACAGATTGTCGCAGTTTGAAGAATGATCCTTTCTTAATCAGTTACTAAAGTTGTGACAGCATTGTGTTTCCTACTTGATCCAGGACAGTTTCTGGATTTGGAGCCTTGACTCTTATGGGGTGAAGGCAGGAGTGGCTGTAGAGGAGTCTGAGCCATCAACCTGCAAAGAAGCTCCTTTGGCAGAGGAGCAGCATGCTATGGAATTTCCACAGCAACACACACTCTCAGTGGTACAAGATTTAAAATTATTTCTTCCTTTTGGCCGGAAGACTTAGAGGCCATCTGATCGTACTTTCTCATTTTACAGATGAGAAAAATGAGGCCCAGAAGTGTGAAATCAATTTCCTCACTGTTGTCCCAGCTGATTATGGACAGCCCAGAACTAGAGTGCAAGCTCATCCCATATCACAATTCTTCTAACCCTTCCCAAGGCTGTGATACTTATGTTGAAATGTAAGACACCAAATGTTTTTGCCAGCATCTTTTCAATTGGGAAATTACCAGGGTTTAAATGTCAGATTTATTTTTATATGACTCACTGTGTGTACTGAAGCACTGCATACCACATTTAATCTAATCTAATCTAATCTAATCTAAGCACTGATTGTAAAACATGCCATTATTTTATATACCACTAAGAAAGTTGGGTAGGGGAGAATTCACAATTAATGTGTGGCAGTTAATAGCCAAGCCCATTTGAATTTGAGATTATAACATGTGCAGAAAAAAAAAGTATCCTAGAATCAATGAAATCTGGTATTTTAACTCTATTCCTGAAGAGAATTTTAGAGTTATAAAGCCAGTCCTCAGTCCTGGATTTTCACAGAGATCCTGCCCTTCTAGATCCTGGAATCTTTTAAAGTGTCAGTCTTCCCTTTTCACAGAAATTGGGGTCTTCCTTTTGTCACCCACAAACAGCAAGGAGATTATGTACCTTTCGGGCAACAGTCACACACTGTAAGAAAATGGTTCATTTTAGTTAATAAGTTAAAATATCATGGGACAAAAAAATAAAAATAAAAATAAAATAACACTGGCACTTAGGCTATAAAATTTTGTTACTGCAAAGAGCATATATTTTCCTCTCTTGCTCTATGCAGTAGCTTTCTTAGAACTATGGACAAATTGACTGAAAGAAGATTGATTCTTTCTCCTCTTTTAATATAAGGTGCTACTGAGAGTGGCAGCTTCTTGTCATGACAGGAAGCTTGCTTCAGTTGGATATCCCTTTGAGAAACTGAAGCTTGCAAAGGGCCATTGACTTCCCCAAATTGAAAAGGCTCAGGAAATTTTCCTTCAAACTCAGAACATTCTATTTTTAAGTACTTTATTTATTTTTGGCAGTTCCTCAGGGAATCACTTTTCTCTCTATTTAGTCAGTGTGATTGATGTAAGTGTTTTATGAATTGAAAATATTTTTATTGCTCTTTTAGTTTAATATGAAATAAAATAAAGGTTCTTGGTGATTTGGGATTTATTTTGCATTTTTATGTTAACCACGTCTTTCTCCCAAGTGCTACTTGACCCACTTTTGTCACATTTGCTATTGTTAGACTACGGAAGGACAAACTGCCGGTGAGGGAAGCCACGTGGAGACTGGTGCCTTGCCACTTCCTCCGGGCGCCAGCTGCAAGGTCACTTCCTCAGGGACACACCTTCCCTGCCTCCAGTCTAGGGCGGATCCCACTGCTGTATCCTTCCCCACCCCCACGTTTTCCTCATGGTTACATGATTCACTCTTGAGATTAGACCGTAACTTCCAGGAGAGCAGGACCCCTCTCTATCCTTTTTCCTGCTCTATCCCCAGCGCCTGACACATAGTAGTAAATATGAAAGAATTGGTAGCCTAGAAGAGAACATAAAGAAACCAGTTGAGAGAAAAATAAGGAGTGTAAAGGGAATGAAGCCAGTCAAATTAGTACACTTGTTAAATTTAGTAAATATGAGCTATTTTGCAGACTGTTGGTATCTTAATTTGGGTTCCACCAGAAGCAGACTCAGAGATAAGGATTCGAGTGTAGGTACATTTTCTGGGACATGATCCCAGAAAGCACCAGTGTGGAAGTGAGCCAGAGAAGGGAAGGGAAGTAGAAGAGCGTGCATTATCAAGCTAGTTGCCACAGTGGGCAACTGGAACTTAAGCCTTTTGGGGATTCCTGGGAGACATACCTCAGAGATAGCTCACCTGAGGGCAGGGGCTGGGATAGTCATTCACCAACTCCTGTCAGTCACAGGTCGAGGGCTGCTCCTGTGAGGCATTAATTTTCTGGCATTTGTGGCCTGCTATGAACTCTGACAGAGTGGGTTCTAGTAATCTCTGAGGGCCCTCAGGCAGACGTGGTTCCTGGCAGCTGGAAGTTGGGCTGGTGTGTAAGGAAATGATAGGTACTGACAGCACTGACTCCTGCATGGTTCAGATTAATCTGTGCCCACATGAATTTTTAAAAATCTTTTTCCCAGCTTTATTGAAATATAATAGACAATTAGTTGCTCATATTTACATTGTACAGTTCAATGAGTTTTTTCAATTATAGATGGCATAAAATAATATACCAGTTTCAGTCGTCCAATCTAGTGATCAGAGATCCACATAATTCGCAAAGTGGTCACCCCACTAAATCTAGTGCCCTCTTCCCCTTTACATATTTATTACTTTATTAACCATCTTCTCCATGCTACACTCTACATTTCCATGTCTATTCTGCAACTATCCATTTGTACCTTTTAATCCCTTTGCCTTTTTTCCCCATTCCCTAACCCCCCTCCCAACTAGTGGTTCAAAATAGTCTCTGTATCTGAGTTTATTACTGCTTTTGTTGTTGATTTTGTTCTTTAGATTCCACATGTATGTGAAATTATGCGATATTTGACATTCTCTATCTTTCCCGTTTCATTCAGCACAATACCCTCTAGGTCTATCAAGGCAATATTTTTCTCCATTCCTTTCCTTTTAGTCTGTGCGTGTCTTTTAATCTGAAGTGAGTCTCTTGTAGGCGGCATATGTAGGGGTCTTGTTATCTTATCCATTCGGCTTCCCTAACTTGGTTAGAGCACTTAATTCTTTTCCATTTGAGGTACTTATTGATAGGAATGTAGTTATCACCATTCCTGTTTTTGATACATGTTTTTTCTTCTTAAAGAAGTCCCCCCAACATTTCCTGTTATACTGGCTTGGTGTTGATAACGTTCTTTAGCTTATTTTTGTCTGGGAAGCTCTTTATCTGTCCTTCCACTCTAAATGACAGATTTGCTGGATAAAGTAATCTTGGTTGTAGATGCTGGGTTTTCATCATGTTGAATATTTTATGCCAAGCCCTTCTATCCTGCATGATTTCTTTTGAGAAAATCAGTTGCCAGTCTTAACGGGAGCTCCCTTGTAGGTAACTATATGCTTTTCTCTTGCTGCTTTTAAGATTCTCTCTTTGTACTTAACCTTTGGCATTTTAGTTATGATGTGTCTTGGTGTAGACCTTTTTGGGTTCCTATTTATTGGGATTCTCTGAGCTTCCTGGGGTTGCATGTCTATTTCCTTCACCAGAGAAGGGAAGTTTTCCATCATTATTTCTTCAAATAGCTCTTCAACTTCTTGTTTTCCTTCAGGTACCCCTATGACATGAATATTTTGGCATTATTTAATAGAGTCCCATAGGCTCCTTAAATTATTATAGACTTAGTTTCTTTTTTCTTGCCATTCTGATTGAGTGTCCTTGGTTTCCCCATCCTCTTCTTTATCCACTCTGTTGATTTTCTTTAATATACTCTTCATCTCAGATAATGTGTTCTTCGTTTCTTACTGATTCCCTTTTATTATTTCCATTTCCATTTTTATGTTTTTTTTAATCTCTTTGTTAAAGTACTCACTGAATTCATCTATACTTCCCCTAAGTTCGTTGAGCATTTTTATAACCAGTGTTTTAAACTCTGTATCTGTTAGATTGCTTGATTCCATTATTCCTGGATCTCTGTTCTGTTCTCTCATATAGTTTCTGCTTCTTTGTCTTCCCATTTTGGCTGCCTTTCTGTGTCTGTTTCTATGTACTAAGCAAAGCCCCTAAGTCTCTCAGTCTTATTAGCGTGGCTTTGTATAGTAGATGTCCAGGGGCACAGTCCTTACAGGGGTTCAGCTGCAAGCCAAGTTTAGCCCCAGCCTGTGCCCCTCTGGGGCAACCTTTTAAGATTCAGCATGCAATCCCCAGATGCTGTGCTTATAGTTGTCTCAAGAAACCGCACCAGAAACTGAGGCCAGCTGCCACTAGAGTGAGTCTAGGCTCTGCTCAGCAAGGAGCACCTGACTCGTCAGAGATACACCTGGATGTCTGCCCACATTAATTTTACTCCATCTATGACTGCTTCTTCAAGTCCCAGTTTCCAACACACACACACTAGAAGCTTAGTAGGACAAGCTATAGTCCCTGTTGCTACAAATGGTTCTGAGTTCATGATTGATATTATCTCCATCATCTACCACCCTGTTACGAAGTGAATTGTGTCCCCCCAAATACATATGTTGAAATCCCAATCCTCAGTACCTCAGAATGGAACTATTTTGGGAGAAAGGGCCTTTAAGAAGGTAATTAAGTTGGAATAAGGCTATTAGGAAGAGATACCAGGAGTGAGTGTGCACAAAGGGACAGCCATGTGAAGAGGCATCAAAAGGGCAGCCATCTGCAAGCCAAGGAGAGAGGCCTCCGAGGAAACCAACCCTGTCAGCACCCTGATCTTGGACTTCCAGCCTCCAGAACTACAAGAAAATTAGTTTCAATTCTTTCTTTGTGGTATTTTACTATGGCAGCCCCAGCAAGCTATACACACACATTCTAGGTTCCTTTCACATTTGACTAATCTGCTTGTCTATGTTGCTTGACTGATGGAGTAACCTAGACCCTCATCCTTAAGGGTTATCAGGCTCTTGTCAGACTTTGTTTGCTGAAATTTCCAACTTATTTTTATCACCAAGCATGGTAACACTAAGAGGCACCCCAGTGAAACTCTTGTGTTCCAGATATTCCTCCTTGCCCCCTTTCCTCATGGCAATCACATATGCCTGCTGGGATAGTTGCTCTTTTCTTTGCTTGCTGATCTACTGGTATGAGGACTCCCCAAATGATGAGGCATCAGCCACAGTTTTAGTGGAACCTTTTCTATGTCCCCTGGTAGATGTATCCCTTGCCAGCTAACGGGTGCTCTGGTTCAGCAGAGCCTAACATTGAGGAAATGGTAACTCAAGTTCCCCAAATGGGTCAATGTGAGCTATTGTGGCAGAGGCTACTCTTACCTCCAGGCTTCCAGACTTGTGTTTTCTACCTAGTGGAGTCAGAACATTCTACCATATTGTGGCCATATGTGCATA
This sequence comes from Pteropus vampyrus, assembly GCF_000151845.1. Classification (NCBI taxonomy): domain Eukaryota; kingdom Metazoa; phylum Chordata; class Mammalia; order Chiroptera; family Pteropodidae; genus Pteropus; species Pteropus vampyrus. Next base: position 6,339,279 of record NW_011888784.1, read on the forward strand.
TACTTCATCTTTAAGTATTCCCCAGCCCTGTAAGGTATTCTCATGTTGCTGCACCTTTAAGAGGCTATTCCAATATTTTATCAGGGCTGCAGCTTCTAGGTGTACACACTGGAACCCATGGACATTTGCATATTGTTGTACCATCTTCATTGTAAAGTGAAGCAGCCTTTGGCATAGGATATGCATCAGGAGCTCTCAACAGGGGCAATATTACTCTCAAGAAGGTGAAAATTGGTTTTTGATTGGCAAAACAAATCTTACTCTTTTTATGTATAAAGCACAGATATACATACAGTGCATAATCAGATACAGTATATCTGTGGTATTAAAATTTCATAGGAGTGGTGATTAGAAAAAAATTGTCTAAAAAGGCTCCTTAGGGGAATGGCAGTACTTGAAATACTGGTCTAAGATAATGTTATGTGAAATTTCATAAAGATACATCAGACACTCTATTAGCCTTTAGGTAATGTTGTTGGCTAAGGCACTGCCAGCTGAAAAGGAGAATCTAGGAATCAATCCCAGTAGAGATGAATTCCTGCCCCTTCCAGAGTGGAAGGAGTTTGATGGAATCAATTTGCCACCAAGTGGCTGGTTGGGCTCCTTGAGGGATGGTAACATTTAGGGCTCAGCTTCAGACTCTGGGGCTAATTGGTCAGACATCTAGCAGTAGCCACTAGATCAGGCCTGGTGAGTGGGGGCCCCTATAGAGTTTTCATACTCGTCACCATAGTTATTCTGTTCATGAACCCACTGAGGAAGCACTGGAGTGGCCAAGGACAGAGGCTGGCTAGACTCCATCGGATGAGTTCCCCCACCTGGTTGTTGTGCACCTCCTTTGATAGATACTGTTTTGTGTGCACTGATGTAAGATGCAAAGATTTGCACATTTGTTGCCTATTCGTTTGCTATTCCTCATGATCATCCTCTACTTCTTCCAGTATAGTTACTACTTTCTTTGACCCCATATCTCTTCAGTCTTCTAATATTGTTCCCTGATCAACCAGTCAAGTCACGTGCCACTGCCCAGGAGTCTATGCATATACTTACCTTGGGCTATTCCTTCCTTCACACCAAGTCGATGACCAGCTGTGTTAATTGATACACTGCTCACTGAGAATACTTCTCTTCACTGTTTTTCACGGGCATTCCTAAGTGGGGTTGTAGTGTGGCAGCAGTCCACATACAGACTAACAACAATTAACATATAGAGCTGACTTATTCTTGAACCGAGCCTGAATTGGTTTGTTCTTCTCCATCAGCTGGCTTGAAGGAAACCTCCTATGAGGCCACAGATATGAGCTGAAGGAGAGGCATAAGGGTAACAGAGGAAGGTGATAGAGGTGTCTGCATTGCTTTTGTGATGTATTTGGCTTTCTGGCTTTTAGGATTTGTCCCACCTGATCCAGAAAATACCACTTCCACTGTATGATAGATCGCTGATGTGGTGGCCTGATTCAGTGGGTCTGAAGAAAGCTAAAATAGTTTAGAAGCAACATTATTTCATGTTCATGTTACCTTTATAATTTTAGAAAATTTGTTCTTTAAATGCTGCCACAGAGGCTTTGTTGTTTGTCCCTAGTGACCTGAGCTTGTCATTTTCTTCAGTGTGACAACAACCAACAACCAAATGCTAGTGATGTTGCATAAGCCCTGCCTCCTGAATGTTACCCCAATTTGCCACAGATGAGGCCTCCAATAAATATGATGCTTTACCTCAGAGTTTCTCACCATTTCGCTTCCACAAGCAGTGAGACCCTCATTGTCATCTGTCTGGGAAGGGATCAATTTCCAGAATCCCATCCTGGCATCTGAGTACCATTTCTGATGCCAACTGTCTTAGTGTGAGTTACCCCAAAAGGAGGCAAGGATTTGAGATCAAGTAATTTCTTTAGAAGGTGAATCTGGTGGACTCCAGTAATAAAATGAGAAGTGAAAAGGGGAAGAGAAGGGAGTGAATAAAGAGTATGTCATCAAGCAAGTTTCCACTGTAGGAAACATGATATATCCTACTAGGGATTCTGAGAAATAGCACAGAACACATACCTCAGAGTGTTTCCACCCAGCAAGTGAGGGAGCTGGGCAGTTTGCTAACACTGCTGTAATAAGGTACCACAAACTGGGTGACTTAAATAACAGAAATTTATTGTCTCACAGTTGTGGAGGCTAGAAGTCCAAAATCAAAGGGTCAGCAGGGTTGTTCCTTCTGAGGAATGTGAAGGAAGAATCTTTCCTTGCCTTGTTGATGGCTGTGTTCCTCTGTGTGTCTCTGTGTTCAAATCCCCCCTTTTTATAAGGGCACCAGTTGTACTGGGTGAGGGTCCAACCTTGTGACCTCATTTTGATTTGATTACCTCTGTAAAGACCCTATTTCCAAATAAGGTCACAACCTGGAGTACTGGAGTTTAGGACCTCAACATGTAATTTTGGGGGATAGAATTCAACCTATAACTGTATTTATATGCCAATTCCCATCTGTCATTGGTTGCTTTCATTTCAGGGCAGTGCGTTATTTCCCTGGCACTTTCAGCTTGCCTTACATGTGGCCAAGGAGAGCTCTGAGGTTAAGAGGTGCTAGTGGTTGGAATTTGGGTCTGCATACTCAGACATAAGTGCCCATGGAATATGGACACCAACAGTGTCTGATGCTTTGAAGGTACAAATAATTATTTCTATAACTCATTTAACCTTTTGTTTTTTTTAGTGGGGAAGACTATGATAAGAGGGAAAATAATAGAAAAAAAGAAAAGTTTTATATGTTTTGCTTTTTGTGGAAACCAAAGTCTATTAACAGAAGAGACCCCATCTATACAAGAGTCTTTAAAAAATGTAGGCTGAATATTTTTGGTAATTACTTGCACTGCCAGCTAATTGTCTCAGGAAAATGAAGTAATTTGGTAGTAACATGATTCTTTTATAATTTAAAGAATGCATTTAGTAATCATGAGTGATGAAATAATGCCTTGCACAGAATGATGTACAGGAAGTAATGAACTGTAGAATGAATGACTTCTCGGAATCTTATCAGAGGAGGTTTCACCAACGGGGAGTTACCACCAGATGGCAACAGAGACTCTGGAATATAATTTTGTGAGCAAGTTTAAGAAAGGTCCACCCGGGGTCCTTCCTGAGTTCAGCAACTTTCACTGAACCCCTGTTATGACAAACACTGTTTCAGATGCTGGTTGACTTAGGAATCATGGTCATATTACATTTTGGAACGCCATAATATAATATGTGAATTATACTCCTTTTATTAAATGCCTAGTTCTTATTTTTAGTTGATTGGGATTTTTCTGAGATTAAAAATTATTTTAAATTCTAAAAGCAGCAGTAAAAATTAATATAACCCATTAGAGGAAAATTTGGTAAATATTTACCAAAATTAAAAATGAGAATGTCTCTCTAATCAGCAATTTCACATCTAGGCATCTATCTTATAGAAGTACACATGCACAAAAATATATAAACGTGGTTTATATATAACCATGTTTTATATATAAAAAAAGCATTGTTTTTATTAGTGGAAAATTGGAAACAACTTCATGATCACTAGAAGTCTGTTTGTATAAAGTTATGAAATATTTAATTAATTAAGAAAAAATGATGTAGAGCTGTCTGTTCTTCTAAGGCAATATCTCCAAGATTTATGAATTAAAAGATCACAGGTAATACATACATAGACACTGAGTATTTCAGAGTGTGACATTTGTATATGGGTAGAAAAAGTCTGAAAGGATGCACACTGCGCTGTTAATAATAGTTAACTCTAGGGAGAGGAGTGTTAACTTTTTATTATATACACTTTGATGTTGTTTACACACACATTTAAGAATATTATAATTTAAAACTATTATAGAAAATTTTGAAGGGGAAAAATAAACCCAATACCCAACATTATGACTATTACGAATAATCCAATATCTTTTTTTTTAATGCCTACAGCATCTGGTATTCCTAGGTAGTCTCCCATCCGAGTACTAACCTGGCCCAACCCTGCTTAGCTTCCGAGATCAGAGGAGATTGGGCACGTTCAGGGTGGCATGGCCATAGATAATCCAATATCTTTTAAATAAAATGTTTCTGATGTTCAACTTGGCCCTAGTGTATAAGTACAGAGTATGGTAAACATGGAGAGACTAGGCCTAGCTTCCTATTTTAAAAGTCCATTTATATTATACGACTGCATTGGTTCAAATCCTAGCTCTACCATTTACTAGCTGTTTGGCCTTAGGCAAATAATTCAACCTCTCTGAGCCTTAGTCCTTGTCTATAAAATAAGAACAATAAAATTATTGACTTCGTAGGATTGTTATGAGAATCAAACGAATTATTATGTGAAAAATACTCAGAGCAGATTCTGGCTGATAGTTAGAGCTCAGGAAGTGGTGATTAGTACTGCCCAGGGATCAGTACTAGCAAATCTCTCACTGCTAGTTAGGACAGTAATTAACTCTGCTTGCTGTTGACATGAATTTTTTTAGAGTTACTGCAGAAAGGATTTATATATAGAAAAGACATTTGTCATTATTTCATTTTTTAAATTAATTTTTCAATTATTGAAAATTAATCTTCAATTAATTCAAGTCATACACATTTTAAAATTTAGTTTTTTTTTAAGTCTTCAAGTTATCTTTATAAATCTCGACATTCTTTTTATAAATCTAATACATTTAAATTAAACACTTTCAAGGGGAAACTTTAATGTTTGGCCAACTCAAATTCAATAGACCAAACTTTGTTATACATGGTCCTATATATGACAAATTCCTTTAAAATTTTAAAACTTCAGTATTTATATATTGATTTCTTCTATTGCCTGATATGACCAATAAACCTAACTACTTACACTATTCTAGTATCTAATAAATTCAGTTTATAAAGTATGCCTCCTTTTCCCCATAGGCTTTGATATACTTATTGCAATTTATCTATGCATTGTTTGCTTTCCAACTAAGCTGTAAAGCACAGGAAGTGAAGGTAGGGCCAGTTCTGTTTTGCTAAGTAGTGACTGGCACTTTGAGAACTTTGAAGGCCAAAAGGGATTTGAATTGGTAGAGGCCAGAGAGAGTTTTTCAGATGGGGAGAAATACTAGCTAAAGTTACGGCTAGTAATGGTGGTGTAAAGATTTTGTTTATATTGGTTAAATCTTGCTCATCATAATTTTACATACATTATACACATTTATACATCTCCCCCGCAGGGTATACAAAGAACATGTATATTCTGAGTAGCTTGATAATTTTGTTGTTGTTGAGGGTTTGGAATCAAAACACATGAAATTGTATTTTATATGTTTAATTAGCTCTTCAACAAGATACTATGCAGGCTGCATCTCTTATGTCGTTTTCATTTCTCATGCCATATTCCTGGATTTTTCATTCTAGGGTATGCTACCACTGGGTACATAGTTTTTTGTTTTGTTTTTCTTTGTCTTCCCATACACTCCATCAACTGTCTTACCCCACCATCAGACACAACTCACATTCATTCATCTGACTCATTGCATATTTATTGAGCATATAGTATATACTGGCCACTGTTCTAGAGGTCCTTAGGTTGCCTTATGGAACAAAACAAAGAATTCTGCCTTTGAGGATTTTATATTCTAGCCAGATTGACACCAACATAAAAGCAAATTATATAGTATTTTAAGAGGTACTAAGGGCTTTGGAAAAAAGAAATTGTAGAACTGGGGAAGGGAAATGGGCCTAAGTTTTTCATACCTGGAATTTTTTAAATGAAAGTGTGTAAAATCTGTACTAAGAATATTTTTAAGGGTCTTGTCTTATTGCTTTTTTTCTCTGCCTTCTTTGGGGAAGATGTCTCCTGTCTGAGAATTCATACAGTAATGATAACAACTACCATTTATTAACATATCTGCCGCTACCATTCACGATTAGTCCATTTAATCTTCATTATAACCGAAAAAGCAAGCATCGTTACTCCTCTCACAAAAGAGGAATGTGAAGTGACACCTCGATGAACGTCAAGGTTCTTTCCTTAAGCGCGAAGCAGAGATTTAGGCTAACTGGATCTGGTAATCTAAAAGTCAAAACAAGATTGACAAACTCCTCTCTCCCGATTTTTTTATGCCAACGTGGGTGAGGTGTGCGAACGCACCCCGGGTCCAAATTGAGTGAGGCTCAGCAGGACCGGGGTGACTGATACGACCTGTCAGTCCGGAGAGCCGCTGTCCCGGCCCAATATAACCCCACGGGGCGGAGCCAAGAGCCTGCCTTGTCCATGCCAGGGGGCGGGGCCTGAACGGAAGGAGGCGGGGCCACTATCCTCCAGTGAAAAGGCTTCTTGGCGTGGTTTGTCCTACGCTGCAGCCCGTAGAGGCTCCGAGTTTCCGCCCCTTCTCCGGGAGTGCTAGAAAATCGATCATGTGACAGTCCGGAGGCTGGAACTGGGCAGATTGTCGGAAGCGCAGGGTTTTGACCAAAACAAACGGCGACGGTGACGCCGTGGGGTCTATGGCTGAGGCGGTGAGACCTACGCGCCGGGCCAAGGCCAAGGCCAGCCGGACTAAAACCAAGGTGAGGCTACCCGGCTCCCCTCGTCCTCCTTCCCTCCGAGGCCCTGGCTGGTGCAGAGGCTCTGTCTCCCTTTTCCTCTTTTGGGCCCCAACCCCTGAGCCCTCCGCATCCTCTGTCCCGCCTCCCCATATTTGATCCCACCACCTATTGACTCTAGCCTTGTTCCTCCTCCACATTTCCCTGCCAGACTTTGTCAGGATCCCAAAATTTTTCTCCCATTTTTGA
>NW_011888784.1:6347846-6431564 GCF_000151845.1 Pteropus vampyrus
CAGGCACTTGATATTTTTGAATGAAGGAATAATTATCAGTATTGAAGAATATTGCCAAGCTTTGACACTTAGAAGAATTTACTCTGGTAAATTTCCTCTGAGTAGAGTGAGAAAACATGGAAAAAGTCCACAATACCAGCAAGGCCCTCATACTTGTCAATCTAGAAAAATTAATTCTCCTTTTAGAGTAGAGAAATATATTTCTTCGTGCTGGCTATGGTTTGACATTGATTATAAAGTCTCATATTAATGAAACCTTTACCATCTGTGGTATAATTTGACAACTATTTACAGAGCCATAAATTAGTTCTAAGGTTCATTTCAGGAAGTGAGTAGTGTCATGGCTATTGCCTTTGGATAGTTTGAGCAGCTTCTGGATTTTGTCCAGCAGCTGACCTACATTCTTTGTTAATCATCCGGCAGATGACCTCACATTGTTAAATTGTGGTTATCACCTGATACCTAAGAGGTAGTCCCAATAACATTTTCATTCTTTTAATACCATCTTCTGCTGAAATATTCTCCAACTCAGAAGACCCTGACTTCACTGATCCTGGTAGATTATGGGTTAAGAACAGATGTTTAGATTGGACTTACTCTGTCGGAGGTGTATTTTATAAAAATGGAAAGTATTTTTATAGTTAACATTAAATTCTGAATGCCAACAACTTATTAACAGCGAGAGCACATGGCCCAGGAAGCGGATAACAGAAAGATCCTTCAACCCGCATCCCTTGTTGTTCCTCGGCCTATGTGATTTCTCCCTCAGTCCCTATGAGCGATTATAGGAGCGAAGTTGGGGATGCTGTATATTATTATTTAGCTACTTTTGTGCCTCCTAAGATGCATTCATTTGTCGAAGGAACAAAGGCTGTTTCTAGGCACTTGGGTAGTAATAGAGGAAAAAACAAAGAACATGGCCTTAGTGGAGCATTCTAGAGCAAGAAGACAAACAAAAACCCATTTAAAAATAAGAAATCTATCACGTTAGAAGATGATAAGGCTATTGGAAAAAAGAAAAAGAACAAGGTAAGGAGTTGGAGAGTACTGGTAATGATATTAGGATGGGTTGCAATTTTAAGTGGGTGGTCAAGGTAGAGAAGGTGAAGTTTATGTAAAGACATGAAATAGATAAGAGAGTTAGCCATGTGGATGTTGGGGGAGAAGTATTCCAGGCTGAGGGAACAGAGGGCGACTGCCCTAAGGCAGTAGTGTGCCTGTCCCTGGAGCTACAAGAGGGCATTGTGTTTAGGATGGAGTGAGTGAAGGGGGTGTAGTTGGGATCAAGTCAGAAAGGTAACACAGGAGAGGCCATGCAGGGCCTTGTAGGCCATTGTAAGGATTTTTAATCTGAGTGAAATACGGAATCACCTCGGGGTTTTGAGCAGAGGAGTAATATGATCTGAGTTATGCTTTCAAGGATCACTATGCATGCTTTGTTGAGAATAGACTGAGGGGGCAAGAGTAAAGCAGAGAGATCGGCTAAGTGACTATTGATGTAATCTAGGCAAGAGGTGATGGTGATGTTGGCGTGTAAATGTCCAGACCTGTAGAGAGTTTTTATGAATTTATTTGAGCCAAAATGATGACATATGCTCTAGAGACTAACATTTTTGCAGCAGTTTTTATGCATTTGAAATTAAGGAGGGAATGCAAAGAAGATTACATGGAGGTGGGGCAAAAGCAAGGTGGGGATTGGATTACAGGATAGTTAACAAGGTTATGTGCTCTCTTGAGGGTGGCTATGTTTATTTCAAAGGTGTGTTAACTACATGCACAGAAACAATGGACAAGGATTGCTTAAGGCAAAGAAACTTTTTACTAAAACGTTAAATGCCTGGAGTGTGACTACCCACCATAGGAATCTATAATCAGGTCACTTTATGAGATTACTTTCCATAGAACCCCATTTTTGGTCCGCAGTGGCTTGGACCAGAGTTGTAGGAGCAAAAGTGATGAGAAGGGTTTGAAGTGTGGGAGTTTCTGAAGGTAGAGCCAGGAGCTGTTGATGACTTAGATGCGGGCTGTGAGAGAAGACAGTCAAAGGTGACTCTGAGGAGGAGAAGGCAGTACGTGGAACAGGTTTTGGGAAGCAAGTCAGGAGTTCAGTTTTGGATATGCTAATTTTGAAATAAATTACTATTAGACATTTGAAAGGAAGCAGAGTTTGCCACCCCAAAATATGCTCCTTTGAATGATTATTTTAGGCTGGTTAATTTTAAAAAACACCTGGCATGGAATAAGCTCTGAAAACCAAGTAGAACTCTTTGTAAAGAGACATTTATATTTTTAAGAGTTATCTCCATTTGTAAGGATGTTTCCCTCACTGTATCTGGAAGAAGATATGTAAATTTCTAGAAACTTAAAATAATTCCATGAAAGTATTCTAAGAAATTTGTAAAACTAGACCTTCATCGTTCTTAAAGAAGCAGCTAGTCATTTTAAGGAAGGAAGAGTTATAATCTTTTCTTAATACAGTGTCAAGAGAAAGAACTGTGAGTGGTGAATAGAAACTTCTCATTTGTTTTCCAGAACTTAAAAAAAAACCTAATTTTTTTTTTGTGATAACAAAAGTGCTCAGTGCTTTAAAACAGTGTGTATGTATGTGTGTACACACACACTGAGAAATGTGCAGCGCAGAAATGAAATGTTCTGAATTCCAGCTCTTGGAGCTAACTCTTGGTAACTGTTTGTTGTGTATTCTTTTTTTTCCCCCCCACACATACCCCAAAACCTCAGGACATATTTATTATGATGAATAGTTAAGTATGTTTTCCTATGTTTATTAACAACTCTTCCATTTCTGTATAATTACTTGGTGATTTTTTTCTCTTACAGAATTATTTTAAAATTGGTTCTCAATCTGTTTGTAACTTATGTGGCAATCAAGAACAAAGACACATAGATTTCTTCTTAATCTGGTCATTTTTAGTTGTAAGAAACGTGTCTTTTGCTTAAAGTAATTTGTAAGTACCAATTTTTACACGACTAGATACGCATGGAGTTCTGTTTGTTTTATTTTGTGATCTGTAGTGATTATTATATATACAATATGTTCTATATCTTTATCTCCAACTAAAGTAGGCAAAATGATTGGAAGTTGGCTTTTTTAATTTTGAATGAGATTTTGTATTTTAAGTATAAGAATAGATTTAGATTTGGCACCAAAGTTCAGTTTCCTCTGAGTTCTTTGGATATTCCCTCTGCTTTCTGAGAGACATAAAAATAAACTTCTAAATGTGCCAGAGTGCATGGTAAGTATAAATATTTGTTGGATAATTCAATAGTTTCTTCATTTTAGGATTCCAGTCCCCAGGACAGAGCTCAACATGCAGTTGGTACTCAGTTCCTGTGTAAGAATTATAGGTCATCACTGTCACCTTAAACGTTTATTGAACACTGTGAAAAATCTGAGGCCAGTTAGATCCAAAGAGGCATAAGGTACCTGGACTCTAGATACTTGTGATCTATTTGTGGAAACAGTACATAAAGATCAAAACCCTATGTGGTAGCACGAGACTAGGGCCGGATTACAAGTACATGTTGCTGGGGTTCAGAGTAAAGCATATGCGGAGGAAAGGTTGGTGTGGTCGTTGAAGATTTTGTCTTGGGACTTGATCATGACTGAGTTAACAGAGGCACTGATTCCTGGGTTAAGAGTCAGTCTTTCCTTGTGGAGAGCCATGACTGTTTTTGTGGTATTCAGAGCAGTGTTTTAGAGAGACTGGTCTTATAATGGTGTTTGGGGTAAATTGGTGGTGGGGTGAATTGGTGGTGGGGTGAGGCTGGAGGCGTGGAAACATTCAGGACCTGCTCCCCTATTCTGTGCTTTGGAGAAGTGAAGTGAGCCACAGGAAGGACTCCAGTGCTCACAGACCATGAAATTGGTGATGATTACAGCACACCCTCTCTCCCTCCATATATACACCCCAGAAGTCCTGCTCCTATCCAGGCATCTGGAGGAGAGGGCAGGGTCAGGCCTTTGCCACCTGCCTAAAAAGTTGTGAGTCCAGCCATCCTCCCCTCCTTCCCTCCCTCTGGCCTTCCTTGATCTGGCTAGTCCAGTCTTGGAATCAAGTCACCAGCTTCTCCTTCCCTCCTCCCTCCACCTTCTTTCCTGGGGCAACTCTAGGTTAATTCCTTTTTGGACCTAACTTCCCTCATTGCATCTGTAGAGTTTCCATCGGTTCCACTTTTGAAACCCAGGGAAGCACTGAGTTCTGACCCCAGGGGAAATAAAAGCCAAAGGCTTATATATTCTTTCCAGGAGGGTCTAGCAAGGTTTAAAAATTTCTTTGATTATCTAACCACATTATTTTGCTTTATTATGCTTATGATTATTCCAAGGAAAGTAGACCTGCTGGAAGTGGGCATGCAAGTTTGGGAGTAGCAGCTGGAGGAAGACTTCATTTTGTTTAGCAGAGGGGGATAATTTGGAATTGCAAGGGCAGTCTTACAGTGAGGACAGTGGAAGTGGTGAGGTGGGGGAGGGGGAGCGAGATGAGACACGGGAGTTTAAAAACTGCCTGAGGGACAAGCTGGGGAGGATGCCTGGGGTGGCCTGTGGGTTGGAGGAGGTGTGACTGCTGTGCCCATGATCATGTGGCCCATCATGTGCCTGCTTCCAGCTCTCTGACTTCTAGTTAGCATTTAGCACCCTAGAGGTCTCTTAGAATTAAGAAAAGAGAACTAAAAATTTTCTCCCTCTATTCCACATTCCAATTTCTGCTTCCTTACCTTTCTTTAATTCTCAACTAAGTTTTTTAAATCTCGTTTTCGCTTTTAACAGCTGTATTGAGATATAATTCACACACTATACAACTTTCTTATTTAAAGTGTATAATTTAATGGTTTTTAGTAAGATTGTGGGGTTGTGTAGCCATCACTCCAGTTAGGAATTGTCAAGCTGTTTCTGTGGCAGCTGCATCATGTTACATTCCCAGTAACAGTATATGAGGGTTCTAATTTCTCTACATCCTTGCCACCACTTCTCTAACGGCTAATAATGTTGAGCATCTTGTTATGTGACATTTGTATCTTTGGAGAAATGTCAGTTCAGTTCCTTTGCCTGTTTTTAAATTGACTTATCTCTTTATTATTCAGTTAGAAGAATTCTGTTAAAGACCAAATTCAACTCAGTAAATTTGAAAATCTAATAGGCTTTATTAAGCAATTTATGAATTGGTGGCATCTCATCTAGCAACTAGAAGGGCCCTCCTAGGTAAGAGTTGTACAAAATGGAAGGTTTTATAGCCAGAAAGAGGGCGGGACTAAGAAATTAAGAATGGATTATTTCAGGCGAAGATACCTTCTCTTAGGGGAAGCCTGGGGTTCTGTCAGGCAGATCATCTCAGTATTGATGAAGAAATTTCAGATCGGTTTAAAATTCCACTATTTAGAGAGGCTGAAATTGCAATTAGGTCAGTTATTAAGTCTTGGTTTTGTGATGTGTCTGAGCAAAAGTGTCCCAATTATAGTTGTTTCCTTTTTAAAATAGTTCTTTTTTCATAAGGCTTGACTTGCAAATAATTTCTCCCATTCTGTGGAGTTGTCTTTTCACTTTATTCGTGGGTTCACTTTTAGCACAAAATCCTTTGTTTTTATGATGTTAAGTGCATGTGTATACATATATATATATATTTTTTCTTTTGTCACTTGTGCTTTTTGTTGTGTCTTAAGTCTTTGTCTAACCCCAGGTCATGAAGACTGACTTCTTTGTTTTAAGAGTTAATGTTTTATCTCTTACATCAGATGTATGATCTTTTTTTTTGAGTTAATTTTTGTATATGATATCGGGTAGGGGATCATTTCCATTCTTTGGATATCTAGTTGTTCAGCACCATTTTTTAAAGACTGTTTTTTCCCCCTTTGAATTGTCTTGGCACCTTTGTTGAAAATCAGTTCACTTTGAAAGGTTTATTTCTAGATTCTCAGTTTTGTTCCATAGATCTATTTGTCTAGTTATATACTAGAACCACACTGTCTTTATTAGTGCAGCAGTACTGTTGAAGTAGCTCTCCAACTTTGTTCTTTTTCAAGATTATTTTGTCTATTCTGGTCCCTTGTGTTTCCTTATCAACTTGTAAGTTTCTGCAAAAAAGGCACCTAGGATTTTGGTAGAAATTGCATTGAATTTGTACATCAATTTGAGGAGTATTGCCGTCTTAACAGTGTTGTGATCTGATCCGTGAACATAGGATGTTCATTAACTGTCTTTAATTTCTTTTAATAATATTTTGTAAATTTTCAGAGTACAAATTTTACATTTCTTTTGTTAAATTTATCTCTTAAGTATTTTTTTTTTCTTTTTGTTCAGCTCACTAAAATTCGATCTCAGCCAAAGCATTTCTCTCACTGCGGTAACCATTAGCCTTTCCTAATTTTCTCATATTGACAGCATTGGTTATTGTATTTCACAGTGTAAATCTTGTTTTTAGGAAAAGAAGAAATATGAAACTCTTCAGAGGGAAGAGTCTGATGAAGTCTCCCTTCCAAAAACCTCCAGAGAGCTGGAAATCCCTTCTCCAGCTTGTGAATTCAGAGGAGACCATCTGAAGGTGTTAGCTGATTCCCAGCTCCAGATCGATGGCAGCGGACAAAACGAGAGTGAAATGTTTGATGTACTACTCACCTCCTTAACCATAAATAACAAAGGGTCCCCGACATGTAACACAGAAACCCTAATGGAAGGGGAGGAGGTTGGAGCCTGCGTTGGGGGTGATGCAATCAAGCTGAATGTTGACTCTGGAGACAATGTTGGAACCACAGTAGAAACCCATAAGAACTTTACAGAAGTAGAAGAAAGTAAATTGGGACAATGTGGACCTTCTGAAAGCACACTGCAATCTAGTTTTTCTTATCGTCAGCAGGAAATGGAAAATTTACAGGTCAGAGAAACTCAGCATAGCAAAGAAGACAAACAAGCCTTGGGTCTTTCTTCAGAGGTGCTACAAAATGTTGGCTTGCAGAATTCTTGTGAAGCCACAGACATTTTTCAGCCACCTAGAGTGAAAAAACTGTATCCCCAGTTGCCAGCCGAAATTGCTGGAGAAGTGCCAGCTTTGGTGACAGTGAAACCCTTCCTTCATAATGAGCGACTCTACCCGGAGCTCCCATCTCAACCAGAACTAGTACCATTTACTAAAGAACAGCTAAAAATCTTTGAGCCTGGTTCATGGCTGGAAAATGTTGAGTCATATTTAGAAGAATTTGACAACATGGCTCATCAGGACAGGCATGAATTTTATGAGTTGCTTTTGAACTATTCACGATGTAGGAAGCAGCTTCTTCTGGCTGAAGCTGAGCTACTTGCTCTGACGTCGGATTGCCAAAATGCCAAAAGTCGACTATGGCACTTTAAGGAGGAACAGTTGTCTGTACAGGTATTTTGACTTGTGTTCTGTAACGCTTTCAGGAGCCTGGGGAGCTGTTGCTATCTGATGATGTCTAAGTCTAGAGTCTGCTCCTTATACCCATCCTGACCCCGTCATAGTTCAGAGTATTATGGTGTTGGAATCATGCAGTCCAGGGCCTGCAGGGGCCACACAGGTAACTGGAGAAGTGAAGCAGGCTGCATGGGGTGGTGGTCACAGGGTAAGCTCTTGCCTGGGCCAGCAGGAGCAGCTGCTGTCAAGTCCTAGCTGATTATTGCTGTGAGGTTGTGTTGGTCCAGCTTTGCCACATCTTAGGATTTTCCAACAGAAGATAGAATGAAATCTGGATTTTAATGTGACGATCTTGGTCTGTATTTGTTGGCAGCTAATTACACACACACACACACACACACACACACACACAGTAGAGGCCAAGCAAGTCTTGTCTCTAGGTCAGGTTCAGCCCTTGACTCTTTTGGCTTGTGACTGTGGGCATAATGGCAGGAACATCCAATGGGTAGAGAGTGACAGGACAGGGTGATCCATGATTAAGGTCAAGAGGAGATGAGGGAAAGCAATTAGATGTGACCCTGTGGAGACCAAGGTGACTGTCAGGAAAGCTATTTCATAGTGGCCTGAGAGGGATGGCAGGGAAGAGAAGACCACTCTCAACAAGCTTGGCATTGAAGGGGAGCTGGAGGAGGTATTGGGTAGAAACACGTGATTTCCCCCTGTCTCTAATCCTCGTTCATTGGGAGACCTGTGTATCTCTGTAGATAGGAAGGAGTATGTGGAGAGAGAAACAGTCAGATACTGAAAAAGGCTAGGATCAAGAACACAGCTGGCAGTGTTAGTACTAGAGAGAGATTTCTTATTTTTTGAGCAGAATCACAAAGAAGGATGAGGGTAAGTGCAGAGATAATTTGGGTCCCTTGAATTTGAGGGGATATCACATTGACCTCAGTGGGTTTGTAAATAGAAGGTATGATCATCAGTCATGAGAGTCTTAGGGACAAACTTTATTATTTTCTTGTACCTTTCTCTACCTACTATTTAGGATTTCTCTTCTCTGAACTTGTGATGCATTAGAAATTGGCATAATAGTCTTTGACATCTAATTATTTGTTTGCTTTATTGTTCTCTGTGTGGTAGTATTGTCTCCTCATCGTGATTCATAAGCACTTTGAAGATGGTACTGAAGCCTATGCATCGCATACCTGCTGCCTGATCATCTAAAGTGCGAAGAGTAATGGTTTCATAGTTTACCCTTTTGTCTACTACTAGGGTATCTGTGCAGATCAAGTGAAAGTTTCAGGCTATCATCGCTACCAAAGAGTAGAGATGAATGAGAATGCACTGGGGGAGCTAAAGAAGCTATTCGATGCCAAATCCGAGCACCTCCACCAGACCCTGGCCCTGCACTCTTACACATCTGTGCTCTCAAGGTTGCAAGTGGAGTCTTACATCTATGCATTGCTCAATAGTTCGGCTGTTCTGAGATCTTTAGCAATTCATCAGCAAGGCCGAGGTGTGTAAGTAATGAAAGTCTCACTCTTGTCTGAATGCAAAAATAATCGGAGGGTACGATCTGGTCGAAGTGATTGTGCACTTATTGGTATTACCAGGTGCCATTCGTGCTTGCTGTTTTGCTGGTATAAGTTTGAGATGCCTTAACAACATTTCTAGGGAGCGGTGCCAGATCTCCCTGCCCCATGGCTGTCAATCTCTGCTTCTCTAGGAAGCCAAAAATGTTGTTCTTTATCATTAACGTCCCTCATTGTCCTAATTTATATGCTTGTCACCAGATCAAGTCCAAATAGTTTTTGACTGTAAAACTAATAATCGGAATACTTTTTCATCCTGTTTCTTGCACTTTATTTTTGCTTGTCCAGTTTGTTGGGCTGTTTTTATTGTATTTAATTTTCATCAGAAGATCTATAATGTTCCAAATTTTTATCTTACTTTGGGTTTTAAGAAAGTAAGCTTTATTGTATCATGTGTAAAATATTAATTATGCTAATTGAATCATTATTTCTGGGCGATATACTAGGGTTGTTTAAAGTAAGAAGTACTCCCCCCATTGTTTTTATAACTAAAGAGCTGGGCGTGGGCCATAGATCTGCTGATTTTTAAATAAAAAATTGATGACGTTAATTTGTTTTGAATACTTCACAAAGTTAAATATATACTTTTTGGTTAACATATTTAGTACGTTCAAATACTTTTGATGCAACTTTTCTTGGATTTTTATCTAAAGTAAATATTTTGAAGTTTTTTTTAAAGTGGAGAAAATAAATATTTGCCCCACAAAGCACCATTTATGTGGGATTCATTTAATTCTCTCTTTAATTTATAGCTTCTGTACAGGCAGAAAGCATTACTTCTGATCTGTGTCAACTAAAGGAGTGTATTAGTGTCTTATTCATGTTCACTAGGAGACTTAATGAAGATACTCAGTTCCATGATGATGTTCTTCTCTGGCTGCAGACACTGGTAAGGGAACAGAAATAGACACAGCTGTCTTTCTTTTATTTCCCTGATAATTTAAGAATAATTTCTTCTTTCGTTATAGTTTTTCTTCAGCAGTTTCTTCAGCTAATTTATTTAATGTGTTAATTAGTGACATTGTCTTTGATCATGGCACATGGAAATAAGTTATACTTAACTAGTGCATTATTAAACAAAGTGCTTTTCTCTTTGATAAACTTTATGTTAGATGATCTCTGGCTTCAACTTAGGAAGAAATGAAAATGTGGGAAGCAAGCTAAATTTAAGACTAGATGTATATTTAGAATATAGGTCTGATCTAAACATTTTCCATATCAGTTCTTTTTTTATCTTATGTTTAATGTTACACTTAGTCATACTTTTAAAATAATTTTTTAAGAGAAAATAAAAGATAACAGGAAAGCGTAGGAAAGGTATTAGGTGTGTTATTTGTTATGATGTTTCTCCGTGGGGCTGCCGTGGGCGCTATTTGAGGTTCATATTAGAGTTCTTAAATATGAGGTGCCTTTTTTTCTTTTTCTTTTTATCATCCATCCAACTGTCTGTCTGTCTGTCTGTCTGTCTGTCTGTCTGTCTATCTATCTATCTATCTATCTATCTACCTATCTACCTATCTATCTTTTCTACTTTTTTTTGTTGTCGTTGGAGTGATATTCCATGCACACTTATTTGGATTCGAGAAAGTATTACTGAGATTAGATAAAACTACTTCTGTCTATTCATATATGACCAGGAACGTTAGTGATCTGTAATTTGCCCGATGTGAAAATTGGGTTAGCAGAGAAACTACTTAAAATATTTTTATCCTAGTACTCATAGCTTTGTATGGCCTCTGTGTGCTTCTTTGGCAGAAACTCAACAGTCAGTAAGTAGTATATTGTATACTATTTGGTTTGGTTACTCTTTTGAAAGATCACATGTATTTAAATATCAGATAAGTGATACCAATAGACCCTGACATACATTCTTCTTCTTTTTAAATAGTGAAACTGTGTGTCCTTTGTTGTTCAGGTATCAGTGTTACAAAAAGCTGGCTGTCCTGGAGATCACCTCTTCCTTCTGAACCATATTCTTAGATGCCCGGCTGGTGTTAGTAAATGGGCTGTTCCTTTCATCCAGGTATGACAAAGAGCCTTCTGGTTCTGAGGGATATGAGAAGGAGATTTCGTTAAACATTTTTCTTGAAAAATTGCTTTAAAATAAAAAAAGGCTACTTAAAATATCGATATTTAAAAAAAATTCTTAAAATATATACTGTATGTATTTGTAGGAATTTTTGTTCTGAAATTTCACGGGCCACCTATAATTGCTGAAATTAAGATAGAATTGCAGTTCAGTTGAGTCAAGCTTGGTAGGTTCAGTAGTATTTAATTCTGTAAAATTTCTGTGCGGGAAAGCTCGCTAGGACTTTTTTCTGTAATATTCAACACAAGTTCCTTAAATTAATCCACCTCACACCATAGCTGGTACAGGTAAAATAGAGACTACCAGCATCTCAAAGTTCTTCAGTACTGGCAGAGATTCTGGTCTATGTGATCAGCTTTCATAGTCAATTTAGGTGTTGATTTTATGGTTTCTAGATTCTCTGCTGCTTGCCTTTGGTTTGTTTTGTTATTCATTGCAACCACTCAGATGGGCAGAAGCCAATTGTATGCCAAGTTCACCTTCTGCACATTAGGTTTTTTTCAGTATCTTTGGATTAAAACAGTGCTATTGTCTTTTGTCCCATATTGTTGTGTAAACTGCTCAGCTACTTCTGCTCTTTGAGTACAGCTGAGTCATACTGCTCGGTAACCCACGTGCTGTACTCTCAGGGATTAGATGCCAGCTCCATCTTTGTTTTCTTAGCTCCTTTTGTCAAAATGCTGGTGAATGAAGATGACGGATACTTGAGTTGTTGCTGTTCTACAGTATGCGTTTTCTTTTTCTGATTTCAGATCAAAGTGTTGAATAATCCATCAGGGATCTTTCATTTTATGCAGTCCCTTGCCCTGCTAATGTCTCCTGTCAAGTAAGTGTGGAAGAGCTTTTTGAAATAGAAATTGAAACGCTTCTGTCAAAGAATTGGCTTCCTAAATTGCCTGAAGAACTGCTAATGGCAGTGTCAGCATTCTAGAACATTGCAGATTTTCTTTGGCTTTGATGCGCTTTGTCCCAAAGTGGCCCTATTAACTGCTTACATATAAACGATAACCTTTTTGTGCCCTGCTTTTAGTGGTTTTGCCTCTTCTCATATATGTCATTGTGAAAGGTACTGTGGGGAGATGAAAAAGATTATCTGTTTCTTAGAAGAAGAGATTTAGTGGCAGATGAAAAAAGACCCCAGAGATTTAAGTGCTAAATTGTGAAGCTATTATTGATGTATTGAGGAGAATAAAAAGAGTAGAATGGGGTAGTCAGAGAGGGTTCCAAGTGGTTGAGCTGGGGTAGAAGAAAGGAACGGATTTCAGTAAGAAGTTATAGAGGCCACTGTAGGTAGAGAGAACACTGAGCAATGGCCCAAAGTACAGGAAGGGATTGCCATGTGGAGGACAGGTAGGTCAGCTTGGCTGGAGTGAAGGGGTGTGTGGGAGATGGAAATAAAGTAGTTGATGAATAAGTAATTGAGTTTGATTACAGAAAACCTTGGCATTAAGATACAGGTATCTAGATCTTATACAGTCTGGCCTTCGTAGCAATTGAGGATTTTTGAATGAGGGTAAAAGTTGTATTTAAGGAAGTTTAGGCTCAACTGGAGGCAGAAGTTATGCTTCTGCTTAACCGAATTTTAATTATAGACATGTGGCTCTCATGGCTCTGGAACCCAGCCTGTCATCAAGAGGATACAGCCTGAACTGGGGAAGAAGGCAGAGTCTGTGTTTAGGTGACCTCGAACAGTGTTATTACCACTGGCTCTCAGGTGCTGGAAAGCCTGTCTGCCTCCAAGCCTGAGTGGGGGTAATGGTAGTGAGAAAGAGAAAGAAGGGGAACCTAAAGGTTATCTTCTCAGGAAAGAATTAAGCAGTTGACTAAATAAAGAAAATGTGGGAGAGTAGTAGTTCAGACATAACTTTATAGACCTCTGAGTCCAAGTAACCGAGAAGATATTGGCAGCCTTAATAGACAGAAAAGAACCGTTCTATAAGGAGGCAGATTTGAAATTCTTGAGCCATACAGTTGGACACATAGAAATGACATATACCAGTAGATACGTTGGGAACTTTAGGATTGGAGATCCTCTAGTTGAAAAGCAGCACTGGAGTGGCAGAGCTGGAAGTCATGGAAGAAAGTTCCTGGTTAAAGGGATGACTTTTCAGGGTGAGGCCAAAGAAGAAGGAACAAAGGACTGAGAACCGAGTTGTGGTCTAAGAGAAGAAACTTTTCGTTGCACTTACTCATCAGGTCCAGCCAACACCTTGAGAAAGCCTGGCTGGTGGGAATTCCTCTCTCACTCTTGGGGCTGCTCCTACATGGGTAGATATGATTTGACTCTAAGAAAAAGATTTTGCAGTTAGATGTACTTTTTTTGCCTTCAACAAGCTTCTGCATTACCTGTGCATTATTCTTTTTTATTCAATAAAAGCATGTTTTTCAAAGTCATCTACCTGGCAGCACTCTGTAAGCCTAGTTAGAGTTAAGGTACTACAGCAGTCCATACGTATTGAGGTCCCACTGTGTGTAGGAGCGGTGCTTGTATAACCGCTTTTCTGCAGTTCCTCACCATTACTAATTCAAAATGGTCATGGTCTCTATAACAAAATTAGTGACATCTTGGTCTTCTTGGGTTTTAGTCCTTATTTCTTGTTTACCAATTTAAACCATTTGAAGAGTAGGTCGGTGTCTGACTCTTCAGGGTGGGCGGGTGATCCAGAATGCACTTGTGTGGGCTTTCTATGGTTGTGATTGGAGCGATTTCGCTTATCCTTTAGAAATCGAGCAGAGTTCCTGTGCCACATGAAGCCCAGTGAGTGGAAGTCGTCCTCCTCCGGGCCTGCATCTGGGTCGTGGACACTAGTAGATGAGGGAGGAGAAGAGGTAACTTGTCACGTCTGCGTTATTTTGATTAATCACTTTTGAGCTCTTTTTATTTGCTGAGTATTGTTCTAAGCACTTTCCACATATTATCTCATTTAATTCCCTCAATGACCCTATGAGGCAAATACTGTTATGATCTCATTTTACGGATGAGGGATAGTTTCCAGGGGGGTGAAGAAATTCGTTTCAAATCATATAGTCATTAAATGGTGGGCCCTCTGGAACCTTTTCTCTGAGCCAGTGTGCTGTGTTGTCACCCTTTTATAGAGTATCTTCCTGTTGAGCTGAGAGAATTTGGAACCTGGAAATATCTACGTATTATGTAAACTTTGTATTAGGATTGTCTTTTTCGTAGTAACAATTTTCTGAGCTTGAGACCTCACATACAGATTATCTGAGTCTGTATAATAAAGAGCTGGAGCTTACCAAGGCTCTGCCTTAACTCTTACAAACTTCTTATTCAGATCTTTTCATATGAAAGGTAGAAGGTAGATCTCTATTTCTGGTGAGAATTTAATGGTAAAAATCTAATTTCTCAAGTTAACACTTGTACTTCCTACTGCACACATGATTAGTGTATTTGTAAGGAGATTTTCCTCTAGCTAGTTCTCAGCCCTACTGCTTTTTTTTTTTTTATGGTCCAACTCCTGATTTGATATGCTTGTTCAAGATGGCCAGGGACCGGATTTACTAAAACTCCTCTTTAAAAGGAGTTTGAAGTTTGCAGAATGGACAGAAAGATAGCCATGACAGCTGTGAAGATCATGTCTGTGTAATTTCCCAGGTGTCACTGAGGAGTGTTGGGGAGCCATTCACACTCATTTTACTCTTTCTGGGACTTGGCAGGAGGTGGCGAGGTGGTGGTAGATGATGTAGATAGGCAGACATCTTTCTTAGGTTCTAAACATTCATCCTGGAGAGAACTTCTCAGGAGTTGGTACAAATTTGTCTATTAAAGATTGCCTTGGGCAGGTTTATTTATTTATTTTTCAACAGTGGTCTTTATTGACAGAGAAGTCTTTTTTTTCTGGTAAGCTTTCTGCATTTAATCCCAGAGACAGATAATGATGAAGGACTCTGTAGTGGTGCCTGGCTTCTGGTTAGCACTCACTGAATACTGAGAACTCAAGAACTTGGGGAGTAGATGAAAATATTGGGACTTAGATGACTTAGAAAAGCCTGTGCTGAAGAAGGTGCTCTGGACTATCCACGTCTGGTTTCTTGACACTAGCTGTATATTAGAACCACCCTGGGCAACTTAAAACCCTTGCCCAGGCCTACACCGAGACATCCAAATGTTTAAAAGCCTCTCTGGAGATCTAATATACTGCTAGAGTTGAGAACTACTGCTATAAGAGTTTCTGAGGCTCTTGTTTGTTAGCCATTTAGGGCACATATAGGGTGAAAATGAAATTGTGAATGAATTACATCAGTCCCTTGTCGAAATCGAGGTGATAAATTCTTCAGGATCTCTGGATCTTTTTACTGCACTCCCTTTTGAATGTAGGATATCTTCGGATTCAAGTCAGCTTGGTTGCTAAGGAGCCTTCAGTGTTCTCTATCAAACAAAACCCCCTCCAAGATTTCCCCTATCTAATCCTTATGTATGACCACTGTTGTTTTTATCCTGCTTTTAGCTGCAGTGATTGATGACAGAACTTCAGTCATCCAAAGCAAATGGTAATTGCTTCTTAATAAGTCAGTTGAGTACAACAGTAGAACTTGATTTTGGGGCAAGAGACTTGTAGTTGAAATAACTTGGATTTTGGTACATGGTGCTTTAATTGATGTTGTTGAAGTCCGGAGCTTTATAGTAAGGTCCTCACTCTACAGGACTTTTAAAACAAATCTTCGGCATGGACATGTAATAAGAACAGTTTCACTCACTGAAGAATGGATATGACCCAGATACACATAAAATTGTATTCACAATTTCAGGGGATTTATAGCCTATCTATGAAACTGCTGTAAATCTCCACCTTGGAGAAGTCCATGAAGACTTATGAGAATACCACACATGTACCATTGAAAGCTGACAGTTTAGCCCCTGTAACTGTAGACCATAGTATGATCTGGTCATGTGATTATGCATCTTTTCCTTTAGGATGAAGACCCTGAAACCAGTTGGATTCTCCTTAATGAAGATGACTTGGTTATCCTTTTATCACAGTTTCCATTTCATGAACTATTTCAGCATCTTCTTGGGTTTAAGGCAAAAGGTAAACTTATTTCTTTGTCATATGTGAAACTGGTGGTTGCAACTCAAACACAGGAACTCAGGAACTTTCTTTGTCATATGTGAAACTGGTGGTTGCAACTCAAACACAGGAACTCAGCATCAAGTCTTACATCTTGTGCAGGCTCCTAAATCAGGTTCCCCTGTGCCTGGCCATACTCTACAGAGATGATTGTATCATATCCTGGCGGGGCTTCCTTCCTTTCTCTTGTGCTTGTAATTTCCTACTTAGTGCTTAAGTGCAAAAGAAGTGACTAGCTAGCACATTTTCCAGCTTGAATAAACTTTTAAATTTGTACTTTGTCTCAAGTTTTCCAAATCACACCGACATAAGAGCCAGAGTAATGGGGATGCCTAATTCTTCATCTTGGCTTTGTTTCCTCATTGAGGTATCTATCTATATCCTTCGTTGTTTTTCCTTGGAAATGATAATTTTTTTCTTTTCTCTGTTTTTTAACTTCCAGGTGATTATTTACCTGAAACAACAAGACCTCAAGAGATGATGAAAATTTTTGCCTTTGCTAACTCATTAGTGGAACTTCTGGCTGTGGGGTTAGAAACCTTTAACAGAGCTCGCTATAGGCAGTTTGTGAAGCGAATTGGTTATATGATCAGGTAATACTGCTGTTGATACATCGTTTCTATGTGCTTTCACCGGTCAGGCAGATACAATGTATTTGGGATTACAGATGTAGTGTACACCTCAGGTCTTATTTATCATAAAAATGAGAATTTTTTTTCCCCACCATCTATCAGATGTGACTTCTCTAAATGCTTCCAGTCAGAATATTTAGTTAATTATCTCAAATTTAACTGGTTTGTTAGAGCGATGGTCCTTTTTTGGCACCAGGGACTGGTTTTCCTATGAGAATATACTGCCTGATGATCTGAGGTGGAGCTGAGGCAGTGATGCTAGTGCTGGGGAGCGGCTGCAAACAGATAAAGCTTTGCTCGCTGGCTTTGCTTTGTGGCCCGGTTCCACGGACTGGTTCCACGGACTGGTACCGGTCGTAGCGTAGGGGTTGGGGACCATTGTGCTAGATAATTGGTCTTGGAGTTTAGATCCTCAAAGTAGCTGCTGGGTTGAACTTGGCCAGAAAAACTGAACTTGGTCAAGGAACATGCAGGTTTTCCCCTTCCCTTGCCCTCTTCTCCTACCTTCTAGCTTTTGCCTGGGATTGTCACTTAGCTGTGGAAAATCAGCAATAGCTCTTTTGCATCATTGTTTCCCTGTTTTTTTCTCTCTTCTTATTCTAAATTATGCTAAATTACATTTAAAGAAAGTTGCAAAGATTTCATCAGTGGCCATTATATTGGAACTGGGAATACATTATAATTTATGTGAGTACAAATGGATTTATGCTGTTATTATTACATATAAATTTGAGAATATGTACTTCTTTTCATTGAGTTAATTTTATATCCTCTTTGAGCCATCAAGTTTTCTATCTTACTGGGTCATTCTCTACAGCATATAAATACGCTGACATTTCTTCCAACTTCCCTTTCCTCAAAAAAAAAAAAAAAAAATCTCCAAAAAACTGTAGAACTTCTCCCCATTTTTGTTTCCAAGACAAAATTAATTTTAATTTATTTTAGATTTGTATCTATCAGCTTTACAAAGCCAAGTAAATGATGATAGGATGTCCTGAAAGGCTGGGGGTCACTTTTAAGCCTTAGAGAAAGCCTTCATTAGGGGTAATGAAAATGAGATGGTGGGAGGAGGGAGGGCGGGTGACTCAGGGAGTAATTTCTTAAAAGCTAAAAGCCTGTCTACTTATTATCAGAAGTCATAATGTTCATTTTCTGATTCTGCTTGGTAAATAAGGTAAAATTTGTCCTTGGGCTCACATGATTTAGGTTTACGTGATTGAGTGCTTACCGTGTGCCAGGACTGTGCCTTCGAATTTTGTTCTCTCAGTAACTTTGTAGGAAAGACATTGTTATTATTATTGTTTTAAGGTTGGTATACACTCTTTACATTATTATTTCTATGTAAATATTTGCAGCTGATTATTGTAGTATGTTACGATTATTCTTTGTTTCCCATCTGCGTACTTTTCTTTGTATTTGTCACAGATTCTTTTCTTACCTTCCAGTTGTAGAATAATTTTCCACAAGCTTCCTCTCCTCAGGTCATCTGTTGGCTCCAGCTGTTTGTTTTCCTTTATTCTTGCTGGAACTCTGCAATCAGGCTTTTCTCCCAGCACTTTCCAAACAGCTCTGAAAATGAAAGTCACTAATGAACTTGGTGCTACGAACCCAACGGCCAATTCTAGGTCTTCATCCTGCTTTTCATTTTTCACATAGTTCACGGAGCAGCCTTTTTCACAGTTGGTACTTTCTCCTTAAAACATTTTCTTTGTTTGGTTTACAGGATACCACAGTCTCCTGGTTTCTCCTCCATTCCATTGGCTATTCATTTTCTGCTTTCTTGGTTATTTTATGTTTACCTCTCAAACTTCTTAATGTTGGAGGGCCTCAGGGCTCATTCCCTGGACCTCTTCTCTTTATCCGAAATTGCTTCTTGGGATCTCATCCATTCTTTAAATATCACCTAAGTACTGTTATAATTCTCATTGTTATAATTCCAGCCCATACCTCTCTCATAAGCTTGTATATCTAGCTGCCAACTCAGCACCTCTACTTGGATGACTCATGAACATCAAAATTTAATATTCCCTAAGTGAACTTACTCTTGCCTCCTCCTAAACTATTCCTTCCACCGTCTTCCCAATTTTACTAAATGGCAATTTTATTCTTCTGGTTGCTTGGGCCAAAACACCTGGTGTCATCCTCGACTTTTTTTCTCTTTTATACCCCATAACAGCCAGTTTTATATGTCTATCTTAAAACGCCATCTTTTATCAAATTTAAAATGACACCAATTCTGAAGATGTATTCTGTGTGTCACTAAGAAAGAATAAAATACTGCCAAATTGTGGTATGCCATAAATTTTAACAAATATTTCGGTTGCAGAGATTAAAGTGTGAAAGACGTGCATTCGTTTGAGTCAGTGAAACGTGTTCTTTCCAGAATCCCGTTTCTCACCACCTTCACTGCTACCATCCTAGTTCATTCTTAGATTTTTCTCCCTGGGTATCACAGTAACCCCCTCATTTTTCTTCCTGCTTTTGCCCTTACTCCTCCCTTCATCCTGCACCCCCTTATTCTCCCAACAGCCAGTATTCCCTGTAAATAGTGAGTCAGCTCATGTCACTCGTCTGCTGAACACTCCGCTGCTCCCAGTCTCATTCAGAGTAAAACCCAAAGTCTTCACAGTGGCCCTTTATGGTCTGGTTTCCTGTCACTTTTCTGATTTCTTCTCCAGTCATTATCCCTCTCACTCATTTTGCTTTAGTGTTTGAGCTGCCTTGCTGTTTCTCCAACATACCAACACACCTCAGAGCCTTCACACTGGTTGTTTCTTGTACCAGGATGCTCTTTCCTTAGATGTCCCTGTGACATCTTCTGGTCTTCAGTGAGGACTTTCCCCTTCCCAGCCAACTCCCCTCCCACCACCTCCAGTGAGACTTTCTTCCCCTCTCCTACTTTTCTCAATGTCACGTATTACCATGTGACAGACTATTTTATGTCTGTTAGCCCTCCACTAAATGTAAGCTAGCTCCAGGGGTTAGAGTCCCCCTCAATTGAATTCCCTTCAGAACCTAGAAGATAGTAGATACTCAATAAATTAATATAAGTTACAATTAATATAAGTTCATTATATTTATAATAATAATTTATTAGATAATATAATTTAACATAAATAAATATAATTAATAGAATTCAAACATAATACAAAGCTGCCGATTAAGCACGTTAACGAACGGTGCTGTATTGTCTTTCCTCCTGCTCAGGATGACACTTGGTTATGTGAGTGACCATTGGGCGCAGTATGTGAGCCACAACCGAGGCTTGGGGTCGGCCCTGGATCCCTACTCCATGGAGAAACTACAGGTTGAATTTGATGAGCTGTTTTTGAGAGCTGTCCTGCATGTGTTGAAAGCCAAAAGGTACGAATATGACGATAATAGTTGAAACGTGACTCCCTGGCTCATGAGAAGGACTGACGAGAAAGCGTTCACTCTAGTAGATTTCTCGGAATAATGTCTTAGTGTATTTCATCTATTTCCTGTTAGTTTCCTTATCTATAGTGTTGACTGAAATAATCTTTCAGGTTTCTTTCTGTCTTAAGATAACTAGATTCTGATCTCTCAGTTTTGCCACCTCTAGACTTTTGGGGTAGCCTTGAGCTGGGGAGGGACCGTATTTCACACCCATCCCTGCTGCCTACAGTGAGGCAGAGAAGTGCTCAGCTGACTTGGTTACTCAGGTTGTCCTACTGTGAGAGTTTTATGGTCCAGGACGGTCATGGGTCCAGGTCCCCTGTCCTGGCTGTGTAAATGTTGTCTTCTAATCACTGTCTTTGCTGCTGCTTGCAGCCTAGGTTACATTTGAGGCAGAGGCCGGGGCACAGCAGTGCACCCAGCACTCTGAGCTTCTGTCTAAGTGTGGGAACGGATTCTGCCGCAACATTGTGCCCTCCGCTAGGGTGTGAGGGCCCGCCTCCAACCCCGCTCAGCTCCACTCATGAACTGCCAGCCCCTCCACACCTTTCCCTTCTTCTGAGCTTTCTACACTCTTTTAGCCTCTTAACCTCATCCCATGTTTTAATTGTGTGTTGTGTAGTGGGTTTGAGTCCTAGTCTGCCATTTGCTATTCCTTTGGGCCTGCTGCTGGGGAAGGGTCTTCCATCTCTGATCTCCTGTCACTGATTCTTGTGCTTGCTTAGCTGAGAGGGAAAGCTCTCGCCACAGTTACTTACTAGCTTTTATATTCTGAGCCGTGAACCATCTTGTAATATTATATATGTAGTTCACAAAGGTGATAATTGTTTTAAACTTTAAGATATTGAGAACTATTATTTTTTAATATAATTTATTTTAGGAAATTTATTTTAGGGAACAAATTATATGAGAATCAGATATATAAGGCCATGAAATTTAAATTTATTTGGCACTCTAATGGAAATTTTTGACAATAGCTATCTCCCAACCTAAAAGAAAACAAACCAACACTGAAAGAGAGACAGCAAAAACCTAAGCTAGACTTACTGCATGTCTGTCGTATAGGGAATTTCGTAGCCTGATATATATATACTCTCTTGTGACATTATGTTAAGGCTTCTACATGTCCCCTAATTGTTTTGGGATCCATTATATAAGAGCGTTGGGTGCTATGTAAGATGTTAGGATAATTATTTAGTAAGATAGAAGCCTGGCCTACCTAAGCTTACAGAAGTTTCTTCAGTTTTTGCTTAGGAGTCTAGCTGTTGCTTTTCAGAAGCTAGACCAGTGGTGGTTTAGGCCACTAGTGGTGGTTTGGGCTACTAGTGGTGGCCCTTAGAAGTGGGTTAGGCATAGACTATTTAACCTCTGTCTTTTTCTCTTAATAAGCTTTGTTTATTTTTAATTAGTCAATTTATAGTTTTGCCTATAGTTTTGCAACAATATTACATGCCTCCCTATTTTAATTAGATTTTTTTTTGAGATAAAATTTACATAGCATAACATTTTAATAAACATTTATTTAGAGTTGTTTTTGCGATACTGGTTTAGGTACTGTAATTAAAATATAAGACTTAGTTTCCATACCTCTTTATACAAAGATAAACAAAACTTGGTTTCTGTTCTCAAATCGTTGCGGTCAAGTATGGATGGAATTCTGTAGTAGTGCTGAGGGGAGGGCTTCACAGTGGGAGAGCTGGTGGCTTGGAGGAAGCAGTTTCTCCCCAGGCTTGTCCAGGAATGGTCTAATTCTGAATGCAGAGAGGGCTCTGGTTGGAAACATGGGTCTGTGCTATATTGTGGAAGCCTTTGAATCCAGGACTTCTTACCAGAGCAAAGGGGTCTGTCTGTCTGCATGTGTTTGTCAATGAGGTGTGTGTAGATTTTGCAGCAAAGAAAGTAAGGATTCATTTTAGAGTTGCAAGTCCTGGAAACACAGGTGACCTATGCTCTCAAAAACCTGACTCTCTTAGGGTGTCTTGAAGGGGCAGATTATATAGCGAAAACTCTTAGTCATGGAAACTAAGGGAGTTGGGATCATGGGCACTACTGATTGGATGGGGGTTGGGTATTTGATCTAGTGTCTCTCCTGTTCTAGAATCAGCTATGGTGTCATTCTGTCTGGTCCCATGGCAGATGGGGATGTTCTGTCTTGATGGGCCTGGGGCTGAATGAAACACACCTGAAGCTAGGATGTTATCTATAGTATAACTGAAACTTATTGTCCTTGGGATCATAGACCTGAGGCTTTATTCTTAAAAGATTTAACACTGGCAGGAACCTTATGTTCTAAAGCTTAATGATTAAGAGAGTAGGCATACAAAGGTAGAAGGATAAGGGCGGAAAAAGCAAGCGAGTCACAATGTCATTATACTAGACAAAGCCTGTTTGAATAAAAGAAAAAGCTGTCTTAAAGAAATGAAGTCTATGTGCGGTTACAGGCTTAAGAGCAGAGTCATTGGAGGGTTTTTGATTCCCCTCCCATGCACTACACATATACCTTTATGTGTGCTCAGGCACACACATCCACGTCTGTGCAGCCTGTCACTCAGGTCTTAAAAGGACTTTTGATTCAAAACCCAGCTCTGCTTACTACTGCCCTCTCTGTGCCTTAGTAGCCTCATGTGTGAATCGGGGATAATATCAATAATAGCACTTGGCTTGATTTTAGTGAAGATGGAATGAAATGATATATATATATATGATGCAGTGATCAGAACAGTGCTTGGCACAGACTAAGTGCTTTTTGAGTATTCCTGTTATTGTTATCATCCTCGAGGTGTTTATGATGGAAGGAAGCATGTTAGAAAAATTGCTGTCGTGCAATTTCAGAATTGTGTTGTTTTTCCGTCAGAGCTAAAGCTTCACCTGCTTTCTCAGTGTGGTGAAGTCGACTGATACATAAAATTATTCCCGCTCTTTTTAAAACACGCAGACTTGGCATTTGGCTGTTTATGTCGGAAATGCCCTTCGGGACGCTGTCGGTGCAGATGCTCTGGAAGCTCTTCTACCTCATGCACCAAGTGGAGAGCGGGGACCTGGGGACACTCTGCGCTGCCCTCCCGCCCGCCGAGTGCAAGCAGCAGCTCCAAGGTACAGCCTTGCCGAAATGCGCAACGTCCACCTGCTCTTACCTGTGCACCTTTTCTCTTCTTTGCTTTCTTCTCTTTACTTTTAGAAATGCTAAGAGAGAATGTGCTACTCAGTGTACTCATGTGATAATTTTGAAATTCGGGAGACTGCTTTGTGGTTTTTGACTTATTAGAATGATAATTCCAATTTTCATTATTCCAGAAGTTCTCTGGATAGTAATTCCTATTACAAACCCAATCTGGGCATGGGAAATGAAAACTGGCTTGATGAATGCCCCATGGAATTTGAAAATACAGAAAATTTGGTGTAGTACCTTCGATTTCTCAAATGCATAAACATATGAAAAGAATTGTTGGCTCGTTGCCTTCTTACTGTGAAAATTTGCATCAGAGGAATGTATTTTCTAAACAGACTCTTTTTCCTCCCTTCTTGCCACTTGCCTTTGCAGGGTTTTGTTTTCTGTCACTTATTGCAAATCTGTTTGCCAATTATGCCCCCTAGTGACAATATGTAATATTGCTTACATAGCATCCTCAGAAACAGGCATAACATACAGTCACATTCATCAATATTTCAGTCATGGTTGAAGTTAATGTCTTGCCCCAAATTTTCATTTATTGTCAAATGTCTTTTGTTTCGAATGCTATGTTTTTGCTGAGTGATTTGCCAGTCTTAGCAGTTTTCATTAGTAGGGTTGTCGTTCATTTGCCTGACAATTACCAAATAGCTTCAAGTGTGCCTTTGATGTCTTGCCTAGTGACAGTAGTACTGCTTTGCAGTTGACAGAGCACTTCACCAGTGCCATGTCATTTACTCTTAAATAACTTTTTGAGAAAGATGAGGAAACTAAGGCTTGGAGATGTTAAATGTCGCCTCTGAGACTACATTCTGTATATAGTTGGAATTTTATCTGACCCAGCCTGCTTCCTGATGCCTTTTATTTAAAGCAGGAAAGGAATGTAATAACATGTATATCTCCTGTATACATGGGAAAGACCCCGGAACACTGAGTAACTCCAAGACAGAGCCTTTGTATCTTTAAAATATTTCTAAATGTCTTTTAATTTCATATCTTCTCTCTCTTTGGAAAAGTAATTAAAGTGATATGTATTTACTCTTTCACCATTTTAATTTTCTTGTTATGAACTTGCAGACCCAGAACATTTTGTGAACTTTGCAAAGTGTCTTTCTTCCATGAATAGCTCTGAAGAGATTTGCCTTCTGACTACATTTGCTCAGATGGCTCAGGCCAGGAGAACCAATGTGGATGAAGACTTTGTAAAAATTATCGTTCTGGAGATATATGAGGTTAGAACATTAAGTTGTCAAAGTCAGCTAAAAAATATTTTCTTTCGTATCATCCACCCATTGATTCTTTTGGATTGCTTTTAAAAGAACACGAATCCTGTGTACTCTCTGCACTTATGGAAGGAACTAGAGAATCAAAGGAATATCATTTTGCTATAAAGAATATTGAAAATACGAATCATACCCATTGCATTCCCCCCTCCTATTTCTCAAATTTAGAAAAGTTTTAACATCGAAGGGACTATTTTGTTGCTACTTTAGAATATACTTTCTGAATCCAGCACTTGAAGTCATTGTTGCATAGTAGGTCCCTTCCTCTCCATCCCACCTTCCAGCTTCAGGGTAGACACTTTGTCCTCTGAAGTTCTTACATCTTTTTGAACATGGTGTAAACTGAGACTCAATGTGAGATTCTATTTTACCTAAAAATGTCCTAAATAGTTATGGGAATGAATTTTGACAGATAATTGGTATTAAAAGTGCCATTTCCACTTCTTCCCACTTTTAGGTATCTTATGTCAATCTGTCCACCAGAGAGACTTTTTCAAAGGTTGGTCGAGAGCTTTTAGGTACCATCACAGCTGTCCACCCTGAGATAATTTCTGTCCTTTTGGGTAGAGTTCAGGATACCATCGATCAGGTTGGAATGGTAAGAGCACTGATTTTGTTTGTTTGTTTTCCATTTTTTTACTTTTAAATCTTGGAGTAACGGAGCAATGGAAAAAATAGTAAGGTTGTTAGGAATGACTTAGTAATGAGCACACCAGGATACAGAGAACATTTATTGTGTCCCAGGCTCTGTGCCATTCACCATGCCTGCTTGGGATTAGCTGCTGCTTATAAAAAGTTGTGTGTTTTTGTTTTTTTTTTAAATCTCAAAGTGACCTTTCTACATCCTTCAATAATAGGTTTTTACTTTAAACAATTAAAGCCTATGGTTTATTAACAGTTTCTATTTCTAATTTTGTTTGGCTTTTATAATTCTTATATTTTATACTTGGAAGAAACAACCCTGATTGAAACAAGGCTCTGTTTAAATTACAGAAAAGAAAAATTAAAAGCAGTAATTTAAGTTGAGCAAGACGCATATAGTTTATTTCTGTCATTTGTCACAATTACTTTTGTAATCTTTATGTAGTTTTTGCTTATAGCTTTATTGAGATACAGTTCATATGCCATGCAATTCATCTGTTTGCAGTGTACAAGTCAGTGGTTTTTAGTATATTCACAGATATGTGCAGCCATCACTACTGTCGATTTTAGAACATTTTTATCATCTCAAAAAGAAACCACATACCCTTTAGCTATCACACTCTATCCTTCTATTCCATCCAGCCCTAAGCAACCACTAATCTATTTTCTGTCTCTACAGATTTGACCATTCTTCACATTTCATATAAATGGAATCATACAATATGTGGTCTTTTGTGACTGGCTTTTTTCATTAGTGTGTTTTCTAGGTTCATCCATGGTGTAGCATGTGCTTCATTCCTTTTTATGGCCAAATAGTATTCCATTGTATGGATGTACCATTTAAAAAAACATACATTTAATGAAGATTTTCCTAATCATCTATAATGTAGCTTTAATGTGTGAGTTTTTCTAATGGCAGATAGTAATGTGTAATAATTTCAAGAGGAATGTTTATAGTGATTGTATTTTTCTGTGGGCCATATTGATAAGGGCCCTTCCATCTGATAGTCACACTAGTATAGGTGACATAACTATCATTGCTTAATCACATTCGTAAGTAATCACATTCGTAACTAGTATAGATGTGACATAACTATCATTGCTTAATCACATTCGTAATCAGATTCCAATGAAAGATTGGTGTATGAGACTTTTTACCTAAATAAAGAATAAATGATATGCTTTCCTTGGAAAAGTACAAGGTACTATTTTTTACATTAAAAAATTAATTGTGGTAAATTTAACACAAAATATGTCATCTTTTTAAGCATATATTTTAGTGGCATTGAATATATTCACATTGTTTTATACCTACCATCATCATCATCCACCCACAGAACTGTTTTTTATAAAACTGAAACTCTGTACCTATTAAACAGTAACTCCCCATTCCCTCCTCCCTCCACATTGAGCCATTGGCAGCCAACATTCTACTCTCTGTTTCTATGAGTTTGACTACTCTAGGTTCCTCATGTAAGTGAAATCATACAGTATTTATCCTTTTGTGACTGGCTTATTTCACTTAGCATAATGTCCTCAAGGTTTATGCATGTACAGCATGTATAGGAATTTCCTTCCTTTTAAAGACAGTAATATTTTGTTGTATGTATATACCACATTTTGTTTATCCATTCATCCATTGATGGACACAGGTTGCTTCTACCTTTTGGTTCTTGCGAATAATTCTGCAATTAATATGAATGTACAAATATCTCTGTTTTCACTTCTTTTGGGTATGTACCCATAAGTAGAATTGCTGGATTATATGGTAATTCTATTTTTAATTTTTCTATTTTTTTATTGTTTTCCAAAGTGATAGTACATGGTACTTTTTAAGAAAAACATTGTATCCCACTGAGATATGATTATATTGAGATGAAGGCCCTTCATATGCAATACGTTTTTAGTCGGTCCCTTTTGAGTGATCATCTAATGGAATGAATTCCAAAGAAATCTACTGTTGGTCATATGATTCTTTCAGTTAGATCGAGCTCATGGCCTTTTTCTCTCAAATGTTTTTCTAGGTTTGGCCACACTTACATTTTTAATTTGACTGTGATACTTCTAGTAGTAAATTGTGCCCAGAGATACACTTAATTTTAAGTGTAAAAATTGGGAGCATTATGTTTTTTAGAGCACATCTGAAAGATGCCTCCATTTTTTGTTTATACATGTGGTTACTTTGTGCTCTGTGAACTTGCTGACATTTTTGGAGGAACTTGTTTAAAACCCCTATGCCTTTAGATAAATATGATAACTTAAAATATTTTTGCTGTCTGGATTCAAGACCTTAAGCTAGTCTGGAATCAGACCCTATCCCTAGAATCTGGGAATAAGCTGTTGCCAGGGCCCTAAACTTTCACTGACACACTCGGAGTGTGTTTAAGGACAACTTTTCTGTTGTAGATGCTCTGCAGGAGAGGATAAATCCTATATGGTACAGATGTGTAGAGATTGCTTTCCGTTGGGAATAGTTGTTGATAAGGGCCAAGATCTTTGGTAGATCCCAAAGGATAGAACACAGATAGTTTTGATAACAACCTGCAAATTGATATCTTGTTTTTCTATTGTCCTATTTTATAATTTCAAAGATCGGCTCACTTTAGAGGACATATTCTGTTTTGTTACTGAAATCCATGTATCTTTCTAACACTCTTTAAATAAAATTAGTGATCTTTTGACTTTGAGTGAAAGCATGACTGTATTAAAATATACTATTTAAATTCTGCTTTGTTGACAGTTATTAGAATTTTTCTCCCTAATTATTAGGTCTTTCATTTCTTTTTCTTGCCTTATTGCATTGACTATATCCTTTATTATAGTATCGAATAGACGTAGTGACTGTGGAAATCCTTGCCTTGTTCCTTATCATAGTGGAAAGGGTTCAGAAATTCACTATTAAGTATAATTTTAGTTGTGAGTTTTTCATTGATGCTCTATATTAGGCTGAGAAAGTTTCTATTTCTAGTTTGCTGAATTTTTTTCATACATGGTTATTCAGTTGCTTTTTCTCCATCCATTGAGACGATCTTAGGATTTTTATCCTTCTTCTATTAATGTGGTAACTTTACATTGATTGGTTTTCAAATGGTGAACCATCAGTTTCCTAGAATAAAAACCACTTGATCATGGTGTATTATTTTTTTTAATGTATTGCAAGATTCAATGTGATAGTATTTTTTTGTTGAGAATTTTACATATATTCATGAGGGATATTAATCTGTAATTTTATTTTCTTGTTAGGCATTATTTTAAGGTTATGTTGACTACATAATATTAGTTGGGAAGCATTCCCTCGTCTGTTTTTTGAAAAGAGTTTTCATAATGTTGTCATTTATTCTTCCTTGAATGTTTGATAGAGTTTACCATTGAAATTATCCAGGTCTCAAGTTTTCTTTCTGGAAGATCTTTTGAAATTTTTAAGCAGAAAAGAGAACTGCTTAGATTTTTATTTTTTATGAGTCAGTTTTGGTAATTTATGTTTTTAAAGGAATTTTTTAAAATCTAACTAGTTGAATTTATTGGCGCAGAGTTGTTGGTAATATTCCCTTGTTAACTTTTTAATGTACTTAGGGCCTTGATAGCCTCCTTTCATTCTGGGTGGGCAGATATATGCTATACCATTATTTTATGTAGCTGAGATAAATTCTTTTCTGAGCAGATCTCATTGCTGTACTCATTGACGTAGTACCATCATTGTGCTCCTTCTGTCAGATACAGGATAAAGGATTTGTTATTTTAAAAATTACTATTTTAGCATTTTATTCAGAATATTCAAAAATTTTATTAATAAATCCACATGAAAATTTAAGTATACACACACATACACACAAAGGAAAAGAAAGATATTTTAAAAATTCATTCTGCTGTTCTTTCAAATTTTGTTTTGTATCCCATGTAGGAACCTGAAAAATGCTGGCATGTATGTTCTAGATCTGTCTTGTTTAATATAGTAGCCACTATATTAAACACATAGGCACACATAACTGTAGAGCTTTTGAAATGTAGCTAGTCCAAATTGAGACTCACTGTAAGTGTAAAATACTCAAAGACTTAGTATGAACAAAAGAATGTAACATATCAATGATTTTTTGTAATGATTACATGTCGAAATAATATTTTGGACATATTGGATATAATAAAATATATTATTAATGTCACTTGTTTCTTTTGACTTTTAAAAAATGTGATATTAGAAAATTTAAAGTTACACATGTGGCCTGCATTATATTTCTATTGGATAGCACTTTTCTGGAGATTATAAATGAATTGCTCTTCTGATCAGTTTCCCTTAAAGCAAACTGTATTAAGTGAACCCAGATTTATCTTAATTTGCACACAAGGAGATGTTATTTAAAAAGTGGTGCTATAGAATTTTTGTAAACAGGATTTTAAAAACTTTATATTACAGAATTTCAGAGATATATAAAAGTAGAGAATAATATAATGAATTGCTGTGTATCCAATATCCAGTTTCAACAATGACCAGCTCTTGGTTGATCTTATTTCATCTTCACATCTACCGACTCCTTTCCCCTCCCTAGATTGTTTTGAAGCTAATAGAAATATCGTGTTAAATGCCATAGAATAAATAATTATTTAAAGTGATAACTCTTTTATCATGATTTATCACGACTTTAAATTTGGGTCTTAGTATGGTGGTTTTCCTAAGCAGAAGTATACCAGTTTACATATTGAAAAAAGATTGGCTTTTATAAAGTATAAAAATGTGCTTTTGGTATATCATTAGTTTAAAATTCATTTGATTTGATTGTCCATTTCATTTGTCTAAAAATGAAACCAAATCCCTCTTTTGGAGAAAAGTTTTGCAAGCAGTTTAATAATGTAGTATTGTAGTAATATAGAATTGTCCCTAAGTTTTGATTTTAATTATTATCATTTTCTTTTTAATCAGGTCTCTTTATATTTGTTTAAAGAACTGCCTTTGTATCTTTGGAGACCTTCTGCCTCTGAGATAGCTGTGATTCGGGACTGGTTATTGAATTATAACCTGACAATGGTGAAGAACAAATTGGCTTGTGTTATTCTAGAAGGACTGAATTGGGGATTTGGTGAACAGGTATGTGTTGAAACCATTCCCTGGAGACTGGGAGGTTCTGCATGCATCAGTTTCAAAGAAACATTTTCTCAAAACGTAAACATTTCCGAGTATCATTGGCAAGGTCTGCAGATTTTTTTTTAGCTCTGTCAGAGTTTAGGATCTTCTCTTTAATTCTGTTTTGCAAAGTGAGCATCCTCTAAATGAATATAAATTGTTGATGCACATTGAAAATTCTTCCCCCTTTTTAAGGACTATTTATATCTATTGATTTTTCTCTGGTTATTTACTACAATTCCTCCTAATTGCCTTTCCTGCTTCTGGTCCTTTTTCCTCCTGCGTTTTTTTGTCTTGCATGTCACTACCACATTTGTCTTTCAAAACACTGAGCATTAGTTAAGAGCCTGAGCTCTGAGCCAGTCTGCCTGGATTCTGATCCCAGCTCTGCCACCTCCTGGCTGTGTGACCCTAAGCAAGCTTCCTGATCTCTCTAGGCCTTAGTTGCTCATCTCTAAGCATTGATATTAATGAGCTTGCTTTACAGGGTTGTTGTAAAGATTCAGCAGGTTAGGACTTATAAAACAGTTTTTGGCACATCTTAAATACTCAGTGGTGGTAGTTTTCATTAATAATAGTTTATTATTATGAAGGGCTTGCTACCTATCATATGTCTCCAGAGATGCCCGGTCAAGTGATTTTGACTGTTAGACCTTTCCTGCCTCTTTACCCTAGACTTTAGTAGATTGCTCTTTGGTCAAAATATTTAAACATTTTAAAGGGAAAATGGGAGAGAACTCAGCCCTCTCCAGCTGTCTGCCAGTTTTTGTTCTGAGCAAGTCACTGGGTCCTCTCAGCCATTGAATGTGGTTTCGTGGCCATGACCCCTGTTATACAGTTGAGGAAACTGAAGCCAGGGAGCCTTTCCCTCTGGATGTCCCCGACCACGTGGGATTGCCCATGGGTTCATCTGGGTCTTCTCTCACTCACTTGCTGGTGAGTGAATGCTGCAAGGGGCTATTCACCACCTCCACATTCTCTGACTTATGAATGAAACCCCCAGTCCCCTCTCTCCCAGAGAGCTGGATGTGAGTGTCTCCTTGCTCCTTTTTTAAAGCTAGAAAAGTCTTCTGTGAGACAGTTAAGGGGTGTATTTCTTTAGGCTGCAGGGGTAGACTGGGTGGGAAAATTGATAGGCAGCTTTAAGGTCCTGAAGGAATATTTTGCCTGTGTTGTTGATTATTTTTTTTATATGTTAGAACAAGAAAAGAGAATATAGACTTAATTTATTAAGTATCTCCCTGTTTAGTAATTATTAAACATCTTTCTGACTTGTGGCAATGCCCTTAAACTTATAACCCAAAGTTCTTATAGAGATTCTAGGATGGGGGAGGGGCTTACGTTCAAAGATACCTTTTATGTCTGGGGTCTGGGACGACTCAGGTTCAAACCTATCTAGGTGCAGTGTAATGGTTCTTTAAGATTTCAATTTCTTTTCTTGTCATTTTATAACTTCATTATTAGGGGATGTGATTTTTGGAAAATTTAGCTTTTGTATCCAAGATCCTTTTTTACTTTTCTGTCTAGTCTTTTGGTTCAGAAGTATATTTAAAAAAATGAAGATATCGTATTGTGATTATTTTTCTTTTTGATAGGGTACACTTCATCTGGATCAGGAAGTCCATGCTGAAGTGGCTTTAATGATTCTTGAAGCATATCAGAAATACCTCACACAGAAGCCATATGCTGGGCTTCTTTCTGAAAGTATGAAACAGGTATTTCCTTCTCTTATGTATTTTGAACATGCATCTTTATTATAAGTGGCCTGGATGGATGAAGTTACAGTATTTACTATTAGGTTTCCTAATAACATTTCTGGCAATTTAAGATACTGAAATCCAGTACTGTGGTGGGATAAAGATTTTTCTTTAAGAAGTAGCCTACATATTGCCATTTTAATTTTGTGGGATTTGTGCTGGAGCTTATACTGGCCCGGGCGAACTGACTGAAAATTTCAGGAACTTTGCAGGCCAGGTTGTTAACCTGTTAGTAGGTTGAAATTGACCACGGTGGGAGTGTTTTTGCCCCCAAAGGGTTGTTAAACTTATTTACTGGTATACCATTGTGTAGCAACTTTTATATTATTACTCTTTTGCTTGAGCTGACTCAGATGCACTAGCAGCTAAGCAGAAGTGGTCACTATGAGTGAGAAGTTGCTTTAATTTAGTGTTGCGAACACTGAGTACCAGTAAGTGATATGTTTTCTCTTTTGAGGGCATTGTTGATCACAAAAGAAGGTGGGTGGGTAAGTCTGCTTATTTAATGTGTATGTGACTAATGTGATTTAAAATAAATAACTGTTTTAGGTTTCGTATTTGGCCAGTATTGTTCGGTATGGAGAGACACCTGAGACCTCATTTAACCAATGGGCCTGGAACTTGATCTTGAGGTTAAAACTGCACAAAAACGATTATGGAATGAAGCAGAATTGTCCAACTGTTCCTTTCTCCAGAACTGTGCCTGACATGACAGAGTCACCCACGTTTCATCCTCTCTTAAAAGCTGTCAAGGCGGGCATGCCCATTGGCTGTTATTTGGCCTTAGCTATGACGGCTGTGGGCCACAGGTACATTGTTTGGGCTGAACCTCTAGGGTTGCTGATTCTTGTAGCCAGTTATTCTAGAATCTCATCTTTCATACCCCAATGTCTGAGGCTTCCGTAAAACCTATCTAGGAGTGATCAGGGCCAAACCATAAGCCTTGACTATTCAATAGCTTATCAAGGGGAAATGGTGCACAAATTCAGATAAGGCAGATTTGTACTAGAAAATCCCCTTGTTATATAAGAAGAGAGTTATCTCTGTCACCCAGAGTGGAATGTGCATGTCAGCAGTAGATGTATTCTCTTCCTTAGAGTAATGATCAAATAATTGGTCACCTGTACTAAATTTTAAAGTGATGGCAGCCCAATTCCAGTTCCTCAGGTAAGGGGCTAAACCTGCCCAGGGGAATTAAATGCCTGATGAGGTCACATGCCTCTCTGGTATAAGCCCATAGCTGTCAGTACTTCTTCCACTGGAGCATTGATCACACCATATATTTGTTGTCTGCTTTATCTTATCAGGGATTTTCTCTGAGGTTAGGACTAAGGAACTGTGTTTGTCTTGTGTTACCATTTTATCTCTAGTGGTGAAGACTGTATCTGGTGCAGTAAGTAAATGAATGAATGCATTCTTAGGTGCTTAAAAATCCTTTTCTTTAGGATTATTTTCCTATGATATATTAATTTTTTCTAGCCTGTCCATTTTCTAA
Source organism: Pteropus vampyrus (assembly GCF_000151845.1). Taxonomy (NCBI): domain Eukaryota; kingdom Metazoa; phylum Chordata; class Mammalia; order Chiroptera; family Pteropodidae; genus Pteropus; species Pteropus vampyrus. The sequence goes on from NW_011888784.1 coordinate 6,381,511, forward strand.
AAACCTCTATACTTTCTGATTATTGTGTTTTAGACTCACCGTAACACCTTTTTAGCATCCCGGTTTCAATATCTTGTTCCACATTAAGTATATTTTCAGGGGATGCCAGTTGTCCTATCAGGGGTTAGTGTTCAGCTTTGTGCTATGAATTAGGAGAGATACAGAATTGTTAGATAGCTGCCCTCAGGTTATTGAAAGTTTAGTGGCGATGGTAGACGTAAAACAATTGGCAGTACTGAAGATGTGGATGATATGTATAGAGCAGTGTTTCTCAACCCTGCTGCTCTTAATCACTTTTGGAGTGATTCTCAAAATGCCAATTCAGGGAATAGGGTGAGAACCCTGATCTAATTGGTCTGGAGGACAGTTTTCCAGATTATTTTAATGTACAGCCTAGATTGAGAACCACTCAGTATGAGCAGGAAGAATTTAAAGGAAAGAGAATCATTAGAGCAGATTACCTTCAGGGAGGAGCTAAGCTTTGGAGAGGAGTCTTAATTAGAGAAGGTATCCTAGGCTAAGGAGCAGAGTGGTGATCAGTGCTCATAGTGTTGAAGATTCAGCCCAAGGGCCATCCCCTCCCACCCTGCAGCACATGTCCATTCTGAGCAGCACACTTACTGTACTGTAGTATAATAGTTTATCTCTTCTCCTTGTGGACTGCGTGCGCCTTCAAGGTAGGAACATTATCTCATTCATCTTTGTACCTCCAGAACTTGCACTTAGTAGTTATTTGATTTAATGAATGTGGGAAGGAGTACCAGGTGTCTGAGGGGGCAGGAGAAGAGGTGGGGAAGTGATAAAGAAACACTCCTGACCAAATAAAGCCTGTGGTTCATGTTGGTGAATAGAGGTGATCGGGTAGGTCAGTAGGGCCAAGTTTTGGGCAAATTCGAAGGCCAGGTGAAAGGATAGAATTGATCTACCGGGAAGGAGAGAGATGTTATATAGGCCTTTGGAAGGCACTGTCCTTTGTTTTCAGTAGCTCTAGTGTCATTCATAGTTTCCTGTATCTCAGGATACTTGTCTTTAAAATGGAAATAATAGTATTGGATTTTATGAAGTTTTAGTGAGTTATATAATACATTAAACATGCTTAGAACAGAGTCTAGCATGTGGATTCTTTGAATGTACTATTTTGAACTTGTTTCATGGTTTCTCTAATTTCTTTATTTTGAGACTGTAGCTCTTCATTCACTGATACTGCTACAGGTCCTCTCTAAAGATTAGACTTGTTTAATGCTAATTACTGAATCCTGAATGGGAGTGAGGGTGAGGATAAAGGTTTCTCTCCAAGGCTGAGCTTTAGTGTAAAACTCCACTGTGATCATCTGGGATGAGTGTATACCCTAGAACTAACTTAAGGCAATTTTACGAATGGACTTGAGGTTTGGGGTAGATTATGTAAGGACATAAGTTGTACATGAATGTAACATTACAGATAGTTCAGAGTACAGTAGTCAAAAAATTACCCAGAATCTTTCTACCTTATATAACATTGTTTTTGTTATTTTTTTGGTTATTTTTATGTAATATTTTTCCTTTGATCTTTTGAGTTAATAATGTATGTATAATTTCATATATTTTCTGTTTTTTACTTTTAATATTGTAAACATTTTCCTTATGGCATAATATTTGCACGGTTACTTTTATTTTTTGAAATGATTTTTCCCCCTAGAATTGAAGCAGTATCACCAAATTTTAGAATTAGGAAAATGGAGGAAAAGCCACTCGCATACACTGCTGCAACACAATGAGCATTTTGGTGTGACATCATCCTTATGTGTTTTCCTCACTATGTAGTTCTTCTTTAGTAGTAGTTGTATTCAGAAGTATAAATTTTTATGTTTTTTTTTCCAGTATTATTGTAGCAAAAGTATTTTTCCGTGTTGTCCTTGGCCATCATTTTAAAATCATGGAATAATATTCCCATTGAATGGATTTTCTCAAAATTTACATAAGTCATTTTTGTCTTTGAGTTTGCAATTATCAATAATTCTGAAAAGTACATTTTTACATAGGTCATCTGTCATATTTTTTAATATATTTGAGATTATTTCCTGAGGATAGATTCTCTTGAGTAAAAAAAAAAGTAAATTTTTATGCTACATGGTTTTAGAAGACTTTTTGCCAATTTATACTGTCAGATTGACCTCCCTATTGAATATTCTCTTTTCTGTAATACCTTGTGGGATTAGCAAACAATAAGAGCCCTTTGACTTTTAGTGGAAGCACCATTTGAGAAACAAACTGGGGTAGCAGCAAATGCTCTGGACTAGAAATTTGCAAACTTGGGTTCTCATTTTGACCCTGCACTAGGAAATTATGTAAATTTGGGCACAATATTTCACCTTTCTCATCTATAAAATGAAAAATAATAATGAACTTTTAAGTTCATTTGTAGTTCCAGAGTTCTGATCTAATATTTTTGTGTGAAGGTTAGATAAACAAAAATGTGTTGGAGACCTAAGATAAGCCTGGTAGCATGTAGGGCAACGGCTCATCGGAAGAAGACCATTTTATGAATTGGCTGTCTTGTGTACTTATTGCCTTTTTCTTTTTCCATAGCATTGTGAAGTTCTGTGCAGAAGGCATCCCACTGTTGGGAGTTCTGGTCCAGTCGAGGCATTTGAGAACAGTGGTCCATGTCCTAGATAAGATTCTGCCTTTGTTCTATCCCTGCCAATATTACCTTCTGAAGAATGAGCAGTAAGTAGAAAATAACTCATTGAGTACAAATGACGTCTTTTGGTTTCATAAGTACACTAGGGAATGAGATTTCAATAGTATATTTTTTATGAGGCAGAAAATATCCTGCCCAGTTTAGAATGCAGATTAATGAAAGTGATACTAATAATGATGCCAGTTTTATTATCATGAAGATATTTCTCTTCCTCATTTAATTTTGGATTGCTTATAGCTTATTAGTATTTGAAAGAGCAGTTGTTTCCATGAAACTCTGGGAATAGTGCTTCTGACATTGAGCAGCAAATGACTTTGCCATTGTAACAATAGCAAAACACATTGCTTTTAATTGCCTGCAGTGTGCATACTGCAGTGTTACAAACAGGTAAGTTACATAGGAAGGTGTTCATCACATGAGGTATTTATAGTCTTGTTGAGAAAATAAGATGAGGTAATTACAAAGTTACGAAGTAAAATATTGGCCAAACCATGCTATTGTATATAGATTGCATTTGTATTGTATGGTAAAAGTATATGCTTTTTCAGTAGCAGCAGGGAGTTGAGAGGAGGGGCCAGGCTGGGGAAGAGCATGAGCGAAGGCACAGAGGAGGGATGAGAACTACTGATGCAGGGAGCAGGGAGGAGAGCATCTGACTGGGATCTCATGAAGTGATGAGGGGAGGGGAGGCCCGATGTGGAGGAGCCCTGTGTTGTGTGCAGGGGGACAGGTTGTATATCTGGGGGGGGGGGGACAAGGGGAATGTGACAGAGAGTGTGATAAGTGGTGTGTCATTTCAAGCTGTGTCTCTCCAACTTGCCTGATGATGAGAATCTCCTTGGAGAGCTTATTAAATATGAATTCCAAGGCTCCTTGCCTAGAGATTCTGCTTTGGTAGAAATGGCATAGGGCCTAGGACCATTTTTTAAAAAATTAGCACTCTAGTAGGTCTGAGCAGGTCTGGGGATGCTCGTGTTCTGGGTAGCACACGGCTTTCAGGGCAGTCAGGTGTGAATTTGAGTCCTCACTCCATCCCTTCACTAATGTATGAAAATAGATGAGTTCTTTAACTTTTCAGAGCCTCTGTTTCTTCATTCATATAATGGGATAATACCATCTCTCATACAGGGAGATAATATTTCTCATACTGGGTAAGAGGATAAAGTAATATATAGAGAGTATAATAATGCCTGGAACAATTTAAATAAATTCTCTTTAGATTTTCATGATTTTTAAAAGATTTTAAAATAGATTGAATTGTCTAAGTGCTTTTTTTCTCTAATTACTAAATTTTGAATACTGTGAGTCTCTCTAGTTTCTGTTTCAAATGCTTCCTCCTCTGTCTCCCCCACCTCCTCTAATGCCTGCATTGGCTCTGTCCTCTGAACTCTTATAGTACTCTATTGGTACCTTTCCTGAAGTCAACTCTTCCTTTACACCGGAGTGGGTTTTGGCCTGTGTTGTGTCTCCTGTGAAGTGAGAAGTGCCTTCATTCATCAATAACAACTGCTTATTGATTCCCACTGTGTGCTGCCACTGTCTGTACAGTGGTGAGCAAAGCAGCCTGGGTGGGCATTGTCCTCAGGCACATAGGAACTTATCACACCCTCAGGATGCAGGTACCAGTTTTAAAGACTATGAAGGAAAATAACAGGGTGCTATGAGAGAGGTTAATAATGGATTAGCTGTATTTTAGACAGCAGGAAGGGACAGGAAGTGTTCTCTGAGGAAGAGACTTTGTAAAAGAGATGCGAGGGATGAGAAGGACTTTGCCAGATAAGGTGTGGGGAGTGTTTTAGGCAGAAAAGCCAGCAGAAGCAAAGGCCCCGAGAGAGAAGGGAGCCTGGTGCACCTAGGAGCTGAAGGCACAGCCATGACTTCATTGTGGTGATGTCTCCTGTGGTGCCTTATATGCCATCTTGTGTGAAGTTGACACCCCAGAAAAGATTGCGGAATATTTTATAAATATTGCTCTATACATTAGTGGGGAGCGAAGAGGAGATATCAGGGCACTTTTTGGTGTTTTTTCCCTGATGCTCTTTAACTCGCATGTGTTTACGTGTCTTGGGTCTGTTTAGAATTCCTTTTAACCCATATGAAAGTGGAAAACTTTATTTTTCTGAAATTCCTGAAGATTTATCGGAATCCCTAAATAGATCTTTGGTCTAAAAATGGGATCACTTTAATATTTTTCTGTTTTCTGGCAAGCAGTTAGCCTTTTGAAATTCTGCTGACTTTGACTAGAAGATAAAGTGTGTCGTTCTGTGTGCTCTGCAGGTTTTTGTCACACCTCCTCCTGTTCCTACACTTGGACAGTGGCGTCCCTCAGGGTGTCACACAGCAGGTCACCCACAAGGTGGCACAGCACCTGACTGGAGCCAGCCATGGGGACAACGTGAAGCTTCTCAACAGTATGATTCAGGTCAGGGCCCCAGTAAGCCCCTAAATATACTTTCACCCACCTTCCCAATCAAACACCCCCAGCGCTAGCACATCTGTGTGTGGGTCATTTCGGAGCACTCGGCACAGTGCTTTTGACAAAGAAAGTCAGCAGATTTGGGTTTTGCAGTGCAGGTAGGTATTATTTTGTTAGTGTTTCAAAAATGGAAGGCTGGTTATTACCTTTCACCTCACCTGAGTCCTTTGTCCATAGGCCCACATATCTGTAAGCACTCAGCCCAACAAAGTGGGCCCCGTTGCCGTATTGGAGTTCTGGGTTCAGGCACTAATAAGCCAACATCTTTGGTACCGAGAACAACCCATCCTCTTCCTCATGGACCACTTGTGTAAAACAGCTTTTCAGCTGATGCAGGAGGATTGTGTGCAGAAGTTACTCTACCAGCAACATAAGGTAAACCTGTTAGAGAATTTTCTCGTAGTCATTGGCTAGTTAGTAAGTAGCCTCTTAAAAAGGTTCCCCCAAATGCAGTGTTCAGTACTACTCTGTGGCAACTGAGTACGCTGTTTTTGTTTTTTTTTAAGCTATGCCTTAATGGTGTCTTATTTCAGTAACCATAGTTCACTAGTGCAGATCCCCCATAAAGCCAGAAGAAAGGATTCCCCAACCCCTGCCTCCACCCAGGAGGAGCTGCTCATTACATTTGGCTGTAATACACTGCCTGGACTGTCACTGCTAGTGGACTAATTATTGAAATCTGCGTCTTACCGTAATCTTCTATTGTAGTAAGATAATTGTTGATATTCTTGAAAAGGTCATTGATGAGTTGTTTTTAAAGCCTCCTCTCTCTGCTCCACACCCTCCCTTGGTGTAGAATGCTTTGGGTTACCACTGCGACCGGAGTCTGCTCTCTTCCCTGGTGAGCTGGATCGTGGCAGGCAACATCACTCCTTCCTTCGTGGAGGGCTTCGCCACGTCCACACAGGTAGGACACTCTCTTAGGGCCATTTGTTGTCTTATGAACTTTAATATTATTATCATCCTTACTAGTACATTGTTAATAGCCTTAAATAACTAGCATTTTTGTAGCTCTTACTGTGTAGAATACTTTTTCATTTCATCCTCACGGTAGCCCTCTGCCAAGGTTGTGCTGTTAATTTTCCTATTTCTCAGCGAGGATAACAGAGGTTTAATGGCGTTAGTGGCTGGCTTGGGATCAGACATGATCAGACCCAGTCCGCCTGACTGCACAGCCTGCCCAGCCCCATGGCAGAGTGGTTAAGAGTAGACGCTGGAGCCAGAGGGCCCAGGGTTCAGTCTTGGTTCTGCAATTTGCTAGCGCTGTGCCTTGGGCAGTTTGCTTACTTCTCTGTTCTTGGTTTCTTCAGCTGTCAAAAGGGAATAATGATTGCACTGACACGTAAAACTTTAGCACAGTGCTCAGCACATAGTCAGAGCTCACTGGGTGTTGGCTGTTACTGTTGTCATTATTATTATCAGCATTATTTTCATCATTATTACTACCTTTCAGTTGTGTTGAATTATGTCCCTGTTTTGTCACTTAAACCAGTAGTAACATCCTTGAAACCCCTGTCACAGTCTCATCTCCTGCTTATACGTGTTGTGATCCAGGTGAAGCTTGCTCCTTGGTGCTACTGCACACATCTTTGCCTTTGCCTACGTGTTTCTCTTACCAGGCATGCCTTCCCCTCCAATCTCTATGTAGAGCTTTCTGACATACCTACCTTCTCTGATCCTGCCCGCCCTCCTCTGGCTTTCCATAGCACTTCGCCCCTGATTCATTAGTCACCACTTCTCACTTCACATTTGGTTACTTGTATATTAGTCTTGTCTCCTCTGATAGATGAAAAACTTAGAGCAGAGCTCACGTCTGGACCTCTCTCCTGTTTCTCATGCATACAGAAATTTCCCACTAAGTATTGTTGAGTGAACAAACATCTTCTCTTACTAAAGTAGCCTTTCCAAAGGAATTGAACAGTTTTCAATGATCTATTTTATCTGAATTTATATCTGCGATAAGAATATAGATAGGTGTAAAAACTATTAATTTTAGAAACTATAAATATTTGTTGATTGAGATCTATAATTGAAAAGATGTTAGCTCATGGCACATCAGGATGTATTTTGTCTGTTTTAGCGAACTGCTCATTCTCCTCACCTTTGCCTGATGTCATTGTAGGTCTGGTTCGCGTGGACAGTCTTGAACATGGAATCTATCTTTGAAGAAGACTCTCAGCTCCGAAGAGTTGTAGAAGGGGAACTGGTTATAAACTCTGCTTTTACCCCTGACCAAGCTCTGAAGGTACAAATAGCAGTTCTGCATTTGAGTGGGAAGAGGTGGTTTATACTTTGATGCTGATAGGTTCACCTGTAGCTTTTGAACTCTTGTGTTTTCTTTTGTTATGAATATTTGGAAAGCACAGTAACCAAACCAGCACTGAAAACTGTGTAATTGAAGTATATACTTCCTTTCCAAAGTTCATTTAACACCGAGAGTCACGACCTAATCGTTGACAGCTATGTTGCATGTATATGGGGGTTGCCATTGTTTTAAGGCTATTTCCAGTGTGTTTCATGTGCATCAAAATCACCTGGAGAGCTTGTTAAAAATCATATTCTTGGACTCCAGCTTCTGAGATCCTGAGTTTCTGAGTCTGGAGTGGGACCAGGAATTTAATTTTAAAAACTCCCTAGCTGACCCTTAGGTCACTAAGGTGTGAGAAAGACTGGAATAAAGCTTTAGAATGAAAGATTTCTTTTAGGATCCCATTGTATAGACTTTGCTTTGGGTTTCAGAGCCGGTTAAGAGATTTATCATTGTTGAAATTCCTTTTAAACATCTAAATTTTCAAGATTGGTAAAATTTGACAGTAAAATTTACTTTTAGTTTTTATATTATCCTACTTTCTCACATTGTAGTGTTTGCATGCAAAGGAATGTAAAGGCATGTTAAGGCACGGAAATGAGATTAGACTAGGTGACACAAGGCCCATTCCAATTCTGCGGTCTGTGAAATGTTTTGACAGAAGAAAAGCTACCCCATATGTCTTGCTACCAAGGAGGTTAAAGTGTTAGCTAGTGGGTTGGTGAAGTAAGTCTTACAGGACTTTTTTTTTTTTACTGAATTGAAAAGTGTTTAGCATCTCATTTGGGTCATTTAGAAAGAGCAGACTGTTTGTAATTGTGTTCATTTCATGGTTGCTCAAGCTTCTCTTTTGTAGAAAGCCCAGGCCCAGCTGAAGCTCCCCATCGTCCCATCTCTCCAGAGGCTGCTGATTTATCGTTGGGCTCACCAGGCCCTCGTCACACCTTCTGATCACCCTCTTCTGCCACTCATTTGGCAGAAATTCTTCCTCCTGTATCTGCACCGGCCAGGAGCACAATATGGGTAGGGTACCCAGTAGATTAAGTTTCTGTGAATCCATTCCTGCCTTTGCACTGCTCTGCTGCTCTGTGTTCTTTGTCTGTGGTGGGTGAGTTAGAATCATCCTCTGGCTAGGAATCTCCCTCCCTGTTTCACATTTATTAGCCTAGACCTTTTTTGAGGGTATCTTGTGGCTACTTCCATACCCAATATGGTGAAGATAACATCCTGGAACATGGCAAGGTTTAGCATAGAACCTCTGGAGGTGCAAAGGGAGAGAAACTGCCCCAAACAGGCTGCTTGTGTGACTGTCATGGGACTCGTTTGAGGGGACTGGTGATGGGTAGTGCAGGTGTGGTTAAAGGCCATGCTATGTCTGTCAGCCCTTGGGCTGTGCCTGGGAGTGTCCAATGTTTCCATGGATATGAAGGGACTCTGGCCAGCTGGAACTGTCCACTGTTACCCACTGTTGATCTCTAGCTCAATTCCTACTCACCCTCACGCCCTTAAAACATATACATGCTAACCTTTGTCACTTCTGTTTTCTACCAGATTGCAGATTGTTCAAGAACAGAGACTGTCTTTAATCTATTGGTGATAATAGCTTGAATTTTCATAGCATTTTTTAAAGACTGCTTTCATATATACTACCTTGTTGGAGCCTCATAATAACCGTTAAAGTAGATATACTATGAATTTAATGAGGTATATACACAGCGATAATAAATTGACTTGTTAATTGCGATTTTGTGTCATATAGGAAGAACATCTTGTGTTGATTTTGTCGTGATCTGTGCTTGTATTTTTAAAGGTTGCCCATAGATGGTTGTATTGGAAGAAGGTTTTTCCAAAGCCCTGCTCATATCAATTTGTTGAAAGAACTGAAGAGACGCCTGACTGAGGTGGCCGACTTCCACCACGCTGCCAGCAAGGCCCTCCGTGTTCCAGCAGAGGGCAGTGAAGAGTCACCAGGGAGCCAGGCTGGCACTTCTGGTTATCTGACTTCACCAGAACTGCACATGGAGCTTGTGAGGTGACACATGGTTTTTTACCCATTTACGTTATTGTTTGCAGCACAGGGACTGTGCTGGAGCAGTTATTTGTGTTATAAACTGCTAGGTGTTATTCTCTTATTACATTGACTGTGGAAGGCAGTTCTGACTATATGCTTAAGTCTTGTAACGTTTGTCTTTTATGTTCCTTTTGAGAAATGAATCAGCAGTTTGGATATACCTCTGTCGAGTACCTGGAATCTGAATGAAAGATCTTAAACCAGAGAGCCGATGTTCTCTTTTATGTAAAAACAGAAACAAACCCAAACAATTGGTTATAGCATGTAAACTGGGGGTCCCCAACCCCCAGGCTGTGGACCAGTAGCGGTCTGTGGCCTGTTAGGAACCGGGCCGTACAGCAGGAGGTGAGTGGCAGGCGAGCGAGCGAAGCTTCATTTGTGTTTGCAGTCGCTCCCCAGCGCTAGCATCACCGCCTCAGCTACACCTCAGATCATTAGGCATCGGATTCTCATAGGAGCACCGGTCCTTGGTGCCACAAAGGTTGGGGACTGCTGAATAATAAACAACTAGCAAAGCCTGCTAAAATAGTTCTCTACAAGGAGTAAATGACTAAGGCACGGTTCTTTAAGTGAGGGTTTATAGACTCTCTAGAGGATTCCAGGATCCTCCTGGGGTAGGGTAGGATCTAGTAATTTCTCAAAACTGCTTCTAAAATCAGGCACAATACTGACATCTCCAGAAGACTGAGAACTCTGAAGTAAGTTAGGAGCCCTTTCACACTATTCTTTGACCTTTCATTTATAAGCTTGCTGTAAACCAGATATTAGGCTCGTAAATTAAGACTTAATAAAATTGGCTCTAATTAACTCTGAATACAAAATGTCTTGGTGATGACACCCAATGATTTGAGCCAGCACTGAGGCTTCAGGTTTGACCTCCGAGCCCGTAGGGCTATCTTTTAACCTCTAGAATGATTTCTCCCTTTGCTTTGCTTGCTTGAAGGAAAACTTATTTTTAACCAGGCTTACTCAGTGGGAAGGCTTTATCTTTGAACATTTAGATCAGCCAAGAAAGGCTTTGATGTTCCTTTCTGCCTGTCTTAAATTCCCCTTCCTCTGGCATGTTGGTAAAATGGCCGTCTAATCAAATCAGAAGCTAGAAGAGAGATGGGAACCAGCTTCTTCCCTTTCAGAGCCTCACAGCCCTGTCCCTGTCTCCTTTCCTACACCAACCACCCCGGAGGAAAGGAGATCGTTTTCTACTTCACTGAGCAAAGCCGAACCACACTGCCTCCACCCGGTCCCTCACCCAGTCATTTGTGTGCCGGTACCTGGTACCTCTACTACCTGGTGCTGCAAACAGCTGCTTAAAATACCGGTGATTTTAGCCAACTGGACTGTGTGTTTTGTAAAAAACAAAATATCATACAAAAATTTTTAAAGTTTTTACTGGAAAATTGAGATTTTTTTTTAGCCTAGTTTTGTTCTGTTGCTTTTTAAAGGGAACAGGGTGCACACCTGCTGTGTGAGTTCTATTCCTGACTCCTTGAGGCAGGAGATCTGTCATTGAGCCTAAAGCTGGCAGGTTCTTCTAGTGCATAAGTTGAAAATGGCCTTTAAAGTTTTCTTTGAAAGATAGAAAATATGTTTATTTGAATGTTACTTAAACTTTTCAAATCCCTAAGGCTCACTGTGACTGGATTGCTCAGGAAAGAACAACTCCAAATTCATTTCCTAGGTCTGTGTTAAAATTGCCTTCCCCCGTGTTTACTATGTTGAATCCTGCTTTAATAATAGAGTTCACAGAGCCCTTTCTTCACACCTTTTGTTCTAGCAATATTTGAATCATATTTTAATTATTTGTGATCCATCTTTCTCCCCTGCTGGCCCATGAGCTTCTCAGGAGGGTGGTGGCTGTCGGACACATTTTCTGTATTATGTGCTTCCTATATTTTCATGTAGTAGCGCCAGTGTTCCTGGAGATGTAAGAATCTTCATTTGCCTGCATATCTTTTTGTTTTATACAATTCTGTTTTTTTCTTTTAGGCTCTTCAATGTATATATATTATGGCTAGAAGATGAGAATTTTCAAAAAGGAGATACCTATATCCCTTCTCTACCAAAGCATTATGACATTCACAGGCTAGCCAAAGTGATGCAGAATCAGCAGGTGAAACTATGGCAATATCTCTTTTAGCTTATCTGACTGTAATTTGAATTGATCGCATTATTCGTAATCTAATGGTAAAACCACTTACCGATATGGAAATGGGCTCACTTGGATGGTCATTGCTTTTGTGGATTTTGTCAGTACATAAGTGATCATATTGACAGGATAGTCCCTTTTGAATCTCCAGCACCACTGTAGCCTCACCTGAAGGCTTGAAACTCAGTTTTAGGGCTCTCTACAATCTGTTAAACGGTCTTCCTCTGTTTATATTCTTTCTTAAACTGTTAGAAGCTGAACACTTCTAAGCAGTCATCTCTACTCCCATAAAAAGTACGGTGTGAGAATTTATTAGCTTCTATATGTTATATAGAAAGTTAATTGCCTGGAGTAGATAAGGAGCTCACCTTTGTTTGGCTTTGGAGGTGACTTACAAAAAACTGAGATGTAGGTATCACAGTTTTAGTTGCCCTTCTGGAGATACTCAATTCTGTTCTTCACATACTCTAAGCTGTTCTCTCCTTGGCACGCAGAGATGTCTGTGGTCCATTTGTAGACCAAAACTTCTAAATTTTCTCTAAGCTTCTGTTGTGTATGTACATCTCTCCTGTTCCAGTTCCTTTTTCTAGGGACTGAACTATACTGGGCATGACCCCAACATGGGAGCGGGATATAGGAACCTCCATACTTGAGAGACTTTAATTCAGATCTTTAAACCTACTCGTTTCCACATTATATGTAGTATTTCATATCCAGTAGGTGTCTTTGATTTTCTTCCGTTTTCTTTCTGTCTTTCCTTCCGCTGTTCTCTTCTTCTTTTCTTCTCTTCCTTCTATGAGTATTTATTGAATGCCTCTGAGGTGTCAGATATTAATTATATGCCAAAAATCCCAAAAGGAATGTGACAAAGTCCCTGCCTTCAAGAGGGTTATTATCAGATGGGGGAGCTACACAATTATTACATCTGGTGATAGATTATAGGAGTAGACTGTGGGAATATAGAGGAACAACACTTGATTCATACTGGGGCTGGAGTGGCAACCTTTGAGCTAAGCCATGAAGAACAAATGAGCGTTGGTCAGGTTGAAAGGAAAGGCATGGTGATGGGAAGGAGCAGAGAGGGTGTTACCAGCAAGAAGACCAGTATGTACAAGACACGGCAGGTGAAGGAGCATGGCGTGTTCTAAAAGGTGCAGGTTGGGGTGTAGGTTCTGTGGAGGACACATGATACCAGAGAGGTAAATAAAGGTTAAACCTCTAAGGGCCATATATAGCTTTCTAAAAAAAATTTTGGATTTTATTTTGAAGTCTGTTTGGAGAGCTATTGAAGTAGCAGGTATGATTAAATAAAGGGGTGAATTAAAAATATATTGAGGAAGAATCAGGATCAGTAGGATTTTTAGATACACAATAGAATTGATTAGTTACACAAGAATCCTCAAATTGCCAGTTTGCGCAGCTAGAGATGCTGTTTACAGAGATAGGAAATACTGGGAGAGGAAGTGTCAAGGGGCTTCAAAGTGAACCCTCTATCAAAGAGTTGGTGGGAAGGGGATATACAGGTCTAGAATTCAGGAATGAGGCAGTCTGGGAAGTGAGGGTTTAATGATAATGAAATATTTAGATTAAGAAGATGGAAACCTGAGGAATAATAATAGCACAGAGAAGTCTGAGAATATAGGGCTAGAGAAATAGGAAAAATAAATAAGTGATCACTGTGTTCTGAAATCCTTTGAATACAGTTTCATTCTCATCTCTTCTTTGTACTCCACATACCATAGCATTACCCAAGGTTTTGCATGGAATAGGTACTTGGTCAGTGTTTTAAAAAATTAATCTTTGCTTTCTTGGTTGTTTCTCTTGATTCCCCAGCATCTACAGAATTAATCGCTTGCTTTTTTTTTAAGTCTTTGCTTGCCATTTGATTTTAAAGCTCATATTTTCGATCTGTAATTCAAGCTCAGAGTTATGTTTTTGTCATTTCTGAGACATCTCTGCTTACCCATCATTAATTCTCATTGTTCTTCTCTAATTGTTAGCCTCTGTCAACACACAGTAGGAGTGTCTGGTATAGCACCTCGAACAGTTTGGTGTATCTAGGATTCAGGCTTGTGGTCAGGATGACTTTGGAGTTCCTCCTCTGAGTTTGGAATGCCTTATGCCGTGGTTAGTTTGGAAAAAATGATTTAGGACTTCATAGCAGTGTGCTAATTGAGAAGCCAGGGACATTTTTTGGTTTAGAGGAATTCTTTAGAACACTTAAAAACCATGGTGCACAAAACCATAGTGTATATCTGATCCTCTGCTATTACTGTTCGAAGTAGTTTTTAGTGTTCATTGACAGTTGACATTTTTTTTCATTCAAGTCAGTCCACCATTCTGATACGTAGTGATCACCAAAGTGAACTACATAGTCAGAATGTGCAGGGAGCTCACTGGAGTATGGACAGAGAATCCTGGAAATTCTATTTTTTCTCACTTTATTTACTTATTTCACCTTTTACCATGAACAAATTCAGTCATAGAGAAAATAGAATAGCATAATGGGCTTTGTTCCCCTCCCCGCATGTATCATTTGTCTAGTTTCAACTCTAGTCCATCCATGCCCTCCACCATGTTATCTTGGAGCTAATCCTAGAGAGCATTTGCTACATAACGATTTTAAAAGATGAGGATTAAAAAAGTAATAACCCAATAGCATTTACATCTGAAAAACATTAACAATAGTTTCTTAATATCTAACATCTAGTCATTATTCAAATTTCCAGTTGTCTCATACTGTCATAAAAGTTTTGTTTTTGTTTATTTTTACAGTTTGAATCAAGATCCATATTTTGTGATTGGTTGATAGCTCTTATAAATCTGTTTAATCTATAGCTCTTCTCCTTATCCTTTTTTTCCCTTGAAATTTATTTGTTGAAGAAACTGGTAGTTTGTCCATAGAGTTTCCCCAAAGTCTAGATTTTGCTGACTGTATCTTTGTGGTATAGTTTAATATGTTTTTCTGTTCCCTGTATTTTCCGTAAATTGTTTTGGAACCTAGGGCTTGATCTAATCCAGATACAAATTATTTTCAATTATTTTTATTTATTTTTTTATCTCTTAAAAATTTTTGATATTTTCCTATGTCATAAATTTCTTAGCGCAGTAGTGTGTGTATATTTATAAATATACATTTAGCAGGGCTGTTAAAATTATTTTCTCTGATCATGGCACACATGAGACTCCTGCTAAGATTGTTAGAGTATGCATTTTAAACATGATTCATCCTAATGCTGGAGGACTTGAAATGGACCACCTTGTGTTGAAACTTACTGGTTCACTTTATATAAATAACTATATATAAGTAACTATATATAAATATATAGCTACATATTTGAATATATGATTCATCTCTGAAAGTTAAAAATCCTGTGGTTTCATTCTAGGATCTGTGGATGGAGTATTTAAACATGGAGCGCATACATTACGAGTTTCAGGAGACCGTTGGTCTGTGGATGCAGGCCAAGCTCGAGTCCCATTCCACACCCTGCAGTTTGTCATTGCAGCTGGACTTTACTGATCCTTTATTGGGTGAGTCATACATGAACATCAGCCCCTTTGATTGATTGATCGAATGAATGAATGAATCAGAACCATTGAGGGTTAAGTATGAATTGCTTTTTTAGGAGTTCATAGTTAACTTGTCCACCACTTATGGTTAGGCTAAGCTGTGAATGAGAGAAATCTCCAAAGTAGTAATAGCTTACATAAGATATTTATATTTTCTCATATGAAAGGAGTCTGGAGGCAGGCATTTCAGAGCAGTAGCTTTATTACCTCCCTGCAAGCCTTCAAGGACCCCTGCTCCTCCTATCTTGCTGCCTCACTGTTCTCACATGTGACATCCACTTATGGTCCGAGGTGGCTGCTTAAGCTTATGTGGTCACACTTACATTTCATTCAGCAGGAAGGGGAATCTCCCTCTTTTAAGGACTCTTTCAAGAAGCTACTCACAGGCTTTGTGGTTACAACTCACTGGCCCAAACTGAGACACATGGTTCCACCTGAAAAGGAGAGTGGAAAGGACTAAGTTTGTTCACAGATCATTTTCTCCATGAGGCTTTAAAAAGACATCTGAATTGACTTGCAGTCTGTAAAATGCAACTTTAGATTTTATTATTTTGGATTTGCAGTTTTAAAATTCAAAAGTTCATCTTTTTCTTTTATAAACTCTTTTTCTCTGTATCTGGAACTCTTACCATACAAATGGATCATATTCTTAAAGTATGGTTGGTTGTTTCTCACAGTGCATTTTTCTAGAGAAACAGTTTTATAAATTATCAGTTAGTTTTCTATGCCAGCCCACAAAAATTCATTTACCCTGGAAAGTTGATAGCATACATTACAACAAAAAAAATAACAGAAAACAATATTTGGGGTAACTTACTACTTCATATTACTGAATATATTATTAAAATATAGGACACATAAAATTGTAAATATAATTGTTGACCTTATAATATGTAGTATAATAGAGCACTGAAATGATTCAGAGAAAGGCAAGAATACCTTCTTGTTCCAGCACTGCCACTAACCAACTACTTAGCTGTGTGATCAGAGAGAAATAGGAGCTTTTCTTGGCTTCAGTTCACTCATCTGTAAGATGAAGATGCTAGACAGTCTCATCTAAGGCTTTTTCTCCCCTCCAACATCTTGCTCTCCACTTTTTCCTCTGAAATAATATAGTTTTTTTCCCCTCAACTATAAAAGTTATATGTGCTCATTGAAAAAAATTTAAACAGTATAGAAAGGTTTGAGCCTTTAGTTTGTTCCAGGCACTGTCCCAGCACTTTGTATGTATTAACTTAGTCCTCCCCCTGAGGCGTAAGGTGGTGAGGTAACTTGACCAAGTCACAGAGCTGCTAAGTGGTAGAGCCACTTGGCTCCAGAGACCCTGCTCGTCATCACTTATCATCCTTTCTCTTGTTTCTGGTGATCAGTACAGGTTGCAATTCTAAGTGAAATTAAGCCCTAGGTTTTTAAATAACAAGTTCCAGGTTTTTCTCAGATGAGCAGGTTAGATGATGATGATGTCAAATGATGGAACTTGTGATTGTAGGAAAATTTTATTGCACACTCATGACGCCAACTTCTTTTTCTTAAATTTGTTTTGTTAGCTTTATAATTGTTGTCATTTGTGGTCTAGAGTGGTGATTATAGTTAAATAGGCTCTGAATTAAAATTTTTATGTTTTTTATTTTACATTTAAAATATTATCCTGAATTTTTCTTTAATGATGATAAGTGATATTGAGTTTGAAAGAGCCTCCACTTTTCCTTTAGACTCACGACCTTAAAATGTTTTAAAGAAACCCAAACATAGTCAGGAGTCTTATCCAGTGATAAATATCCTACTTCGTAACATTCTGTGCCAAGAGTGGTAGTTCTAGTGGAAAAACCCCAGCTGTAAGGGACGATCCTGTACGTGACCTGCTTGGAATGTTAAATTCCATCTGAGGTACAAATAATACAAGTCTTTTTATGCCAAATGAAGTCATGGCTAGTAAATCTTCTTTACTTTTTCTTAACAAGAATAGAAAATTGAATGTTACATCTGGAATGAAGTCAGAAATTCAAAATAGTTCCATAAGCACTTGTTGACTTGACTTATGACTTGACATTTTCTTGACCTCTCTTGTCCCCTGTTATCTTACTGTCTAAAAGAATCAGGTATGTGGCGGGTTTTCTTCATGTTCTTCATTCCCTAACTGCTGTGTGGTATGTGTATAGCACAGTGAAGAGAGAGAGGTGGAGGACAGGAATTTATTGGACACCTGCTGTGTGTTCAGCTCTGTAGTAGCTGTAGAAATATAAACATTTAACTTGGATTGACCAGTATTAGACCATGTGCAAAGTTGGATGGTACAGATATACCTTTATTTTTCTTATATGACACCTGATTTTTTTATTTGGACTCCATAAATCATTTATTGAGTTAATGAATAAGTAAATGAATGATTATATGACTATATAAACATAGGTTCTATAGGAGTTTGTGCTCATGTCTTTATTCATTTTAACTCTACTACTCTTAGCCTTCCTTTTTAAACCTTGGCCTAATTTAAGATTTTTCACTCAGCTGTATTCCATAATGCTCATTCCTTTTTCTCCTATTCCTATAAGGTTTATCTGGGTGGTTGCATTAAACCCTTAACAGGGCTACCTGCCATAATCCCCCAGTTCCTTGTCTGGTGATAGCTACCATCTTTCTCAAGCTTGCTTAGAGCTGTTCACTAGATCCCCTTTGTACTAGTATAAGTCCAAACACCTTAGCGCATCATGCAAGGCTATTTAGGGTAGTAATTTAAGATTGTGAGCTTTAATTCTTTAACTATCATTAAGACTTTTTGAGGGTAGGAATTTTATTTAATCCTACTTCATGTTCTTGATCTCCTAGCTCCTGGTAGAATATTTTTAGGCCTGTGAGTGCTCCCTCAAAACTTACAAGTCATAAAGAGTAATGATTTTATTCATTTAGGCCTTTTCTGTAGGTCTACGACATTCTTTGTGAAGGTAACAGGCCTGGGCTTTGCACATACTTAGTACATTACTACCTAGTAGTAGCCATTACTCAATAAATATGCCTTTATTTTCTTTCAGCTAAAGAGAGGGTTTTAAGTAACTTGCGGAAGCACGAGGCTCCCCAACCTCCCCTTGTTCTGCACCTAGTGAAGCCTCCTGTGCCAATTATTTCCACTGCTGTGCTCCAGAGTCAGAAGGACACCACCCAGCTGGTACGCACAGACCTGAATCTGTTGCTACAACAGGCCAGGTAAGACCATGAGACCACCAGGATCATGCTTCAGTGCTTGCTCCCTTGACAGCCTGGGTGATTTAGTGCCTGGACAGTCTTCCGCATCAGCATTCTCACCAGGAAAGTAATTTGACGAGACTGGCCCAGACAGTTAGTTTAGTTAACCAAGTTGTGACAAGTGTTTTAATTTCACTTTGAAATCTTGTGGTACTTTCATGGACTATAAATTTTACATGTTTCCTGTGGTGGCATTTGTGAGTGTCAGCAGTGCCCCCTCAGTTTCTCCTGAGGAGAGCTTCTGCTAATAGAGGGTTGTGTTTAAAGATTGTGAAATGAGGTTTACTTACTTTTGTCACTGCCTTTGTTTCTAACTTGCCATATTCTTTTAAAAATTGGCACAGGCACTTGATCCAAGTGCAGGAAAGTGATTTAATGTTCTGAGTTCACGAGCGATAGATACAGAATGATCAACTGTTTGAGGTTTTGATTCTAGCTTGCCATCTAGTGAGAAGAAGGAGGTGTGTGGAGTAAGTCTGTTTTATGACGGAATAGAGTCTTGTCTTTGCAAGTCTCATGGGAATCAGTTTCTTATTGGCCTTTTTCTCCTTGGCTCTTTTGGTCTAGGCATTTATTGTGTGTGTATGTTGTGTATGCACACAACAAACATACATACACATGCACGTGCTCACTTGTATGTCATTATAATAATAACTACAGTTAGAATAGTATTGATACCCATGTAAACAATTAGCCTTCTCCATTTTTTAACAACTCAGTTTGAGTTGCTAATACCTAAGAAATCAGTGGTACTTACATTAACTAGTTAAATTAGGATAGTTAAATTAGGATGGAATTCTCATTTATTCTTGTATATTTAAGGGTCCATTTATTTAGGTTCTAAAGAAGTTTTATATTGACTTTATTTGGGTGACATTGGTTAATAAAATTATATAGATGTCAAGTGTACAATTCTATACTACATTATCTGTATATTGCATTGTGTGTTTACCACCCAAAGTCAAATCTCTTTCCGTCACCATATATTTGACTCCCTTTACCCTTATCTACCTCCTTGCCAACACCCTTTTCCTATGGTAACCACTAAACTGTTGTCTGTATTTATGAGGTTTTGTTTGTTTGTTTTTAGTTTTATATTTTACGTATAAGTGAAATCATACTCTTCTCAGTCCTTCCCATCTGACTTATTTCGCTTAGCATGATTATCTCAGGATCCATCTGTGTTGTTGCAAATGGCAGTATTTCATCTCTTCTTATGGCTGAGAAATATTCTCTTGTATATATGAACCACGTTTCTTTATCCAGTCAGCTATTGAAGGACACTTCGGTTGTTTCCATGTATTGGCCACTGTGAATAATGCTGCAGTGAACATTGGGGTGCATATATCTTTACAGATTGATATTTTCAAATTTTGGGGGTAGATAGCCAGAAGAGGGATTGCTGGGTCATATGGTAATTCTTACTTTTTGTAGGACCCTCCATACCGTTCTTCTCTATAGTGGCTGCACCAATTTACAGTCCCACCAGCAGTGTGTGAGGGTTCCTTTTTCTTCGCATCCTCTCCAGCATTTGTTATTACTTGTCTTGTTGATCATAGCTATTCTTGTGGTTATGATTTGCATTTCCCTAATACCTAATGAAGTTGAGCATCTTTTCATATATCTGTTGGCCATATGTATGTCTTCTTGGGAGAAGTGTCTGTTAGGTCCGCTGTCCTTTTTTAATTGGATTGTTTGTTTTTTTGTTGTTGTTGAGTTGTATGAGTTCTTTATATATAATTGTGAATATTTGCCCCTTTTCGGAAGTGGTGTTTGCAAATATCTTCTCCTATTTGGTTGATTGCCTCTTTGTTTTGTTGATGGCTTCTTTTGCTGTGCAGAAGCTTTTTAGTTTGATATAGTCCCATTTATTTTATAACCACTGTTGATATAATACAGATTCTAAATGGAGCTTTATTTCTAGCTAAAAAAGTTGTCCCACTTTTCCTTCTTTTTTTTACTTTCTGGCTAGCCTGACTGCCAGAGGATTCGGGTAAGTCTTGGCAAACACATCTTTGGTCTTATTACTGTGGAATACTTGTGTCTGTCTTGCTGTGCTCTAATGCAGGCTGGGGCTAACTGGAAGCCTTTTTCACTTATCATGAAACCTTGTCTGAGACTTTCTTTTACCTCCTGACGATGTTTTTCAGAACTGCTGCTCTTCGGGAATCTCAGCAGGTTGCCCTGGATAGTGAGCTGTTGGACACAATGCCCAAACAGTATGTTAACCGAGAAGAACAGGCCACACTGCATTTGGAGTGTAGAGGCAGTAGTGGTAAGAAATGCCAAGGAGCATCAGTTATAACAGTTCAGGTAAGACTGTTTAACTTTCTTCATAATTCAGAATTTTAATTGAGCCCCTAATAATTGGCATATCATTGAGAAAGACTGAAAGAAGTATAAGCAGATGTTCCACGTCCCAGAACATTTAATAGTTTTTCATGGGCGTGAAGACTCGCACAGAGCTAATCACATATTTCCATAAGTGCTGATGGAATAGAAATTCAAAGAAAGATTCTTAGAAAGAGGGCCTTAAACCGATCTTTAAAGATTTTGATAATGATAATTTGAATACAGTTAGAAGGAATAAGGGAATGGTGTGACCATGACTTCATCTAGGGGTCAGTGGCTAGATCAGTGTTTTTCAAGTTGTTTTTGGAAGTGATGGTAGGAATCCACATTGGAAAGGATGATCACTTGGGAGCCTGGTCATGTGCTCGGCCTCTGGGGAGCCACTGAAGGCATACGTGGGAGGGACCTGCGGAAAGCAGATCAGTTGAGTGGAGCCTGCCAACAGGCAAAAGAAGAGATATGCAGCAATGTGATTAAATATATTCACTTGTCTCTAGAGTCACTTTTTTGAGTTGGAAATAGAGTTAAGTTGAATCTGTGACTACGTCATAAGGACTTTAGAATGGAAGTTTAGCCTCGGCCACCGTGACATAGCACTTACTTTATGCCAGGCACTTTTAAACACTTTACAGAACTTAATTTATCCTCACTACAACCCTTTGTGGTGGGAATTTTAATGATCTGCATTTTTCAGGTGAAGAGCTAGAGGCATAGAGAGGTTAAGTTACATACCCAAGGTGACACAGCCAGTGAGTGGCAAAACCAGGAAGACCCCAGGTTTTGCTACAGAGCACATGCCCCTTAATCATGGCATCTCATTCTTTCTGCATGGATTCCCTGAGCTGGGAGAGAAATGCTTAGAGATAGGCACCACCCGCTCCCTGACTACATTTGTACAAAAATAGATCCTCTTTTTGTTAACTTTTAGAAGTTGGGGAAAATTAGTTTTACTGACTCTTGGTTGTCTTTCAAACATTTCTCTTCTTTTTGTGCCATTCCATACTTTAACAATTCTAAAGTATTCTCCATCAATCTCCTTGGGAGACTTTCTCTAAAATATCTTCTTAGAAATAACATTTATATTGGTATTTTTCATTACCTTTAGAACATATTTCCGATAAAATAACATTTGTATGCATCTAAAGTTAGAAAATTTGATCCAGAATGTAATCAGTGATTAGAGAATTCTTAGATCGTATCAATTTTTAAAATCAACTTCATGGGAAATAACTTTGTATTTTAAATATACATGTTAAAATTAAAATGCAAAAGTATATTTTAATATAATTTTAATGGCTCATTTATGAAAATATCAGATTATATGATGAAAATATTTTATTGCTTACTGGAATTTTTCTGGGCGAGAAAGCCCTGGAAATCTCCAGCCATCTGCAAGTGTTTGAACTATGTATAGCTTGTTTGGGGTATACAAAAGCCAAACATATTTTATGAGAATTGAGACATGCTTCTCCTGTGGTTGCCTCTCCTAATAGAAGCCTCTGATGATTCAGTGATAATCTCTGAGGAAATGGGGTAATTTATAATAGGGTTCTTTGTGTTGTACTTTGGCATTGTGAGCATGTTTGCTGGACTCAGAATTGATTTATTGTCATGTGAAAAATTTCTTTATTCCTAGAAACGAAAGATGGAAAAGACCCACTGAGGGCCTCACATTATTGTAAAAAACTCACAGAAGCACATGCTATGTCCAATTTTTAAATTTCTTTGTCTACTTAAAGTGACTCAAGCGGCGGGACTTCCCATGCTGATTTGTTCTATTGTCTGCAACTACTTGTAATTATGAGCTGGTAGTCTATTCAGTCTCTCTCACCCTCTGTTCTAGTAAGAACAGAAAATTTTCAACAGTGGTGAGAGCAAAAATAAGTAGACTAGGAAGTAATGATAATTTTGGGTTGTTTTTGGTGAGAATATCTAAACTTTCCTATACTGGTTGGTTTTCTTTTATTCTTCAGCATTAGAGGTTTCTACGATGTAGGGTGGCAGTTTTAAAGTTCAAGCTACAAAATGTCTCTTTACATGTTCCAGTCAAGTGAACTTCTGTTCTTTATCTCTTGTCCTCTGTGTTTCCACTTCCCTGTATTCTCACTGTCTTCCTTCCTTTTCTCAGATTCTTTCTTCTTGTTTGGCTGTTCCTCTCCAGGCCAGCCAAGGGCTGGACCCTCAAAGACCCAGTCCAATTGTAATTGATAACATATTGGGCAAAATAGCTGACTGCACATACTCCTAATCACGTTTTAGGCTATTAAATATTGATTCGTCATATGAAAATTTTGAGATTTAATATTTGTATTGATGCAGTATGTAGTTTGATGGAAGTAATTTAATTTTTTACTTTTCATATCTCCAATAGCAGAAATTAAAGTAATTATCGTTAACATATTTTTGGAGAGTCACTTTCATAGCTTTTGATTCATTCTAACAGCTTATTTTTTCTTTAAAATAAGTTTTGTAAAGATTTTTTTTTTTTTTAACCACAACAGTGGTGCATTTTATAGAAGAAAGTTATCATTATGATCGTAAAAAGTAGGTGCTCAGTGTACTGTTAGCTGTGCTGTGTAAAGCAAAACAGATAGGACCATTGCCCTTAAGGAGCTTTCGATTTGGAATTTATGATAATAACCTTGGCAGGGACATAAGGGCCTTCGTTAAATAAGTTTGTGAATTAAGTGTTTACATTATTTACAAACGAAGGCTATCTGTGATCATTGCAGTGGTGGCTGAAGACTGGATTTTGGCAGGTGCATATAAAGGAAAATGTAAGCTCTACTGCTCACCCATGTGATTGTGGAAAACTATTTAAGGAAAATGTGGGATTTAAAACTCCTGCCTTCTAAATGTTCTGTTTTTTTCAGTGTTCTCTGCCATGCCTCAGTTCTCTAGTCTGCTTTAAAGGCCTCTCCAAGACAGGGCCCCTGTTCCCCAGTCTGGTGGTACTGTACTCTTCAGCCCCGCAGCTTGGCCCTCTATCCTCCCATTCCCCACGTGTACCACATAGGTTCTGTCTTTGTGTTGCAGCCTGAGACTAGGATATTCTCTGGCCCCTAACACATCCAAAAAAAGACACTAAAAATACACAAACAAAGCTTCTATATAGGTCACCGTCAATTAATTAAAGAAAGGAATATTAACCTTCTCAAGTAGGAAAGATCTTTATTTAAATTTAGTTTTTTTTTTGAAAAGCCCAACAAATTCTCCTTATTTTTCACATCTGCACTAAGAACCAATAAAATTTTTTCCAAAGACCAGCTTTCAGGCACCACTGAATTGATCAATGGTTCTTTTCCTAGGCATGCAACTGACTTGGGCACTTCCCATATTTTATATTGCTGTTTGCTTTATAAGTATATGCTTTTTCTTTCTTTGAAAATTGCAAATGTTTTATTAACAGCATCTGTACCCTTCTTTTTTTATGTTGGGCACACATGAGATACGCAGCCCGAGTGTTTTGAGTTTAATCATATGTGCTGTTGGTTTGGGTGGACAGAGGAGTGAAAGCTCTGAGGAGGGATGATCAACAGAGCGGGGCTTGATGTGCTTCAGAAAAGGCTCAGTGGTGGAAGATGAGTGTATTTTTGATGAAAATTGGAGTGTTGAAACGTAAGTGACAGAGCATATCCTACAAAAGACTTTGAACCAATGATAAACTAATTCAGATTTGATCCTTTAGGAAAAACCTGAGATTCTTGAATACTTTTTGACAATTTTTCCTATCTGTCAGGTTCAACGGAGAGTTTTGAGTTATAATATTAATGTAGTAATAGTCTTTTCATCATATACTTGGTATATATATGTAAGAAAATATCTGCTCTGGAAACATGTAGGGGCAAAATAATCTGTTGACCACTTTAATTTTTGTTAGTTTGAAGGTATGCATAAGAACGAAGCAATAAGCCAACAGCTTCATGTTTTACGAAAAGAAGTAAAGCAGTTGCAAGCAGAAGCTTCTAAACCACCACCACTTAACATTGTGGAAGCCGCTGTGCATGCAGAAAACTTGATTACGTAAGTTTTGAGGACATTATACTTTAAAATATTCTTTTGTTGATAGTAATCATACCACCCTCCCAAAACCACTAATTAAATTAGTACAAGGAGTGGAAAATTGGCCTTTGGGCCAAATCTGCCTTGCCACCTATTTTTATAAATAAAGTTTTATTGGAGCACAGCCATGTCCATTTATTAATGTCTATGGCTTTTATGCTGCAGTGGCAGAATTGAGTAGTTGTAACAATTTATGGCCCATAAAGCATAAATATTCATTATCTGGCCCTTTATAGAATAAGTTTGCAGACTCCTGAATTACTAGATGTTATAGTACATTGAAATTCAATCATGGCGAGATTTAATGCGTAAGTTTTATATCAAAGTCACATTTACCTAGGAAGTCATCATTGTCAACTCAGGTAATTGAGCACAGTTTGCAGTGGACTTGCTCATGAGAATTAGGGCTCTCAAGTATAGTTCCCAACTTGCATTTGGCCACTGTGATTTTCTCTTGGAGCTCCTAGCTTACTCTCACCATCCTCTTTCTTCCCAAAACCACCAGGGCATGACTTGGGGGAGGGGAGGTTGACTCTGCCTTTCACTTTAAGGTGACTCCACATTCTAGTACCAGCAACTAATCAACCGGTAGATTGAGATGGTGACATGGAGAGGGACATGAATCTTTCTATGGGTTGAACTGAGGGGCCTGGAAAGGAGGAGGGGATAAGGTGAATAAGAGGCTGATGTTTCATTTACTAGTAAAGAAACTCAAAAAAGTGTCAAAATTAGAAGAGATTCCTTTATGATCTTATTCTATACAAAAATCTTTATTTTCAACCTAAGTCACTGTTTTGGATTTTAAACTTTAGAGAAGTCAAAGTTCTTTTTTAAAAATATATATTATACAAGGAATACATGAAGTTAAATAATAAATAGTACATTACATATGAAATGTAAAAAATTTTGATAAGGGTGAGACTGTTAATTAGCTCTTAAAATACAGCTGACTTTTTTACCCTATGATGGCACAAAGTCATTTTTATGTATTGAAAATAAGATGTTGGGTCAAGCTGGAAAATAACCCATGAAATATTTCTAAAGCGACATTTGTATGGGGCCCTGAGGACTCTTAAGAATATTACCTGAGAAATGTAGAGTAGCAAAGAACTACTTGTTGGTCTGGATTCTCATACTGTAAACCAATAGTCTTAACCTGCATTTTCCCTCAGGGCCCTAGTGAATACTTACAAGTTGCAGCCTACTCCTAGGATTCAGAAGGTTGGCATTAGCCTCTTCTTTACTGTTGTGGATTACGTCAGGGATGAGACCCAGCGTCATCCTCCCACAAGGCAGTTCTTTACTTCATGCATTGAGATTTTGGGACAGGTAAGGCTATTCTGTGTTGTTAGCCCTTTTCTAACATAATGAGTCCTTACAGTGTCTTCATTAGATATAGTCAGGGTTGAACTTCAGACTTGTAGGTTCAGAGTCTGACCTAAGTCAGAAGTAAGTCCCTTTGAATTGTTGGCTTCTCAAGATGTCATTAGGATTGTTGGTATAGAATTTGCTTCTCATACAAGACATAATAAATTATTCATGTTTGAAAACCTCTGGGGAGACATCAGATTCTATCATATGTTGTTGGTGTTACCAATAGCATCTCCGAAGCTCTTTATTGTTTATAAAATGCTTTCCGATTCATTATTTTATTTATTTTGCCCTCACAGTGACTCTCTGTGATTGATGTCATTCTCATCTTAAAGATGAGAAAACTGGGCTCTAAAAGATTAAATGCCTTGCCTAAAGAATACAGCTGGTGAGCGCTGGAACTGAGACTGGGCCTCTGTCTTCTAACTCAATATTCAGTGCTCCACCTCCCGCTGCTGCCTCCCAGTTACTATTCTCAGTCTCCATTTATTTATTTGACTTACTGTTAAAATATGGCTTTTAACAAGAGCAAGGGCAGTGTATCCATGCAGATTTATGAAATATGTCATAAAAGAAAGGACAGCCACCTGTTGGAAAATATGCCAACACTAATTAACTATGTATTCTCACCCAAATTCAATTGATTAAGTACTTATTTATTGGATATTTTTAAGGAGCTGATGCTGAGCAGATAATAAAATAGATTTTTTAAAGTAGTGTTTTCCTGATTATAAAACTGATGTGTTCTTATTGTAAGCAATGCAGAGAGTATTGAAAGTATAAAGAAGAAAACTTCCTCAGGATCCTAACTATCTGGAGATAATGGTTACAGAGCTAACATTTCATTATAGTTTATCTCACATATGTATTTGTATTAGTGTATGTGTATATATGTGAAAATGATATAGTATCCCTACATGTAGGTAAATAGATGGATAGATAGGTAAACACTCAAATGGGCACACAATTTTTTACCCGCTTTTTTCATTCGAACACATCTTTTAGACATTATTCCATATTCTTATAGACCTACATCATGGTATTCAATATATGGTGTTCCATGGTACAGATATTGTAATGTATCAAGACAGTGCCCTTTGAATGGATATGTAAGTAGTTTGTTTTGCTGCAGAAGCCTGAGGTAGCTTTACGTATCTTTGTGAACTTGGTGGTCTTTTTTTTCCTAAGATAATTTCTTAGAAGTATGATTGCAATGTCGAAGGGACTAGCATTTGCTGTATATTGTCACACACTCTTCTGGGAAGTTTGTACCTATTTACATTGTCATTGCAGCGTCTGAGTTTATTATTCTCCATATCGTAATCTACAGTAGGATGATTGGTTCCTTTTCAGTCTTGCTAATCTAATAGGGGAAGTGATACTTTATTATTATTATTTATTTTATTATTATTATATTTCTTTAAGTATTTGTTAAGTTGTATGACTTCATATGTTTTGGCTATTTATATTTTTTTTGTGATTTGCTGGTTATTGTCCTTTGAATTTTTTTTTTTTTTTGGAGAGTTTCTTGTGTTATTGCTTTTGAAAGAACTCTTCGGACTATTAATCTGGTATCTGGAATGTGTTAATTTTTTTACTTTGTAATTTTCCTTTAATTTATGATACTTTTTGCCTTACAGAAGTTAAAAGTTTTATCAGTTCAAATCTGTCAGTCTTTTCTTTTATTGTTATTATTTTAATTAATTTATTTTTATGGTGACATTGATTAATGAAATCAGTTTCAGCTGTACACTTTAATAGTAAGGCATGTATATGTTTACACTATGTGTTCACCTCCCATAGTTAGGTTTCTTTTTGTCACCACATATTTGACCCCCTTTGCCCCACCTACCTCCCCCCAACCCTTTCCCTGACCCCCTTCTTTTATTATTTTTGCCTGTGGTCAAATTTATCAAAGCCTTCCTGACCCTGAGATTATATAAATATTTGCTTATATTCTAGTACTTTTAAACATTAGAACCAAGTTAAAACAATGTGAAGTTACCCTGATTATATATTAGTTGTAAAGGTTAGCTTTTTAAAAGTATTAAAAGCATATCAGTAAAATTTATAACCTAGAAGTTTTGTCTTCTTGACAGTACAGAATCACTTTGGATACTTAATAATCACGGCAGGTAACTTGCAAATTTCCGGATTCAAATTACTCCAATATTTTAATCTTTAACTATTTTTTAACTATTTTTCAAATATAGTTAATTGAGAATTTGCTCTATATGGCCTGTTCAAATCAAATTAATAGATTATCTGTAATTCTTAATATTACCTACATTGGAAATAATAAGTTTATCTATGTTGGTTTTAGATTTCTTTTGAATGTTTTGTATTTTCATTTAGAAAAGAAATCTACTTACCTTATCTACTACAGCTTAAAACGTGGTTGCTTAAATACAAGTTGGGGAGTGGAGAATCTGGTAGCATTTTCCCCTTTTATTATTTCAAGGTGTTCATCAGTGGCACTAAATCAGAATGCAAAAATGTGCTTGAGACCATTCTGAAGAACAGAAGGCTCTGCTCTCTCTTGTCTCCTTTCTTCACTCCCAATGCTGCTCCCACAGAGTTCATACAACTGTATGAGAAAGTGGTGAAGTTCCTGAGTGAGGACAACAGTGACATGATTTTCATGCTGCTAACCAAGGTGAGATGTGACAATCCTGACGTTACCACTGAAACGTAGACACCGTTGTTTCCCACTCTATAGGAATGAAAGGCGCTTTGGAGTTTTGTTTCCACGTAGACCATAGGGTCACAGGCCCTTCTCATATTTTGCATTATCTTTTACGCAGCCCGAACCCACAGTTTTATCTCATGGAGGCGTCAGTTGTGCTGTGTGGGGCAGTCTTATTCCACCATAAAAAGGACCTAGCTTCCAAGACCTCTAAAACTCAGTACGGTTTTTAATTATTCATAGTAATAATTTAATACATTCTTCTTTTGAATTTATCCTGAATTTATGCCTAAATTGTGTTTGTTAAATGAGTTGTGCTATGTCTAAGTCTCTCCTATTTGGAAAAAGCCACATCTAAGCAAATTGCCTTTGTCCTCATTCCAAGTAGAATGTTAACCCAGACCAAGGCCATGGATTTACTTCACCAGGTGAGAATTTGAGAGCCTTAGCTATTTTGCCTTCAATTGTATTTCTGTGACATTTATGAGTCATAAAACCTGGTAATTTTTGGGGCCCTAGAGACTGACCTCAGTCTGTAATGGGGGAAGAACACGTCTCATAGTTTGGGATTCTGAAAGGTGATATCAGCACTCTGAGCTAGGTGACTGGCGCAGACACAGAAACGTCTGTTAGATAGAGACAGTTCTGCTTGTTTGCGGCATTGCGACCAGTGAAAGAGAACCACAAAGTTCGGATCCTCGCTTGTAGTGAAAACTTACCAAAGGATTTTTAAATTACGAAAAAGCACACAGGGCTGAGAAAACCCTGCACATGCAGTCTGAGAGTGAAGTAGAGATGGAGGCATAATGGCACCCATCAATTCTTGAACTGCCGAGATTCTTTTAGGTACTCGTTTATAAACTTTAGTTTAAATCTTTAAGAATGGCTATGGCTAGGTAATCATTGACTTTTAAACTAAATTCGCACAGACTTTGCTCTACTTCAGTTAATTTTCTAGTGTCAATAAAACTGCTTTTTGTTTCTTTTTCTTTCTAGTTCGATCTTAAGCAATGGTTAAACGCCACTAAACCTCCTCTGTCTGATCGTACCAGGCTTCTGGAGTCCATTCATTTGGCACTTACTGCCTGGGGCCTCGAACCAGAGGAAGATATTTTGATGCCATTTAATATTTTCTGTAAGCACTGGACTTATCTTCTTCTCTACCAGTTCCCTGACCAGTACAGTGACATTCTCAGGCTGCTGATGCAAAGTAAGTGTCTTTTAATTTTGACTAATTAGATCACAATGAATTTTAATATTACATTTACCATTTCTACAGATGTCATCCAAAAATGTAAAAATAATACAAGTGTGCAATAGTTTAGATTTTTACCTGAAGTACTCAATGAGCAATCCCTAAAGGGATGCTGCCTGTAAAAATGGTCATTTATCGTCTTAAATGTTAGAATGGGCTGTAATTGGGCAAGGCGGCACTTAGTCTTTGGTGCTGGAGTCCACAGTTATGCACCCTTCTCTACCTTGGCTTTGCAGCTGTCTGGGATGCGTTGGGGTGGAAGTGGGCCTGCTCACTCTGTCCACTATGGATTTGGTAAGAGAAGGAGGTTGCTTTTTATGTGCCAGTTGGTTTCTCTATAGTTGTCAATAGTGGATAAATTTTCCCCTCCCCCCAATTTTTTGCAAATGGATTTTATCCCTATCTGATGATAGACTGTATTTATATTTGCAAAGGGAAAGAGCAGCATTAAATTTTCCACATTCCCACCCTTTCTGTTCCCTTCCTATAATTTTCCATCGGAGTGTTAGAGATTAGAGGAGAAATAAAGGATGTGGGCTTTTTTATTTTTGTAATTTCATGAGACGGTGGTTTTATTGACATTTGAAAAATGAGATAGTATTTTCTTTTTCATGCAGACTTCATACAATTCATAGATATAATGGAAAACTAACTTTTGCTTTATGCTAAATCTTTGTGTTACTTCATAGAAATTATTTAATGAATAAGTTAATGACCCTTATGTATTGGACTACCTGAACAATACAAAAATGTATGGTCTCATTTTCAGAGCACTTCAAACTTTCATTGTTTCCCACAGAGAAAAGTTGCAGGGTAGGCAGAAAATGGTGATAAGGAAATGTATTTGTACATTTTTTGATGCATATTTGCATGGCTAATTTCCTAAATTTTCTAAATTTGATCAAGTAGTTTTTTTCCTGAAAATTTTTAAAGATATTGTAAACTGTTTATGTAGATAAATGTTGACTTGCATGTAGCAGGAAATTTATACTTCTCAGGAAAAGTAATTCAGTTAAAGACTTAAGAATGTAACAGTGCCACCTCTGTCGGAGCTTGTGACCTCCAGCCTCCTGGTTTCCCTTCTCTCCCTGGCCACCATGTCGGAGTTCCCATGGTCCTCTCCTTTACTCGTCTGCTCTCTTCATTCGCCCTACCTGAGCCTGTTGCCATCTTCTAGGTGTGCATGACTCCCACACCTGCAGCTTGATTCTAGGCCTCTGCCCTAAGCTTCAGACCACAGTAGCAGTTAGACACAGACCCTTTCCTGTTTCCTAGACATCTCATATGCAGTATAGTGCAGCTGACCATTTTTCCCCTCAGACCTGCTCCTGTGAGCATCGGTTATCCTATCTGATCCTCATGCCACTTCTGGGTGGAAAGAACCTGAGATGTTAATTCTTGTCCTCTGAGATGTGAGGTTTGTAAGTAGTGGAGTGCTGGCTGGTAGTGTCTACTTTTATGGTTTGCCCTGCGCTGCTTTAGGTTTTTCCTATTGCAAGCGTAGAGTTTTAGGATAAGCATAAGACTTCTTCTGAAGAGAGCCTACATGCTGCTGTAGCATCTTCAGCTAGTCTTCCTTGTCCTGTCGTCATTGTTTCTTGCACATTTTCCAGCCAGAAAAATGGCATCTTACCATTCCCCAGTAAAGGTTTGGGGGGGGGTGAGATTTCTCTCTAGATTCCAGCTCAAACAGCTCTGGCTGTGTTCACTCCAAGCAGAGTTAACAGGAACAAGGAAGGTCAAGTGCTCAGGTGGATAGTTCTCTTAATAGGTTCTCTTTGCCTTGGTTTCTTTACCACAGGTCTTTATAAATTTGTTTTGGATTTTTATTTAATATTTATTCCTTTGTAAATACATGTGTTCTCTGATTCAAGTTGAAGAATTTAGTTTGTGAAAGATGCTGACTTGCTGTCCTCTGTCCCTGCCCTGTTAGGCTCTGCTGAGCAGCTGCTGAGCCCTGAGTGTTGGAAAGCCACTCTGAGAGCCCTGGGCTGCTGTGCCCCAAACTGCCAGCAGGGGGCAGCTTCTGCAGAGAGCGCGGTGCTTCAAAGCTCTCCAGATGTTCTCTTGTCAGACAAGCAGGTGAGTAGCTTTTGATGTCTCACATTTTTGTGCATTTGTTTTCCATTTCCTTTGCTATTTAAATAATTAGAACCCATTGAAAATTTATATCTAAAAAGCTGGGTTTTTGTGTGCACTATCTTTAAGAGCCCTGTTTTTGCTTCTCCTCCATTGAATCACCTTTCTCTCCCACCTCATTCTGAGTCTAGTCCATCTGTTTGAGAGCAGCCTGGTCCTACCCCCTCCCCACCTTAACCTACCTGCACCTGCTTCTTAACCTTACACCACTGACTCCTTCAGTCAGGGTTTCTTGCAGTGTCACACAGAGCTCTCAGTTTCATCAATTTTATATGACATATGTCTGCATGAAAATTTATTTGAAAGAATGGTTCCTCTGCATTAGAAGAAAAGATTGAAGTCTGCTGTCTTACTTTTCACCTGCTGCATACCTTTGCAACTCAAAGCCAAAGCCCTCCTTTGCAATCTACAGTAACATCCTACAGAAAGTAGACATTCAGGAAGCATTTGTTAACCAGTCATTCTCTTCCAGGTAATGGAGACAATACAGTGGCTCTCAAACTTTTTTTATAAGCTTCGGTTATCCACGTTGGACTTTAAAAGTTTTGGTTTATTCTCAAAATGGAGTCCTTACATGGATGATATGAAGACATTCATGGGCTATCTTGTCAAAAGGCTGCTTGACTCAGAAATGGCCTGCTTGGCCCAAGACTCATCTGCCAGCAGCAAAACAGGTAACATGCCTTGAGTGCAACCTTCCATTAGAAGAGACTTGAATAGACACATTAAGATTTAAATCTTTGTGATGAAACTGTATATCTGAGTGTCAAGCAAAGGAAATGGGAAATGTATGGCATAGGTGTGAACCCATATATGTGTCATACCGATGTTCCTTTAGACAGTGGATGCTTCTTGCTTCAGCTTGTCTCTGCCCCTCCTTTGTAGGGCGGGGTACAGAGAGATAGGTTTCAATCTTCAGCTCTTTCTTTGTTTTATGCCACTAAGGAAAGGGTCTTGAATATTTAAACATTTATCTTTAAAAAATGTACTTATATAACTATCCATGACATTTTGTAATAAAAAATTTTCAATTCAGGAAATGCCATTGTACTAAATGAAAACCACAAACATACTTACATTAAACATGTTGTTTTTATATCAAAGTAATTTGTGAGTATACAGGTATATAGTGTTATCTATATGTATTCTATATAATGTTACCGGTGATATTTACAAAGGATACACTTGTTTATTGTCTTTAAAATTTTTGCTTTATTTTAGTGCTGAGATCTCTGCATTCAGTAATCATCCAGCTCTTTAAGCCATGGATCCTGGTTTTAGAGGACAATGAAAGGTAAATCATTTTTCAGATAATCAAATTTTTTTGAAAATTTTAGACTTAAAAGTCCCGATAGATTTTGGTACAAGAGATGCATTCACAGATTTAATTTTTTTAAGTGTAGGGCCGTATTTAAATTTAGAAAATGTTTCTTTGTGAAAAAAACTTAAGGTGTTTTCTGTTTGTGGAATTGTTAGTCTGGTTGATCAGAGCTATTGTTACTAATTTTGAAGCAAAACTGGACACTCATTTCCAGTTTTCTACAATAAAAAAGTCAAATGAGTTTTGGTACTCGATTTCAGAGAAACGGTTGCTGCTCTCTTTAGTTAGGTTTGGATACTATAACACTAAACATGAGACTAACTTGATCGTGTCCAGTATCTCAGTTAGTTTTTGGAACTAAGTTGGCTTCCAGATTAGTAGGTGGGAATTACCTTTGTAACATGAACTCTACAGTTAAATGAAAGCATTATCTCATGAGCATTTAAGTTCTGGATCTTTGCTTTTGTTAGAGGGCTATTCGTAAACAATCTGCAAGCTTCAGGATTTTGTAATGACTATTTGACTGCTGACCGTAATACAGGCTGCCTGTTTATTTCCAGAAAGAATTAATGGAATTTATTTTGATATTGAACTTTCTGGACCAGGTTCAGAAACTGAAATTTTAATATAAAGAGTCTCTTTCTTTGCTTATTTCTCATCCATTTATTTTTTGGCATCTTTTTGTTACATGAAATTTTCTTCCTTTCCTCCCTTCCTCCCTCTGTCCATCCCTCCCTCCTTCCCTGTTTCCTTCCTTCCCTTCCTCCCTTCCCCTCCTCCCTTCCCTTCTCTTTTCTTCTTTTTCCTTCTCTTTCTTTCTCTCCTTCCATTCTTACCGTTGAAGCTACCTAGCAGTATATTTCTAAGGCATTTGAAATGTAATCAAGATGCACAAGGGATGGGTTCAAGGGTATAAACTGATGTTAATTTAGGTTACACACCTATGAAATCTAATTGTGTTGGAACAAAGGTTGGGAAGGAAAGTAAATAAAACTACATGGTTGATACTACGAGCTGTAATTCACATCCAGAATTTCCAGGCTTCGAAGTGGTCTAAATGTATCTTAGGGCTACATAACACAGGGTTTTCTATGACTCTAGCAAGCCCTAAACTCTAGGACCTAGAGTAATTTAATCATGGCCTTTCATTTCTAAGTGCTTTTTCATTTATTTAAAGCAGCCAACGATATTACCCCTGGCTGGAGAGCGATGCTGTAGTGGCCTCAAGCATTGTGCAGTTGTTCACTGATTGCATTGACTCATTGCACGAGAGTTTTAAAGGTAGGAAGATGCTATGTCTCTGGTTGGTTTTCACTTTTTCCCTGAGTCATTCAGGTACTCTTTTGCCTCTGCTTTCCTACTTTATTTAGTTTAATTTTAGTTGGCAGGCAGTCATCTTTGACCAAAGAAAACTCACTCATACAATTATGTAACATAAAGCTCATAAACCTCTTATCTTGTTGGTGAGGTAGCTCGGAGTTCCATCAGTTATGGAAAATACACAGCCTTTCTCTTTCAAATATTGTCTGTCCCCCATATTGAACCACATTCTGTCTTCCTTGACTCTGACTTTTTTTTCATATTTTCTATCTTTTTGTGCTTTATTTTCTTGAAAATATTTAAACACGCTTACTTTCTTTTATGATCTATATGCAATAATTCCATTCTCTGACATTTCCATTGGAGAGTGACTTTTGTGCTCTTGGAGATTTCTTCAGACCCTTATTCTTAGAGGCTTGATTCCTGTGTATTTTATAATTTTGTATTCTGAGCCCATATTTAGAGAAATGTTATCTAGGGAAATTCCATAAAGACTAGAATGAGGGTGTGTGCCTCCAGAGAAAACCTGCATTTGTTGTTGCCAGTTAGAACTTTGTAATTTCTTGGTTTGGAGTTTCTCACACCACACACATATGAAATGGAAGTCCACACTCAACTTGCAGGCAGGCCTCAATGATCACTGTAAACTTTTTCCCTCCTCAACCCCAGGTCTGTGCT
Organism: Pteropus vampyrus; assembly: GCF_000151845.1. Taxonomy (NCBI): domain Eukaryota; kingdom Metazoa; phylum Chordata; class Mammalia; order Chiroptera; family Pteropodidae; genus Pteropus; species Pteropus vampyrus. The sequence continues at coordinate 6,417,192 of NW_011888784.1, forward strand.
GAGGTAGAGAAAGTTTCTTTTCCCCACTAATCTGCCCTTTCAGTGAGGGTGTGGTCCTTAGAGGAGCTTATCTTCTGTCGCCTGTGCTGTTCCAGAGGAGCAACAGCAGGCAAGGAAAGCCTTCAGACCCCAGTGCGGGTGTGACACCTGTGAAAGGGGGGTGGGAAGGAGGAGCCTCAGCCGCGGTACAGCTCTGAGAAAGTATTGGCCAGCACAGTAGGGAGTTTGAGTATGAAGATTTACTAAGGAGCCTCATGTTCGGCAGGAGTGGACAGACCTATGCTCGGTTGTTGGCTGAAGGCTGCCTGGGAGGAGCGTGCCCTTGACTTAGGTGCTGCAGTAGATCGTGTAGGTGCCACGGCTGGATCAGGAAGTTCTGTTGAAAGGGAGAACTGAGTGGTACACCTTCATGGCTGCCATGTGTTTATGTGGGACTTAGTCATAGAGTTAACAGTATGCCATCCAATATTTATATATATAAATGCATATACACACAGTTGATTAATTTTTTTAGAGCCATTTTAGACAAAATTGAGCAGAAAATACAGAGTTCATATAACCTGTCCCCTTCTCCATGCATAGTCCCCCCACTATCCACACCCCCACCAGAGTGGTATATTTGTTAGTCGATGAATCTGCATTGATACATTATTAGTACCATTGTCTCAGTGTCTATTTGATAAATATTGGTGCAATGAGTAATACATGAAATCCTAATAATACTCTCTCTTTTTTTTTGAAAGGCAGATTCTACTAGCTGCTTTTTACTATCTAAAATATATTTATTAGTGAGAAAAATATTGGACTATCAAATTATAGTGACATAGGGTATATATTTAATTTCTTAGTCAAAGGGGCAAACATTCTCACAGGTTCTCGCCTGTGTATATAAAATAAGAAGGTGGCTTAGGAACAGGAGGGTACACGGATAACATCAGGAATTGGTAGCTAAGATCAGAGAGAGGAAGCAGAAGAACTATGCAAAACAGCATGAAGAAGTATTAAAGTGTAGCCTTTTAGTGAGATCATTGATCCACTCTCTCCTTTTATTGATGAAAAAATGAGGACCTGAAAAAAAAGGAACTTATCTGAGGTCACAGAACTTTTTTGTGTCTGGCTGGAACTGGAAGCTCAGTCTCATTCTAAGAGGTTACTCCTAGACATCTTCTACCTATCCATCCTTAACCTAAACAGAACTGTCTTTTATCTACATATAAACAAATACCGCCCTTCACCCCTGTTTCAAAAGATTGTTAAAAACACACATTAAATGTTTTCTGCTGTAGAATAGAGTAAAGACTGGGAATTGAGGGCACAGCAATGTTAGAAATGATAAATCGACTGGCACCATGTGTTGATGCTCACTGGCCATTTTTGAAAAGTGAATGTTGAGAAACACCATCAGGTTTCTGTTTCCGTGTGTGGTTCTCTCTTCTTTGACTATGCTCCTCCCTTCCTTTGCATAGAACCTGAAAGGCTGAAACCATTTCAGACTAAATGCCCTTTACATTGACATTAGTTTTTGAGGCACTAAAGCCATTGCTTCTTGTGAGAACAATACTGAGTGATCCAAGTTGCAGACAGAAGGGATGCCTAGAACTGGTCGGGGTCGTAGAAGTGTAATTTGAGTTAAAAAGCCACCTATTTAGAAGTTTGGAAGGAAAACTAATCGTCCCAACTATCTCCCACACACCAGCTACTCATTCCAGTTACCCAGGTAAGTAAGAACCATTCTTTATTATTAATCTGCCATCAGTTCTCTACCCTGCCCCCAGCATGTGAAAATCTTTGAAACTGTATAATTATTGAGAACCTTAGGTTTTAGACTTTTCATTCAAATTTGTGTTTTGTTATTTATTATTATTATTTTTTTTAAAGGTTAACCAAAAGGTCTTGAACTGTATTTGCTTTTTCAATTTTAGATAAGCTGTTGCCAGGTGATGAAGGTGCCCTTCGCTTACACCTGATGCATTACTGTGAAGCATGCACAGCACCCAAAATGCCAGAGTTCATTCTGTACGCTTTTCATAGTGCCTACCAGAAACTCCCGTGGAGGGACCTGTACCCCGACCAGATGCTCATGGAGGCCTTCTTTAAAGTAAGTCTCATTCCCCACAGCCTGGAGAGATTGGGCTGCTAGGGAGCAGCCTGTGCTCTGTTCACTGTGGGTTTTAGACACAGTTGCCGTGAGTGCCCAAGCAGATTGTGCCACATTCTGTGTGGTCCAAGTGGTGTCTGTGTAAAGTGGCAAGACCACTTGAAAACCCAGAGAAAGACTCTGTCTATAAGAGCAGTCATTCTCTAGACTTTAGTAATATTGTCGTGTGAATACGTAGTTTAATGACTTTGTCACGTGCTGCTTGGTGTTTCTGTGTATGCATGTTTTTCTTGGATAGTATCATCAGAACTACTTACTGTTAAATGTTCTATTAAAGGAAAATGTAAATTGGTACTCAAGCCATTCGTTTCTTTAAGCAGTTATGCAAGGGAGTAATTGGGTTGCAGAAGATATAAGTGCATTTATAAGGGATAACTCTGACATTGCTTACATACTTTATAACACATTTGCCATAGCTCCCCAATCTCCAGTCCCTAATAATTTTAAAATTGGATTTAATTAAATACATAGTTATCAAAAATTATAAAGACTAATGATCTGGAGATATTTTTACAACATAACATAATGTTACATTACACTAAAAAGGCAGTTTAAAAGTCTATACACTAATACAGTGGGTCTCAAAGTATGGTTCCAGGACCAGCAGCATCAGTACCACCTGGGAGCTTATTAGAAATGCACCCACCCCGGTTGTAGGAAATGAAGAATTCTAGAGGTCGTGCCCTACACTCTTTGTTTTAGTAGGTCCTTCTGATGGTTCTGCACACTTAGCTTTGGGAACTACTGACTAGCAGATCTCAACCTTTGTCCTCTCCCGGTACATCTGAGGACTGTGATGTGCTCCTTTCACCAGTGACTGATTGTGGCAGGGATTTGCCACCCTGGTTGGAGATAAGGAAGCTCATTCCTGCTAAGAATGAATAGAATAAGCAATGCACTCCAAACAAGCTGGAAAATGTTACACATACACTCAGTGTGGAAAGAAAGATATTACGAATATTAAGTCTAAATCTCTGGGGGCTAGGATTATGGATGACTTTTGTAATCTGGGAAAAAAGTGTTATTTAAAAAATATAATTTAGTAAACATTGATTTATACACATTTTCGAGATAACATAAGTAGCTTAAAGCAAAACATTGGTTTTAATTTGTTTCTTTTTAGGTGGAACGAGGAAGCCCCAAGAGCTGCTTCTTATTTTTGGGGTCTGTCCTCTGTGAAGTCAATTGGGTCAGTGTGCTTTCTGATGCCTGGAGTCCCAGTCCCCACCCAGAGACCCGGAGCATGGTCGTCTGCCTCCTTTTCATGATGATTTTATTGGCAAAGGAACATCAGTTGGTAGACCAAACAGTAAGTTTGGAGAGCCTGTAGTAAAACTTGGCAAGGCCCCCTAGATCCTCACTTTCTGTGAGATTGTCATTTGTTAGTTATTTCCCCGGTGCATCTTATCAGTGTGAATATGTGCTTGGTATACGGGATGTGCCCTTAACAAGATGCCTGATTTTCTTGGATAGTTCATAATCTAATTGTAGATTATGAAGGGAACTACACTGAGTCAGTATATAAAAAATCAATTTTATTTTACATCTCATTAATTGCGAGTTCTAACACCAGCTCAGAGAGTTCCTTTGAAAATTGGGTTGTGAATACTTACAAATCTTAATGTGCTTTTGCCAAGACTTTGGTTATTACTTTTACTAGTACTCCTAACTTGAGATGGTATTTATTTGACATCTTAACTGTTCTATGCTTATCATAGGCCATCTTGGTGGTCACTTCTTAGACTAATTTCTAGACATATATTTCTAGAAAAATGGGATCTCTGGAACTAAAGGAATATGTGTTTCAATTTTAGGATTCGCCTCTACTAAGTCTCCTTGGACAGGCAAGCTCACTTTCATGGCATCTTGTGGATATTGTGTCGTATCAGAGTGTGCTAAGTTATTTCAGCAGCCATTATCAACCATCCATCCTCCTGGCAAAGGAATCTTCTGCTGGATTAATCGTGAAGCTCCTGAAAGTGACTGCAGGCCTTTCTGTTCCTACTGACAGCCAGAAACATCTTGTAAGTTGAGTGGGTGCTTTCAAAGGCAGAGAGTGTTCTTCAGGACTGGTAATAGCTTAAGTGCTACTGAGGACAGTCTTGAACCCTGTGATAGCTCATCAGAGGAAGTGGGAGGATATCTATCGTGTGTACTCATATTTTGGCCTCTCAGATCTTTTAGTTTTATTTATCTCTGGTAAGCATTTATTTACTTGCAGTGTCACATGCTAACGAGACCAGAAGGATTATGGGCTGGCAGTGGGCTGTTTGTCTAAGTGATCTGAATGTCATTGGCAGCAGAATGACTAGGAAGTTGTGAGCATGAGTTCGAGGTCTGACAAACTCAGTTCCCCATCTCACTGCCATTACGACCTTGGTTTTCTCATCTGAATTGGAAATAATACCTTGCCTCAAAGTGGTGCTGTAAGGATTAAATTAGATAGTTTGGGGAAAGTTTCTGGTGAGTAATTGGCGTGTAGTTAATGTCATTAATGCAGTGAAAAGGAAGAGTGTTCTCCTGGAACTTCCTGCTCTGTCCTCTCCACTCCCTGCCAAAGCAGTCAATGGCGTGCCTCGCTCCCAGCGAACACTCCGTTAACACTGCTTGCATGGATTTGTTTGAATGATCTTTTCTTTTTAATTGTCAGGATGCAGTTCCAAAATGCCGAGCCTTCACTCATCAGATGGTTCAATTCCTCAGCTCCCTGGAGCAAAATGGAAAAATCACCCTAGCAGTCCTAGAACAGGAAATGTCTAAGCTCTTAGATGATATCATTGTCTTTAACCCACCCGGTAAGTGACCACCAGGGGGTCGTGTATTTATTCAGTCATCGAACTCCTGCTGTGTGTAAGGCACAATGACATCAGGAAGATGGTCAAGACACAGTCATTCCTTTTTCCAGAGAAGCAGCAATCAGAGGCATGAGTGGACCTAGGGACACTGTGTTATCTCAGCACTGAGAGGAGGCGTGAACATTTAGACCAAAGAAGGGTTGACACTCTCAGATGCTGGTGTGAGGTTAACTGGACTGAGGGCTTAGATGACTGATAACGCCACAGTATGTAACTCCACAGGCATCCTCGGTGTAAGGATGAGCTAGAAGTAAACCTGCCCCTGGGGGAGGAAAGCAAAGACATTTATCTGTTTGACCTGGATGTTGGATCAGAAGTCTATGTGGTGGGGGAAAAGATACCTCTTTTGAAAATTAGTTAGTACAAACTGACCCTCATGTGGGTTTGAAGTAAGAATTCATAATACCTAGATTGTTCCCCAAAATCCCTCAACCTGAGAATTGAGTTAAACTAGTCCTGAGTTGGCAATGCCACCAGATGCCTGGCAGAAGACAACTACAGATCCTTTTTGGAGAAACTCCTCTTCAGCTCAGTCTTCAGAGTTCCAAGGAATATGAACTCACAGTTAAAAAAAAAAAAAAGTCCTGAAATACATAAGGAAACAAGGAACCACGAACAAGTCAGCAGAGTCAGACATATAAAGACTTAAGATATTGGCATAATATGACTGCAGTAAAGAAAAAATAATTATATGACTGCAGTAAAGAAAAAATAACATATTTGATGAAATAAAAGAGATTTGAAAATATCAGTAAGGAATAAACTATTATAGAGATATGCTGCTTGGAGAGAGAATCAGATATTCTAGAAATGAAAAAGATAAAAATTGTAATAAAAATTTAACAGCAGATTCAACCTACCTGAAGAGAAAACAGGTAAATTGGAAAATAAACCTGAAGGAAATACCCAGAATGTAGAACAGACAGAAGGAATATAAAAGTGGGGTTAAGGGGCATAGAGAACAGACTGAGACGGTCTAAACATACAGCCATCAGCTCATCAGAATTCCAGAAAGAGGAGGTTCAGATTTGGGGAGAGGCTAGCTGAGGAGATAGCAAGGTCCAGAACTTCCCAGGACTGATGAGTATAGCAATCCTTAGATTCAGTAAACACATCAAATCCGAAGCAGGAGAAATAGAAAGAAATTCACACCATCACACTGTGGTGAGACTGCTGAAGCCCCGGTGACAAAGAAAAAACCTCTACACCCATGAAGGAAAGAAAGACACATTAGCTACAGAGGAACAGCGTGTATGCTGACTGCCTACCTCTCAATAACAACACAGTGCTGTGAGGAAATGATGGAGAACCTGGAGTTGTACATGAAGGAAAACCATCTTTCAAGGATGAGGACGAAGTAAAGATATTTTCATTGAAACGGAGGGTGTTTTGTCTCAGTAGATGTCACTGGAGGAAATGCTAAAGCATGTTCTTCAGGTGGAAGTAGAGTGATCACAGTAGAAGGCATTGCAAGAAGGAATAATAAGCAGAGAAAATAGTAAAATGTAAATAAAAACTGCCTGTAAAGAACTACCATAATCATGCATTTAGGGGTTTAAAAAGTAAAAGCTAAAATTAAATTATATGACTGCAGTATATATGTTAGGAAACAGGTTGAGTTAAAAGCATTCTAAAGTTTTATTATTATTTGAGAGGTTCAAGAAATTGATTACATTTACACCTTTATGAAATGTGAATGTTAAAAAAAATCTAAGAAATTCACCAGAAGAATAGAAATAAAATGTATAATTTCTAAGCAAGAAGAGGGAGATAAAAAAGAATGGCTAAAATATGTTCAAAGATGGCAAGAAAAGAAGTGTGGAGAAGGTGGGAAAAATAACCAAAATAAGATGGTAAAATTCAAATACATTAGTAACTGTAAATGGACTAATGTTCAGGTTAAAAGATCATCAGACTAGATTAATAAATTATAAGAAGTACATCTAAATATAGGATGTAGAAAGTTTTCCATAAGGTAAGCATATCAGGTAAATATTAAAATAGAAAGCTGGCAGAGCTATATTAATATTAGACAGATCAGATTATAAGGCAGAAAGAATTTCAGAGTCAGATGATCTCTCGTGTGTTTTCCTGCCCTGAAGTTGCATGACAGAAAATAAAGAAGAAATAAGCAGACTTCCGATTAGGATGGCGGAGTCGGCAAACTGTGCTTGCCTCCTGATAGCCACATCAGAATTACAGCTAAACTACAGAACAGCCATCACTGAGAGTTTCCTGAAGGCCAGCTGAACAGAAATCCTACAGCTGGGGACATATAGAAGAGGCCACCTCAAGACTGAATATTGTATGCCAAATGTAATTGAAACATTAAAAAAATAGAAATAAGCCTTAATAGAAATAAAGTCATTGGAAAATTGATCAAAGGTTCAGTTCACCAGGAAGGAGGATATAATAATTCTTAACTTATTTGTACCTAATAACACAATAGCTAATGCATAAAGTGAAAATTGACAGAACCAGAAAGAGAAATGTCAGATTCCCTCACAGCGAGAGATTTTGACACATCTCACAGTAATTGATAGATCAAGTAGACAGAAAATCAGTAAGACTATAGGAGGTCTAAGTAGCACAGCTGGATGTAATAGGTATATGGAGAATGGTGTACCTGTTTCATATATAAGTGTGGAATGAGATAATGCACCTAAAGTTTAGCATCAGCTAAAGGCAAATAACAATAATCATGGAATGTGTAAAGAAAAAAGAAATTAGCAGGCAATGCTGGAGAAACTGTTTTACAGTTGATTATGTGATTGGGCCATGAAGGTTGAATAATAGCTGACGATGCAAGGGAGAGAAGGGTGTTCTAGAAAGATCTTAATCAGAAGAATGATGGAATCAGATCTGAATTTTAAGAAAACACTATTGACTATGTTGATGATTAATAGGAAGGGGGGAGGCTGAGATCTGTTAAGAGGCTTACTGCGGTCGGTTTTTGCTCCTCTAAGTCATATTAAAAGATAAAATTAAAATTGCTATTCAACTGAAATTCAGAGATAAATCTTTAAAGTCATTTTTTGATAATAAGTAGATCTTATAGTAACATTGAGGATTTATTTAATTCTGTGCAAGTAGGTGAATTTGGTCTGCTGGGTGTGATGAGTCAGACCTCCCTATTCCCATTGAGAAAAGTACTGAAGCCTCGGTGTGAGAAAGCCACAACTCTCTTCCATTAAAAGAAATGTACCCAACTCAAGGAGAGCTAGAAATAGTTGACAAAAATTATACCTGTTGAATAGTTTCTCCACACATTCTCAGTGAAATTGGTTTTCTCTTTTTGAATGTAAAGACGTAATGTTTTAGTAACCGATTCGTTCGCAGTTCTCTTGTAAAATGAATTTACTCTTTTTCCTGTATACTGTCCTCTTTCGACATCTTAATTTTTTAGAAAGACCCATTTATATTACCAGTCTGTCTATTTTTCTTATTTAGAAAAAAAAATAGAAGAGCTCCTATTAGGAGGCTTTCAAAATGCTTTTCCTCCTTTTATATTTTGTTTTAAACAACAGCTATTCTGTGTAAATCCCTCCGGAATCGATGGCTTTGGCAGTGGTGGGGTGGAGGCGCTGTTTCTAACTAGTTTACCGAATGACTGCTGAGATCTGTGTGTTTGGCTTTCCAAATGAGCAAAGATTGGAAGATGACAACTAATTGAGCATGTTCTGATAAATAAGTTACTCTTTTACACCAACTTGGTATATCTGTTTATTAAAGTATCGCTTGGCCACACTGCTGCAGCCAGGGAGCTTGCAGTACTTCCTACTTTGCTCTTACAAAGTACTTGTGTATCATTTCCTAGCCTTAAAAGCTAAATACCATCCGGTCTTCCTCCTGGTCCCTTGAGATCCGCCAGGATTGTAAAATCTGCCTGGAGAGCAGCTAAGATTAAAGCCCTGTTGCTCCCTTGACCGTGTTTGCATCGCCATTCCGGAGGCTTTCACGAGTGTGTGTCTGTGTCCCCCTCAGACGTAGACAGCCAGACCCGCCACATGGCCCTCAGCAGCCTCTTTATGGAAGTCCTGATGGTGGTGAACAACGCGACAGTTCCAACGGCAGAGTTCCTCCGGGGCAGCATCCGGACCTGGATCGGGCAGAACGTGCATGGGCTGATGGTGCTGCCCCTTCTGACGGCGGCCTGCCAGAGCCTGGCTTCCGTCCGCCACATGGCTGAGACGACAGAAGCCTGCATCACTGCCTACTTCCAAGAAGGTGAGAGGACAGTCATCTCATGCTCTCTGTAAATGTTGTTCTTTCGGGAAGGTATTTTGTCTTTCTCGTGAAGATCTGCAGTCAGCATGAAAACCTATGACCCAGGCGTGTTGCTACAATTGTGTTTCAAGGGAGGGAACTTCTAATTTATTTTATATTGGTTTTGCAGTATCAGACCTGCCCTTTTATGATAGGTAAATCGCGTATGTATGTCACAGGCCTTGTCATAGTTCTCAAAACAAACGCTATAAGCCAGAATCTATATAATAATGCCATACTACATTAATTTTCTCTAGTTTTTCATTTGTTAAAATGGGTTTTCATCGAAATCTTTTTATTGTTTTTTGTCATATCTTTTAAACTGTTATGAAGAGGTCCCCCTATACACACATACCCCCACCATCTCCCTTTTATTTTTCTTGTTCTCTCTCTAAACTCTCACATTCTGGAAACAACCTGTTCGTGCTCAAAAGAGCACTTCTCAATTCTGACAGGCAGATGCACGTCATAGTACCCACAGTAGGAGAGAAAAGGGTCTCAGCGAGAATGCCAGGAGGCACCTGGATTCTGCCCTTTCTTGACAAAGCACGAATCCACATGGGAGATGCTATGCATGTCACCATGTCACCCCACCCTCACTGCCCCCAAAGAATTGAGAGCCATGAGTATAAATGGTATTAAAGTTGAACCTTTTAGATGACTGGTACAGGCAGATTCTATATGTGAGTTTAATGATCATAATATGTTGAGAAAGGTGATTTATAAAAATGTAGCGCTGAATTCTGATTTCTCAGCCCTCTTTAGTGGCGAGCCAGGACACAGGCATTTAGCATAAGGGCTTTCCAGCCTAAGCTGGGAGGCATATTTCGCTTTCGTGGTTCCAGGGTCAACGCAGGCAATGTTTTCTTGACGTCAAGCTTATTAAAGCGAAGACATTTATTAGAGTAGTTAAATCATTTGAATCTGGCTTTTACCTTGCTGCCTCTTCTTGGTGTTTTTTTTTAGGCTCCCTCAATCAGCATTTAGGATGGGGCCCCATTCTGGTGTCCCTTCAAGTTCCTGAGCTCACCATGGAAGAATTTCTACAGGAGTGCCTGTCCCTTGGCAGTTACTTGACTCTTTATGTCTACTTGCTACAATGTTTAAACAGCGAACAGACACTAAGGAACGAAATGAAAGTGCTGCTCATCTTAAGCAAGTGGTTGGAACAGGTCTATCCAAAGTACGTTGGCCATCTGGCTGCTGTGTCAGACTCACTGGGTTTGGGTAACTTGGAATGTGGGGTTGAAGTAAGTGCTCATTTAAGTGCACAGAACCAAGTGACATGTAGAAACAAACAAGTTTGTAAGGCACAGTGACACTTGTTTTAGAAAGATTTCTACTTGCACGGGCTAATTTTCTGAACAGATTTTTTATTTCCTAAAATGGGCATTTTGAAGCACCGGCCTTTATGTTCCTTATCAGTTCATTAGTGGTAACAATATTTTCCTCATAGTGTTGTTAATGAGGATTAAGCGAAAGAACGTAAAGCTAGCACACAGCATTTGGCATGTAGTAAGTGTTCAATAAATGATAGCTGTTCAATAAATGACAGCAGTGTGGCCAAGCGATACTTTAATAATAATAATAAGTGATATTATTATTATTAATATAATATGAAGTTTTACATTATTGTATTAATAACTGTTACCCGTTAGCCTAAGCTTTAAGAGTGCTAAATGCCCCTTAGACTTAAAACTCAAGTGTGGACTGTCAGTTAAATGGGAATAGAAATAAACCCACTTGTAATTTTATTTTCCTCCGGGGCCTCCCCTTAGGTCTGTGCAGGAAGAGGCAAAGCTGTTTTTGTGGTGGCACCAAGTCCTGCAGCTGTCCCTGATCCAGACGGAGCAGAATGACTTGGTCTTGACAGAATCTGTCATTCGAATTCTGCTCATGCTTCAGAGCAGGCAGAGCCTGCTTGCTGAAGAGAGGCTCAGCTCTGGGATTCTGGGGGCAATCGGGTTCGGCCGGAAATCACCCCTGTCCAACAGGTAAGGAGGCATCTGTCGCTGTTCTTCTAAATGGGCCTCAGTGTCTGCACCTACTTAGGGGTTGTGACACTTTAGTAGGTTTTTGGCTTAGGGGGTAGGTTGTCCCCAAAGATTAGGGGAAAAAACAACCAATGTGTTTTATTCTTATTTTAAAACAACTTTGTTTTTATGTTCAAATAATTTTTTTAAAAGTATTATCTCTTGTCGTATTTTGATTTGTAATCTGGCCACACTACTGATTTCTTTTTGGCTTGGAGCCAGTGATGGTTTGCAAGGGTAGGTTGAAATACCCCAGTCAGCTTCTTCATTGCACGCTCTTTATCAGGGCAGTCAGATCCTGGGTGAGACTCAGTCTACTCGAACCGTGAAGTCAAGAAGAGTTAGAGTTAATTGATAAAAAGGATAAGCATTGAGAAACAAGTCTAAGTTTTCTTGCTAAAAATTCCAAGGTGTGAAAGAATTTGCCATTAGCCTCCCGTTTTCTCTCATAATATTCATTTGCATCGTGGGTTTTGTCTAAAGCCTTTACCAGCGCTGAAGAGTTTCCGTACCGTTCTAATGGCAGCATTCTTGTGGACTAGCCCATCCTGTTTATTGCAACTTCAGGAGCCACCTAATTCAAACCAGTTAACATCATGTTTCTTTGTTCATGGTAGAATTTATCAGGACTATGTGATTCTCATTTACTTAAATTGTGGTAAAATACACATAATGTAAAATATTATCATGGTAACCATTTTAAAACATACAGTTCAGTGGCATTTAGTACATTCATAATGTTGTTGCAACCATCACTAGGGTGATTTTTATTCCCCTAAAAGGAAATCCTATACCCATTAAGCAGTCATTCCCTGTTCTCCTCGCCCCCAGGTCTCTGGCAACCACTAATTGACTTTCTGACTATTTACGTCCTATTCTGAATAGTTCATAGAAACGGAATCATATGATATGTAGCCTCTTGTGTCTGGCTTCTTTCACTTAGCATAAAGTTTCAAGGCTCATCCATGTTTTAGTATGTGTCAATACTTCATTCCTTTTTACAATTGAGTAATATTCCATTGTATGGATGGATGGATATACCACATTTTGTTTATGCATTCATCAGTTGATAAGCATGTGGGTTTTTAAAATCTTCTGGCTGTCGTGAGTAGTGCTGCTGTGAAATTTGTGTACAAGTTTTTGTTAGAACACCTGCCTTCAGTTGTTCTGGGTACATACCCAGAAGCGGAATTGCTGGGTCATATCGTTTGTTACTCTATGTTTAACTTACTGAGGACCTGCCAGACTTTTTCACAGCACCTGCACCATTTTTTATATTCCCACCAGCAATATCTGAGAGTTATTATATATTTTTGTCAACACTTTCTTTCATGAGTCTCAGTTATGCTTACTTACATTGTTTGGGTGGTGATAATGGAAGAGAAGACTAAGGCTCCTTTTTGATGATATTTAAGATGTTCCTGAAGAGGCTTAAAAACAGTAGTAGGTCTGGAAATGTGTTAGTCTTGTTTTTTAATAGAAAATATGGTATTTATTTTAAAATGCTTACTTTATCATAGCCATTTACTTCTTCTGACCTCTCCCTAACACCTAAGGTTCCGAGTCGTTGCCCGAGGCATGGCTGCCTTCCTTTCAGTTCAAGTTCCTGCTGACGATCAGATCCGTTTGAAGCCTGGCTCTGAATTATTTCTCACCCCCAAAGCTCAGCAGGTCAGTAAAAACAGCTTTACAATGAAGAGGTAGAAGTTTTCCACCAGGCCCTCCCTAGGGGGTGGGAGGTGTGGCAGCTGGAATATTCACACATGACTACGTGGTGATCTGCAGTAGTACAGTGGAAAATGGGTACCGCGTATGCCTGCCTCAGCTTTTAAATCAGGTTCTGTGAAGGTGCTTGCCTAGGGCACCATGACACCATTGTAGAATAAGCAAGGCCATAGGCAAGCCAGTCTGGAATCGAATTTGGTTCTGATGAACATGACTATGCGCCGATCTGCCACATGCCAGCAGCTGGGGACTGGCGTGGAAGATGTGGCCACAGTTGAGAATGATGGAGGTTAGCTGAGCTTTAACTAAGAACCAAGGAAATAGTTCTTATTTTATGAGTCTGAAGGCTGACCACTGTTGGCTGATGTTGGAATAACCTACCATGGACAAAATGATAGCGGTGAGAAATTATAATTTGTTCTAAAAATGTGGAAGTCCACATGGTAGTGGTCCCATTCCTGTAACTATTTTTACTTATAATCAGACTGGCCAGACAAAGATGTACCAAATGTAAAACGATGGCCACATTCTTGAGTGCTTACTACACGCCAGGCGTTGTTCTAAGTTTTAACTCAATTGATGCTAATTAATTAAAGTTTTAACTCATTTAATCCTCATAACAACCTTAAAACATAGGAACTTTTATTATCTTGATTTTATGGATGAGGAAATGGAGACAGATTTGTCCCAAATCACACAGCTAGTGAGCTCTGGGGCTGGGATTCGGGATTCACTCAGCCAGTCTGGCTCTGGGCTTCACGCTCTTGCCGCCCTGCAGTACTGTCTCTGTATACATGGTGAACACTTAGACCCATAGCTCTTCTTCTTTTGCAGCTTTGTAATGTCTCAGCCAGCCACCCACAGGGTGATATCTTGGTTATTAAGAGCAAAGATCAAGTGATACAATCAGCATGTTCTTCACCAGCATCTCTATTTATAAAGTGCCTGATACTTGTTACAGATAACTAGACAACTGCTCTTTGAATCCTTATGTCGTATATGAACTGTCACAGGTAGGCAAATGAATCCCCCGAGGGCTGGTTATAAAGTCAGCACAAAGCATTTCAGACTTGAGAATGCTCCTGTGACCACCAGTCCCTGGAGGAGGGCTTTTGCTTTAACTGTGGCCTGCTGGTCTCCCACACCTTGTGTCTCTGCCTGCATTTCTTTAAACATAAAGTACCTGTCATCAGGATTTTCAGACTTGAAAAAAGTCATCTTTTTATAAAACTATTACTCTTAGGCAAATTATCACAGTAGACCATTTTGGGGGTTAAATTAAAAAAAATAAGAAAGGGGAGAGACATGGATACTATGGTTCATGAAAGTGCTTGTC
>NW_011888784.1:6431614-6436727 GCF_000151845.1 Pteropus vampyrus
TAAAGTTTTAACTCATTTAATCCTCATAACAACCTTAAAACATAGGAACTTTTATTATCTTGATTTTATGGATGAGGAAATGGAGACAGATTTGTCCCAAATCACACAGCTAGTGAGCTCTGGGGCTGGGATTCGGGATTCACTCAGCCAGTCTGGCTCTGGGCTTCACGCTCTTGCCGCCCTGCAGTACTGTCTCTGTATACATGGTGAACACTTAGACCCATAGCTCTTCTTCTTTTGCAGCTTTGTAATGTCTCAGCCAGCCACCCACAGGGTGATATCTTGGTTATTAAGAGCAAAGATCAAGTGATACAATCAGCAGGTTCTTCACCAGCATCTCTATTTATAAAGTGCCTGATACTTGTTACAGATAACTAGACAACTGCTCTTTGAATCCTTATGTCGTATATGAACTGTCACAGGTAGGCAAATGAATCCCCCGAGGGCTGGTTATAAAGTCAGCACAAAGCATTTCAGACTTGAGAATGCTCCTGTGACCACCAGTCCCTGGAGGAGGGCTTTTGCTTTAACTGTGGCCTGCTGGTCTCCCACACCTTGTGTCTCTGCCTGCATTTCTTTAAACATAACGTACCTGTCATCAGGATTTTCAGACTTGAAAAAAGTCATCTTTTTATAAAACTATTACTCTTAGGCAAATTATCACAGTAGACCATTTTGGGGGTTAAATTAAAAAAAATAAGAAAGGGGAGAGACATGGATACTATGGTTCATGAAAGTGCTTGTCCCCACTGATTCCTGAACTCCGTTCATACAGCAGTTAGCCTGGTACTAAAATCCCTTCAGTCGTTTATTTTCAACCCTAAGACTTCTGTTTCAACTCCTTGGTAATTTATTTCTAAGCTGCCACTTCATTTATCATCTTTAAAAAAACTTTCTCCCTCCTTGTTTACTGAGCCAACCAAATTCCGTCTTGTAATCTATACTTTCTAGTGCAGTGGTCCCCATAAATGACAGGAGAAGGAGCGAGAGACTTCACAGTTCACATTCAGAAACCTGGCGGCGGTGGACTTACATGATTGGAAAATAAAACTCCTCACTCTCAACCATTGTTTTGATTTTTTTGTTTCTTTTCTGTTCCCCTAGCTTGAAAGAGGGAAAATTAAAATTAGGAAATTAAAAAATGTTTTATTTATTCCCGAAGAGAGGCATGGGAACATCATTGTCATTTCTATGGGACAGAAGCTGGAGTGACTTGACTTATGTTCTACATTTATTGACTGACAGATTGATCTTATTGCTTACCCTCAGCAGCACTTAGCCACTGGTTTCTTTTGAATTTCATTCAGTCAGACATTTTAATACGACATTATTATGTAACCTAAAGACAGACCCAACAACAAATGAAAACAGGCCTCCCAGGCAGCTGGTGCCTGAGATTTCCGATTGGGGCTCCAGGAAGAGAGGCAGCAGACGATCTGGTGGGGAGGGCTCCACGGCTGGCAGTGCAGGGAGGAGGACAAGGCAGCAAGGCCAGCCCGGCCACAGCGGCGACGCTGCGAGGAAGGGTTGGGAAGTAGCACAGGCCAGGAAGCGGGAAGACTGGATGTAGAAGGTGGCCGAAGCCCCAGAAGCTTGGGTCGCTGGTCTCCTGTTTGTGGTTAATCAGTGCCTGCCTTTGGGACCTCTAATTCCAGTTCCGTAGGCTTCCCCAGAGGCTCACAGTTGTTATCAGGTGATGACAGTAGGTGTGCTATACCTGCTTGGAATCACATTATATGCTTCTAGGTAGGTGGTTAACCCTTTTGTCTTCCCTGTTTTTTAGGCTCTGAATGCACTTGAATCCTTGACATCAAGTAAGCAGTATGTTGAGTACCAGGATCAGATATCACAAGCCATTCAGTTTATACAGCATCCTGGCCATTGCCTCCAAGATGGGAAAAGCTTCCTGGCTCTTCTTGTTAACCGTCTCTATCCAGAAGTGCATTATTTGGACAACATACGATAGTAACACTGAGGCTCTTGAAAAATCCGTTGCTGTTTATGTTTACATTAACCTTGCTGTTGCACAAGTAACTTTGCTCAGTTTCACTGTGGAGCTCAGTTTGGCCAATGAAGTAGTTGACTGAGATGCAAGTCAGACATTAGGTAATCCTGTTGTGCATGTGCATGTGTGTGTGTACGTGTGTATGTGTGTGTGTGCGTGTGTGTATGTGTTTTCTTAGCTCTTACAACTTTCCAGGGACTTTTCAGTTTTTACGTTACTCCAAAAACAGAAACTTAGTAAGTTCCACTTGGAGACAGAACCACTTACAGTTGCTGAATATCTTAGTCATCTCGCAAAGTCCCCGGCTGGGGTTCGCTGTGTATCTCCACTTCTGTCTTCTCCTGTTTTGTTTGAATGTCACGATGCCCCTGCCAGATCTAACTACTTTCAGAATCATGTTGAACCCTCACATGTGAACCCCATTTGTGTTCCTTCAAAGTAAAAGCAAGCTTTGAAAATTTCTGCGTATGTCAAATATGGGGAAATACATCAGCTTAAAAGTGTTGTGTTATTTCTCAGGAGAGAGGTAAGAATGCTAGGATTAAGCGAGTCGCTATCTAAAATGTGACCACTTGATCCTGAATATAGTGGACAGCAGAGATGATAAGTCCACTTGATCCAGCTATGTGTCCTCATGGAGAAGGAGCCATCCACCTAACTCGGGGGTGGTGTGCTGACAGTCTGTGATGAGCATACTGTGCATAGATGTGTTTTGCTTGGTCCACATGGGTGGAAAGTAGAAACAGGGCTTACTCTCTCCAGTCAGGTAGACACCCATTCCCTTTTGTCCTATTGCACCCCATTCCCTTATTCACATCACTACTCGGACCCGGTAGACATCCAAGTTTACAACTGTTGATAGACACCAAATCAGATATCTGAAGGCCCTGGCTGGCGGGTGGAGGGTGGGAGGGGAGTGGGGATCAAGAGACAGAGAACTTGGGTCTCTGTTCCCTGCTGTTTCTTCACTCCATTTCGAAACTCAGATGAAGTTAGCAAACCTGCTGAAACTAGGTCGGTGGAAACTAGGTCAGGTCAGGAGACTTCACTGAAATTTGGCATTTTTTCAATAGCCACGTGCCTTCTGTTGTTGTTAATAGTTCATTCACTGTTACCAAAGCTTGTCAGTAACATTGCCTTGTTCTGTTGCCATCTTCTTGCCCTTGTCATTTTCCCCAGGAATTAGCAGTTCGACTTACGTTTTCATATTCATAATTCTCTTGGCTCAAAATCGATTTTGTGTGTCCAACTTGCATAATGTGTCTTTTGTTTATGGGTTCTCTGTAGCCCAGAGATATTTACCTAAAAATGTCTAAACAGTCACTGAGAGCTTTTAGCAGGGGATAGAGATGCAGGTTAACAGAGTGATACGCTCTTCAGACATCCTTGTGGAGTGTTTCCCGGACATTTGAAAGTGTGTAGGGATTGGTCTTCATTTTGAACTTCTTTAGTTGAACAGAACAGTTCTGCCTTCTAGACGTGATCTATATAAAGATCATCCCTGACCTGGGCCACACAGTGTCTGTCTCAGACGGGCTCATCTCAGCTGTCTTTGTGTTTGCCTCTCTCCATTTTCCGAACCGGTCATCTTCCCACGCTGTGTATAAGAAAATTTTAGAAGCCGCGAACAGTTTAAAGGCTGGTTTGGCAACAAAGATTTTATGACAGGAAATATTTTGTGCTGTTTTCTTTGAGGAAGATGTAATTATTGATATCCTAGAATGTGAAAATTTTGAGTGATAATATGTACATTTTAAAGAAAATTATGATTAATTGTTAATTTTTGAAGGTTTATAATATTTATAATGTATTTGATCTGTAAAAATTAGAAAAAATAAAATAAAATCAGTCTTCGTTTGTAGCTGGTAAGACTCCCGATTTTTAGGGATATCACACTATCTTGTAAAGTTTTTCAGTTAAAGTCGATGCAGACATATCTGATGTCTTCTGTTTTATTTGACAATGTAACCTGATTATCGGAGATAGTTGTGCAGAGTGCTTTCTTTTTAACTCGTGCTTAACAGCAGGTTTACTCACTGCATAGGCTCCTCTGAGAGGCTCTGGGCTAAGAAAGTGCTTTAAAGACACGGAGATCCTTCTCAAGGCGGCAATGCTGCTCTAGCCTCCTGGGAAGGAATAGATCAGTGGTGACCATCGGCTTTCGAGAATGATGAGCCTTTGCTGGCAAAAATAGTCTCCAGAGAGCACAGGGCCGGTTTCTGAGATGGTCCCCAGTGCTACATGTGGATACCTGGATCAAGCAAGACCAAGGCCGCCTCTGTGCCAGGCAGTGTGGAAGGTGAACTAGCGCAGACTGCTCCCCCGCACGTAGCCGTCAGTGGCATGGGTTCACATGGGGATGTCTGTCAGCCTCCTGGCCTCAGCGAAAAGCACCTCTTCTCCACTCATCTCTCTCTCTACCCTGCAGTACCCAGAAAACGGGTCTGGGAGGCACACTTGATCCCCTCGCAATCTCCTAACTCTACAGACGCTGAGGGGAGCCAGGACCCAGCCCTGCATGTTCCCAAAGCTCCTGGGCACGCGGTGGACCCCGGTCCCCGGGCATGGCGCATTTCACAGTCTGATGATCAGTTCATTGGCCCAGTCATGTCTGCCTCCCCGAGGTTGTGCCTGACTCTCAGCCCAGTCCAGAAAATGAACCCCCACCCCGCCCAGAGCAGCCTAACCTTACTTTAGCCAAGTGCCGATGCTGTTTCAGTCAGTGACCAAAATCACAGTCCACATTGCACAAGTTGGAGTGTTCATGCCCTTTCTTCCTTTTGAATGAAGGTGATACACAGTTTTTTTAATCCTAAAATTAACAATTTCTTCTGGAGTAGGAAAATGTTGTGGAATCATGACTTTTAAAGTCAGCTGGGATGTTAAAGCTCACCTAGTCCCTCCTCTCACCAGCCCCAACTCTCCACCCTCCCCTCGGCAGGTTGTCTCGCCCCTGGTGGGCAGCCCAGGCAGCCACTGGTGGGCTGTTTGTGGTTCTGCTTTATGTTAAGCCCAAACTGGCCTCCTGGAGACATTGGTCTTGGTCCTGCTGGAGCGGGCCAGGCTGGGCTGCGCTCCTACCCTTCTGGACAGACCTCTCTTCACTTT
>NW_011888784.1:6437247-6445710 GCF_000151845.1 Pteropus vampyrus
TTTTCCCCAGGAATTAGCAGTTCGACTTACGTTTTCATATTCATAATTCTCTTGGCTCAAAATCGATTTTGTGTGTCCAACTTGCATAATGTGTCTTTTGTTTATGGGTTCTCTGTAGCCCAGAGATATTTACCTAAAAATGTCTAAACAGTCACTGAGAGCTTTTAGCAGGGGATAGAGATGCAGGTTAACAGAGTGATACGCTCTTCAGACATCCTTGTGGAGTGTTTCCCGGACATTTGAAAGTGTGTAGGGATTGGTCTTCATTTTGAACTTCTTTAGTTGAACAGAACAGTTCTGCCTTCTAGACGTGATCTATATAAAGATCATCCCTGACCTGGGCCACACAGTGTCTGTCTCAGACGGGCTCATCTCAGCTGTCTTTGTGTTTGCCTCTCTCCATTTTCCGAACCGGTCATCTTCCCACGCTGTGTATAAGAAAATTTTAGAAGCCGCGAACAGTTTAAAGGCTGGTTTGGCAACAAAGATTTTATGACAGGAAATATTTTGTGCTGTTTTCTTTGAGGAAGATGTAATTATTGATATCCTAGAATGTGAAAATTTTGAGTGATAATATGTACATTTTAAAGAAAATTATGATTAATTGTTAATTTTTGAAGGTTTATAATATTTATAATGTATTTGATCTGTAAAAATTAGAAAAAATAAAATAAAATCAGTCTTCGTTTGTAGCTGGTAAGACTCCCGATTTTTAGGGATATCACACTATCTTGTAAAGTTTTTCAGTTAAAGTCGATGCAGACATATCTGATGTCTTCTGTTTTATTTGACAATGTAACCTGATTATCGGAGATAGTTGTGCAGAGTGCTTTCTTTTTAACTCGTGCTTAACAGCAGGTTTACTCACTGCATAGGCTCCTCTGAGAGGCTCTGGGCTAAGAAAGTGCTTTAAAGACACGGAGATCCTTCTCAAGGCGGCAATGCTGCTCTAGCCTCCTGGGAAGGAATAGATCAGTGGTGACCATCGGCTTTCGAGAATGATGAGCCTTTGCTGGCAAAAATAGTCTCCAGAGAGCACAGGGCCGGTTTCTGAGATGGTCCCCAGTGCTACATGTGGATACCTGGATCAAGCAAGACCAAGGCCGCCTCTGTGCCAGGCAGTGTGGAAGGTGAACTAGCGCAGACTGCTCCCCCGCACGTAGCCGTCAGTGGCATGGGTTCACATGGGGATGTCTGTCAGCCTCCTGGCCTCAGCGAAAAGCACCTCTTCTCCACTCATCTCTCTCTCTACCCTGCAGTACCCAGAAAACGGGTCTGGGAGGCACACTTGATCCCCTCGCAATCTCCTAACTCTACAGACGCTGAGGGGAGCCAGGACCCAGCCCTGCATGTTCCCAAAGCTCCTGGGCACGCGGTGGACCCCGGTCCCCGGGCATGGCGCATTTCACAGTCTGATGATCAGTTCATTGGCCCAGTCATGTCTGCCTCCCCGAGGTTGTGCCTGACTCTCAGCCCAGTCCAGAAAATGAACCCCCACCCCGCCCAGAGCAGCCTAACCTTACTTTAGCCAAGTGCCGATGCTGTTTCAGTCAGTGACCAAAATCACAGTCCACATTGCACAAGTTGGAGTGTTCATGCCCTTTCTTCCTTTTGAATGAAGGTGATACACAGTTTTTTTAATCCTAAAATTAACAATTTCTTCTGGAGTAGGAAAATGTTGTGGAATCATGACTTTTAAAGTCAGCCGGGATGTTAAAGCTCACCTAGTCCCTCCTCTCACCAGCCCCAACTCTCCACCCTCCCCTCGGCAGGTTGTCTCGCCCCTGGTGGGCAGCCCAGGCAGCCACTGGTGGGCTGTTTGTGGTTCTGCTTTATGTTAAGCCCAAACTGGCCTCCTGGAGACATTGGTCTTGGTCCTGCTGGAGCGGGCCAGGCTGGGCTGCGCTCCTACCCTTCTGGACAGACCTCTCTTCACTTTGAGATCTCACCACACTGCTGACCCTGCCCACCCACCCCTCAGTCCTTTTCAGTGCCTTTAGTTGGTCCTTGTCCCTGCCATGTCTAACAGGGCTGCACTTTGGGAAAAGTGCCCAAAGTAGCCCCTGTTATTCTGAAAGGGCTATGCCTGGGGTTAGCAGGGCCAGGACTCAGGTGGGACAAATGAGGTACCGAGGACACAAATTTAAGGTGTAACTCACCTGCAGATGCCAGGAGCGTGCCTCCTTACATTCTGTGCCCCCAGCCTTGTTCCTGCCCTTGGGGGTTGGTCACACTACTGTGGGCTGAGCAATGAGGTTCACCTCCTTGGACTCTTGGGTGCCACTGGCTCTCAGCCGCTGTGCCCTGGGGTTGCCACATTCAGCGGGATGTGCAAACTCTAGACCTGAGTTTAACATCAGTTGCTGCTGAGGACAGGTCTCCTCATCTAGCTGCGTGGTGGGTCTGACAGTAAGAGGCTTTGCACTTCTCCTTTAAAACTGCCTGCTCCTCATTTTGGATAAATTTTATAGCTCATTTTGAGGTAGTAGCTGAATTTTTTCTGCTCATTTAACTTTGTCTTACTAAGCAAAATGGAGAGTATAATGTTGGAAATAAGTGTGTTGCTTAAAAAAAAAAAAGTACTCTGCTGGGAGCTTCAGTTTCATGTAGGTAAAGCTAGGTGAAGTTGTTGGCCTACAGCCAGGCCCTACTACTGACCTTGCTCTGGTTCGTGATGAAATTCACACATTACAGAGGTATCATGTCCTGTAGAAGCTGCAGTGAAGTTTCCTTCAGTCTGAATAGGTTTCTGATTTCTGATGACAATAACTTGGAAAAAGTAAACAACGTGACCCTATTTTGGGATAATGAAATCACTAAGGAATGTTGTTTATTTAATGTACAGATAGAATATCTCATTGAGCTCTGAGGGGTAGAACTTATTTTTCTTCCCATGACTTAAAATCACTTATATGGCAACAAATACTTTAGTGTGTTCAGCTCTTTCCTTCCCACATGTTGTAGTATGGCCTCTAAAAACCACAACTTATTTTGGTCATTAATGTGTAATATTCACTTCTTAATTTACTGTTCACCATTTTACATGTTTGTACAAAGAACAGATTTTTATATAATTTTGAGATAAAGGAAGAAATGAGAATTAGTTAAGTAAATTGCGAATAAACTAGATTCAAATTTAATTTAGACGTGGTGGATGTGGCTTGTTTTTGACAAGTTGGTTGGAAGATCTTTTCATCCAGCAATCATACTAAGAAAAATGTGAAATTAGAAAGCTTACAATGGGTAGGATCTGTATACTCTGTGACATTTCACCACAATGGGTGAGGCCTCTAGTTTCAAAGAGAATTTAAAACTTGGGGGTTTAAGTGTTGGCAAAGACACCTCACCCGGTGATCTCAGAGAGCTCAGGAGAGCCCTGAGGGTTTGTAAGGTGACCGTGACCTTGGTAGGAGAGATGTGAGGCTGCACATCTGGCTGAGGGCGGGGGTGCCTTAGGGGGCAGAGCTGGGGGAGAGGGTGTAGTGTTCTGCCCCAGAAATCACTTCAGCATTAGGATGCCAGGGATTCTTCCTTACTGTTCATTTTCACGAACATTTTTGTAAGACATGTCTTGAATGGACCGAGGTATGGTGAGAGGGTCAAAACGTGTGATGCTGGCCAGATCACTTTCCTCCCAGAGACTTTCACTCATTTTAAAGTGAAAATAATTGAAGCCTTACCTGTTTCCCAAGTCTTTAGTGAGAACTGCCTGCGATCATGGGAAGGAAGGGACTTTGAAGATCACAAGGTGCTCCAGAAATGTGAGGAGCGGTTATTGCGGAAGGGTTGGGGCCAGGGATGGAGGTGGGACAAGCCCAGGACCTTTAACTCTTGGTCGCTAAGTCCCTCTGGCCTGAAGGTAGGGTCTCATCCAGTCTGGGAAGGGGGTACGTGTGAACACTCAGCCCCACTGAGTGTCATTTCCACCCCAAGGCAGGACCTACATTCAGTGTAGGTTATCTCTTGGACAGTGTCATCATGTAGCTGCACCTCGATTTAAAATTTAGGTTATTAGTTCCTGGAGGGTAGGGAAGGTGTGTTGGGCTCTTGCTGGATCGGAGCATGCACCTGGGCGATTGTTGCCTCTTCCTCCCACTGCCCATCTCCAGCAGTCCCGTGGGTGGCCAAGAGTGGAAGGGAGCCCGTGGGTTTTTGGAAGCCCCTCCAGGAGTGAATGAATGGGCTCATGTTCAGAGAGCACCGTGCCAAGGACAGGAAGGCTGTGGTTCTGCACCCTGTGCCACACTGGGAATTCCTGTCTGGAAAGTACCAAGTCTCCTAGGTCACTCTCCATGACTCCGGGGCCTCAGGACACTGTGCTGACTGAGCCTGTTGCCCATGGCTCCAGTCTTGCTTGTCACAGTTAGAGCCTGAGTTCTCCAAGAGGTTCGAGTTAGGGGAGACCGGCAGCTCTGCTCCACCCAGTGAGAGCGCCAGGCTCCGAGGTCAGCTCAGGGGATCTGGTGACGGTCAAGTGCAGTCCCGCCCCTTCTGCCCCTAGAACAGCTGCTTCATCTGGAGACCAAGCAGGAGGCTGTCCGTGCACTGTGAACAATTTGTTGGAGTTTCAGAGGGACCCTCTGTTGTCTCTCCACTTGCTCCCACAGCCCATCACTATGTCTGGAGCCACACATCCGAGGCACATTCCTTGGAGGAATGCTGCTGCTTCCATTTCCAAGAAGCCTTACTTCAAAGTGCAAAGAGCACATGAGGGAGCACCCCTGGGGAAAGAGGAATGTGAGCTGTGAGACGATATTGCTGAATTACTAATTTTCCCAAGTAGGATAATGGCATTGAGTTATGGGGGAGAATGCGCTTGTTTTCAAGAGACACAGGTATTTAGGAATGAAGTACTATGATGTCTACAGCTTACTCACAAATGGTTCAGCCAAATACACACACACACACACACACACACACACGCACACGCACATGCACACGCACACGCACACGCACACGTGCATTAAACGAATATGGCAAAATGTTAGTAACTGTTAAATGCAGTTGGTGGGTACCTTTTTCAACATTTTGTGTGTGTATACATGCATGTGTTTGAAAATGATCATAAATACAAAGTTCAGGATGAAAATCACCTGTAGAATTGGTAAAAATTCCAGCCCCTCCCTCGGAGCCTGTGACTTAGGAGGTTCAGGTAGTGGTTCAGGGGATTTGAGCAAGCTCCCCAGGAGTTCCTCATGCAGGCATCCCTGGAACCCACTGGGGAAACTCTGAGTGTCCAGAGTTCCAAGGCGGAAACCCAGATTATTGTGGGGCTGGAGCATATGGATGCAAACAGCCATATGGATGCAAACAGCCACGCTAGGTGGTCCAGGGAGCCAGCCCCATGCTCAGCCCCTTGGGTGCCCTGACTCCCTTCTACTCTCATTGCTGTGGGGGCAGCACTCTCCACCGTGAGGGAGCCCCCTAGCTCTGGCCACATCCTGCCTCCACTCCTGTGCTCCAGGACTTCCAATTACTTAAACATCATGTTGTGTCTGATCTCCTGACCTTTGCTCAGACTGTCCCTTCTGCATAGAAAGCCCTTCTTTCCTACCTCACAACCTCCATTCTCCCCGATTTGCATGGTCAGCGTGTACCATCCATCTCCAAGTCCCCTCCTCTAGGAAGCCTTCCCAAGACTGGGTCTGTCACCCCTTTTTATGTGCTCCCATACCACCCCCAGCATACTGTTGCCTGAGCATGATTTTTCAATTACTGATCTTACTGTGGAGTAAGTCCTCAGGGCTGTTTCCAAATGCTTCTGGCTTTCCTCCTTCCAGGTACAAAGTATGTTTTCAAAACACAGACACACACACACACACACACACACACACACACACACACACGCATGCACCCGCCCAGCCCCTTGAGGGTGAGTGGGGCATATGGCCAGTTCTGGCCAATGAACTATAATCACAAATGGGAGACTCTCTGCAGGTTTCTTTTTTTATCTCTTACCCAGCAATCCACAACATTAGAGATGGTGGATCCTTGAGTAAGTACAATGAGCAAAGCACTCCCTGCTTAAATGATGGGCATGTAGCTTTGGCTAGAATAAACCCTAATTGTTTATAGCCACTGTGATTTTGGAGTTGGTTTGTTACCACAGTATAACCTAGCCCAGCCTGACTGATACACATGCCTTATTCATTTTTGTATCCCCAAACCCTTGGCCCAACTCCTAGCACATAACATATACATAAGAAATAATTCCTATCACTATTCTTGGCTGTGAAGCTGGCCTCAGAGACCAGGCAGAGGTTCCAAGACATATCACCCTGTGTCCTTCCCTTCTTCTCCGGGGATACAGGACTTTTCCTGGAGGTGCCCCAATGTATCCTCATACAAGGAGAACAACTGCCAACTCCTCCGACCTTTTAACAGCTCAGACAGGTTCCCGGATGGATTCTCAGTTAACCATGAGCTGCCACCACCACCGATCTGGCTTAGTGAAGGCTCTGGGAAGGAGGGAACTCCTGACGCACTGCCTTGCATATTAACTTGTAAATTTCCCTCACCCTTCAGGTCATCTCACGAGGGAAGCATCAAAATTTCTGAAGGCAAGTTCGTCCCCATCGCCTCTCCAGGCCTCTATCTCTGTGGTCTTTTCTTCTTGCCACCTTGCTGGGTCCCAAACACGCCTCCTCCCCCTCTCCCTGCCCCCAAACACTGCAAGAGCTAAAATGATCAACACGTTCACAGTGAGGTACAAATACAGAAGGCAGGACGCTGCAAAGTCAGCCTGGCAGGACTCAGGCAAACGGGGTGAAGCTGCTGGTGTTTTGAGGCTTCGCACATCCTTGGAGGATCCAGGTGGTAAAGAGAGAGGCCAGAGCTGCAGCTGCTTTATCCACCGGGACCTGCAGCCCAGACTTTGCCTGAGGTTTCCTAGCCTTATGACAGTGGATTCCAGATGCTTTGAAATGATGAGTGTTTTGTTTCCTTTTCCCAGGGGGGCCAGCTCAAGGCAGTGCAGAGCAGCTGATGGGTAAGAGGTGCGCAGAGTGTGGGGCAGTCATGGGAGACCCTAGGGGACAGGGGCACCAGGCTTCTCTTCGTCACCAATTCGATGTTGGCGGGTCCCCAGGTTTGCACAGCCTCAGCCCCGAAGCCCCAGCCCCTCTTTCTCAGCGAGGCCGGTATGGGCACCACACTGTCCAAGAACCATGCACATCCCAAGGCTGTTTTGGAAGGAGGAGCCTGTAGTGCCCTTCACATCTGTAGACAGCTTTGTACTTCCCAAAGTCCCTTCCCATCCTCAGGTCCTGACAGTCCAGCCAGGAGGGAAGAACATTATCGTCCATGTTCAACAGTGAATGCGCTCTGCCCCAGAGAGGTGGGAGAAGTGCCTTTGTCCACACAGAAAGTCAATGACAGCCAGGAAGGAGCCTAGGCCTTGAGATCCTATGACTGGTGTCCTGCCTGCTTTACAATAGTGTTCTAGGTAGAAAAGGAGAAAGGGGCTTTTCCGGAAGTTTCACACTGGAATTCAGGTGTGCACACACACACGCACACACACACGCACACGCACACGCACACGCACACGCACACACGCACACGCACACGCACACGCACACACACACACACTTTCAAAATGCTGGCCCCATGGACATATTAATCACTGGGGCTTCAGGACAGGTGTTCCTGTAAGAGAGCACTGGGCCCCTGTGCGGGGTCCTGGTCTTGATGGGGTCGCCTGGTGGGGGACTGCCAAGGTGCCTGGGATCCAGGAAGGGCTGTCTCAGCCAAGCTGCACGTCGGCCTTTGCTCCTTGTGGTGCACAAGTGGGTGCTGGTGGCTGAGGGGCTCCTCGCAGGGAACACGCAGCTGCCGGTGGGCCCTGGGGGCTCATCTGGCTCAAATTTTCATAATTGGACTCCTGAGCTTGGGGCCTGTGGACAGGAGAAAGTCGGCTGAGCACTCAGTACAGGAGGGCTCCCTAACTGCCCAAACCACAGCCCAGCAAGGGTCAGGGAAGGGAGACGAGATGGGCATTGGGGCCTAGATCCAACAGGGCCTGGAGACCGACTGAAGCCCAGAGGCAAGGAAATGGAAGACCTTGTGGAACAGGACGGGGCTACCGTGGGCGGCAGCATCCTAGACTACAGTCTGCACCTTCTCCAAGGGATCTCGTCTGTGGCTTCAGAAACCACCTGTGTCCCTGACCCCCCAGACCCACATTCCCGGACCTGGGTTCCTGAGCCCCAGCGACTTTCCTGACTTCTGGGACGGCTGAACGGGCATCGCACCGTAAATGTCCATAGTGCTCACATGATCCTCGCTGCCACCCCTCTCTGCTCAGCTTCATCTCAGTAAGTGGCACGCAGGGTTCTAGCTCCAAGCCTGAGCATCCTGGCTTCTTCCCTCGCTCATGCCACCCTCCCAGTCCTCTGGCCAGCCCTGCCTTCCATCTGTCCCATCTCCCACCTCCACTACTGCCACCTTCATCCGGGCAGCCATGCC
>NW_011888784.1:6446890-6449415 GCF_000151845.1 Pteropus vampyrus
TCCGGCAAAAATGGTAGGTAGCCAGGGCAACTGTGACAAATTTTGGATTTCATCCCAGGAGAGTGTGCTGCTGACCTGGGTGGTCTGAGAGGCTCTGGGAAGCTCTCTCCCTGGGTCACAGAGCAAATTTCCCATCCAGCCCAGTGAGCGGTATGAGGAGAACTGCAGCTCTCTGAAGGTTCTGCTAGTTTACCCTTCCACGCTTCTGCACATGCTGTTCCCTCTGCCGGTCACGCAACTAGCTCCTCGCTTTCTTAGCTCATGCCTACTTAGAGTTTTTCATTTCACTCTCACCTGCTTGTGTAAAGCCTTCTCTCCTGGCCCTTGTCCAGGTGCCCACCAGAGTGAGGTATACAGACCCTGGGCTTGCACAGTACCTGGGCTCTAGGACAGCATGCCAGGTCGCAATTATCTCCTTACTCCTCAGCATCCCATTCAAGGGCAGGCAACCATGCCTTATTCATCTCTGTATTCCTAGCACCTACACAGCGCATAGTAGGTCCTCAAGAGGCTGGTTGTAACTAATGAAATGGTGCTACTTGGGAAAGCCTGTGTGTGGTCAGAGATCTTGGGGAGATGTCCTTCAGGAGATGGTGGTAAAGGGGTGGTCTCCGGAGCTCTACTGTCTGGGTCTGTGTTAAGTTCTTTAACCACGTTGGCCTCAGCTTCCTGGTTGTAAAATGGGCTCATCCCGCCTCCTAGGCTTGATGCAGGGAGAAGAAAGTGAGGTGATGAATAGGCACAAAAATGATGTTTTGGTTGTGTCATGCCAGGTGGTTGGACTGGTAGTTTTACCTAAAAGGAGAGCCTCCGCTTGCCCCAACCCTTGTCCCCACCCTGGCCAGGGGCTCACCCACCTAGTTGGTGGCGGGCAGCGCGAGCGGCCAGCACGCCGAGGAGCAGCAGAGCCTTGAGGCCGAGCGCCCCGAGCAGGAGGGCGATCTCCGAGGCTCCGGAGGCGCCATGGAAACGGAACAAGTAGACGCTGGCCTCGGCGCGGCCCAGGCTGTTGGAGGCTGTGCACGTGTAACGGCCGTCGTGGACCAGTGTGGGCAGCTCAGCGGTCACCTGGTGGCCGTGACCCTGACCTGGGCCCTGCGCCGCAGCTGAGCCGTTGCCCTGGGCGGGGCCAGACCAGGAGAGAGCAGGCGGCGGCTCCCCTTCAGCTGTGCAGAGCGCACGGAAGGCATGCGCTGGGCCAGGCAGCACCGAGATGTTGACGATCCGCGGGGCGGCTGCTGGCG
This sequence comes from Pteropus vampyrus, assembly GCF_000151845.1. Taxonomy (NCBI): domain Eukaryota; kingdom Metazoa; phylum Chordata; class Mammalia; order Chiroptera; family Pteropodidae; genus Pteropus; species Pteropus vampyrus. The sequence continues at coordinate 6,448,135 of NW_011888784.1, forward strand.
GCAGTCAAGGGTGGGGAAGACGTGGGTTGGGGAGGTGGGGGGTGGTGGGGATGCAGGGGTATGGGGGGAGAGCAAACTGTGGTCAGAGGGCACGCATGCGACAGGTAGGGTCAAGGGGTGTCCCTCCCTGTTCCCCTTTGGTTGCCCAGAAAGTTGGAGGAAGTTGGGGGATGCAAAAAGTAGGAGTGGGCACCCTCGTGCCAGCCTGCCTAGGTCCCAATACAGGTGTGGCCTTGGGCAAGCTATTCCACCGCTCTGTGCCTCAGTTTCTCTATGTATAAAATGGGGATCGCTTACCTTATGAGGTTGGTGAGAAGGTTTGGCAAGCTAATACGTATGAGGGTACTTGGGCTAGGGCTTGGCCCATAGCAGATGCTCACTAAATGGCCGTTATTATTATGGGAGTGCAGGTTGGGGGCAGTCTCCTGGCGATTTCAAGGGCACCTCCCACAACCAGACAACTTCATGGAGAGCTAGAGCTGAGACCGATTCACTGAATCGTGGGCCTCTGTTGGGTAGGAGCCCACCCTGGGGAGAAACTGAAATGCACTCAGAGAGACAGCTCAGCCAGCCTACGTGCACGTGGGAAGTTCTTGGCAGAGTCAAACTCAAACCCAGAACTCCTGGACCCACCCATAGCAGGGGGCTCAGGACTTTTAAAAGCTCTACAGATAATTCTGATGGATAGCCAGGGCCGAGAATAATGCTCTAGGGAGGGGGACTCCAGTTCCCACATCTTTATATTTCAGGGTCTAGCAAAGTGCTAGGCACTGGGGGGGGGGGTGGGGGTGGGGGAGGGGAGGAGTCTCCCTGTGCACCCCCACAGCCGCCTTTCGGTGCACACAGCACTCACCCCATTGCAGCCCTTGCCATATTTAGGATTATTATTCATTCGTTGTTTTTTTTTTTCACTCTTTGAGAGCTTCATCACAATGCTCACTCCAGGGCCCGACCCAGCCTTCCCAGGGCCAGGATTCTGAATTTTTGACAAGTTCTCGGGCGGCCCATAACCACTGACAGGTGTGACCTCCCGGCCCCCCCACCCCCATCAAAGGTATGCGTCTTGTTTCCCCTTCGGATCCCAGCAGCGGAAACGTGCCAGGCACTTAGTAAGCCCTCCGGGGAAGGGCGGGAGGGCGGGGAGGGAAGGACGGCGCCGCGCCGGCCAGGCAGCTCCAGACCCCGCCGCGCTCACCCGTCACGCGGAGCCGGACGCCGTGGCGGCTCTCGTAGCGGTCGTGGATGTCGCCGGCAAACTCGACGCGGCAGAAGTAGCGGCCG
>NW_011888784.1:6450606-6452814 GCF_000151845.1 Pteropus vampyrus
AAGGGCCCTCCGGGGAAGGGCGGGAGGGCGGGGAGGGAAGGAAGGCGCCGCGCCGGCCAGGCAGCTCCAGACCCCGCCGCGCTCACCGGTCACGCGGAGCCGGACGCCGTGGCGGCTCTCGTAGCGGTCGTGGATGTCGCCGGCAAACTCGACGCGGCAGAAGTAGCGGCCGTCGTCGGCCAGGGCCAGGCGCTCGACGCGCAGCGAGAGGTCGTTGCGGCGCGGGTTGCCCAGCAGGCGGAAGCGGCCGTGCAGGCTGAGCGCCGTCTGGCAGAGCTTGCTGCCGCTCGCCGCCGCGCACCGGAACACCTGCGGGCCGGCGTAGGGCTCGCCGGAGCGCCAGATGGCAGTCAGAGGCCCATCGTAGTGGCGGTGCGGGTGCGTGAAGGTGCAGGGCAGAACGGCCGCCTCGCCCGCCATCGCACTCACCTCTGCCGGCACCTGCATGGACCAGTGCTGCGACGGGACACCTGCAGGTGGGCGGGCGGGGTGCGTCAGCCTTAGCCCTTCCGCTCCCGCCCAGGACTCCGGAGGGACCCCCTGTGGGGTCTGGACACTCCAGGACTCCGGAGGGACCCCTTGGGGTGGGGCCTGGAGACCCACCCCGTGACTCGAGAGGCATCTCCAGGGCCCTTGACTCCGAAGACTCACCAAGTGCTTGAACCCTCCCCCACTTTCCTGGGACTATTTGCTTCTCTCTTCTCTCTGGGTGATTCCACCTCACCTACAGCCCGATGACCCCATCACTTCCCCTGTTGCAGAAAAGCCCTGGGTTCCTGAGATTCCAAGACCTCCAAGAAAATGAGAAGAATAAATGCACTTACTGTGCACATCTGTGTTGAGCAAGTTCCCAGTAGTATCTCTTTTGGTTCTCACATATGATCCTAGAGGTAAACACAGTTATCCCTGGGTTACATGTTAAGGAACCGAGGCACAGAGAGGTTGAGTAATTGCCTGAGGTCACACAGCTAAGATGAGGCAAAGCCATCACTGAAACTCAGAATGGCCTGACTCCACAGCCCGCACTCTAGTGAACTATAGGTGTGGAATGTTGGGGCTCATCCATGGAAACCAACAGTCTCATTCAGAGAGGGGAAACTGAGGCTCGGGAGGGGATGGTATGTTTTGAAGTTAATGTGTTGAGTTAGTGGATGAAATTCCTCTAGAATCTATGTCAACCCAAGTGGACTTTCCAAGTGGTTAATGCCTAGTAGACAGGGAGCTGAGAGGCCGAGAGTGGTGAGCGGTTATCCTGCCTCCTTGCTCTGTGCAAGCACCTCTGGACTCAGTTTCCTCACTTCCTGCATTGTGAGCCTCTGAAGTCTGGTTGAGGTAAGATCCGGAACCACTCTGCCTCCAGCTCACAGAGCACGGTGAGTCACACTGCCTGTGCAGTTGAATATGTGCTGCTTTGAGAGAGGGGTGAGCAGGGTAGGTGGGTGGGTGTCAGTGCTGGTTCTGGGAGGATCATGTCAGGGGTGGTGCCTCCCCAAAGAGGGAGAGCAAGCTTCACAGCTAGTGCCCCAGGTGCGGTTCACAAAAGGCATATTTAGAGGGAATAACATTGCAGCTCTTGTATTTCCTAAGGGCGTTGCAATTTACATAGTTCTTTTACATACATCATGTCACATGACCTTCAAAACACCAAGGGTAGAAAAACAGGGCAGATGAGAAAGTAGAGACCCAGAGTCACATAGACAGAAGTTGGGAGAAACCTAGCTTTTCTGACTCCAAGTCCAGTGCTCTTTGCTCTTTGTGGTAGCCCAACCCCGACTCATGCCCTGGGCAGGAATCCTCTCAGCTCACAGCTGGCAGACCATCCTCCAGGGAGCCCATCCCATCTACAAGTGATCTACAGGTCAGAGCATTCCTCTTGCACAGAAACAAAGTCACCCACTACCCATATGACCACCAGTGCTCTTAGGAGCATGCACATCCCCTTCTTGTGGTGGCCTTTCCAGGATCCCAGACCCATTAAGCCTTCCTTTCTTTGATGGAAGTCCCAGGCCCCTCCCCATTCTCACTGCCTGCTGGGTACTCGCCCAGCAGTGTAGTGTCCTGACCCAGGGCTCCAGGTGTGTGCTCCAGCTGCGTGGGACCAGCAGAGTGGGGTACGAATTGGCTGTGTGAGCTGTGCCTTGTACACAACCTCATTTTGTGCTTGTTCTGAGTTTGCAATCAAGTAAAACCACAAATTCTTTTTTCACA
>NW_011888784.1:6452864-6462110 GCF_000151845.1 Pteropus vampyrus
CCCGACTCATGCCCTGGGCAGGAATCCTCTCAGCTCACAGCTGGCAGACCATCCTCCAGGGAGCCCATCCCATCTACAAGTGATCTACAGGTCAGGGCATTCCTCTTGCACAGAAACAAAGTCACCCACTACCCATATGACCACCAGTGCTCTTAGGAGCATGCACATCCCCTTCTCGTGGTGGCCTTTCCAGGATCCCAGACCCATTAAGCCTTCCTTCCTTTGATGGAAGTCCCAGGCCCCTCCCCATTCTCACTGCCTGCTGGGTACTCGCCCAGCAGTGTAGTGTCCTGACCCAGGGCTCCAGCTGCGTGGGACCAGCAGAGTGGGGTACGAATTGGCTGTGTGAGCTGTGCCTTGTACACAACCTCATTTTGTGCTTGTTCTGAGTTTGCAATCAAGTAAAACCACAAATTCTTTTTTCACATAATCTGCTTCTAAGCCAAATCTCTCTTCTGGACAAGTGGAATTATGCTTTTGAACTCCAATGGAGGACTTGCCATTCATCCCTAGTAAGATCTTGTTTGCTCAGTCGTTAATAATCAAAGGGCCTAGTTCCAAATTTGTGAAACCTTTTCTAAAGCTTTTGCTGGTTCAGTCAGCACTCTCGGTGGCAGAAAGCGTCTGCCCGCTCCCGAGGCTCCGCCCTCCCTCAGTTTCCCTGTACTTCTCACCCTCTGTAACCTCAGGCATTCCAGATTCCCCACGTATTGTTTGCCGTTGTGTATTCATCAGTTAGCAAAGATTTATTAGACACGTCCCCACTCTAAGCCAGGCACTGGGATACAGCAGGAGTTACAAAGATCAATAGAGTACCAGCCTGCTGGAGCTTGTGGCTCAGAAGGGGAGACAGATCTGGGGACACATAATTATACTGCGGCCTGCCAGATGCTCTCATGAGGGACACAATGTTCCCTCTGTCCGATCATGGTTTCTGGCCCATTTCACTCGCTGGCTCCCTTCTTACCTACAGTGGGAGGCCTTCCTTGAGTCCCAAGTCTAGGTCTGGTGCCCCACCCCTGTGCCCCAGGGCTGGCGGAGGTACGTCCTCTGTATGGGCACTTCCTCTGTATTAACTGTGTGTCTTGCTAGGGCACCCAGAGGTCATGCAGGGACCCCATGCATGAGGACATGGACTACGTGTGTGAGGTCACACTTGTGTTGTTATTGCCCAGCACGATTCCTGCCACATAGTAGGTAATGTTGAATGGAATTGCTGACAGAGCAGAAGCAAAGATGATCAGGCTGGCTGGGTGTGGGGTGGAGAAAAAGGCATCGTGCAGATATTGGGCAGGCAAGGGTGCGGGGGGTAGATGCCATTTCAGCAGAGCCTTGAGAAAAAAGTGGGATGTCACTAAGCCTTGAGACAGATTGAAGGCTATTAGACAAAGGGGACAACAGGGCAACACCAGGAGGCAGGGACTTCAGCACAGAGGTTGCAGGGAACCACAGGATTAGAGTTCATAGTGCTTTAGAGGCTCTTTGGGGGCCATACCTCATCTCATTTCACGTGCACGATAACCTCACAAGGGACTGTCATTAGCCCCTTTTAGAAAAGGGGGACCTGGGGCTCAGAGAGCTCAAGTGACACAGCCAAGTCATTTGATCCACCAGAAGCAGAGCCAAGGCTTTACCATTCCCTCCGGCAGCTCATACCCATCTCTTAGGACAGGGAAGGGGCTACTCCTGAACTGGAGCCACCTTCTTGTAGGGTCTTTAATCTGCTTCCCTCAGGTCTGTGAACCTCCAGCAGTCAACAGAAGGCTCACATTCCCCTCTGTCCAAAATACCTCCTTTCAGTGGTGCGCCACGGGGCATGATAGAAAGCATCCCAACTTTGGCACAGCTGGATCTGGGGGATAATCTCACTTGTCATCCTTTCGCCAGACTTGTATTCCTCACCCAATCTGTGCCTGGCACTGTTCTAGGCTCTTTCACTCACAGGGAGATGTTTGGGCGAGTTTCTTAATATCCCAGGTCTCAAGCTTCTCTGTGGCAAAAAGGGGAACATAATACCTTCCTCATAGGATGGAGGAGTGGATGAAATCGCATATGTAGATTACAGTGTCTGACCTTCAGCAAAGGCTCAATGCCTGTTAGTTCCCTCACCTTACGGCCCTGCAAAGGGAGTGAGAATAGACGGGGATGGGGTGGGGAGTGCTGACCAGTGGTGGAGCAGTGCTCTTGGCATATAACCCAGGGTGACGCAACAGGGGGTCGAGATGTTGATACCCTGACATGGCACCTTGCAGCTTGATTTGGCATCTTAGACCACGTGAAATAGAATAGCCCAGCCCTTACCCTTAACTCACCTGACAGCTAGTATTTATTCATGTATTTATGCACTCAGTAGATATTATTGAGGGTCTATTGTATGCTAAACATTATACAGGGTGTTAGGGATACAATGACAGTGACAATTAGTGGCCCTCCTCAGTATGTTTACCGTCTGGTCATTACTCAGCCACTGTTTGTTTTTCATTTATACACAATTAAAATAGCCTAGGGAAATAGAACGTGAAAAGCTGGAAAGTGGGTTCTGTTTGGAGGCCCACTGAAAGAGCCAGAAATGACAACTGACATTTGGTCAGGGAGGAAGGGTCCAGTAAAAATAATGAAATGACAGCTCAAGACAGAAATGATAAAAGTACAACACAAAAGGGACCATTTAAAGAAGCGAGAGCAGAGGGTCTTCAGGCATCACGACACTGCAGCAGGCTGGTATAACATATGTCCGCAACCATGACTTGAGTCGCCTTGCAAAGATTCGTTGCCAAGAGAGGCACGTTCTCCAGATGGGGGATCAGGGGTCTGTCTGGGGCTCTAGCCCTGGCTAGACTGACCTTGACTTTGTGACCTTAGGCAAGTCCCCATAGCTCTCTAGCCTCAGTGGGCTCATCGTGAAATGATGTGTCTAGATGTTTATTAAGGTGACTTTTCGGTCTAAAAGTCTATTCTGAAAATGATATTTGGATTAAAATGACAAGGAAGTCCATAAAGCATTTTAGAAACATTATTAGGTACTTAAGATTTTTAGATACTTAAAAACGAGCCATTAGATATCCAGAAAACTCAACTCCCAGGAAAGATGCAACCATGCCTCAGTGGTCTCACACAGCCATCTACCACCCTCCCCACATCGCTCCCTCATGGCAATGGGTGCTCAGCGGGGAGGGGCCGGGGCTGCAGCACAGGGCACCAGCTCCTGTGTCATCATAATCATGTCTCAACTAAGGAGTAGTTGACTCTCCCTGGACTTACTGTCCCAAAGCCCTATGCCAGTGGTGCCAGGGCGCCAGGGCGAGATGAGAACTCGTGGGAGAGAGAAGCATATCTGTAGAACCTGGATGGGCAGAAGCAGCATCTGGATGGATCAGAAACAGAAACCTTGGTTTGGGCCACAGCTGACCAAAGGTTTCCGCCAGTCAGTGCCTTGGGGAGGAGGGAAGAAGATGTGCCTGGGAGCTTTACTGTAGGTCATTTTCAGTGTGTTCTGTCCTATTGGGCTTCTGCTAACTATGGAGAAAACCATTTATTGATTTTGTCACGGAATGTGGGTCCATCTCTGTTCGTGAATCACAGACAGGAAAGCAACCCCGCGGTGGTCATGGAGGGACAGTGGCCAGTCGGAGTTCCCTCACGGAATGGAGCTTGAACAAGAATTAGGGCTTCTGGGTGGGCTTTGTGAGATAATTTTCTGGAAGAAACAAGTTATGGACTTCGAGGGGGAGGCTGATGCCAAGTTGGCAGTCACCCTGGACCTTCTGAGGGGTAGCCTCATGGCACTCAGAGCTGGGGCTCCTCAGAGGTCTGCTGTGCTGCTGCCATGATGGCTGGCATTACCAGTTGACAGGCAGCCATTGTGATGAGCCCGACTCTCGTAAGGGGGCCACCCTCTTCGGGAACGATGGGTGTGATAACAAGGGTGTTCTCAGAGAGTGACTCTATGGTGTCCTCTCAGGCATGGTGGCTCCTGGGGGTCAGGAGAAGGTGTTCTGGGGCCAAGGACAGATGTTCATCTCGGCCACCAGACCTCACCAGTTAGGTGTGGGGGTCGAGCTGGGGAACGTTGCCCGTCTTCCGGTTCCCTCCTGCCCCTCAGTTTGCTCCCGGAAGGTCTTCTCCATGGGCCTGCATGTTGTCCAGGTAGGTTATCAATGGAGAAAGGTGAGAAAGGGGTAGAGTCTAGAGGGGCGAGGAGGGAGCTGAAAGAGGAATTCCGTTCTTCAGTGTGACCCACATCCAGAAGGTTCTAGGGGAGGGGTGAGGTACAGGGAGTACAGGGTCTGCGATCGCTTTCTGCCCTCAGGGTAATGCTGGCTTCCTCTTAATCCTCTCCTCTCTGGCTATGTGGTATGGCTATTTGCTGTCAGTTCACCTGAGCTGACAGATGCAGAGCCACAGCTGACTCTGTCCTGGGGCCAGTGTCCACCACATGGCACTGCTCTTCAGAGTTCCGATTTAGCATGGCCCTGCCCATGCTCCGCTGGCCTCCTCTGGGGACACTGCTCCCTTTTCTCCTCCTCCTTGCTGGGTAGGACTTCTCTGCAGTAGAAGTCCTACTGCAGAGAAGTCCTACCCAGCAAGGAGGAGGAGAACCAGGAGCGCAAGAAGCATCCTGGCTCATTCAACCCTTCCCTTTCCTCCTGGACCCATGACAGCAGCCCACCTCCTCCCTGACTTTTCCTTGCATCCCATATAAGCAGCCCCATGACCTCAGGTGACTGCTGTGATTTGTCTGGCCTTTTTGGTTTGTTTTTCTGCAGTGGTTCAGAGCTAGTCAAGTCAATTCCTCTGAGCACCAAGCTCTGCCCCAGGCTCAGCACCACCGCACGTTGGCATAGGCGGTGTAAAGCGTGGGTTGCACTCAGAAGACTCCAAGTCACATCCAGGCGGTGACTTTCTAGAAGGTCATCTGACCTTAAAACAGGAACAAAGATCCTCACTTTGCAGGGTTGTGATGAAGAATAAATGAGCTGCTCGCCGGAGGCCTGCCTGGCACAGAAGTCCTTGAGGATGACAGCTACTGAGATTGCTGCACCTGCTTATCCTAGCTCTGGGGACTGATAGAGGACTCTTCCAAGGTCACCCAAGTAGGCAGAGTTCCCAGTCCACTCCCATGTTCCCTGGCACCTCCAGCTTTCTAAGAGCAGATTTTGAGGGGAACAGAGGGGAAGGACAAGGGAATGTGTGGAGACCTGTGGGGCCCCCGGGAGATGAAGGGCCGCCCAGAGCACTGGGGGTTGGGGGTGGGTGAAACCTGTGTGAAGGAGGGGGCACCGGGAGTGGAAGAGGGGCTTCCCAGGACGATTCCTCCCAGTTTGCTTTGGTCAAGGGCGTGCCTTGGGCCCCACACTCAGAGGTGTAGATGGGGCGTGGCTGTGACTCGAGACTCACATTACCACCCTCACTCTGATCAGCAGCCCCTGGGGTTCATGCAGCCCAGGCCGGCCCAGTGTGGTCCAGGGGCCTCCTGCGCAGTCCTGCTGCCCTGTGGAGAGGCCCGTAGGGAGACAGCACTGGAGGGGGCTCGGACAGTGGACCCTGCTCACCCTGGTTATGGGCCTCTGGAAGCAGCTGTGAAAAGAGTATGAAAAGCGTCCCGTCTCCGAGACGTTTCGCACGTGTGGCTGGGCCTTTCGGGTCATCTCAGCACACAGCTGGAACGCTTGTGTGGTTCGGGTTTTGCTCTTGACCATGTGACTGCTCATGCTTCCCCTAAATCTTTTTGTGTTTAACTGATTCACAGCAGCTGACCTTCAGCAGGAGGGAAAACAAAACAAAACAAAACAAAACAAAAAACTCCCATACCTAGCTTCTCTTGAAGCTGTGTGACTTTTGCAACATGTCACTGCCATTTATATTGTACAACCCTTGAGTGCCAGGAACTGTGCTGGGGGTCTTTTATCCATGATCTAATTATTCTTCATCATACCACCATGAGGGGGCAGGGACCCCAGTTTACAGAGGCTCAGAGAAGTTAGGCAACCTGGCCAGGGCCACACAGCTAGTCAGTAGCAAAGCCAGCATTCGAAACCATGTCTGATGTCAACACTCACATCCTGACCTGCCCTCTTATCTGCTCCAAGTCTGGGCAGGGTCAACTCCTCCAGCTTTTATCCACTAAGTGGGACCCAACCCTAAATCATCTCAGAAAGATGGCTGAGTCAGGTCAACTGGGAGAAGAAAGTCCTGTCCCCATCGGCTCCAAACCGCAGACTGCACAGGACGAAAGGCGGTGGTGGGGGGTGGTCCAGGCTAGGGCCACACACACCTGGGTTCAAACCTTAGCTCTACCTCGCACCACTCACCGAACTCCGTGCCTCAGTTTCCTCATCTGTGGAAAGGGAATAGAATAGTTTCTTTCTCATGGGGTTCTGAGGCTCCTGTGAGTAACTAATCGAAGTGCCGGTGCTTAGTAAGAGCTCTGTGGGCGCTTCCTGTTACCATCGAACCCAGACCCCGACTGGACTCGGCTCTGCGGTGACTGCCGGAGAGGAAGGAGAGGAACCGAAGGAGTGGGAGTTTATTATCCCGGTGTGGAGACGGGAACCTGCATCAGGAATGTCGGTTAACAGCTGACGACACCACGATGTCAGTGGTGTCACCCTGCAGCACGTGACAGCCCGTGGCTGTGCACGCAGAGTCCAAGAGCACAGCGGTTGGAGGGACATTTCAAGCTGGGGTCAAGGGAAGGACTGAGGCCCGGACAGAGGGACTCAGTGGATGGCCTCTGTCATTTATCCCAGTTGCCCTCCACAGCACGAATCGCCCCAGATGATAGTTGAAAAGGCAAATTCCTGGGTCTGCTGCCTGATTCTGTGATTCCACAGGTCTAGGGTGGGGCCGAAGGATCTGTGTTTTATCAAGTGACCACCCTTTGACGCACACTGTTCCCCGCCAACTCACTGAGCTAAATGACTAATGACATTGTTACTTAAACCTCCCACAAAGAGTTCCCAGTCACCCTTTGAGGTTTCTGCTGGGTGGTCAGGGTGCCCTCTATCACTTGCCCTATTCCCCATGCGAAATCATCCCCACCCTTACCCCAAACCATCGTGTGCTCTCTTCCCCACCCAAGACTGTGCCCGCCCATCAAGACGTAAATCACTTGGATGACAGCAACACTCAAAGTCTGTTCAGAGCCTGCACTGTGCTCCCTAAACCTTGCCCATTATCTCCCTGGATCCTCGCAGAAATGGGTGGAGCAGGCGGCCTTTCTACAGATGGGGAACTGAGGCCCAGAGAAGTCTGGGGCCTGCCTCAATCACCGGGAGCCCAAGGCAAAGCCCAGCTGTAAACTTCTGGCTTCTGTCACCACAGCCACCCAAAGCGCAGCTCTTCCACTTCCGCAGGCCTGGAGGGTCTGGGTGAACCCCACAGCTCTGAGTTCGAGGGAAGAAGGCTGTACCTAGGATTTTGTGAGCATCTATTCTGTTCTGAGCACGATCTACAGAGAAGAGTAGGAAACTCACCCATCGAGAGGATGCACACCAGGCAGGCCAGGAGGCGGACGGACCCTTCCATGTCGTCGGCACCTGGAGAGCCCAGGCCAGCCCCCACCTTCGGCCAGACCACCAGTGCGAACACCCCTTGGTGTGGGTGTGGGGGAAGGAAGGCGGGAAGGGGCGGGTGGCGTGCCCAGGTCTGCACCCCTGCTGGGCTCTGCAGGCGCTGGAGGAACTGGGGAGAGGCCGCCAGGCCGCCTGAGGTAAGATTAGAGACCCGTGGGGTTTAGTCATGCGGAACACCAAGAGGAGAACCACTGGATGATTTTCCAGGACAGGAAACAGAGAAGTGGATGGGGAAGGACAGGGGCCTTTCCTCCGGCTGCTGGTCCCTTTGAACAAACTACTTGCTGTGCTTATGCTGCCCTCCCATCCTCCCTCTTTCTTTCCTTCCTTCCCCCTTTCCCTTCCTACATTTTTAGTGTTCCAGGATGGGTTTTCTCTCCCTGCACCCCCTTCTTTTCTCCCTTTTTCTACTGGCTTCTGGAGAGCAGTTTTGACAAGATGGTGAGAGAGTGTGAGGAGAAGCCTGCCAACAGAATAACTCTTCCAAACGTGGCCATGGAAGGTTGTCAATACTTGCAAGGAAAAGACTTATCGACAGATGATTAACTTTCATGTCCAGAGCCCCTCCACAGGGCCTGGGGTCTTAGAACTGCACTCTCGGACTTTGCTGGTCATAAGAATGGCCTGGGGAATCTTGTTAAAATGCAGATTCTGACCCAGGCCCCAGTACTGCTGCTGCTGCTGGTCCATGAGGCACACTTCTAGCAGTGGGAGCTAAAAACCCCTCACCCCCATCCCGGGGCCACTGGTGGAATATCAGATGGAAGTCAGGACCCCCAGGGAGGAGAAGGGGGCTCCTGGGAGCTTATCGGATGGACTCTTGTGAGACTAACAGTTGGACTCCATGGGGACGAGAGGGCTGTTTGCTCTGTCCTCTGGACTGCATTGGACTGGACTGTCTGACAGTCAGACCGCTATTCTGTTGGTGCACCGGACTCGAGCCGTTTTGCTCCGTGCAGAGGTACATTAGAGGTGTCACTCTTCCTATCCAGGTGGCGGAGGAAATGCTGTGGGCCAAGCCCAGTTTTCACCTTGCTCATCACGAGCTCCTCCCCAGCTCCCTCTCAGACTCTCAGAGATGGGAGGGCCAGCCCCACCCACCCCACTCAGGAGGCCCCGCCCTGAAGGAGGGTTCTTTCTGGTGGCCTGGCTATTTTGGAAAAGTTGGAAAAGAGGTGGGTTAGGCCCTGGGGTCCCAGAATCCTCAGAGAACAAGGAAGGGTCCTCTATTGTTGGCTGGGGTACTTCCCCAACTCCCAGCAGAGCAGGGGCCCAGCTCAGCTCCAACTGCCTGGAACTCCATCCTCAGCCCCTTGCTGGTGGAGCAGGCACAAACTCCACTCCAATTTGCTTCTTTCCTCTAAGCAGTGAATCAGGGGCATCCATTCAGGAGATGCGGACCTATCCCGTTCTTTCAAATAGCTCCATGATATCCCATAGCATATTTTTAATGTAACATCATTATTTATTTAATCACTCCTTGTTAATGGATGTTGAAATTACAAGCAAAGCTGCGGGAGAACTCTGTGTACATGTGTCTTTATATACTAGTACTTATATTTTCATTGGATAATTCCCAGAAGGGGGATCGCTGGCTCATAGGGTATGCACATTTTGCATTTTAATTATGCTCGGCTTATGTTCCTAAGAGAATGCAGTAATGATGGTTTAT
>NW_011888784.1:6465550-6468677 GCF_000151845.1 Pteropus vampyrus
TTATTGGACAATGAACTGATGCTGTCTTCTCCCAGTCTCTCTGGGAGGGCCCCTTTGTGGCTTATAAGTAGGGTGACTGTATAATTTACTATCCAAACTGTGGCACTTTTGTCTGAGACAAATGCTGAAAGGTTGGTACCATCATGAACCGGGGCTGTCCTGGGTGAACCAGACATGTGGTCATCCTTCTAGAAACATCTTTGTAGAAAACATCCTGCACTATGAATTTCCTGGCAGAATGTTGCAAAAGCTTCATGGATCTGCACAGGAATACTGGGGTGGGGGGCAGTGGACTCTGGGGGAAGGCAGTGGTTATCAAAGGCAGAATTTTGCTTTTTCCTTCTGGGTTCCTTTACCTTGTTTTTCTCTGGAGTTGTTAAGGGGAATAGGATGTGTGTTCACGGGTCTCTGAGGGTGAGCTACAAGTTGATGCTGGCATCCCCATGGTTGAGGACAACATGAGAGTGTGCTTCTTATAATCAGTAAGGTGGTGCACCATACGCCCTGCACAACTGTATGCGCTCACCCTGTGTGAATGCTTGGGGGATGGTCAGGAAGGGTCAGAACACGAAACCAGGATTGTTTTGGGGGAGCTTTAGAGCCCCTCTCTGCCACCTGATTCTCACAGTCAGGTTTCATCTAGTGAAAGTGAACCCCCAGCTGGCCTCGGCTAGTGGAACCAGGGTGTAACCCTCAGGAGCAGCGGTGGGTGGAAATGTAGCAGCAAGGGGAGGTGGCAGAGGAACTGGTGGGAGGTTCCAGTCAGAGGGTGCAGGGGGCGGGCTGGTACGTTCCTGGGCACCCGCTAATTTCCTGCCTACCCTTAGCTGGGTAACTTGATGCCCCAATTCAGGGGGCCCCAGAGACAGGGCCAGCCGCAAGGTTTGCATGAACAGGAACCCAGGGAGGTCGAATCATGTCTCCGCCTAGAGCCTTCCGGAAAGGCCAACGTTCCCTGACACAGGATGTGAGGAGCTTGAGCGTGGGCGTGGGCCAGTGGGACACCAGCTCACACGGCGCTTAGGCTGGGAAGAGGGACAGAAAGCTCCGATTTCCTAAGTCATTCTGTCAAGGCAATGAGACCACATCCTCTTGCTGGTTAAGAATGAATGTGGAAGCTCGTCGATCCTTTCTATGTCTTCTTTCCATTTCCTCTTCTCTGGAAAACCCAGTTATTTCCAGCTTTCTTTGTCATCCTCCCCGTTCCTCCACCCCACCCCCTCCAACACCCCAGTGATCATGTGGGAAAGGTGGTGTCGTATCCTGGCAAGGGCACAGCTTCTGCAGTGAGTGCCAGCTTTGTCATTAACTATGGTGTGATATTGGGCAACTACTTGTTTGCTACGTAAAATGTGGATAATAATGGCCTTCTTGCTGCAAAGACAACAGGGCGAGGTTTCTGAGGGATAATGGCCAATGCCTGGATCCTAGTAAAAATTCAGCTGATCTTCGGAAAGGTGCGGTATCATCTTTTTATTTTTGGGTCCCACTTTTGTGGAATATGCAAAGATTCAGGTTCTGATAAAAAACCAGTATGGGTTCAAGAGTTAGACCGAAGATAACAGTGGAAAATAGATACCTGTGAGAGGTCAAAATAATTTCAAGCACTTTAGAAACATTTGATGAGCTAATTAACAAACACATCTTCTGTTCATTAAAGCAGGTCCTCTGAGGACCTGGAAAAATGTTCGTGATTAGTTTCAGTTGTTTTGGGAAACAACACAATTACTTTTTAGAAGTACCATAATGTAATTTAGACAGCTACCTCTTTTCCGCATGCTCAGTGCTCCCCAGATCCTTACCCTTCCTCCCGCTCTCCTTCCCTGCCTGCTGTGAGGACTCTAACCATGTGGTAAAGAACCGAGCCCTCTTGCTAACAGCCAGTGACAATCCGAGGCTCCTGCTCACAGCCATGAGTGCGAAACAACCCGGAAGCGGATCCTTTAGCCTCAGTCGTGCATTCAGAAGACAGAGACTCTGGATAACATCTTAGCTGCAGCCTCATGAAAGACCCGGAGCCTGAACCCCTCCGCAAAGCTACTCCTGAGCTGCTGACCGATAGAATATGTAAAATAAATGTTTGTTGATTTAAGTCATTAAGTTCTATGTAATTTATAAATGTTGTCATAGAAAACTAATACGGAAATAGAAGTGATGGTAGAGGAAAGAAAGGGAAAGAGATGTTAATATTTATTTTTCTATTTGCACTGTTTGCATGTTCCTGCCATTTTGATATATGAATTTTATGATAAAAATAAAATTTTCCTGAATGGTCATCTCCTTAAGAGTCTGTTCTCTACTGACCAAAGCTAACTAATTTGGCAAAATAATCCATGCAAATTGGATTCTTTTGAGCTATTAAGTTTTCCCTTCCCAGATAAGTAGCTAATAATAACTAATAACTGTGGAGGATTTACTATGCACCTCTTCTCGGCCAATTTATTTGTTTAATCCTTGCAGCAGCTCTAAAAAGTGGCTTTATTATTATTTCCATTTTAAAGGTGAAAAGGGGAGTTGGTAGTATTGTCTCCTGAAGTTTTGTCTTAACTTTTCTAGCAAATGCTGAGAATTTTTGAATTTGAAATTTCCCAACTCTACAATAATCTGTGGTTATAGAATTGTCTTTCCTTTTTAATTCTATCAATTTTTGCTTCACGTATTCTGAAGCTCTGTTACTAGCTGTGGACACATATAAGATAGAATGTTTCCCACTGACCCTTTTAGCATCATAAAATGCCCCTTTTTATCTCTGGCCACACTCTCGTTTTGAATTATCTGATTAAAAATTATTTTTGCATGGTATCTACTTCTGCTTCTATTAACTTTCAGTCAATCTGTATCTTTATATTTAAAGTGTGTCTCTTATTCACAGCATGTAGTTAGATCTTACTTTTGTTTTTAATCAATTCTGGCTTTATCTACCTTTTTATTGGAGTGTTTTGTTGATTAATATTTAATGTAATTGTTGATATAGTTATATTTAGATATATCATTAATTATTTTTTGTCCCCTCTGATTATTCTTCTTCTATTCCTTCTTTCCTATCTTTAAAAAAATAAGCTCTTTGTTTTTGAATAATTTTAGACTTACAGAAAAGTTGCAAAGATAATACAGATAGTTCCCATAT
>NW_011888784.1:6468727-6478700 GCF_000151845.1 Pteropus vampyrus
ATCCTTGCAGCAGCTCTAAAAAGTGGCTTTATTATTATTTCCATTTTAAAGGTGAAAAGGGGAGTTGGTAGTATTGTCTCCTGAAGTTTTGTCTTAACTTTTCTAGCAAATGCTGAGAATTTTTGAATTTGAAATTTCCCAACTCTACAATCATCTGTGGTTATAGAATTGTCTTTCCTTTTTCATTCTATCAATTTTTGCTTCACGTATTCTGAAGCTCTGTTGCTAGCTGTGGACACATATAAGATAGAATGTTTCCCACTGACCCTTTTAGCATCATAAAATGCCCCTTTTTATCTCTGGCCACACTCTCGTTTTGAATTATCTGATTAAAAATTATTTTTGCATGGTATCTACTTCTGCTTCTATTAACTTTCAGTCAATCTGTATCTTTATATTTAAAGTGTGTCTCTTATTCACAGCATGTAGTTAGATCTTACTTTTGTTTTTAATCAATTCTGGCTTTATCTACCTTTTTATTGGAGTGTTTTGTTGATTAATATTTAATGTAATTGTTGATATAGTTATATTTAGATATATCATTAATTATTTTTTGTCCCCTCTGATTATTCTTCTTCTATTCCTTCTTTCCTATCTTTAAAAAAATAAGCTCTTTGTTTTTGAATAATTTTAGACTTACAGAAAAGTTGCAAAGATAATACAGATAGTTCCCATATATCCCTCACTCAGTTTCCTCTAATGTTAGCATCTTTCATTATCATGGTACATTCATCAAAACTAAGAAACCAACATTGGTACATTACTATTAACTAAGCACCAGGCTTTATTTGGATTTCCCTAGTTTCTGCATAAATATTCTTTTTCTGTTCCAGGAGCCAACCCAGTAGAGCACATTTATTGTCATTTAAAAATTATTTGAACATTTTTTTAGATTCCATTTTAATTTATATGTCACTGTTTTTGCTGTAGATCATTGAGTTCCTTCCCCCGCCCCTCCCCCGCCCACCATGGCTGTCCTAAGAATCATGATATATATTCTTAACTTTGCACAGTCTAGTGTTAATATCGTCCCACTTCACTTAAATATAGAAACCTTGCAATCACATAGGTCCAATTATTCCCCCTATTTGCTTTATATGATGCTGACATATAACATTTCCTGTATGTGACATATGAGTCTACATGTTATAAATACAAGACAGTGTTATAATAATTTTGCTTTGAATGGTCATATATGTTTGAAAGAAATTAAGGTGGAAAAAGTCTTCTATATTTAATAGATATGTACCATTTTTGATGTTCTTTATTTCTTCCTAAATGTTTTCACTTGCAATCATTTCTCTTTAGACTAACAATCTTTCTTCAGCATTCTTGTGGTGCAGGTCTGCTGGTGACAAATTTTCTTAGTTTTCTTTTACCTGAAAAATCTTTATTTTGCCTTCATACTTGGATATTTTTCAATGAATATAGAATTCTAGGCTGACAATTTTTTTTTCCTTTTCTCTATCAGCACTTCCAAGATGTTCATCTACTATTTTCTGGCCTCCATTTTTTCTAATATAAGAAATCAGAAGTCCTTTGAATCATTTCTCCCCTGTTTGTAATATGTTGCGTTTCTCCGAATATTTCAAAATTTTACTCTTTATCATTGGTTGTCAGCAGTTTGACTCTAATATGCCTAAATATGGTTTTCTTTTATTTATCCTGCTTGAGGTTTGCTAGCTTCTTAGGTCTGTAAATTTATGTGTGTCATCGAATTTGTTTTGTTTTGTTTTGTTTTGTTTTGTTTTGTCATTATTTTTCAAACAATTTTATTCTACCCCATTTCATCTCTCTTCTCCTTCTAGGACTCCAATCCCATGTATGTTAGACCTTCTGATACTATCTACAGGTTCTCTCACTTTTATCTCTGTTCTTCAGATTGGATATTTTATGTTGCTCTCTCTTTAGAATCACTGACTCTTTCCTTTGTTTTCTCTTTTTTTTTTTTGTTAAGCCCAACAAATTAATTAAAAGATTTTACATATTGCATTTTTCAGCTATAGAATTTCTACTTGATTCTTTTTTAGAAATAGTTTTTATTTATCTGCTGAGATTTACTATATTCATATCATTACGAGCACGTTTTCCTTTATATCATCGAGCATAGTCAAAATTGCTGCTTTAAAATAATTTTCTGCTCATTTTGTGTCATCTTGAGCTTGGTTTTTGTTGAATGTCTTTTCTCTTGAGAATGGGTCACATTTTCCTATTTTTTAAAATATATATCAAAAGATTTTAGATTGCACCCCAGATATTTGTGATTAGTATTTGGGGAGACTGGTTCTGTTGCATTTCTTTAACGAGTTTTGCATTTTTGCTTTAGCAAGTAATTACCTAAGTTGGTCTCAACTGCAAATCTCAGTTCGGTTATCTTTTCTTAGTTGTGCTGCTTAAAATCTGTCCTGTATATGGGCTATTAGGAACCAGGCGGAAATTTGGGCAGAGTTTACTCATACAAATTGGAACTCTCTCTTTTACAGGATTCTCCTGTACTTTCCAGCAGCTACGATTGCCCCAGACTCTGTCCCCGGGGTTGTTCAGGCTGGAAAGATAGTGGGTCAGTTTCAGCTATCTGACTGCAACTTGCTTGCCCTCAGGCTAAAAGTCATAAAAACAGAAGACTCACCTCAAACTATTTCCTTCTTCCAAGTATCACTTTCCCTCTAGAATCAGTCTGCTTTTGATACACCCTCCTGGGCCTTCATGTAGGCTTTATTGGTCTAGTTTATATTTGTTATCTTTAGGAAGGAGGGTACAGTAAGAGCTTACTCGTCTTACCAGAAGTAAAACTCAATCCAGAAACTGGATTCTTAACCACTGAGATGTACTGACTGTCACTTAGTAAAACGCTATTCTGGCTTCATTAAATGTTTTATAGAGGGTCAATCCTCTGAGAAATATCTTCAGTGGTGGGTTTTTAGACAGTATGTAAGACTGGTGACATTTTTGGAGAAAGATTACTTTTGTTAGAGCTTTTCAAATTGTGACATTCAGTCCATCTATAGACAAAAAAAAAGGACCTTTTTTTTTTTCTGAATAGAAAGTAATGACCATGTGCACAAATAGGAGATACTGACTCATCACAGGCCAATAACCCTTGAGAGTGACTCACTGTGCCTTACGAGACTGGGGGAGATTGCCAAGTGGGCAGGTCATCTGTTAATGCTTGGTTCTGACATGATTAGATTTGGAGCAAATTGATTCTGATTTGGGAAAGGTATAAACTTGATTTTCTAGGTCATTAAGAGACATCTTCTGTTCCCTTTTATTTACCATCAAAAAGGTATGACATCCTAGGATGTAATTAGAAATGAGCAAATGCAATTTGTATTAATCATTCAGTCACGCAGAGTGGGGTTGGAGTGGAAGGTGAGGGGAGGTCCTAGGACATGTGTGGAAAGGTTAGAGGTATCAGGAACTACTGGGCCCTGCTTAGTCACCTCTTCCTGCCTTCCACGGGCACAGGTTGGATGTTTGGAGGTAGCTGAGAAGGAGCTGAGTCTCAAAGATCAGTGCCAGCATTTGTTATAGCTTTGGTCCTCTATGACTTAAGGGCTTTGAGGATGGTTGGAAGGGCTCCATAAAATAACCTCTCTTTTTCTCCTCTATAAAACTATGGCCATAGAATAGTGCACTTGAAAGACCTTTGTAGTTCCATGAATCTTCAGGGAAGGGCCTCTTCAGGCTCTCCCTGACCAGAGCAGTGGACTCCAACAGTTTTCTGAAGATGTTTGGCCTCAGCTTGAAAATGCTCCTGTTGACATCCCGGGAGCTACTTGCTCTGGATGTCAGGGGTCCCTGCCTGATTCCTGGATGTACCAGCATGAGGAACATCTTTCCCTCAGGCAGAAAGGGAAATGCAGGAGGATGGAGCTCCAAAATGAGAGAGTTTGCACATTTTTCAAGAGATAGGACCTCCAACCACAAATGCACAGCTACTGCTCAATGAAACGTCTTACTAACTTTTGTTATTTTTAATTTTTTGCTGTTTCCCCCCAGTCATCATGGTACAGCAGATCCACTGGAAAAATTTGGAAAATAGAGAAAAATGATAAAATGATTAAAGGAAATCATCTATACATTCACTACGTACCGGTAACTTTTTGGCATATTATCTTTCCGTCCTTTTCACATCCATTTTTTCCTTATATAGTTGAGATCAAAGAGTATATACTCTTTCCTATACTGCTTTTAAAACTTAACCCAACACAAATAGAATTTTTCTATGACATTAAAACTCTGTAAACATCATTTTAAATGGCTGCATAACATTGCATCAAAAGTATATGCCTATTTTACTCAACAAATGGGCCTATTTTTTGGATATTCGAGGTGGTCCCACTTAAGTTATTATAAATAAATCTAAAATGAACATGTCAGTGCAGAAGTCCTTAGGACTGGGATGACTAGCAGGGCTGGTTTCCCTTCCTCCTCGCAGGCTGAGCCTTTCCCAGCCTCCATTCCTTCCATCCCATTTTGAACTTCAGGCCCATTCTTAAGTCAGTTTCCATATTCCACCTCATGACTTCCCCAAAGTTCATACCAATTTACATTCTTACTAGCATTTGATGGAAATTCAGGTTATTTTGAAAGGTCCTTTGCAAGCTGGAAAAACCCTGATGTTGCTTTGATCACAAGGAAAGTTACACATCCCGATCCACCCATCGAGGCCAGTCCTGGAACCCATACCCAAAATAAGGACAATATTAAAGATCACATCTACGGCCATGCCACCCTGAACGTGCCCGATCTCGTCTGATCTCGGAAGCTAAGCAGGGTCGGGCTTGGTCAGTACTTGGATGGGAGACCACCTAGGAATACCAGGTGTTGTAGGCATTAAAGAAAATTAATAATAAAGGCCACAAGAGAAACAACAATTCTTTAGTAAGTGCCAACTTTGTTCTGAGTGTTTTGTATGTACGTGTAATCTAAGCCTCCCAACATCCCCGGGAGATAGCGACATTCGCATGTATGGATGGAGAAACAGAGGCTCAGAGAAGATAGGGCATCTGCCTGAGGGTGGGGAGAGGCAGAGGGAGGCACACACTCCAGTCGTCTGGCCCCTAACACCTCTCCACACAGTACAGAATGTCCGGGAGCAGGGCGAGAACTCGCCGCTGAGGGCTGAGGCCAAGCTTCATAAGGGTCTGGGACTCCGGGGCGAGCATGGGGTGGAATTGCTTCCATTTCAGTTGTGGTTTTGGCCTCACTACCATGGTCACCATGCCACTGGGATGGAGGCCAACAGGTAGCTGAGGGGTGTTTCCTCACGGAGGTATCTATTCAAGGACAGATCTTGTCGTAATTCTTTATTTTTCAGCCTTGAGATATAATTTATGTGTAACATTGTGTAAGTTTAAGGTGTACAACATGATTTGATTTGATACATGTATATATTAAAAAATGATTACTACTCTAAGGTTAGTTAACACATCCATCCCCTCCCATAGTTACAAATTTTGTGTGTGTGTGGTGAGAACTTTCAATCTATTCTCTTAGCAACTTTCAAATATACAGTACGGTATTATTTAATTATAGTCAACACGGTATTCATTATATCCCCAGGATTTATTCATCTCCTTTTTTTTTGATTTGTATCCATTTTTAATATAAGAATTGACTATGATAATACATCTTTTTTTATTCATTGTCTAACTGAAGTTTGTACTCGTTGATCATCTTCAGTCATTTCTCCCACCCCTCACTCCCCACCCCCAGCAGCCAGCAATGTGTTCTTTGTCTCTTTGAGTTTGGTTTTTTTAGATTCCACATATAAGTGAGATCATACAGTATTTGTCTTTCTCTGTCTTATTTCATTTAGCGTAACATCCTCAAGGTTTATCATTGCTGTTGCCAGTAGTAAGATTTTCTTATTTTTATTGCTGAATATTTATATATATCACATTTTCTTTATCCATTCATTCATCACTGGACACCTAGGTTGTTTCTATGTCTTGGCTATTGAAAATAATGCTATGAACATGGGACTAGCTATCTCTTCAGGATAGTAATTTCATTTCCTTTCGATACATGTCCAGAAGTGGAATTGCAGGATCATATGGTAGTTCTATTTTTAATTTTTTTAGGAGCCTCTCTACTGCTTTCCACAGAGGCTGCAGAAATTTACATTCCTATCGACAGGGCAGAAAGATTCCCTTTTCTTCACATCCTCTCCAACACTAGCTATCACTTACTTGTCTTATTGATACTAGCCATTCTAACAGGTTTGAGGTGATATCTCACTGTGGTTTTGATTTGTCAGATATTGTCATAATTTTTATGCAGGCAGAGACTTTTCAAAACATCTGCTCTTGTCCCATTCCAAGGTCCAGGCTGCAGGGCCCTGGGGATGGGATTTCTTTGAGTGGACACAGTGTAGCTGCTCAACTGCCTTGAAAAACAACAATAACAAACTTTCAATTGAATATACTTAGACCTCTAACCTCTTGCAAACATATATTCATAGCTGCAAAAATATGATTATGTATATGCCTGTCTTGGCGCAGTTTTCCCCAGTTTTCTTTCTTGGTTTGCGGCTGGTTGCTCACCTAGGTTGGTCTATGGCTGTTACCCTGATAGCTCCCTTTGCAATTACCTAGTGGTTTCCCTTCACCGGTTTCCTGGGTTCATGTCTTCCTCTTTCTTGCATTAATCTTTTGTGCTCTTGATTTACAGCCCCCAGCAGCTACTGAAGAAAGGGTGCACGAGGGTGAATTATTCGGAAATTTTGCACATGGAAAGATCTTGGTTTTACCTTCACACTTAGTTACTAACATAACCGGAAAGAGGATTCTAGGTCGAAGTCGTTCTTTCATAATTATGAAGGCTTTCCTCCATTATCTTCTAGCTTCTAGCTGAGAATCCTGATGCCATTTTTATTGTTGGCACTTTGTAAGTAACCTGTTTCACAACTTCCCACCACCACCCCGCGTGTTTCTCTTTGTCTCAGTGTCCTGAATTTTGTGCTTTATTGTGGATCTATTATCATATGGTGGGTGTCTGGTAGGCCTAGTCAGTCTGGAAACTATGTCCTTCATTCTGGGAAATTTTCTTGAATTACTTCATTGATAACCTTCTGTTTTCTTGTTCTGGAATTCCTGTTATACAAATATTGGATTTCCTAAGCTCCTCTCCTAATTTTGTTATCTTTCTCTTTTGTTTTCCTTCTTTGTCATTTTGCTTTACTTTCTGGGAGAGTTCTGTCAAAATATCTTCCAAATTTTATATTCAGATTTTCAGTTCTACAATCATATGTTTAATATTCAGGAACTTTTTATTGTTTCCCCAAATTACTTTTTTGTAGCTTCCTGTTCATTTTAAGATTGCTTCTTCGCTCTAGGCCAGGAGGCCCACACCCTGTGGTTCTCTTTCCTCTGAAAGGAGCCCCAGCTTTCCTGGCAGGGGCACCAGCCACCCTCCTCTCCGCCATCCGCTTCCTCTTCTTTCACAGCTGACATGAGTTGAGTTTATGTCACTTGCATCCAGAGTCCTCACTAATAGACCAGGTTAGGTTTGAATCCTTTCTTTGTGGTGTCTGTTTGGCCTTTTCCAACTTGAGGATGATTTTCTTTGGTGGAGAAAATGTATACCAAAAGAGGTGTTGATCGATGACTTCTGCTTTCTCTACGTTAGTCTTAACCATCCTGGCCCCTTCTCCAGGCCGCGAGCCTTCCTTTCCTTGCTTTTCCATTTTCTTTGACCATAACTTCACTGGCCAATCTAGAGTCCTTAGCAGTTTTCATAAATCTTGTTCATATTGGGTGTTGGATATCTTTATATCACTCATAGAATTTCAGTCTAAACTTTTAAAGCTCCTCTCATTTTTTAGATTTCTTTATCATCCTTAATTTCAAAAAATAAATATATAAATGTAATTATAAAAGTATTGTATGTTTAGTATAAAGAACATGAAAATCCAGAAAGAGCAAAGAGAGAAAAAGAATAAAATAATGTAAAATAATAAAATTATATAATCCCTGCATCCAAAAAAATTGTTGTTAATATTTTTGTATGGTATGTAGTCTTATTGTTCTCTATATATATTCATGGTATTTTAAAATATTTTCAAATCACCTTTTAACAGAAGGAGAGAAATCACCGCCTCCCAAGTTTCTCTTCACTTTCATGGCCTTGGCTAGTTCGTTCTTTCTGCTCAGATATAAATACTGAGAAGTCGTACCACTTTCTCCTGTTATTGCCTCTCTTTTCTTTCTTTCCTTCTCTCTTCCTTCCTTCCTTCCTTCCTTCCTTCCTTCCTTCCTTCCTTCCTTCCTTCCTTCCTTCCTTCCTTCCTTCCTTCCTTCCTTCTCTCTTTCTTTCTCTCTCTCTTTCTCTCTTTCTCTCTCTCTCTTTCTCTCTCTTTCTTTCTTTCTTTCTTTCTTTCTTTCTTTCTTTCTTTCTTTCTTTCTTTCTTTCTTTCTTTCTTTCTTTCTTTCTTTTACTTTCTTCCCTTTCTTTCTCCCCCTTCCTTCCTTCTTCCAGTTTTGTTGATAAATAATTTACATACATTACTGTTTAAGCTGAAGGCGCACAGCATAATGGTTTGATTTATATATATAGTGAAATGATTACCACAATAGGTTTACTTAACATCCATCATCCCATACAGATACAATAAAAAGAAAAGAAAAAAATTCTCCTTGTCCTGTGAACTCTTAGGATTTATTCTCTTAACAACTTTCATAAATATCACAGAGCAGTGTTTACTGTAGTCATCATGTTGGTCATTACTCATTTATCTTGTAGCTGCAAATTTGCACCTTTTGACCTCCTACCTCCAATTCCCCCTCCCCCACTTTCTACCTGTAGTAACCATAAATCTGATCTCTTTTTCTGAGTATTTTTTTAGATTCCACATATAAGTGAGATCATACAGTATTCGTTTTTCTTTGTCTAACTTATGTCACTTAGCACAAACTCCATTCACGTTGTCACAAATGGTAGAATTTCCTCACTTTCTATGGCTGAATAACATTCCATTGTATATGTGTACCACATCTTCTTTAACCATTCATCCATTGATGGATACTTAGGTTGTTTCTATGTCTTGGCTATTGCAAATAATATGGCTATAAATATGTGGGTGTAGATATCTTTCAAGTTAGTGTTTTTGTTTCCTTCAGATATATTCCCAGAAGTGGAATTGCTGAATCATATGGTAGCTCTATTTCTAATTTTTTAGGATCTTCCCTGCAATTTTCCATAGTTTTTCTCTCTTTTCTAACTTAAAAGTGCCAGGGAGGCCAGGCAATACCTTTTCAGGTACTATGATTTTAGCAGAACGTGTCTTCTTGTGGGGGCCCTCCCTCAACCCCATCACCCAGCTGCTGCTTCTGGGTTTGTGATGTCTTTTAGGGGATGGAACTCCAGGCCTCAGTCTGGCTGTGTGTATTTGGGTGTGTGTGTTTCTAGCATGAGTGCACTTCTGTCTTTCCATTTACTCTCACTGACGTGCCAGGTCTACTTAGGTAAATAGATTTCTATGTGTGTGTGTACTTTTATATCTGTGGTGCCGCTTTCCATTCCTCTTGCTTAGGAGTGCTATGGCCACAGTCTTTGGGGCGAAACAGATTTGGATTTAAATACTGTCTTTGGCACTTAGTTAGGTGACCCCGAACAAGTTACTTAGCCTTTTGGATCTGTTATTGCTCATTTGAGAAATAGGGATAAGTTGATCCAAAAGTTGGAGTCGGGCTTCTATGAAGGAGGTGATAATGCTCAGGTATCTCAGGAGTCCCAGGGAGCAACCCCCGACACCTGCACCCCGTCATAAACACTTCACAGAATTTCAACCTCTCCTATGCCTGAGAGGCTGAAATAAATTTTGTGGAGGACTATTTTTCCTTATTTTTTTCTAGAACCAGAGATAAGAGACTCTAGCCCCTTAGAGCTATACTAAGCTTAGGGTTAATGGCTGATAGGTCTTACAAAAGTATGTTTTGATAAAGAATAAAGCAATGAGACGGAGAGA
>NW_011888784.1:6478750-6480098 GCF_000151845.1 Pteropus vampyrus
TGAGAGCATTCTGGATGTAAGAATATAAGTGAATTTAGGAAAATGAGTAGGTGGGTCAGGAAGGCTACTTTTTCAGAAGATTTGGGATGAAGAAGAAATGAGGCAGAAGAAATCAGGAAAAGAATTGTCAACTGGGTTGATTTCTTTCTTTATTCTGAGCAGAAAACTTAGCTGCCAAAGAGCCAGGATAGAATTCAAGGATGGCCAGTGTTCATTCACTTACCCAACAAAAAATACCCATCTGGCAGCTACTGATGCATGCTGGGGATACATAGAAGATAGTTTCTGTTCTCAAGTACCTCGTTGTTCACTTCTGCCTCCGTGCATTTGCTCACACCATTCCCTCTGTGCATTTGCTCACACCATTCCCTCTGTGCATTTGCTCACACTATTCCCTCTGCCTGACCTCTCTCCCTCTACTTTTCATCTAGTCCAGAGTTTCTCGACTTTAGTACAATTGACATTTTGGGCTGGATGATTCTTTGTTGTGGGGGACCGTCCTGTGTATTGTAGAAGTTTTAGCAGTGTCCTTAGCCTCTACCCATTAGATGCCCCCACCCCTCAGCTGTGACATCCAAAAATGTCTCCAGACATTGTCAAATATCCCTTGGGGGGCAATTGAACCACTGATCCATTTTGAGTTTATCCATATTTCACAACTTCAGTCAAGTCCCACCTCTTCCATGAAGCTCTCTTTGGCTACTTCTGTTCACATGGGTTTCTGTTGTCTTTGGTCTCCTGTACCAATCACTGCTGCCTCAATGCAATTACCACTCCACCGTTTACTCCCCTCATTTGACCTCTATGACGGTCCTGAAAACAGTCCTGGGCATGTGGACTTCACTTGGGCACTGTGGAAACCTATTACATCTCTGAGAATCAGCTGCTTCCATTCTGCTAGGGAGACCTCAGTTCCCTCAACTGTCAACTCAAACATGGTGCTAGATTAGAAATTTTCAACCATGTATCATAGAAGATATGGAGGGATCAGTCTGGTAGGTTTCTGGGTACCAATTCTCCTCAAATCAAAGCAAATTTTATGTTTCATACATTGAGTTTCTGCATGATGTTTTGTTAGGAGGGTACCATGGAGAAAAAAAATAAATGTCCAAATAATTAGATTATCTTAAAGGTTTTTCTAATATTCGATGATGAGATTTTATTTGTGTTAATTGTATATCTCATTTAGGTGTGAATACCTTCGATACCCGCTACCTTAGAGATTGCCAACTAGCTCAGTGCTGGGTTGACAGAAGGTTTAATTAACATATGCTATTTCATCATGTTTTCACTCTAAAGCCAGAGGTAATTTTGCTCTGAGACTGGGTCCTGGCATTTGAAATCTCCC
>NW_011888784.1:6488201-6490177 GCF_000151845.1 Pteropus vampyrus
AGTGTCCTAGCACCTATAACCCACTTGCTCAGTGAAGGTGAGGGCTGGCACCTTCTCTAGTTCCAGAGACCCTGCAGGATGACACCAGATAGCAGGTTTGGTGAGTATTGAGAGCATTCTGGATGTAAGAATATAAGTGAATTTAGGAAAATGAGTAGGTGGGTCAGGAAGGCTACTTTTTCAGAAGATTTGGGATGAAGAAGAAATGAGGCAGAAGAAATCAGGAAAATAATTGTCAGCCGGGTTGATTTCTTTCTTTATTCTGAGCAGAAAACTTTGCTGCCAAAGAGCCAGGGTAGAATTCAAGGATGGCCAGTGTTCATTCACTTACCCAACAAAAAAAATACCTATCTGGCAGCTACTAATGCATGCTGGGGATACATAGAAGATAGTTTCTGTTCTCAAGTACCTCGTTGTTCACTTCTGCCTCTGTGCATTTGCTCATACCATTCTCTCTGTGCATTTGCTCACACCATTCCCTCTGTGCATTTGCTCACACCATTCCCTCTGTGCATTTGCTCACACCATTCCCTCTGTGCATTTGCTCATACCATTCTCTCTGTGCATTTGCTCACATCATTCCCTCTATGCATTTGCTCACACTATTCCCTCTGCCTGGCCTCTCTCCCTCTACTTTTCATCTAGTCCAGAGTTTCTCGACTTTAGTACAACTGACATTTTGGGCTGGATGATTCTTTGTTGTGGGGGACCGTCGTGTGTATTGCAGAAGTTTTAGCAGCGTCCTTGGCCTCTACCCATTAGATGCCCCCACCCCCCAGCTGTGACATCCAAAAATGTCTCCAGACATTGTCAAATATCCCTTGGGGGGCAATTGAACCACTGATCCGTTTTGAGTTTATCCATAATTCACAGCTTCAGTCAAATCCCACCTCCTCCATGAAGCTCTCTTTGGTTACTTCTGTTCACATGGGTTTCTGTTGTCTTTGGTCTCCTGTACCAATCACTGCTGCCTCAATGCAATTACCACTCCACCATTTACTCCCCTCATTTGACCTCTATGACGGTCCTGAAAACAGTCCTGGGCATGTGGACTTCACTTGGGCACTGTGGAAACCTATTACATCTCTGAGAATCAGCTGCTTCCATTCTGCTAGGGAGACCTCAGTTCCCTCAACTGTCAACTCAAACATGGTGCTAGATCAGAAATTTTCAACCATGTATCATAAAAGATATGGAGGGATCAGTCTGGTAGGTTTCTGGGTACCAATTCTTCTCAAATCAAAGCAAATTTTGTTTCATACATTGAGTTTCTGCATGATGTTTTGTTGGGAGGGTACCATGGAGAAAAAAAATAAATGTCCAAATAATTAGATTATCTTAAAGGTTTTTCTAATATTCGATGATGAGATTTTATTTGCGTTAATTGTATATCTCATTTAGGTGTGAATACCTTCGATACTCGCTACCTTAGAGATTGCCAACTAGCTCAGTGCTGGGTTGACAGAAGGTTTAATTAACATATGCTATTTCATCATGTTTTCACTCTAAAGCCAGAGGTAATTTTGCTCTGAGACTGGGTCCTGGCATTTGAAATCTCCCACATTGGTTAGGAGTGCTTCATTTGCAAATTATAGAAAACCTAATCACAGCGGCTTGAACAAATAGTGGCCTGTTTTTCTCACCTAAGAAGAAAGCCATGTCGGGGTCGGTGTCGTAGAGATTTTCTGGGCCTTTTTCTCCTGTGTGCTGCTCCAACTTCAAGCAACACACCCGCATTCGATCTGGAATCAGTGCCAGCCCCACCAGCCTCTTTCATCAAGGAAGCGGGAAGCTCTCCCAGGACATTCCCATCGAACTTCTGATTACATCTCATTGGCCAGAACTGTATCGCAAGAGCACTCCAAGACAAAGGAGACTGGGAAAGTGAAGATTCAGCTATTCAGCATCTATAGCGGGACGGGCGAAGGGAAGGGAGGTGGGAGATAGACGCCATGCTGACCAAGGAGCAGGGTCTG
>NW_011888784.1:6491229-6496985 GCF_000151845.1 Pteropus vampyrus
GATCCTAAGCCCTTTATCCTGCTCGCCGGTTGTTTTTCGTAGTTTTCTTCTGAAATATTCTAACCAGGGGCTTGTTCGAATTTAAAGAGGAAACTGCAAGCAAGAGATTTCCTGGAAGCCTCATGTTTCATCTCAGAAATTTGTGTGATTTTTGTGTTCTAATCAACAATGTTTCCATGTTCCTTTTTAATATAAAAGTCATGTTTTAGATGACTTCTCCATGAGTAAAAGGGGAGGACCCCCCTGCGTTATTCTTCTGTTTCCCTTTCGCTAGGCATTGTGCCTCTCCCGGTGTCAGGCATGGGGCCCTAGGGCTTGAGAGGGTGCAGACTGGAATGAAAACAATGTTCACAGCAGCCTAATGTGGGCGCATGGAGACCGGGTAGCAGTTGCTGGAGGAGAGTCTAGGAGCCTGGGATGAGGGCCCATTAGGAGTGGTGAGAACACATACCTCAACATCTGCAGAACCAAGTTCAAATCCAGATGCTGTCACTTACTGCCTGTGTGATCTGGTGAAGGTATAGCCTTTCTCAACCTCAGGGCCCCTCATCATCAGGACAAAGAAACCCTAGCAGTGCCTGTCTCAGAGGGGTGGTGGGATTTGGTTAAAGGAGACAGAGTATATACATTGTCTACAGTTCCTGCACCTCACGGAAACTTAGGCAGTGTGAGTCTTTCCCCCCAGTCCTCCTTTTCTTCTTTCTCTCCACTCCTTCCTGCCTTCTACCTCCAGCAGGATGGAGTGTCAGTGGGAATACAGGGAAGGAAAAACTGGCTGCATCTCCTCTTGCAAACTCTACCACTGAATCCCCCTCTACTTCTAATGGTCATGTAGCCCAGCTCCAGTTTCCTCATTTGTAGAAGGAAAAAACTTCCTCGTGAGGTTATTATAAGGTTGGAATAAGATCGCATGAGTACTCAATAAAATCTAAGCCATTTCAATTACTCCCAAGTGTCTCCCATCTTTAAAATAATCGCCTCTCAGCTCCATGCAGCTCTGGTTGCTCCTCTCCTTTTTAACTCTTTATGAATTAGCAAAGCCCTGTCTCCACTTTCCTCCTATCACTCCGAGCTCATCAGGCATCTCCTTGTTGTGGAATCTCAGGGACAACCCCTCGGAAGCAGTAACTACTCCCAGCACTCTGCTCTTCTCGAAATCCATTCTTCCTTTGGGTTCTGTGGCACCCAGTCTTCCGGTTCTCCTCCTTCCTCTCTGGCTACTCCATCTCAACCTCTTTCCTGCCTCATTTTTCTTCTGTTGCAGCCTAAAGGCTGCTATTCTATGGGATCCCGTGTTCATATTTTCCTCTCTCCCTATGCTCTCCTGGATCATTTTATTGACTTGCAGTCATACTTCATTCTAATTGATTTGATCACCTATTTTTCTTTTGAAATACAAACTATTGAAAATAAGGCTTGATTAAATTTATTTGGCTGGAAAGGATATACAAACAGAATGAGAAAGTATTATAAAGAGCCATAATTTAAGAAAGTTCAACTCCAATGTGCAGGGTTGGTTGATTAGTTGGGATTTCCAGTTGGAAGAGATAGCCATACTTTCTACACTATCTTGAAAAGAAAGATGAGGAAACTCATAGAATTGCAAGGTGAGGAAGACACACAGGAATCAGGGAGTTTATGGGGACCTCAGGGACTGGAACCAGAGACTCGAGCCTTCTAGAGCACACATACACTCGCTCTCCCAACTGCCTCGCTCTCTCCTGTTCTAGTTGGTCTTTCCCTTCGCAGTGGGGAGCAGGGCCACTGACAGCCTTGCATTCACATTTTTTCGTGTCACCAGCGCCAGCCAGAAGCCTCGAGATTGGCGGCAGCTGTCCTGTGACCTTCCTTAATCAATCACTGTGGTAAAGCCAGTGATTGTTCTAACCTGGCTCGTGGGCCTCCCCTTGCAGTCAGGCATTCTAGGTCTGTGAGCGTGGGAGGTGGGCGCGGACTGGTCAGAGAGAACAGTCACTTTGCTGTCCAGCTCACACACCCTGTTCTTCGCACATACGTAATTTCAAAAATGTTTCTGTTTAAGATTGCTCGTACCTCCTTCCTCATCGGGAGACAAGCCGAAGTCTGTTGAGTACCCTTCTCCCTTAGATCTGGATGCGCTCCTGATGACCTTGAAAGGGATAAGTGTACCACCCCAACACACCCAGTATATAACCGTTATGGGAGGGGCCAGGATAACAATAAAAACTACTGTTTTAAAAAAGGGGAAAGGGAATGGGAGAGGACAGCCACTAGCCCAAATTCACGGCATATCCTGCTGGTCAGGAGCAGTGAGTAAGCAGGCAGGCATGTTTGTTGACTCACTGTCCTGGGTGAGTTCACGGTCAGCTGCTGTGGCTTCCCTGTGCTCTACTTGCTGGAGCCTCCATCTAGGGTTCACCTTGGCCACACCTGAGGGGCACTGGGCAGGATTTTGCTGCTGGGGCTCTGCCTCGAGGCCCTTCCTAGCATGGGCTCTGGGGCCTGGGTTTGCCTTGGGGTTGACAATCAGAAGCTCCTTGTCCAGCCTAGAGTGTCTTTGGCAGTAAAGTGTAATAAAACTCTCACTGGCAACACTTAGGGGAGCTTTATTGACCATTAAGTCGTGTTGTTTAAATCTGGACCCTAGCCTTGCAGTTCTGTGTTTTAGCTCACCTCTCCAGACCTCAGTTTAATGGCTTCGTCTGGCCTTTGCCTTAGATCCAGAAACCAGAGCTGATTTGCTTCCTGTCAGGCTCTCTCCTAACATTTATGGGGCTGAGACAAGAGCACAAAGAGGTTCCTGGTCCACCCCCTTTTTCTTCCCATTCGGCTCTGTCCTGCCTAGTGGGGCCTCATACGCACATATGGACAACTCAGTGGGAACAACCAAGCTCTGTTCACCTCCACCTCCATCAGCCATCTCTTAGCAACACCACGGCCCACAGGGTGTGTAACCTGAAGTACAGGCAGAACAATGACTCAGGGACGGGCCCTCATGGTCCCAGGAAGCAGGCTCTGGGCCATTTGGGCTGGACATTCTGTGATCTTGGGTACTTGAAGCATGGTCTAGAAAGGGGTCTCAGGCTTTAGGAGGACATTTCCCCTGGGCCCCATGGCCCCTTATTCCATGGGCAAGGGCATGGCCACAGGAAGGTCAGATTAGGACATTTTAAAGCATAGGGGCACAGGAAAAGGCCTTTCTTGCCTGGGTTAAAAGCCAGTACTGCCTCTGTCCCCAGGCTGTTCCCTAGTAAGGAACATAGAATCATGCAGGAATTGCTAACCTTTATTGGCAAGGAGTGAATTTATAATAGAATGTGTTTGGGAAAGGCCTGGGGATCAGACTTTTCCATTTCTTCATCCTCTCAGGTAGCTGCTTCCTAATCAGGACATTCATGTTAGTGCAGGGACAAAACTCATCTGAGGAGGGGACCGCCGAGGGAGTGTGGTGGGTCAAGTTATGGGAGAGTGACAGGAAACTGGAAACTATTGCTGAAAGCAACAAATCCCTCTTCCCTCATCCTACCTTCCAGCTCCCTCTGGTCCACCCTGTTAGCAGAAGCCAACTGGCAAAGGAGAAATGTGGGTTGTAGAGTCCCAGCCCCAGCATCATAGAGCAGAGTACAGAAGCGTGCATTTGGAGCTGGGGACAATAGCTTAGTTACCCGTACAGGCAGAGCGCACAATGATGCAACCCCCAGGGGTCTGTTGCATTTGCTACAGGCAGAAAGAGAATCTCAACATACATCCTGCTTTAATGTAAGCCAAAAATAGTAGCAAGAGCATTCCAAAATCCTGACATTTTCCTGACAAGCTTTTTCTAAAGCTTTAGCCACGGGATACAAGAGTTAGATCACAATATACATCAGTTAACGGATACTAGTTTAACCCTCTGTCATAAGGACTATCAGATTCCCAGGCTAGGAAGGGAGGGGCCTCCCTTAGCTCCCCACCCTCTCTCGACTCAGCCTATTCTACGTATGTCACTTGCAATATTCTGTGTCAGTTTTGGTTGTTGTTTGCAACAGAAACAGATTCTGACTCATTTAAGTACCAATTAAGTTTATTGAAAAGATGTGGGGATAATTGACTACGTGAAAATAACAGCAACCTGGCCTTGCGGGGTGGGTGGGAGGTGGGAAAAGCGAGATGACTATATTTCATGGCCTTTCTCCAGATCACTGTTGTCAAATCCAGCTTCAGCTTTCTTCTATCCTGGGATGTCTGCTCAGGTTTCGAATTCCTACAGGGTGAATCTGATAGGCTTGGTCTGGGTCAAGTGGGTATTCCTTGGGCCAATCCTTGTGGCCAGGGAATTGGAGTACTCTGATTGGCCAGGTCTGAGCCACTTGACTCCACAGTGGCTGGCAGCCCCAAGAGAACCTCATGGGTGGGGAAGGAACAGATCCCTTCAGAAAAGGGAGGTGCTGTTAAACCACAAGAAGGTGGGAAGATTAAAACAAAAATACGAGTGGCTATTAGGGCAGGCAAGCTGGGATTTCCAGATTAGGAGAAGAGGAAGTAACCACATTCTAAATGGCATGAAGGCAAGAAGCTGCTGCTTAACTCACAGACCCACAGACAGCCCTGCTGGTACAGGCACATACCTGCTCGACTCCTCGGTTCCCATCTTCTGGCTTCTCTCCTCACTGTGGTGTTCGCAGCAGGGAATGCGTTTTAATCATGCATTGTCCTCGGTTTTCTCTTGTATGTCCACCTTCCTCTTCTTTCCTGTCCTTTGCACAATGACTGCCCTTGTTCTAGATGACTGCCTTCCTTGGATTTGCCAATCAAAACTAATCTTTCTAGAATTCCTTGCCTGTAGGATGAGCTCTTGCTTACTATCAGGTGGGAAGAAACTAGTTCTAACAGGGTTTTAATATCTGAGATCTTAATGAGTTGCTGCTGTCACAGCATAATATTCTTACACCGAGAATTCAAGGGGAAAATTGTAGATTCTATGGGGGGCTGCCAGTGAAGGCATATTAGGGTCTTGGTACCTCTCAGATTCTGCAGGTGTCAGCCTGATGTGGTCCAGGTGTGACTGTGCTAATCCTGATGCCAGGTGTAGGCATGCCTCTTGTGCACCTAATGCTGTATCCTGGGTCCTGAGACCCTACTTTGCAACCTGCAAAGAAATAATGCTTTGCATTAAATTATAACCAGGGGTTAGGCACGCAAAGTCTGCCTGCAGTGGATTGTTTGATCTAATGTATACAAGGGTGACATTCAAAAACTTCGATGATTGGTCTGACAAGAGTCCTAAACCATCAGATTCAGAATGCTGAGGAAGGGGCTCCTCAGGCTACCATGGCCTGTGTCTCAAATCTTTAAGGTCTCCGTGATGGGCAGTGAGGGTCAGGGCTGCAGGTGACAGGATACTGTCCATGAGGAATGTAAAGGTCAGAGGTGGGACAAATGGGACAGGTGCAGACATTGAAGGAGGTCCCCAGGAGAAACATGTAGAAAGGCCTCTCTTTTGTATTGGCTACTCCTGTGGCCTGCCTGTGTGTG
Source organism: Pteropus vampyrus (assembly GCF_000151845.1). NCBI lineage: Eukaryota > Metazoa > Chordata > Mammalia > Chiroptera > Pteropodidae > Pteropus > Pteropus vampyrus. Next base: position 6,496,723 of record NW_011888784.1, read on the forward strand.
TTCTTATCACCCCAAGATGCACTTGCTCTTGGGCCACTGACTCATGTCCTAGCTGCCATTATTTCCTGTGGTCTGAGGGACTTAATTTTAGCCAGATTTCCTGACGCTGTGCCAGCTTTTTTACTGTGCTTCATTTCATCCCTTTCAAGTCCTTGCATGTAAATGTGATATAATTCAAAATCCTTATGGGCAAAGATCCAACTGACCCAACCAAAGAAAGAAACTGGATTTCTCATTGTTTATTTGGAACAATGAAACAGAAA
>NW_011888784.1:6497035-6511902 GCF_000151845.1 Pteropus vampyrus
CAATGACTGCCCTTGTTCTAGATGACTGCCTTCCTTGGATTTGCCAATCAAAACTAATCTTTCTAGAATTCCTTGCCTGTAGGATGAGCTCTTGCTTACTATCAGGTGGGAAGAAACTAGTTCTAACAGGGTTTTAATATCTGAGATCTTAATGAGTTGCTGCTGTCACAGCATAATATTCTTACACTGAGAATTCAAGGGGAAAATTGTAGATTCTATGGGGGGCTGCCAGTGAAGGCATATTAGGGTCTTGGTACCTCTCAGATTCTGCAGGTGTCAGCCTGATGTGGTCCAGGTGTGACTGTGCTAATCCTGATGCCAGGTGTAGGCATGCCTCTTGTGCACCTAATGCTATATTCTGGGTCCTGAGACCCTACTTTGCAACCTGCAAAGAAATAATGCTTTGCATTAAATTATAACCAGGGGTTAGGCACGCAAAGTCTGCCTGCAGTGGATTGTTTGATCTAATGTATACAAGGGTGACATTCAAAAACTTCGATGATTGGTCTGACAAGAGTCCTAAACCATCAGATTCAGAATGCTGAGGAAGGGGCTCCTCAGGCTACCATGGCCTGTGTCTCAAATCTTTAAGGTCTCCGTGATGGGCAGTGAGGGTCAGGGCTGCAGGTGACAGGATACTGTCCATGAGGAATGTAAAGGTCAGAGGTGGGACAAATGGGACAGGTGCAGACATTGAAGGAGGTCCCCAGGAGAAACATGTAGAAAGGCCTCTCTTTTGTATTGGCTACTCCTGTGGCCTGCCTGTGTGTGTTCTTATCACCCCAAGATGCACTTGCTCTTGGGCCACTGACTCATGTCCTAGCTGCCATTATTTCCTGTGGTCTGAGGGACTTAATTTTAGCCAGATTTCCTGACGCTGTGCCAGCTTTTTTACTGTGCTTCATTTCATCCCTTTCAAGTCCTTGCATGTAAATGTGATATAATTCAAAATCCTTATGGGCAAAGATCCAACTGACCCAACCAAAGAAAGAAACTGGATTTCTCATTGTTTATTTGGAACAATGAAACAGAAAATGTTGGACACTTGTTTTCAGTGCTTCATTGAGCTGGAACTGAATTGAAACTCAACTGTGTCCAATGGGGCCTTCCAACATGGGATGATTTAGAGGCTTCCGGTATTATATCAAGAGGACTAATTAGAACATGAATTGACCCTAAGTTCTCCTCGCTCTGATCATTATCATTGGCTGTCTTTCCTTTTGCTTAGATCTTGTTACTCAGAAGCTACAAAACCTTTTATGAAGCTGGGATATTCTGAAGTACTCTGGGAATATTCTAGCAAGCACACTACAAAGCGTTTCTATGTAAAAGGTCTTGGCATAGGTCTCTGTTCCAATCTTCTTTGTGAATTCCATAATAGACAGCCTTGTCCGTCGCTACATGGCTCTATTCAGCGTGGCCTGGGCACATAGATACTGTGTAGTGTATGGTGGTACTATATACCACTGTGGCAGATGTGTTGGTTGCCTTTCCAATAGCCACCTGCTACAACAGAGGCTGACAATACCAGATTGATGCTTTCCCAGACCCCTTTGTAGCCAGGAATGGACATATGACCCAGTTCTGCTGAAAAGACATGAATGAAAGTATTTTGGGAGAGCTTCTGTTTATTAGAAGAAGTCACTGGAATACCCCCTTCCTTCAGCCTTGTCACCTAGCTACCTCTGACTCATCCTTATCACCACATTACTGTATTCACTCTTTTACTTGTCAGTTCACCTCATAAAGTTTAGGTGAGGGTAGAGTCCATGACTGTCTGGTTCACTATTGCAGCCCTAGTTCTTGTTCTATAATAAACAGTCATTCAATAAATATTTGCTGATTAACGAATGAATGGGGGCTATCAAGGAGGTAGTATCCCTAGAATGTGGCTATTGCCTAGAGGTGACAGAATGAAGTCCAGTATGGCACACTGTTTCTGGTATATGGTTGGCTAGAGGGTGCTATCTTTTCCCATGAGTCAGCACTGGAGGAAGAGCAGAATAGTTCGAGAAGATGAATTTTGACCTACATGTGTTGAAATTGGGGAGGTGCTTTTGGAATAGTCCCCGTCGACAGTTGAACATAGGTTCTGGATTGAAGCTCGAGAAAGATAGAATTGGCCAGGAAGAATATGTAACATGAGAAGTGACTCTTCAGTGCTCTCATCTCATTGTGTGGCACCACCATCCATCACGTTGCTCGAGCTAGAAATCAGGAAGTCATCTTTGACATCTTCTTCTCCCTCATCTCCTACATCGACCCATCACCGAGTACTGAGGATTCCATTTCCTGCCTCTCACACCCATAAACTTCCCTCCATCTTCCTCGCCACCACTAGAGTCCAAGCCAGACACCTCTCTCCCATGCTTTTGCAATGGCCTTCTAAGTGGTTTCCCAAGTTCACTCCAATGCCCTTCCACCCACCATATTCCAGCCACATCAATCTTCTCTCACCCCTTGAAAGCATGCCAATTTCCTTCTTGTCTCAAGGCCGTTATCCATGAGGTTCCCTCTGCCAAGAACACTGCTCCTTCCATCCTCCCCCTTCCTCCACCTGCCCATCTCTGGTCTACTCTTTAGATCTCAGCTTAAATGCTACATCCTCAGAGAGGCTTTCTTTGACTGTTTCTCATCCCAGCCACCTTTGTAGCCTCAGAAATTTAACTTTACTGGAAAAATTTAACTTTGTTGCAAAAGCCCAATAGGATGATTGGGCTTTTGGTGACATATGTAGGCAAACAAAATTTTGAAAGACTTATGTATCAAAATTAAATCATTAATTGAAATGAGCAATGTAACTATTGAGGTTCAGAAACTTAAGAGAATTGGACAAGTACATTTTCTCCCCTAGAGGGCAAATCTACACAGAAACCCAAATAGCTTGTGAGTACAGGACCTGACAAAGGACATTAACTGCTTGATCTAAATGGTTAAATTTGCTAAACCTTGATACCTCAGCACAACCATTTCCACCACAGAGATATTTCCTGACACCCAGTTCTGAACACACCTGCCAAAGTTTTCTTCCAATTCCTAAGCTTCAGTGGTTAATCTGCTACCCCATAAGATATAAACTTGCTTTAGATATGTTAACATGCATTCAGTTAATACTTAATAAGGTTAAGGTCAGACCTGGAAGCAATCTTTTAGATGACTTTACATGGATCAGCTCAGATCTATTATATGTATTTTATAGTTCGATTTTACGAGTTGTGAAAGCAGACTCTTATAGGATTTATATTCACTTCTTTAAAAGTCTATTACTTACTATATTTGTTTAGATTCCTTTAGAATCTGATTTGCTGACTGTTTAAGCAAACAGAACTCTGTAGTCTGGAGGCTAAGAACCTTCTAGTAGTCTGAGGGGTTGTCATGCAGGTTCAAGAAAGAGATTTAGCTCTAAGGATTAAAGCCTTTTGGAAGGGAGTTGTCAGATAAGGGGGAAGGCTGCAACATTCATATGCATAAAATCATGTTCTATATTTAACAACAAAAGTTTTCTTGCAAGGTTTTCTGTAAGTAGCCCCCTTGGAAATTCCTCATCTTTCATGGAGCTTAACCTTCTATCTCAACATATTCCATGCTAATCAGATGTCATGGGAAACAAGCAACTTGGCATCTGTAACTCCTACAGGTATACATTGTCTGCAGTCTTTAGCAGAAGGGCCTCTAAACATTTTCTCTGTTTTCTACCTCAGACCACAAGGGACATTTAATGACTAGATCATTCTTGTAAATTTATTACCTTGAAACAATAGGTAGGAGAGGCTTTGTGTTGACAGAGGGCACAGCAATGGGGCCAATCCATTGTGGCCTCGATTTGTTTCTGGTTTGGGCTGTTTTTGAAAATTGTTAGAGTAAGTTTCCATTCTTACCATGCTTTCTTTCAAGTTTGCTAACCATGGATGAAAGAAGGTGAAAGAGAAGTGCTCGGGATGACAGACACAAGCACAGGCCGTATGGCTTGTCCTAGACAGCTGACCCCTGAGGGACGCAATGGCCCTGCTGAGGTGCCCAGGGTCTGGCTGGGAATGCACAGAAGTTGACTCTCTGGACTTTCATCTCTAGCGTTAGGAGCAGCCCTGAACCTCTATAACTGTCCTCAGGAATTCATTCTCCTTCCCGAGTGAGGAGAATAATGATAATTAAAAGGCTACCCTAGGGCGGGGGGTCCCCAACTACCCAGCCATGGACTGCTACAGGCCCGTGACATGTTAGGAACTGGGCCACACAGCACCTCAAGATATAAGCAACACATACTTAGGCGTGTGATTGTTAATATACACAATAGCCATAAAAGGCATGCATGACTTTTAAACAAAATTTACGCAAAACTCTGCTGTGAGTATAATTTATTTGTATTCTGACATAGAAATTTTTTATACAGACAATAGGAAAAATACAAGTGCTCCCTAAGAAAACTCATAAAATACTCAATTTTAGGATAATACTTAGTAACAAAAAAAGCTTGAGAAAATACCATTTAAATTAGACAATGTACAAGGCTTTAAAATGTTTCTATTTACAAAGCTGTGTGAGCACAGGGGTGGAAGGTATGTAATTAGTACATAGACAGAGTTCCATTCTGAGGGTCAGCTTGGAGACATTTTAGAGGTCTCTGGTTTACTCATTTACCTCCCAGGTTCTTCACACCTGGTTATCTTTGGTTATGCTTGCTTTTTAGTCTCCTGTCCCCGCCCCCAATTCTTTTTTCACAAATTCCCTAACAAGGGAGATTTGAATTCAAACACTGAAAATTTAGTTTTCCCACAGGAATATACATGACTATGACGGTTGCAAATTCATGATTTCAAAAGGCTTTGGTCACAAATTTTTAAAATTGGAACAATGATTGTTTGTTTTCCTGAGAAAAGAAAGAAATGAACTTCTCCCTAAAATATTTGTATGTTTATTTCCCTTTTTATATTTATTCAATCAGCAAACTGTATATTTTGCTCCGAGCACAGCAAACCCAAAGGGAAAAAAACTTTTAGGATTCCACAGTTTCGCTTTTTGCATCCTCCAAAATACTGAACTGATACAGCCTGAAGTGGAGGGTGATGGCGAAATTTTCCATCATCATCTTCAGCACGTTTGATTATAGAATTCTTATAGAAGTGACAACTTTTAAATTTAAAAAAGGAGAATTCTTTATCTGTGTTTCTTTTTGGTGATTCAAATACCATTGGTTTCTAAGTGAGAATATTGTGAATGTTTAGAAATAATTTTTTTTAAGTTAGGGATTCAAATCCTAGAAGCGATCTGACCTTAACCGTAGTCTTTATAACATATAGACATCCTCAAATGAACTGAGAATGTAACTTTAAAGGGCCCTCAGATGTTGATGACTTAATTCTATGCATTGGTGGCATTTATAAAATCAATATAGGGATTAAAGTAAAAATAGTCATGCTGAGTATTTTATAAAAATGTAACTTTTCTTTAACATCTAGGAACTTCTCTTATTTAAGCCAAGAGCTTTTTTTAATTGAAGACAAATTCATTCTCATAAGATAAAGGTAATAAACTCTACCTAAAAAATCCTTTGCAATCTCTAACAAACATAACAATACAGAATCATTTTGACTGACAAGAACCATTTCTTCCTAATATGGCTCTGTCAGCATGAAAAAATCCAACCATCTCTTTCTTGTAGGGGAATGCCACCCACACAATGACAGCATCAAGGTCATCCTGTTGAGGAGCTGGGAGTAAGCTCAGTGATCAGCCTGCACCCCTGTAATGTGTGACTTATATTGATTTTTTACAAGCCAATCTGCTTATCTGAGAATTCTGTGTTATCTTTGATTTCGTGACCATGAATTCTATTTCCTTAAGGCTTAACTGGTTTATAGAGCTTAATTTTTAATACTGTTAACGTTATCTTACCAACCGAACACCGAAAATATCAATAAATATCAATAATTAGCTTCAGTCTCACTTCCTCTTTCTGCTGGAACATTTTGGCTTTGTAAATATGTTACAGTCCTAGCGCCAATGCCCTACGAGGGTTTAAAATTCCCTTGCCAGAGCACTTCGTCTGAATGTGTCTCTCACATGTTTAGGGTTGTTCCTGAAGTCTAAACAAAAACTACCAAACAAGCATAAGAACATCACCAGTGGGTTAATATGGATGTGGTTATCGGTGAAAAACAATAGTTTGCAGAGACCTTGGAAGTCAGCTAGGGCAGTTGGTCAGAAATGACTTGTGACCATGGTTGTGGATGGGGTTTGTTCTCACAGAGGGCTTTCAACTATCCCTTTCTTGACTTGTAGGTAAAAGAGGCGGTTTTCTTCAGGGTAAGTGACTTTACTGAGAGGCATTTTGTAGATGTTGGGGTTTCTCGTGGTCAGCAAAAGGAACAGTAGTGTGGCCAAACAGAAAGGCCAGGTACAAGATGGCAATCCGACCTGAGGAAGAAGAGACAAACCACATTCCTTTGAAATCCTGTCAGGAAGCTAATCATCATAAAGCATCACCGTTCACTCTATTCTCACACTGCCCAGGGGGATGAGCCACTGGGGACATTGCTCTGGACTCTGCTTATGTCTACCGAGACTAAGATGTCTGGGCATTTAGCAGGTGAAAAACATCATCATCCATCCTTTAGGGTAGCCACTTATGTTTCTATCTTGTAAATCTTTTCCTTTCTCTCATACATTCAGACTTTTGATGCCAGACATATAAAAATGATACTTGGTACACAGAGATGACACCCAGAAAACCACCAATGGCTCCTGACTACTCATCACATCCACAAGGCCTTCTTTGAATAGTTCAGCCCATGGGGACCTCTTTCCCCTTGATTTCCCCCCATACTAGGTCTTAAACTTCACTCGCTTTACTTCTTTCACTCTATCTCCCCAATAGACCTAAGCTCCTTGTAGGTCTTTCTCCTGTGCTAACCATGGCAACTCATGCAATTCTGAGCACGTGCCACACACTTGGCGAGGTCTGGCCCTATGCATGGGCCCCCTGGGTGTGATGGTACCCAAGTTTGTCTGCACATCAGAATGATCTGGGGGGTCAGATGCCCATGCACCATACCAGATCCGCTCTATCAGAAATGCCAAGGAACAGGGCCTAAGGATCTGTATTTTTCAAAATCTACCTAGCTGACTCTGTTGTGCAGCCTGTCCAATTCTGGTCCATAGACCGATGTCTGTGAACCTTTGTTAGGATGCAAAGGGCCCTACGATGCTCTAAAGTATTCCCCTATCATGCCTGTAATGGTGCTTTGCCTTTCCGCCAGAAAGAGAGTCTCCAGAGGACCCTCCCAGACAGACCTTCTATGTTGCTGTTGAGAGGGCTAGGTACTGTCTTGACTCTCTAGCAGCCGGGACCACACTGACATGGACTGAGCTATCAGAAACTGGCCCTGCATCACCTGCAATGGTGGGCGTAGAAGAGAGAAAAATGTTCAGGGCACTGGGAGGTGGGGATCTTGGAATAGTCAGGGGTTACTGGGCTCCTCGGGGGAGGGGAAAAACAAGGTCAAAGGGCAGGTTGGCACTGAAAAGGAAGGAAAAGAGTGGCAGGAAGCACTTAATGGGTAATGATTTTGCCTATTAAATAATTCAGCCCAGACATGGGTCTGAATAAGTCTCATTGATGACTGACTGGAGATTTTTAAAAAGACAAAAGATATAAAAACTATTGAGTTGATTAAAAAAAAAATGTGGGCCTGTAGCCAATTATCCTTTTCCTCCCTCTCCTGCTTTCTCAACTGCTACATAGTCCTGGCTTTCTGTTTAGGTAAAAGATTTCCTAAGGTCAACTTCTTGACACTAAGAAACTTGATAATATGTAATATGACCTAAGTTTCACTTCTTTAAGTCAAGCAATTTGATATTCTTAACAAGCCTGGTAATTGTAACGAGGACTAAAATTTACTGTGATGCCGGAAGGTGAGTGAGGACAGACAGGTGCAGGAGAAGGGAAAGTTGTGGTTGTCACGATCATGGATCCTGCCATGGGACACCACCCATGTGGACTTCAAGAGGGTTTCCACATCATTGAAAACTGATCACTCATGCTGATGAGAAAGTGAGATTAAAACAAACTCACCACAGCCATCAGGTGTGTCATGCTGATTCCAAGGTAGGCAGTGAACAGGGCTACAAAAAAAAAAAAAAAAAAAGAACAATGCTTGGTAGATTTCATTTCATTATAAGAGAGACTGCCTTCTGGTATAAATCCCCTGGAATGTAAACTGCATTCTGCCAGCTAGCTCAGGACCCTGGTCTCAAGTATGAGCTCAGAGCCAGCAGCTCTGGGTTTGAGTCCAGACTCCACCACTCAGGAGCATGGTGAGCTCTGTTGAAACTTTCACTTCCTCACTTGTGCATAGTGGTCATAAGAATACTTCTCTCGGGGGCTGATGTGAACACGAAAGGAGGAAATGCCTGGGCTTAGTAAGGACTCAGTGTAGGTAGCTCTTCCGTGGTTACTATTTTGTTGTGATTATTGCTGATACTTAATGAAACGGCCTTCTATGGCAAATAAAGTTCCCTGTTGTTTTATGCAAGTGTAGGTGAATTAAAATGAAACTTATAAATGTATCTTGAGATAGTGTGATTTCCACTGCATCTAGGATTCTCATATTAATGTTAGAATTCGCAGTTACAAAAAATCATGGTATTAACAGATAAGCAGAGAGTAACTCAGAGATCAGCAGAAACTGAATACTAACTTAGGATTCCTCCTCAGAATAACATTTTTCCAAATACCATTAATATTGGCACATAAGTCAACGAATAAACATGCTATTTTAATTTTTACTTATTTTTATTTTTTAAAATTTTTTATTAGTTTCAAGTATACAGTGCATTGGTTAGACATTTATATAGTTTATAAAATGATCCCCCTAATTGCTCCTTCACTCCTCTGGCTCTCCACCTAGCCATTACATTAATGCTAACTGCATTCCCTATGCCGTGCTCCCCATCCCCATGACTATCTATGAGCTACTAATTTGTTCTTCTTTAACCCTTCATCCCATTCTCCCAGCCCCCAACACCCCTCCCCTCCGTCTGTCACCAAATTGTCTTCTATATTTGTGAGTCTGTTTTTGGTTAGTTTGTTCTTTTTGTTCCTTAGATTCTGCATGTAAGTGAAATCTTATAGTGTTTATCTTTCTCTTAAAATTTACATTGAGTGAGCACAAATCTTAGAGTAGGTAATTTGAGTGTATGTGTGACTTTCAATGTCAAACTACAAAAACAAAAGTCTTAACTAGCAAATCGTGGTTGAAGCGGGGAGGGCTCCAGGAGGCTCAGGGAAGCAGCGTGAAGAACAATCTCCCCACAGCCACTTGGGCCTTTAGCACTGTTAGACACACTCACCATCTGGTCTTCCTGTCCAGTGAGAGATCATGTCAGCTACCTTGGGGGCGAGGTAGGAGATGGTGGGAAGGACTCCGCGATCCTCGTTTTCATCCTTTTATCTATCTATCTATCTATCTATCTATCTATCTATCTATCTATCTATCTATCTATCTATCTATCTATCTATCTATCATCATCATCGTCTATCTATATCTATCATCTATCATCTATCTATATGTTTTTTATCCTGGTATATATTTGCTCAATTGTATACCTACTTTTTTCACATCTGAACTGTCTCATGCTGGTGGGAAAAGCTTGCTTTTGGAAACAGCCTGGGCTTCAAATCCCAGCTCTGCCATTTTGTTTGTTGTACAACAAATCACTGAACTTCTCAGAATCTAGTTTCATCCTCTGTAAAAACACAACATGGAGACGTGCTTTACAGGGAGGTGATAAATGTCACATGAAATCATGTATTTTCATAAACAACAGCTGTAAACTCATCCCTGTCCCCATGGGATGGAGATACAGCTCTGAGCAGAAGGATGCTACAACTTGGGGAGGAAAGGTTTCTGTGCTCGATTTCAATGTGTCATTCTTTTTATTCTATTTCATTCATTCATTCATTCATTCATTCATTCATTCATTCAATAAATATTCACTGGTCCTTGGCCAGGCACTAGGGACACTCTGACCCTGCTCTCTTGAGTACCAGCTCTTCTACAACACATCTCCTAAGCCATGAAACCTTATTGCTCCTTCTCTCTTATTTATACCTATTGCACTTCTAAGGCACAACCTTGGCACTTAAGTCTCATACTCTTATGCTGTTTTAAAGTGATCTCCAACTCCAAGTTGCTTTTCTCTCTACAGTACGAGTGTCAAACTATCTAATGGTAGCGGCTCATCGATTAAGACTTGCTGAGTTGGACTGGGAAAGCCTTCATCAGAGGTGAAATTCCATACACCACGGTGTGTACAGGTGATGACCCTGACAGCAGTCTGGGTAGCTGAGGGAGAGAGAAGGCCCTTGAGTGTCGAAGGGAAAACTGCATTTCCGCTCTTTACAGACTACGTCCTTCTCAATGGACCACCATGTGTGAGTCCTGCTCTGATAACCCAACCGTGAGAAAGAGATACGAACTGTGTTTACAGTTTGCACTGATAAAATAACAAAATTGAGATATTTCCTGCCCATGCAGTTTCTGGCTGAGAGGCAGCCCTGCCAGTTTCTATCGGAGTTCCCAAAGTCTTCTTTCTGATAAAGCCCTATGAACTAATAAAAGAGAACCTCTGTAATAAGTTTCTGTTATTTATTTACCTTGGCTGACAAGGTTGGTTTTTTGTTTGGCAGTACCCGGGTGATGTGGGCAAGCTGAACCTTGCTGGGACACATTACATGTGAGATTTGCTTTACAAGAGGTCCTGGAGATCTGTCTCAAAATTTTATGTTCAAAGATGAAAAACACTGATAGTACCCAGTGTGGATGAAACAGGCACTCTAACACACTGTTGGTGGCAGGGGAAATTGATATGGTTTTTGTGGGGTGAATTTGACATCTATTGAAATGAAAATTGACGAAGCTGGGATTTTGGCACCAGGGTCTGGGCTCTTGATTGATTCAATTTACTGTCTTCACCATTACACTAAACTAGTAAAGAAAATCTGATCTACTCAAAGGAAGGCAAGCATGGTAGGCAGGATAAAAGTCTCCAAAGATATCCCTGTCCTAATCCCCAGAACCTGCAAGTATGTTATGTTACATGGCAAAAGGAACTCGGCAGTGGAGATTAAGTTAAAAATCTTGAGATGAGGAGATTATTCAAGTGGACTCAGTGTAATCACAGGGCCCTTCTAAGAGGGAGGCAAAAAAATTATATCCAGGAAGTAGGATGGAAAATTATTACTGTCTGCTTTGTATTCTTCTGTATTGATTGCATTTTTGTTTGTTTTGTTTTGTGCAATAAGTCTGTGCTACTTCTATAATAAAGAAAATAATGAAGATACTCCTGCTTTGGGGAAATGCATTCGCGAACATCTTTGGCTTCATTCTTTTCTATAGTCTGTCAAGACCTCATCAATAACTCTTGTGACCAAAACAGTTTCTGCTCAGTCTCTAAGGATGTGCTCAGGCTGTCCCCATGCTGACCCATATGATCCTCTTTGCCAACTAGGATTCTTCCTCTTAGTTTTTAGGACTTATAGAAAAGCCAGCTTCTCTAGGAGGTACCTCTAGATGATTCTGAACTATAACATTCGCTTGAGAATCTTGTACTGTAGATGTTGCTTCGTTTTGCTATAAACATTGTATAGTTTCCCATGGGCTCTTTCTCTTACTTACCTGGCTTCTGACCTTGACTATTACACACTGTGTGCAGGGACCACCTGGGATCTATAGTTTCGAACCCCCTGGCTCTTCTTAGTACTATCTGTGTTGTATTATGTATTTGCTGCTACTGCCAACTCAGAACAATAAAGGTATACCTTCCAAACAAAGGTTTGAAATCTCAGAATAATGTCAGAATAAAGATTCTAACCTAGCTGAGCTTAGGTGGCCATATAATCAGTGTATAGCCTTTTCTTTTGCCCTAAGCTTGTGAACAAATATGAGAGAATGAGTGAAAAGTTTTGACAGGGCTACTAGGTGAAATAGCTGTATAACTGCAAAGAAATTGGCAAAGTGATTCATAAGTGGCAACACCACAGCAACCTGAGTTTTGAATGAGGCCTTAGAAATCCTTAGTCCCATTCCGCCTCCTGACCAATGTAGGAATCCGTTCTAAATCCTGGTCCACCATTTTAATAATGGCTTAGATACCATGGATTAATTAATCTGTGATAAACTGACTCTAGACAAACATTTCTATTAGATTAGAAGTAACTTCTACACATTCCACTATCCTTCCTCCCCTTAGTCTCCCAGGGAGTATCATTCCCTTCACTCTATCACATTATCCTAAATGCTTTTACTTGTATTGAATTAGGGACACTAGAGGCTATGGGAAAATAAACTTTCCCTTATAATGGCCTGAGAAATCCATTAGCTTTTCAAATTTAAATCACCTGAGGTCTGTTTTCACCAAATGCCAGAAGCAGAGAAGTATGGGGGGAACTCGGAGGTTGTCACCAAACGGGGATTCTGGGTTTATATTGGCCCCTGATTGACTGGATGCCCTTCAGCGCATCACTTTATCTTTCTGGTCTTAGTACCCTAACAGTAAAATGAGAAAGATGGAGTGGAGATCTCCAGAACTCATTCTAGTACTGACAGGCTGAGTCTGGCTAGAATACCAGGGTCAGAAATGATTAATATAGCGGTTCTCAAAATGTAGTCTCTAGAGCAACCCACTTTGCACTTGGTTAGAACTGCAAACTTTTTCCTCCACCTCTAACAATGAATCAAGGTCTGGAGGTGGGCCCAGAAATCTGCATTTTAACAAGTCTTTCAGGTAATTCTGATGTGCATTCAAGTTTGAGAACAGCTGGATTAATGCGATTCTCAAAGGGCCACATGGAAACCTACCTGATTCACCAGGGGAAATGGCTCTGTATTCAGCTTGAGTTATTTCCTTTTTGTTTCTTGGGTCAAATAATTAGTATGAAGAGCATAAGACAAGTTGAGTTTTTATCCCACAACATATACATACTGTAAAATAGGAAGTCTTGTTTTTACAATAATCACTGTGATAGGTAGAGCAAACTTGAACATCCCCAAGAGGGGATGTCACACACTTATATAGGGGGGCCCCAAACGGGGACCCCAGTCCAACTTCTTATGCAGTCCTTTTTTACTCTTTGTCCTGGATTTTGATCGCATAGTCATAAGCAACCCTCTTCCAGATGCATGGGATACTCACCGCAGGCAAGAGCTAGGAGGTGGGTTTGCCAGGTGAGTGCCATGAACATTCCTCCAATTGCAATGCAGGCCAGAGAGCTGTTGAAACCCCAGAGTCCAAAGTAGATGTCCTCAAATGGAGCCGAAAGACTGAGTGCTATTAGGTAAGACAGGAGGAGTCAGAGCTGTGGACAAAGGCAGGATGCTCTGGAAGGAGTCTGGGGGTGGTGGAAATATCTTTGAATCCTACTGGTTCCTTGGAAGTGGAGACCTCAGGAAAGGTGTGGAGGATAGAAGATGCCTGAGACAACACGTAAGGTGGAGGAGGTGCTCAATGCTCGACAAAGAGTCTTATCCTTACCTGCTGCTATCCCCAGCAACGACCCAGTTGTAGCGTGCAGGCACATGACTGGGGAGGAGAGCAGGATGGCGCACAGGAAAATGCTTCCTGCCCACAGATTGTCACAACAATATATCTGACCAACACCCACAGGCAGGGATTTCAATAACTGCAAAAATAATTTAGGAGATAAAGTCATTAAAACAACTGGACAGAAACCCATAAGATGCCCACAAACACATACAAAGTAATTTTCAATTTAGCATATTTTACTTTTCAAGATCAGTGTTATTAATTTTAAAAATCCGCTCTGTCTCTTTACGGAAAACTCCCAGTCATTTTTCTGCTTTATCCCTAAAGATAGAACAGCCCTTTCCCGGTGGACGTGGAGCATACCTTCTCAAAATTCCCCCTTCGCTCACTGGCTCCCCTGCTTGCACTGACACTTGGCCTTGGTAACTGATAAGCTCCCAGTGCGGTTTCCCTGTCCCTACGGTGAGCTTCTGCCACACCTCCCAGTGAAGATGGCAGGACCACAGCTTACACTTCTCGCTTTCAACTGCTAGCAGTGCTGAGGCCAATCCATCCATGCATCTCTACAGTCCATCTCTATAGAAATATTGCTACTCTCATGCAATTTAGTGGTTAGGGGTACAAGGCCAGAGTCCCGAAGTCAGGTTATCTTATCTGCGACTCAGAAACAATTATCGGCAAGTTCACAGATCAGGATCATATTTACACTTTTGTTGTTAATGAGAGCATGTATTAATTTAAACCGAGATATCCTTACCTTATTCCAGTTATCAACAACTGTCAGCCCTCAAAACACAAGAATACATATAAATGTCACAATTCTACTTGCTGGCTGAGGCCTGAATTCAGCTCATGGCAGTTCTCAAGAAGGTACAGGCATTGATTTGAGCTAAAAAAGATAGTTCTTTATAACAACACTTCTGGTAGGGCCAGAATAGGCACAATTAGCCATGTTAGTTCCCTTTTGACTGAGGTCATTTATTGAAAGATGTCTTCCCCATCTCCTATCTTGCTCATTCCACGGGTCATACTGGTTTGTTTGGCAAGGACTTTTGGAAGTCAGCGACTCTGATATAAGGAGGCCCAGCCTTGGCACGAGGAAGTGTCCTCTCCCTTCATGCATTAGGCTGGATCTAACGCTGGCTTCCAAACACTGGTTTGGTCCTTGCTCAGTGCACAGGATCATACTGTGAGTTTAATTCTACTCTAAGATGGGCCCTAAATTCTTCTAGCCCATTCTGTATCTTCATATCTACACAAGATCATTTCCTGTTTTTTCTAGACTAGGGAATTTGACACAGGCCAGCCCAGCAGAACTATCCTTG
>NW_011888784.1:6513462-6514682 GCF_000151845.1 Pteropus vampyrus
GTATCTTACCTGCAGGGCACTGAGGTCAGGCCAGGTGACATTGGGAACCGAACTTATAGGTGTGAACAATTTGCTTGGGAAGAATGGATTGTAATGTCCCGTGGCTGAAAGGTACATCGACAGCGCCATGTTGAAGGGCAGGGTGAAGACAGGGAGGTCCCATTTGCAGAACACAGTGCTCAATGCACTTGAGAAAAGTGGACTAAAAACAATGATGACAGACCAGAATGGAAGAATATACATGTGACATGCCACGTTGACAAACTAAGTCTCTATAGTATGGAGGGGCTCTGTCTTATCCACAAATATGTCCCTAAGGTGCTGTGATGGAAAACTTTTCACAGAAACAAACAAACAAACAATTCTCCCCAAACCCAAACACACTTGGAATGAATCTTGTTATAGAGACAATAATTTTTACATCAAGTCAAAAATCAACTCATAGCTTATTTGGCTTTGGAAAAGATTACATATTGGGGTTGCTCATAGTGAGCTATAAATCTAGGCTTCAAAAATATATTTGAAGTATTTAAGACATATGAAATGAAAAACTATCTGTACAGTTAAAGCCCCCTGTAACTTGCTTGGTCATATGTTCCTTCCTTCCTACCAAAGGCAACCACGATCTTCAACTTGTCTATCATTTCCATGAGTCTTTAGTATATCTATTTTTGAAAAAGAGAAACGATTGTCTAAGGGAGGATGCAAGTGGTGTGGACTGGAGGAAAAAGGTCTCAAAATCAGAGGGCAGAGTTTTAAGTCCTTGAGCAGTTGATGGACTGTATGACCTTGGGACAAGGCAACCCTTCTCAGCTTCCTTGTCTGTAAACTGGGGAATTGGGTTAGCTGGTCTTTTTGTGCACTTGCTTGTTGACTCAATCAAAAGCCATTACTTTTAAGATCAGACCTACAGATTTCTTCGGTTGTGGGAGGGGATGTGCTGAGCATCCACAGGCAACATCTCCTGCCCTTGAGCCTGTTCTTTACAGCAGGTTGTAAATTACCTCCAGAGCAGATTGGCTCTGCCGGCAGCTTCTCCTGCACACACAGGGTGGGCGGCCCTCCTGCAGGCACTGTTGATAGTGAGTGGGCCATACTTTTTGTTTGTGTGGATATGAGTGTTTTACAGTCTAAATATGCTACAATAAGAAGGAAATGTTTGCTTCCAAAAAAAAAAATTTAAGACAGTGTCAACACAGAAACTAGTCTGAAGTATTCAG